>NC_138293.1:55632500-56232500 GCF_965601325.2 Salmo salar
TGTTGAAGTGGACATCTCAGAACTGTACTGATCATGAGATAAGTCACAGAAAATGTACTTGAAGGGACGGCGGGACTGTTGTCAGTGTGTGTTCTAGGGATTTTCCAGGTCTGTCCCTCTAAGGACTTTCAGTGTGTGTGTGTTTCTGTGCATGCTTGCAAGCATTTGTGTGTGTTGTCAGTGTGTGTTCTAGGGATTTTCCAGGTCTGTTCCTCTAAAGACTGTTAGTGTGTGTGTTTCTGTGCATGCATGCGAGCATTTGTGTGTTTCCCAGGGATGTTGATAGACTTTTTCAACTTAATTAGTGAGTAACCAGCTACTCAAGGTGTGGTGTAAACAACATACCAAAATATTTCATCTGGGAATAGGGTTAAAGGTAGATGGATAGGTGGACATGTATACATACATACCAAAACCAAGGCTATCCTTTACTTACACCACATGGAGAGCCAAAGACACCCCCCATACACACACACACATACACACACACACACACACACACACACACACACACACACACACACACACACACACACACACACACACACACACACACACACACACACACACACACACACACACACAGACAGGGATGCAGCTAGAGATGGCAGGGGGCACAAGGCAGCAAGACCCCCTAGTTTGGCAGCATATGGCTGCAATTGAGCTGAGCTGGGGGTGGCAGGCAGACAGGCTCACCATCACTACCATAATTAGCGGGCGGCCTCTTCATGATGCCTTAAATAGCACCCTTGTTAGATTAAAAATAAACAGTCATTTGGAAACGCTGACCCCTGACCCCTGGCCACAGCTCACAAAGTATGGTGGCCATCTTGACCACGGCCCTATAAATAGCGACGGGAAGGGGTGGGGGGGATTCACCATTGAACTGTAACGGGGACCCTTTCCTTAGTTCCCCCCTCTTCAAATGGGGCCCACTTGCAAACACACACACACACACACACACACACACACACACACACACACACAAACACACACACACACACACACACACAAACACACACACACACACACACACACACACACACACACACACACACACACACACACACACACACACACACACACACACACACACACACACACACAGGGGAGAGTTAATGTAAATGACATCAAATGTAATGACCCAGCCCCTCAGTTAGTGTACACTCAGGTTTCCACCTGCAGCTTGACTGCACATACACAGCTCTGTGGTAGCAGCGAGACAAGGCCCACACACTGAATTATACGGGAGAGAACAGAAAAGTGATGAACAATGTTACAGTCATTGGCGAAAATCTGATATGATCTTTGGAGCCGCCGGCACCACACCAAAAGTAGTGCTGTAACACATAGCCTACATTGTAATATGGTAAATGTATATTGAGGAACCAAAGAAATAAGGTGTTTGCCGTACTCCTAACTACCGGTACCCAAAACTACACAACTAATCACAACAGCAACACCATTCCCTTTACAAATCTTAGTTCAGTCACCAGTTTAAGTTGAGAGTGGGGGTATCCATGGCATTTTCCAATTATGTTCCTATTTTACAAGTTAAAAAATCGAGAACCTTTCATAATGTTGCCAAACAAACACTCAACAAACTTACCTGAGACTCCCTGTCTCTGACAGTCTGTCCCTGCATATCTGTCCCCAACTCTGCTGTCTGTGTGCCATCTGTTGCCTGCTCTGCCTAATGACATCATTGTGTAACATTTCCATTAGAATTTCATTTCTTTCTTATGAACATTTTATCAACTAGTCTTTGAGATATTAGGCTACTAGGGTTCTTACTATGCGTTTTGGTGTATTGAAAAATACTCTGATGTCCGTCTTTTATTTTTCTGCCATTTTTCTACCTGGCTGGCTGGCTACACACACAGTGTGTAGGTTATTTACAGTAGGAGATGGGCTTCTATCATCTTCAATCATTATATTTGGGCTTCGATCTAAAAGGTAGCTAGCAAATGTGAAACGGATTAAAATGACAAGAGTTGACAGCCGTATGAGTTCACCATTTACACAACATATGCTGCAACCTTTTGTAATTTTAATAGTTTGTTTCATATTGGCTGGCTTCCAACAATAGCTGAATTTGCAAAGCTAGCGAGCACCAATTCAGTTTCAGTGGTGTTTGCTATAATCTTGCTACCCGGGTTAAATAAAGGTGAAATAAAATAAATTAATAAAAGTTCACTTGCGACAATTTAGCTTTTGCAACGAGACCATTAAATATATTTAAGACAATGGTAGAAGAGAGTGTAGTTATGTTCAGTTTGGATTTCAGTTTATCGCTAACCTTATCACAGGGACTTTGAAGCACTAACTTACATCATCTGCATGCTGATTCCATCTTTGACGACACCACATAAATGGAATATGTACTAGCTAGCTTAATAGTTAATATTTGCGCGCTAGCTCTGCATATTCAGCTAGTGTGTGTGCGCGATTGACTGGATTAACCTCACGTCAGTTACGTGCATTGAGTGCCTTTCAGACAGTAGATACGACCTCTCTGTTACCTAGCAAGCTAAGGAACTGGCAGTGGATCAAACCATTGTGAGGCAAAGGGTGGGGGGGTTGCAATCTTTTGAAACTTAAACACGCGCTATTACGTGTCTATAATCAGCACAATTGTTTTCATTGTGTATTATTAATATTATTTAAATTACATAGTTATGTTTCAGTGATATATTGGGGGGGACAAATTATATTTTTCCCAGGATGGAGGGGTCGTGTCCCCCCTGTCCCCCCCGGGATTTCCGCCTCTGGTTACAGTCTCATAAGAATGCTATGTCATAGTACACAATAATAGGCAGTTGAAAGATGTTAGAGAGAAAATGCAATGAAAAGGACAATATACTACAGCCATCCAAGATTAGCGTATGAGGCTTATGAATATGTGAAAATGTATGAATGTTTGTATAGAGTCCTAGTGAAGTGTCTATAGAGTACCTGAAGAAAAACCATGACAGTTCTTTCGTATTACACCGTTTGGAAGCCAAGACATGAAAGAAATTAGTGTTGGAATAAAAACAAGTCCTCAAAACAATGAAACCTTGGATCAGAAAGGCCTTCCTCAGACACTGACTCTTAACTAACTTCCTGTCCTGTCCAGAGAGTCAGTTCTAAACACCAGATTTTCAAGGTTCAGAATGACTGGGGTCACAATGACAATGGCACCCTCACTCCCTCCCACAGCTGGACTGGATGGAGAGCCAGCTCCAGATCCAGAGTAGCATTCCTAATAGGGCCAGAACAGCTGTCCAGCTTTAGCCAGGGGCCCAACATCAACAACACAGAGGCCCAGTTCACTTCACACCTGGCAACGCTCTCCACGGGAACCCCTTATCCTATATGCACAACCTGGCAACGCTCGGCGCGATCTTTCATCCCCTCGGCCCTGTCAGTCCACCAAGGTTCCAACCTTTGACAGTTTGCCAAGCCCCTATCAGATGAAGTGCTTTCTAATGATGGCCAGAGAGATGGCCCTAGCTGGTGCCCACATGTGGTCCAGACAGATAAGCGCAGTAAGCGGAATACTGTAGGGCTGGTTGGTGTGTGTGTGCGTGTGCACACGTGTGTGTGTGTGTGTGCATGCACGTGCGTGCGGGGCTGGTTGGTTGGTGTGTAGCCGGTATGGTCTGTGGCTGGGGAAGCTCAACCTCTGACCGATACATGTGGGAGCAGCACTGTTTGTTCCATCAGATAATTGCCAAGAGAGCAGAGACAGAGACAGAGACAGAGACACAGACACAGACAGAGACAGACGGACAGACGGACAGACAGACAGACAGAGTGATGATTCATTTAATTCTACTATTCACTCAAATTACAAGCCTTGGCTTTAGTTTGGACTGTATGTAGGCTGATTGTTTGGGAGGTACATGTAAACTCCATCTTGGTCTCGGTCTGTTATTCCCAAACATCTTGTGAGGTCTGTAAATGATAGGAACTTTTATACATTGGTGTGGTCTGAGTTTGGCTGTAACGGGGTGGTAATGTCAAGATTAACCTTCCCACACACGCACACACAAAAACACACAGGGACGTACTTGGGGCCATGATCCCTATCTGCACTGTTTGGGGGTCACCTTGTGGGTAGCGTGCCCCTGCAGCAGATCTGTACTGAGAGGGAGGCACGGCAGGGCAGGCACGGCCTTTAGAGACATACTTCTACCGTCCTCTGGGAGGCTGTGAGACATACATGCCCTGTGCATTTTGCCTGGCTTGGTCCCCGCTTGGGAGGCTCCGAATTATAAGGACTGATTGCTCCAACATGTGCTCTGGATGTCCTGCTTGGCTATGCTAGCCCAGGCCAGGCTGAACCTTGGGCCGGCTGGCTGAAATGATGCCCCAGGGGGAGGACACCACCGGGAGGACACACGTCCAATGGAAAGGAAAACAAGTCCTCGTTTATTTCCCTCTCCTCAAAAATTACCCACCATTCAGCTAAAAGCAGTGTGTATGTGCGTGCCATGTGCGTGTGTGTGGATTAATAGTTGATGAAACTAGCTGAGTCACTCGTGATACAAGTCAGTGTTTGACTTGTATACGTGTCTGAGGACGTCGGGAGACGTAAAACATGTAGCCTCTTTTAGCCTGTTTTAGAGAAATGTAATCATCTAATATTGTAAGAGCTTTCATTGTCTGCTTATATGCCCCCTTATCCTACGGTTCTGACTTGGTGTACAGGGAGAATAATCAATTATTTCACTGTACATTTCAAAAGTGCTGAACAAATAGTTATATTAACTACATCCGTCCTAGCTCGCTCAATGTCTTAATCGAAATTACGGATTGCTTTTTATCCGCTCGTCATTCCCTTTTGCCATAGTTTGTACATCTCAATTGTCAAAAGAAACCACATTTGTTTAAGCAAGTCAGCCATATCAGCTATGTTTTTTTAAATGCAGTAAATGAGGCTGAATGAACAGTTTCGCTGCCAGACAAGGCTCCGATGATAGCCAGGTGTAGCGGTGGTAAGGATTAAAATCAAATCAAATCAAATTTTATTGGTCACATACATATGGTTAGCAGTTGTTATTGCGAGTGTAGCGAAATGCTTATGCTTCTAGAGCAGCCAGTACAGCTGTATCTAACAGGTAATATCTAACAATTCCACAACAAAACCTCATATACACAATCTAGTAAAGGAATGGGATAAGAGTATATAAGTATAAAATATATGGATGATTAGTGACAGAGCGGCTAAGATGCAATAGATAGTAAAGAGGTATACTGTCACACCCTGATCTATTTCACCTGTCCTTGTGATTGTCTCCACCCCCCTCCAGGTGTCGCCCATCTTCCCCATTATCTCATGTGTACATACACCTGTGTTCTCTGTTTGTCTGTTGCCAGTTCTTGTTTGTTCGAGTACACCAGCGATTTGTGTCTCAGCACCTGCTTTTTCTAGTCTCTCTTTTCTTGCCCTCCCAGTTTTGACCCTTGCCTGTCTTGACTCTGAGCCCGCCTGCCTGACCACTATGCCTGTCCCTGACCCTGAGCCTGCCTGCCGACCTGTACCTCTGCCCCCCTCTGGATTACCGACCCCTGCCTGCCTTGACCTGTCTATTGCCTGCATTTGTTGGAATATTAAACTATTGTTTTATTCGATGTGGTTTGCATTTGGGTCTTCCCTTCATACCTGATAGTACAAACTGGCCATGACTGACCCAGCAGACCCAGGCCAACTGCGCAACGTCATCTCCTCCCAAGGAGCCTCCATTGGTAGGCATGAGGAGTTGCTTTGTGTGCTGATGGAGGGGATCCAAATGTTGGCTGAGCACCATGACTGGGCGTGGGACATGCTGCGGGAGCAATTCCGCAGGTTGGCTGGGGGGCAGCCTGCCACAGTGGTAACCCCACTGCCTCTCAGTAACTTGGCGGTTAGCAGCGCCGCCCCACCGGCCACTCCTCCTTCCCGGGAGCCCTGGTTACCTCCCACCGGAATGCTTTAATGGAGAGCCAAGCACATGTCAGGTGTTTTTAGCTCAGTGTGCCCTCATTTTTTGAACTTCAGCCCTCCTCCTTCCCCTCGGATCGCTCCAGAATAGCCTACCTCATCACGCTGATGTCTGGAAGGGCTCTCACCTGGGCTATCGCCGTATGGGAACAGCAGCCGACCAAATGCGTGAGCCTGGAGGGGTTCGTGGGAGAGGTGAAGAAGGTTTTTGATGCCCTGCTCTCCGGGAGAGAAGCTGTCCGGAATCTAATCCAGCTCCGGCAGGACGCAGGCACAATGGCCAACTAAGCGGTGGATTTCCGCATGCTGGCAGTGGAGAGTGAGTGGAACCCGGAAGTATTGTTCGTCATGTTCCTGCACGACGTCTCGGAAGAGGTTAATGTCAAGCTTGCGGCTCGGGAGTTGCCCACGGATCTTGACTCCCTCATCGCTTTGACCATCCGCATCGATGGCCGATTGTGGGAACGACGGATGGAGAGGGAATTCGACGTCACTCACACGTCCAGGGATTCCACCTCACCTCCGAGCCATCTTGGAAGTCCCCGACAGTCCCGTGACCGAGAGCACCCGAGGTTTCCCGACCTTCATCGAGAGTCACCGAAGAGGTCCAAGGTACTGTTTCCCGAGCCCATGCAATTAGGCAGAGCTGGGTTGTCGCCAGCGGAACGGCAACACAGAATCAGCACAAGGAGCTATCTGTATTGCGGGACTTTTGGTCATTTTGTGTCCTCATGACCGGTAAAGGACCAGTCTCACCAGGGAGTGAGTACTCTGATGAACCATATGGGGAACTTTTCTGCTTCCCTTACTCGCACCCCTTTTCATGTCATTCTGCTGTGGGGAAACTAGTCCAAATCTCTCCGGATCCTCATTGACTCTGGGGCCGATGAGAGCTTTTTGGATGCCACACTGGCTTTCGAGCTGGACATCCCCACTCAGCCCATCTCCATTCCCGTGGATGTTAGAGCGTTGGACAGGCGCTCTATAGGTCGGGTCACCCATAACACCACTCCCATCAACCTACGTGTGTCAGGGAATCACAGCGAGACCATTCAGTTCCTGCTCATCAAGTCCCCCCAGATTCCCGTGGTGTTGGGATTCTCCTGGCTCCAGCGACACAACCCACTCATCAACTGGTCTACAGGTACCATCATGGGCTGGAGTCTGTTCTGCCACGCCCATTGTCTGAAGTCGGTGCAACCTGCCCCGGGACGTCTTCCTGGGTCCTCGGAGGGGGTTCCGGATCTCTCCGCCATTCCAGCGGAGTACCAGGATCTCCGGGAGGTGTTCAGCAAGTCCCGGGCCACTTCCCTTCTGCCGCACCGCCCTTATGACTGTGGGATTGACCTTCTCCCTAGCACCACGCCGCCCTGGGGGCATCTGTAATCGGGACCTGAAACCAAGGCTATGGAGGACTACATTGGGGACTCCAAAGCTACTGGATTTATCTGTCTCTTCTCCTCTCTCACTGGCACAAGGTTCTTCTTCATGGAGAAAAAGGACAAGACCCTGCGCCCGTGCATTGACTACCGGGGACTCAATGACATCACTGGATCTACGAAATGCCTACCACCTGGTGCGGATACAAGAGGGGGACGAGTGGAAGACAGCCTTCAATGCTGCCAGCGGCCACTACAAATATCTGGTCATGCCCTTTGGCCTCACCAACGCCACTGCCGTCTTCCAGGCTCTGGTGAGTGACATTCTCCTCAACATACTGTACCGGTTCGTCTTCGTCTACATTGATGACATCCTCGTCTTCTCCCGCTCCCCCCAAGAACACGTGCTCCATGTCCGGCAGGTTCTGCAGCGCCTTCTGGAGAACCAGTTGTTCGTTAAGGCGCAAAAGTGCGAGTTCAATCGCTCCACCAGTCCCTTTCTGGGCTACATCCTCTCTGCTATGAGCGTCAAACTGGATCCCGAGAAGGTGAA
This sequence comes from Salmo salar, assembly GCF_965601325.2. Taxonomy (NCBI): domain Eukaryota; kingdom Metazoa; phylum Chordata; class Actinopteri; order Salmoniformes; family Salmonidae; genus Salmo; species Salmo salar. The sequence goes on from NC_138293.1 coordinate 55,640,401, forward strand.
AGCGGTGGTGGATTGACCCCAGCCTACGTCCAGGGTGCAGCTGCAACGCTTCCTGGGGTTCGCCAACTTCTATCGCTGCTTTATCCTGTGTCACAGTACCCTGGCCTCCCCCTCTGTCTGCTCTCACGCCTGTCCCTGTTGGAACATTAAACTATTGTTTATTCGACTTGGTCTGCATCTGGGTCTTCCCTTCATACCTGTTAGTATACATTATATACTTTTGAGATGAGTAATGCAAGATATGTAAACATTCTTATAGTGGCATTATTAAAGTATTAAAGTGTTCCATTTATGAAAGTGGCCAATAATATCAAGTATGTAGGTAGACAGCCACCTCTCTGTGCTAGTGGTGGCTGTTTATCAATCTGATGGCCTTGAGATAGAAGCTGTTTTTCAATCTCTCTATCCCAGATTTGATTCAGCTGTACTGACCTCGCCTTCTGGATGGAAGCAGGGTGAACAGGCAGTGGCTCGGGTGGTTATTGTCCTTGATGATCTTTTTTGCCTTCCTGTGACATCGGGTGTTGTAGGTGTCCTGGAGGGCAAGTAGTTTGCCCCCGGTGATGCGTTGTGCAGACCGCACCACCCTCTGAAGAGCCTTGCGGTTTTGGGCGGTGCAGTTGCTGTACCAGACAGTGATACAGAGCGACAGGTTGCTCTTAATTGTGCACCTGTAAAAGCCATTGAGGTTCTTACATTTACATTTTTTCTTTTTACATTTTAGTCATTTAGCAGACGCTCTTATCCAGAGCGACTTACAGTAGTGAATGCATACATTTCATTTTTTTTCATTTCATACATTTTTTTCGTACTTGGCCCCCCGTGGGAATCGAACCCACAACCCTGGCATTGCAAACACCATGCTCTACCAACTGAGCTACAACTGAGCTACATGCGACAAGCCACATTTCTTCAGCCTCCTGAGGTTGAAGAGGAGCTGTTGCGCCTTCTTCACCACACTCTGTGTGTGTGGACCATTTCAGTTTTGTCGATGATAAACTTTCCACCTTCTCCACTGCTGTCCTGTCGATGTGGATGGGGGGGGGGGGGTGCTCCCTTTGCTGTTTCCTGAAGTCCACGATCATCTCTTTTGTTTTGCTGACATTGAGTGAGAGGTTATTTTCCTGACATTACACTCCGAGGGCCCTCACCTCCTCCCAGTAGGGTGTCTCATCATTGTTGGTAATCAAGCCTACTACTGTTGTGTCGTCTGCAAACATAATGATTGAGTTGGAGGTGTGCATGGCCACGCAGTCATGGGTGAACAGGGAGTACAGGAGGGGGCTGAGAACGTACCCTTGTGGGGCACCAGTGTTGAGGATCAGCGGAGTGTAGATGTTGTTTCCTACATTCACCACCTGGGGGCGGCCCGTCAGGACGTCCAGGACCCAGTTGCACAGGGCAGGGTCGAGACCCAGGCTCTCAAGCTTAATGATGAGTTTGGAGGGTACTATGGTGTTGAATGCTGAGCTGTAGTCAATGAACAGCATTCTTACATATGTATTCCTCTTGTCCAGATGGGATAGGGCAGGGTACAGTGTGCAGTGTGATGGCGATTGCGTCATCTGTGGACCTACTAGGGTGGTAAGCAAATTGAAGTGGGTCTAGGGTGACAGTTAGGGTGGAGGTGATATGATTCTTGACCTGTCTCTCAAAGCACTTCATGATGACAGAAGTGAGTGCTATGGTGCGATAGTCATTTAGTTCAGTTACCTAAGCTTTCTTGGGAACAGGAACAGTGGTGTCCATCTTGAAGCAGACTGGGATAGGGATTGATTGAATATGCCCGTAAACACACCAGCCAGCTGGTCCGTGCATGCTCTGAGGATGCGGCTAGGGATGCCGTCTGGGCCGGCAGCCTTGCAAGGGTTAACATGTTTAAATGTCTTACTCACATCGGCCACGAGAAGGAGAGCTCACAGTCCTTGGTAGAGGGCCGAGTCGGGGGCACTGTATTGTCCTCAAAGCGCGCAAAGAAGTTGTTTAATTTGTCTGGAAGCAAGACGTCAATGTCCGCAACGGGGCTGGTTTTGCTTCTGTAATCAGGGATTGTCTACAGACCATGCAACACACATCTCGTGTTTGAGCCGTTGAATTGCGACTCCACTTTGACTCTATACTGACACTTTACTTGTTTGATTGCCTTACGGAGGGAAGAACTACACTGTTTGTATTCAGTCATATTTCCAGTCGCCTTGCCATGATTAAATGCGGTGGTACGTGCTTTCAGCTTTGCGCGAATCCTGCCATCAATCCACGGTTTCTGGTTATGGAAGGTTTTAATAGTCACAGTGGGTACAACATCTCCTATACACTTCCTTATAAACTCACTCACAGAGTCAGCGAATACGTCAATGTTATTATCTGAGGCTACCTGGAACATATCCCAGTCCACGTGATCGAAGCAATCTTGAAGCGTGGAATCCGATTGGTCAGACCAGCATTGGATAGACCTAAGCACGGGCACTTACTGTTTTAGTTTCTGCCTATAGGAGGGGAGCAACAAGATGGAGTCATGGTCAGTTTTGCCAAAAGGAGGGCGGGGGAGGGCCTTGTATGCATCGCGTAAGTTAGAGAAGTAATGTTGCTTGCTCGTGTACAGCAATTGATATGCTGATATAATTTAGGGAGCCTTGTTCTCAAATTAGCTTTGTTAAAAGCCCTAGCTACAATAAATGCAGCCTCAGGATACATGGTTTCCAGTTTGCATGAAGTCCAGTGAAGTTCCTTGATGGCCGTCTTGGTATCCATTTGCCGGGGGATATACACGGCTGTGGCAATAACCGAGGAGAGTTCTCTTGGGAGATAATACGGTCAGCATTTGATTGTGAATTCTAGCTCAGATGAACAAAAGGATTTGAGTTCCTGTATGTTGTTACAATTACACCATGGGCCATTAATCATGAAAATACACCCCCACCCTTCTTCTTACCAGAGAGATGTTTATTCCTGTCGGCGCGATGCACTGAATATCCCGTTGGCTGTATGGACTCAGACAGCATGTCCCCAGCTAGCCATGTTTCCGTGAAACAGAGTATGTTACAATCCCTGATATCTCTTTGGAAAGCAACTCTTGCCCTGATTTCGTTGGCTTTGTTAACTAGGGACTGGACATTAGTGAGTAATATACTCGGGAGTGGTGGGTGGTGTGCGTGCATCTGAAGCCTCATTAGAAGACCGCTCCTGCACCCTCTCCTCCGGCGGCGTTGTTTTGGGTCGGCCTCTGGAATCAGTTCAAATGCCCTGGGAGGTGTAGACAAAGGCTCCACTTTGGGAAAGTTGTAATCCTGGTCGTAGTGCTGGTTGTGCTGGTAAGTTGACATCTTTTTGATATTCAATTGTTCTTCCCGGTTGTATGTAATAACACTTAAGGTTTTCTGGGCTAACAACGTAATAAATAATACATCAAAAAACGAAATACTGCAGTTTCCTAAGGACTAGAAGCGAAGCTGCCATCTCTATCAGCGCCATCTTGTTGAATCACTCCATGGTGCTGAAAAGAAAGCTCTGCTGTTGGGAAAACTTTATGTAGGCCCTTACATGCTGACCAGACCATGCACATGCGCCATCGCGTGCATGTTGATTTTGTACACCCACAGCAGATGTGATCAGGACACGCAGGTTGAAAAATCAAAACAAACTCTGAACAAACTATTTTAATTGGGGACAGGTCAAAAAGTATTAAACATTCATGGCAATAGCTGGCTAGCTTGTTGTTGCTAGCTAATTTGTCCTGGGATATAAACATTGGGTTGTTATTTTACCTGAAATGCACAAGGTCCTCTACTCCGACAATTAATCCACAGATAAAAGGGTATCGTTAAACCGAGTTTGATTATAGTAATCTCTCCTCCTTCAGGCTTCTTCGTCTTCTTTGGACTTCATATGGCGGTTGGCAACCAACTTTAAGGTGCATTACCACAACCAACCAGAGTGTGGACCTCAGTTCATCTTTCAATCACCCACATGGGTATATGCTCCTAAAAACCAATGAGGAGATGGCACGTGGGTATATGCTCCTAAAAACGAATGAGGAGAAGAGAGTGGCAGGACTTGCAGAGCATCGAGCGTCACAAATACAATCAAGTTTTATTTTAGCGCCTGGCTACTCAGACGCTAGTTGATGCGCGCGATTGAATAACATGATTGAATAACATGATTGAATGATATGCACACTACCGGTCTAAAGTTTTAGAACACCTACTCATTCAAGGGTTTTTCTTTATTTTTACTATTTTCTACATTGTAGAATAATAGTGAAGACACCAGCACTATGAAATAATACATATGGAATCATTTAGTAACCAAAAAAGTGTTTGTATTTGAGACTAATAATTATATTTGAGATTCTTCAAATAGCCACCCTTTGCCTTGATGACAGCGTTGCACACTCTTGGCATTCTCTCAACCAGCTTCATGACGTAGTCACCTGGAATGCATTACAATTAACTTAACAGATGCGCCTTCTTAAAAGTTAATATGTGGAATTTCTTTCCTTCTTAATGCGTTCGAGCCAATCAGTTGTGTTGTGACAAGGTTGGGGGGTATACAGAAGATAGCCCTATTTTGTAAAAGACCAAGTCCATATTATGGCAACAACAGCTCAAGTAAGCAAAAAGAAACTACAGTCCATCATTACTTTAAGACATGAAGGTCAGTCAATACGGAACATTTCAAGAACTTTGACATTTTCTTCAAGTGCAGTCGCAAAAACCATCAAGCGCTATGATGAAACTGGCTCTCATGAGGACCGCCACAGGAATGGAACACCCAGAGTTACCTCTGCTGCAGAGTATAAGTTCATTAGAGGTACCAGCCTCAGAAATTGCAGCCCAAATAAATGCTTCACAGAGTTCAAGTAACAGACACATCTCAACATCAACTGTTCAGAGGAGACTGTGTGAATCAGGCCTTCATGGTCGAATTGCTGCAAAGAAACCACTACTAAAAGACACCAATAAGAAGAAGAGACTTGCTTGGGTCAAGAAATATGAGCAATGGACATTAGACTGGTGGAAATGTGTCCTTTGGTCTGGAGTCCAAATTGGAGATGTTTGGTTCCAACCGCAGTGTGTTTGTGAGACGCGGTGTGGGTGAATGGATAATCACCGTATGTGTGGTTCCCACCGTAAAGCATGGAGGAGGAGGTGTTATGGTGCTGGTGACACTGTCTGTGATTTATTTAGAATTCAAGGCACACTTAACCAGCATGGCTACCACAGCATTCTGCAGTGATACACTCTCCCATCAGGTTTGGGCTTAATGGGACTATCATTTGTTTTTCAACAGCACAATGACCCAACACACCTCCAGACAGTGTAAGGGCTATTTGACCAAGAAGCAGAGTGATGGAGTGCTGCATCAGATGACCTGGCTTCCACAATCCCCCGACCTCAACCAAATTGAGATGGTTTGGGATGAGTCGGACTGCCGAGTTAAGGAAAAGCAGCCAACAAGTGCTCAGTATATGTGGGAACTCCTTCAAGCCTGTTGGAAAAGCATTCCAGGTGAAGCTGGTTGAGAGAATGCTGAGAGTGTGCAAAGCTTTCGGCAAGGCAAAGGGTGGCTATTTGAAGAATCTGAAATAAAAAATATATTTGATTTGTTTAACACTTTTTTTGGTTACTACATGATTCCATATGTGTTATTTCATAGTTTTGATGTCTTCACTGTTATTCTACAATGTAGAAAATAGTAAAAATAAAGAAAAACCCTTGAATGAGTAGGTGTTCTGAAACTTTTGACCGGTAGTGTATGTGTAAATATATTTTTCAACGCTCCCGCACGAAATGCTCACACACGCAACGCGAGCGGTGTGGTCGGCATGTAACAGTTTGCGGGCACCGTTTGTCATCGTTGTAGTGTAATTAATGTATTGTTTAGTGTTGTGTAGTGTAGTGGCTTTGCTGGCATGCATCTAAAAAAAATTGTGCAGTTTGCCTGACCAAGATTTACATGCTGAAATCACCACGTTACACACCACAAGAAGATGGACCACCGACCCACTCTTGGCCTGCTCCTGCTGCTACTGCTGTTACTGCTAGGCCTCTCACAGGCCAGTGAAAGTTAGATCCAGACTGATGAGTTGGACACTGTGAGCTTCACTTCAAAGATCCTGGAGTGGAACATTGGAACCGACAAGCTGTTGATCGAAGAAGACATTCTGGCCACTAGAAGCAGGAACGCCATGACGTGCTGGAGCAGCAAGTGCAGCTGTCTCTGGGGGAAGTCAACTTGCTGGAGTTGCCCTACATCAGGGCTACTCAACTCCGGTTCTGGAGGGCCAAGAGACTTCTGTTTTTGGTTTCTACCAGTTAATTGCACTCACCTGGTGTCGCAGGACTGAATCGGTTCCTTATTTGAAGGAGAGGATGAACAACAGAAGTGTCGGCCCTCCAGGAGCTAAGTTGAATAGCCCTTCCCTAAGTCATCAGAGCTAGATTCCCCAGCTCTAGCATAACAACCTTTGAGAAGGCCATGAAGGACGGCATTGGGGAGTGTTGGGGATAGGCAGACATTGTCAGACATTGTGTTGAGAGATACACAGAACAGTGTATCTTCTCAGTTTCTTTACTAACTCCTTTTCCAATGTCATCTGCTATCACGGTTCCCCCAGCTACACCAGAAACCAGCTTGCTATAGGCTTTCCATATCAGCAGTGTAGACTAGAGCTCTACTTGTGGCTACTGCCCTCTACTGCAAGTTCAGAGTCATGTGGTCATTCTGAATGGAAATTGATCAATTCACTTCAGAAAGAAATGTTGACCAAAGTTCATAATTATATTGTACAATTTACACATTTACCACAAAATATTGGTAAGTAGATGAAAAACACGACACAAACCCCCAATGGAAGAAATGCTTAGAAATGTATGTGGTATTACCTGAGGGAAACATAACTCTCGACACACTCATTGTCAAATATACGTTTTGACTGCTTCATTACAAGTCAACTAACTGCATAGTTTTTACCTCAGTTTTTTTATTTTGTTATTGTCTGTTTAAAAACTTTTTGTTTTTAGAAATGCATTTCTGTAATCTTTTTTGTGTCTGTTGATTGTGAAATGTTTGGAATACTTACAGTATCTATCACTCTAAAAAAAAATATGTCTTTGCCATGAAAGACGTGTGCTTTTGAGTCTTCGTCATGTCAATCCCCAAAACATTTTAAATCATTCAAATCTGTCCTGCTGTGATTGTGCACCAGACATGATCCAAGTACCTTTTCACCTTTTAGATTACATGGGCAGGAGGGACCTAATACTAGATCCAGCACGCCTACTCTGAGACACGTTATGAATACGGGCCCTGGTCCTCTCCAGTCATATGGCCATTAACCTGGTTCCATCCACACATTAGTCAGCAGCTGCAGGACTGGTCATGTGGTAACAATATGTGATGGTGGGACTGACTGGAGAGGAAGTTGGAGGAGGAAGCTGTTTGGTTTGTTGCCTAGAGGAGCTGGGGGGAAGAATGTTTATCCTGTCCACTGGCTTTGATCTTATACAGTTAATAACTTCCTGCAGAGTATACCGTACGTGCACTGTAGCATTGCCCTCTGCTGTGTGTGTGTGTGTGTGTGGTGTGTGTGTGTGTGTGTGTGTGTGTGTGTGTGTGTGTGTGTGTGTGTGTGTGTGTGTGTGTGTGTGTGTGTGTGTGTGTGTGTGTTAGTTTGAGGACTGCCGAGCCTGTCTCCTTCCTCTCTGAATTGCTCGATGTCCGAGAGAGATAAGACAGGACCAATGACCAGATGAGGTCATCGGTTGGAAGCGTCGGTTGTCTGGGTCAGAATCTAAGAGCTGTTCCTGAATCTATTCATCCATTTGTAGATTAATGGAGGACAACCCCAATAGAAGGGGTTGATGAAGTATTCATGGCACTTGATTAAGTATTCATGGTATGGAATCAAGTAAGGGTGCCTTGGAGAACACCTCTGTATTGCCCAAGCACAATGTTCCTCGATGCTTAGAGGGGATGAGGTGCAGACAGGTCACTAGCAACGTGTGAAAACACTGAGTATGAACAGAGACTGGCACAGACACACAAACCAACACATGCACGTGCACAGTCTCATTTCTCAGTACAAATTAATTTTCCAGTAGAGGTTTTGGGATAAGTTTGAGTGGGAACACCTTATCTCAGTACACCGTGTGAAAGGACCCAATCTGAAGGTCAATAATAATCAATTTCACAGGATTTGGACACGAGCAATGTTATTAATTCATACAATATTCCAAAAATATATAGTGTAGTCATTTTCACGCATAAAATGTAAATCAAATGTATTATTTGAAGACTTGAAATGGTGAAGCTTTAAACATGAATTACCTAACCATACTCTCCCCTTGCATTTCAAGCCAACGTATACACTAAGTTATTATATATTTTTGTCATATCACTCAAGTGCTATATGCATTTCTAAGATAATAAATACTTAGCAACTACTGATAACTGTTGGTTTTTATTTTTACCTACAGTACATTTATCTGCAGATTTACTGTAATGTGAGGAGTAGTTAGATATTGCAATGGTTCATTTATGTATTTTGTAACGTGCATTTGCCTGCGTGTGAAGGCCCAAGTGATACGGGTACAGCAAACTTGTGAAATCAGATAGGTTAAAGTAGTTAAGCGGGCGGAAAGATACAGGCGGCAACTTTGAGGAGGACAGCGAAACGGTAGGAACATGCTCATTTATATTAACGGGTCTTTGTGCTACTTTTTACTGATGGGTCTTACACAGCACAACTGCAGCAGATCTTGGTCTTCTCTTTTGTTCTAGATAGTAGAATATGAAGGGATTCTCTGTGGCACTCGTCCTCCTCATGGTCCAGAAATCTGAGAGTTAGTCCAGTGTTACTGTTGAGACCTACTGCACCAGTGGATTGTGTTACCATACTAACTTCTTGTCTTGAGATTATGTTGTTCCTTGATATATTTGATTATTTTGTTTTTAGTTTAATAGAATGTCACACCATCAAAATATGTTTAGGGAACAACTAGTTAACAAATCGCACAATTTCACATATTTCCCTTCGTGCTTTTACGTCAACAAAATATATGCGGTGGCTTTTGTAGCGGCTTTTGTGATTGTTGAAATGTGTACAGTACCTTCAGAAAGTATTCACACCCCTTGATTTTTCCCACATTTTGAATGTAAAATGTATTAAGTTGAGATTTGTTTTGCATTGGCCTACACACAATACCCCATAATGTCAAAGTCTAATTATGTTTTCAAAATGTAATCACATGTATTCAAAATGAAAAGCTGAAATGTCTTGAGTCAATAACTATTCAACTCCTTTGTTATGACAAGCCTAAATAAGTTCAGGAGTAAACGTTTGCTTAACAAGTCACATAATAAGATGCATAGACTCACTCTGTGTGCAATAATAGTGTTTAACATGATTTTTGAATGACTACCTCATCTCTGTACCCTACACATACACTTATCTGTAAAGTCCCTCAGTCGAGCAGTGAATTTTAAACACAGATTCAACCAAAATGACCAGGGAGGTTTTCCAATGCCTTGCAAAGAAAGGCACCTATTGGTAGATGGGTAAAAAAGCAGATATTGAAAATCCCTTTGAGCAAGGTGAAGTTATTAACGACACTTTGGATGGTGTATCAATACACAGAGTCACTACAAAGATACATGCGTCCTTCCTATCTCAGTTGCCGGAGAGGAAGGAAACCGCTCAGGGATTTCACTGAGGCCAATGGTGACTTTAAAACAGTTACAGAGTTTAATGGTTGTGATAGGAGAAAAATGAGGATGGGTCAACAACATTGTAGTTACTCCACAATACTAACCCAATTGGCAGAGTGAAAAGATGGAAGCCTGTATAGAATTTTTTATTTTGTACAGGCTTCCATCTTTTTACTCTGCCAATTTTCACTCTGCATCCTGTTTGCAATAAGGCACTAAAGTAAAACTGCCAAAAAATTGGCAAAAAAATGTACTTCATATCCTGAATACAAAAGTGTTATGTTTGGGGAAAATCCAATACAACACATTACTGAGTAGCACTCTTCATGTTTTCAAGCATGGTGGTGGCTGCATCATGTTATGGGTATGCTTGGCATCAGCAAGGACTAGGGAGTGTTTTAGGATGAAAAGAAACGGAATGGAGCTAAGTACAATACAGGCTAAATCCTAGAGGAAACCCTAGTTCAGTCTGCTTTCCAATGGACATTGAGAGATAAATTCACCTTTCAGCAAGACAATAACCTAAAACTCAAGGCCAAATATACACTGGAGTTGCTTAACAAGACGACATTGAATGTTCCTGAGTGGCCTACAGTGTTGACTTAAATCGTCTTCAAAATCTAAGACTTGAAAACGGCTGTCTAGCAATGATCAACAACAAACTTGACAGAGCTTGAATAATTTTTTTAAGAATAATGTGCAAGTATTGTACAATCCAGGTGTGCAAAGCTCTAAGACACTTACCCAGAAAGACTCACAGCTGTAATCACTGCCAAATGTGATTGTAACATGTATTGACACGCACGTAGAATACTCTAATAAAATGTTTTCTTTTTCAGAAATGTTTTACAAATATAAAACATTTTCTTTCACTTTGACATTACAGAAAATGTTGTGTAGATCATTGACAAAAACAATGACAATTAAACCATTTGAATCACAATTTGGACACAACAAAATGTGGAAAAAGTCAAGGGGTGTGAATACTTTCTGAAGGCACTGTACAGTATTCAGACCCCTTGACTTTATCCACATTATGTTATGTTACAGGCTTATTCTAAAATGGATTGAATTTTTTTGTTTTTCTTTATCAATCTACATGCAATACCCCATAATGACAAAGCAATTTTTGGGGCAAATTTATAAAATAAAGTACTTTGTTGAAGCACCTTTGGCAGCGAATACAGCCTTGAGTCTTCTTGGGTATGACGCTACAAGCTTGGCACAACTGTATTTGGTGAGTTTCTCCCATTCTTCTCTGCAGATCCTCTCAAACTCTGTCAGATTGGATGGGGAGCGTCGCTGCACAGCTATTTTCAGGTCTCTCCAGAGATGTTCGATCGGGTTCAAGTCCGGGCTCTGGCTGGGCCACTCAAGGACATTCAGAGACTTTTCCCCGAAGCCACTACTACATTTTCTTGGCTGTGTGCTTAGGGTCATTGTCCTGTTGGACCAGTCTGAGGTCCTGAGCGCTCTGGAGCAGGTTTTCATCAAGGATCTCTCTGTACTTTGCTCCGTTCATCTTTCCCTCGATCCTGACTAGTCTCCCAGTCCCTGCCACTGAAAAACATCCCCACAGCATGATGCTGCCACCACCATCCTTCATCGTAGAGCTGGTGCCTGGTTTCCTCCAGACGTGACGCTTGGCATTCAGGCCAAAGAGTTCAATCTTGGTTTCATTAGACTAGAGAATCTTGTTTCTCATGGTCTGAGAGTATTTAGGTGCCTTTTGGCAAACTCCAAGCGGGCTGTCATGTGCCTTTTACTGAGGAGTGGCTTCCGTCTGGACACTCTACCATAAAAGCCTGATTGGTGGAGTGCTACAGAGATGGTTGTCCTTCTGAAAGGTTTTCTCATCTCCACAGAGGAACCCTGAGCTCTGTCAGAATGACCATCGGGTTCTTGGTCACCTTCCTGACCAAGGCCCTTCTCAGTTTGGCCGGGAGGCCAGCTCTAGGAAGAGTCTTGTGTGTAGATTGTGTGCAAACTGTATGTCTGAATAGTTATGTAAATAAGTTGTGTGTTTTTTATTTTTAATACATTTGCTAAAAACCTGTTTTTGCTTTGTTATTATGGGGTATTGTGTGTAGATTGATGAGCATTTTTTTTTTTAATCCCTTTTAGAATGAGGCTTTAAAGTAACAAAATGTGGAAAAAGTCAAGGTGGTCTGAATACTTTCCGAATGCACTGTGTGTGTGTGTGTGTGTGTGTGTGTGTGTGTGTGTGTGTGTGTGTGTGTGTGTGTGTGTGTGTGTGTGTGTCCTCATCGACACACCTCTGGACATACAGGTTGCATACATTCCCTTCCTGGGCAATGCAGCTGTAACACTTCAGGGCTTGACCTGGCATGCACACACACACACACACACACACACACATAAACAGAAAATGATTTCCTTTTTATTAAATCAATATATTTTTTTCATTCTTTCTTCAAACAAGCTGATCAGAAAAGTATATAAGAAAGCAGACTGTGACAAACTCCTGTCTAATGACTATGTATCTTGCACCTGTTGTGAGACCAACCTCTGTAATTGAGAGATCAATCAGAAAGAGAGTTTATCTCTGTTGAATAACAGATCAACCAATGAGAGTTTAGGAATTAGGGCGATCCGAATAATAAAAAAATTGAAATACATCTTCCTGTTGTATGATTTCTCCACAGATTTGCTAGACAAAAGAGCAACTGGTACTGGTACTGGTACTGGTCTAATTCTTTTTTTTAATTCTGTATGGGAATATAATTAACATTCCATTTACATATTTTCAAAGATCCGTGTCCATAACGTGTGTGTATGTGTGTTAGCTACCACCCTAGGCTGTATCCCAGGTGTATGTCCCCTTCTGATGACATCAAAGAGGTCAGGTCAGTTAGACTGGCGGGAACCGGACAGGTCAGAGTGGAGACAACACCCCATCAGGATGTGAACTTAAGTTCCAGTTCAAGAATGGACATACAATGGACAATGAAAATAGATGGGTTTTCAATAGACTTTCCTGCAGTTGGCTGAATTGAAATATAATTTCAATTCAAACCTGACTTCCGGGGGGAGGGGGGGGGGGGGGGGGGGCTCAGGTGTTTCTGACCTCTGACCCCACAGCTTGTAAAAGAGTAATGGGCCACTTGATGAAGCAAGGGAGGTGGTCTACACACAAACAAACACGCGCACAGACATACAGGAAGATTACAGCCGACAGATGGACAGACGGACAGACGGACATGTACAAAATACACCCACCCACACACATAAAGTACACACCCCTATAAAAGTAGTATGCATGATGTATACAATTTGACAACAGTTGTGACAACTTCATGAACTTTATACAGTGAGACTTTTTAACCGAAAAAAAGCTATATATTTTGAAAAAGGGAAGGAGCCAGTAACTCAACACAACAAGGATAGCCTTCTGCTGAATCCAATCATTCACAACCACTCCTCTAGAATCTGACAATAAGTGACAATGATTAATGCTCAATTTATGTGTGGAGTATTCACAGCAACAGTGGATGAATCGTTTAATGAGAATTTGTAGAAATAATTTTTCTTCTGGCTCAAGAGTGACATCTAGTGGTCAATACAGCAAGGTTTAAATCAATGGATTACAAATCAATCAGTGTGTGTGTGTGTGTGTGTGTGTGTGTGTGTGTGTGTGTGTGTGTGTGTGTATGTGTGTGTGATTTTTTTTATTTTACCTTTATTTAACCAGGTAGGCCAGTTGAGAAAAAGTTCTCATTTACTACTGCGACCTGGCTAAGATAAAGCCAAGCAGTGCGACAAAAACAACAACACCGAGTTACACATGGGATAAACAAACGTACAGTCAGTAACAGAATAGAAAAATCTATATACAGTGTGTGCAAATGTAGTAAGATTAGGGAGGTAAGGCAATAAATAGGCCATAGTGGCAAAATAATTACAATTTAGCATTAACACTGGAGTGATAGATGTGCAGATGATGATGTGCAAGTAGAGATACTGGGGTGCAAAAGAGCAAAAAATAAATAACAATATGGGGATGAGGTAGTTGGGTGAGCTATTTACAGATGGGCTGTGTACAGTTGCAGTGATCAGTAAGCTGCTCTGACAGCTGATGCTTAAAGTTAGTGAGGTAGATATAAGTCTCCAGCTTCAGTGACTTTTGCAATTCGTTCCAGTCATTGGCAGCAGAGAACTGGAAGGAAAGGCGGCCAAAGGAGGAGTTGGCTTTGGGGATGACCAGTGAAATATACCTGCTGGAGCGCGTGCTATGGGTCGGTGTTGCTATGGTGACCAGTGAGCTGAGATAAGGCGGGGCTTTACCTAGCAAAGACATATTGATGACCTGGAGTCAGTGGGTTTGGCAACAAATATGAAGCGAGGGCCAGCCAACGAGAGCATACAGGTTGCAGTGAAGGGTAGTATATGGGGCTTTGAGGACAAAACAGATGGCACTGTGATAGACTACATCTAATTTGCTGAGTAGAGTGTTGGAGGCTATTTTGTAAATGACATCGCCGAAGTCAAGGATTGGTAGGATAGTCAGTTTTACGAGAGTATGTGTAGCAGCATGAGTGAAGGAGGCTTTGTTGCGAAATAGGAAGCCGATTCTAGATTTAATTTTGGATTGGAGATGCTTAATGTGAGTCTGGAAGGAGAGTTTACAGTCTAACCAGACACCTAGGTATTTGTAGTTGTCAACATATTCTAAGTCAGAACCATCCAGAGTAGTGATGCTGGATGGGCGGGCGGGTGCGGGCAGCGATCGGTTGAAGAGCATGCATTTAGTTTTACTAGCATTTAAGAGCAGTTGGAGGCCACGGAAGGAGTGTTGTATGGCATTGAAGCTCGTCTGGAGGTTTGTTAACACAGTGTCCAAAGAAGGGCCGGAAGTATACAGAATGGTGTCGTCTGCATAGAGGTGGATCAGAGAATCACCAGCAGCAAGAGCAACATCATTGATATATACAGAGAAAAGAGTCGGCCCGAGATTTGAACCCTGTGGCACCCCCATAGAGACTGCCAGAGGTCCGGACAACAGGCCCTCCGATTTGACACACTGAACTCTATCAGAGAAGTAGTTGGTGAACCAGGCGAGGCAATCATTTGAGAAACCAAGGCTGTTGAGTCTGTCGATAAGAATGCGATGATTGACAGAGTCGAAAGCCTTGGCCAGGTCGATGAAGACGGCTGCACAGTACTGTCTTTTATCGATGGCAGTTATGATATTGTTTAGAACCTTGAGCGTGGCTGAGGTGCACCCATGACCAGCTCGGAAACCAGATTGCATAGCGGAGAAGGCACGGTGGGATTCGAAATGATCGGTGATCTGTTTGTTAAAACTTGGCTTTCGAAGACTTTAGAAAGGGAGGGCAGGATAGATATAGGTCTGTAACAGTTTGGGTCTAGAGTGTCTCCCCCTTTGAAGAGGGGGATGACCGCGGCAGCTTTCCAATCTTTAGGGTGTGTGTGTGTGTGTGTGTGTGTGTGTGTGCTGCTGTTGTGTATAAACACACCTTACACTAATTATGTGCCTTGGAAAAAACACACACTGCTAGAGACTGGTGGAATGTTTTGGATACACAGAGATAAAAGCAACACCAATAAAGGGAAAACCAATGTAAATATCACTGTGCCTTTTTTTGTTTACACAAAGTCAGAGATGTGTTTTCCAGAAAACAGTGATATGTCTCTTTGATGATTTGCAACATTGGGAGATAAAAAGGTATTCACCTTTTTTTGGTTAAGTGGCTCTCTCTGCTTTTATATCTACGACATGTTTCACTTGCTGTGACTGTAATATGCGGGTGTCGTATCGAGCGACCTTAAGTATCTAGCTACGTACCTTAACTATAAACCATAAACGTCTAAGGAAAGAGCAGGAATAACTCTGTAAAAAGACGTGTAAACAACATGGGCTCAGGCTACGTATTATATCACACTGGGTATCATAGCTGGAGAGCACATATCAGCAGACAGGAGAAAACCCTATTCAAGACGGCTGTCTGTGCCAGTACCACACCCCTAGCTCACAATATTAAAAGGAAAACCTAAATAAGCCCACAGAAAACACACTGTATGTCAGTGCCGAACCCCACTCAGCAGATTGGGCTTGCTGAACCCCACTCAGCAGATTGGGCTTGCTGAACCCCACTCAGCAGATTGGGCTTGCTGAACCCCACTCAGCAGATTGGGCTTGCCGAACCCCACTCGGCAGATTGGGCTTGGCGAACCTCACTCAGCAGATTGGGTTTGCCGAACCTCACTCAGCAGATTGGTCTTGCCGAACCTCACTCAGCAGATTGGGTTTGCCGAACCTCACTCAGCAGATTGGGCTTGCCGAACCTCACTCAGCAGATTGGGTTTGCCGAACCTCACTCAGCAGATTGGGCTTGCCGAACCTCACTCAGCAGATTGGGTTTGCCGAACCCCACTCAGCAGATTGGGCTTGCCGAACCTCACTCAGCAGATTGGGCTTGCCGAACCCCACTCAGCAGATTGGGCTTGCCGAACCTCACTCAGCAGATTGCATTGGCTCCTCCTATGAAAACTGTTTTACTACACCCAGTATTTCTCCTCGAGAGGCCTTCTCTTTGTGAAACAGGTCCAACTAAAGCAATCATATTATGGTTGTGACAATGGGGTACATTGATACGTCTTATAGTCACTGTAAAGAGTTGACTTTGGATTACAGTGTGTCTACCGTAACATCTCTGTCATCCCCATTACATATGCTCTATTACTCCTCCTATCACTTTGTCACCCCCATAACATGTCGAAGTGTCTCTACCATTACGTCTCTCTGTCACCCCCATAGCACCTATCTCAGTCCCTCTCATTACGTGTCTCCCATTAGTGTATCCTGCGTACGGTCTCTCTGTGTCTCCTGTGTAAAGTCCCTCTCAGTGTCACCCCCATAACATCTCAGTGTCTCCTGTGTCTCTACTTATTCCACAGTTGTCAGTCTCCTCCGTCCATATCATCTTGCTCGGTATCACCCCTAAAAAACATCTGTTTATGAGGCCATACTGTAAGCCCCTTTATGTCCTTTCTGGTAGGAGATTCCCTCCAGACAGTCTACCACAGTAAGAGGTAGGTACTCAGTGTGTGTCGACACACGCCCTCGCCCCATCATTCCCCTCCGTTGTGTTTTTCCTAATCGCTGTAAACACCCTGCGACAGCGTGACCAAACCGCGGATGTGCTGAGCAGACTGGAAGTTGTTTTATCATCACACGCCAAAGCAGAACATGTTAGCTACCTGACAATCAGGCTGACCTTACCTTGCCTTAGTGTGTGTGTGTTCTGAAAGGTGAACAGAGACAAACATCTGATCTGAAGTGCAGAGAGAGAGAAGAAGGTGGGAGCAGAATCTCCACTCCAACAGAAGACAGACAGGATGAATCAGCACAGCTTCTTCCTCTTAAGATGGATGTCCCTCTGGTCTTGTGAACCTCCAGGCAGACACCTGGAGGTCTCCCCATCCTGTAACCTTAACCATTGGGGGATAAAAAGCCAATCTGATCCTGGATCAGGTCCTGTGGTTCATCTGAAGGTCAGGAGGGGGGGACATGTATAGACAGTCATACAGGTGTGTGTGTGTGTGTGTGTGTGTGTGTGTGTGTGTGTGTGTGTGTGTGTGTGTGTGTGTGTGTGTGTGTGTGTGTGTGTGTGTGTGTGTGTGTGTGTGTGTGTGTGTGTGTGTGTGTGTGACCTCAGTCAAGAGGGTTAGGGATGGATTCTGCTCCCATGGCGGTCATACACTAAACTACACTTTTGATCAGACAATATTTGGGGTTTCTGAAAAGCTTATGGGAAAAATACAGAAGTTACACAAAAAAATTAACAAAACATAAATAATGGAATTTTACAGAATCAGTACCGGTCGGGATAATTTCAAAGAATGTATGCACATTTCATTTTATCTACTCATTTCTCCAAAATACTTTTCTTGGGTAAATCTACCAATGCCAAAACCTTGATGTGAAAAAAATATTTCATTGTGGAAAAACATGAGTGACTGTTCTACTACATTGATTATATGCTCTGGTCTGCTGTTGTTTCTGAGAAAACAAGACAAGCTTACCACAGGGAACAACAAAACATGACACTATGATCTCACTCCCATCAGAGCAGCCCACAGCCTAGTCATCACTATGTATCAATAGTCAGCCTTTATGTAACTGACTACACCTCCATGTCTGTTTCTTTCAATTACCTGCAAACAGCAACGCAATTCAGTCAACACCCCTGACTATTGTTTACTCAGAATCCCAGACAGAATAAATCTTTAAACATAGTCAGGAAAAGAAATCCCCAAATGAAGGGAGGTGGGCAGCCATGGTGACTGGATTGTGCTGTCCCCACAGGCTGTCTCCTTAGTTCTCTGGTTTTTGGGTGTGGCCTGTTTTGGATGGCCTCCTCACATTTAGAAGACTGTGTATAAGGGGTTACATATTCTCTGATCTAGAGAAGAAATACAGAGAGAGAGAGAGAGAGAGAGAGAGAGAGAGAGAGAGAGAGAGAGAGAGAGAGAGAGAAACAGAGAGAAACACGCAAAAATGTAGAAGCTCCAGCTTTACAGCTGACCATAAGTAAAAGTCTCACCCATGTAGTCATATTTTCTTAGGTTGTGGGGTTTCTAATAGACCATGAGACAGAATCTCACCAGCAGATGAGGGTCAATTTACAGGGTGTTGTGTGATTTTTTAAAACATAATTGAATTTATATAGTGGATTTACTGTGTGAATAAATACATCAAGTTAGTTTTTACATTGCAAATATAGATTGCATAGCCAACACAAGGGACAAAAGTGGACTTTCATTGCGATGCAAAACATTTGAAACGTATAAGGGCATTGTTTTTGGTTTGTTTAATACATGCCACAATTCACCCTCCTGAAGTGACGTCGTTGCGTAAAGGCATTTCTGCGTGCGTCTGCGTGTCAATAGAGCTCGCCAGCTTGTAGTCTTAAACCCCGGAAGTCATTCAGCTACCCCTAAGGGCAAAAGGAAAAAAATGGTGTTTAGGAATAAACACTGTAAATGAGGTCTGAGATTAACACAGGTCGGGTAAAGTTTAGCAGTCAGTTAACATGACCTTGGTATGCTTTTTTCTAACATAAATTCTTCACAATTCCCAGAAAGTAACGTAAACTGATGAAGATTATATCATGGAACAAAACATAAGATCTCCTAAACCTGGGTTTACCACATACCTTATTTTTGGCGTTTTCCAAAAATCCTACAAAAACACATTTTTTCCCATAGGCTTTGTCCATGGCGCAGTTTTAGTGCCTACAAAAATACGCCATTACTATTTATCACTTTCGCAACGCAATAACGCCCCTCTTGCGAGAAGCGCATTCGGAATTTCTATGTTTATGTTATGAAACCGTGTGCAGGCTCCAAAATGTTGACGGCGGCGACTCGAAGTCGTTTTACGCGGGAGCAAACAAGAATATTATTGCGTGAAGTCCATGCACGGCGATTTTCTATTTATGGTACACCGACAAAACCGTTCAGAGTTTCCAATGCTCGGTCAGCCTGGGAGCAAGTAGCAGAGCGAGTGAGCTCCACTGCCGTCGGGCTTCAGAAAACAGCAAACCAGTGCAGGAAGCGAATTAATGATCTTAAACGGAGACAAGGAATAAGAATATTTGAAAACAGATTGCCAAAACCAGTCACTAACCTTACAGACAACAACTCTACTTCCTCAATTAAAATTGAGCATGCAGGTAGAGTACAGTAATGATTACATTTAGGCAAATTAGGCCTACCATTTTCTATACTAGGAATTGCAGGCTATAAATGGGGAAATCTTGTGTAGATATTTGTTGATTACTTACTATGTTGGCTGCGTTTTCCACATTTCTAAAGTAGTATTGTGTGCAAGCAAACTACTTTATTTAAATATGTGTTGATTGAGATTGCACCATGCTGGTTGAGTGTAAATGGGTGAGCTATGTGATTGGGGGATAAAATGATACATCATGGTTAGGTTTTTCTATTCCAGAGCATCAAATTGGAGAGGGCCTTGATATCAAAGCAGAAACGGCTGGTCCATCCCAGTCTGGAACACCACAACATGTTCCCCAACCTGATCCTACCCAGGCCTCTTCATTCCAAGCCCCTCAGGTCAGCTCACCTCAGATGAACCCATCTCAGGGACTGGGTCAGGGACAGCTCCTCAGAGCTCACATCCCGCTGATAAACTTCCAGCCCCTCATCCACGTCCAGCCCGCTTCCCAGGATTTCACAGTCCTCTGCCAGGTGCACCAGGCGGGCTACGCCATGCTACACAAGGAGATCATGGACACTAAAAACAGTATGGAGGAAATGCTGCATCCTGTGTTGTCTTCCATCAGCCACAGCCTGGAGAGACTTGCTAGTGCTGTTGAAAGGCTGTCAGGTCCTAGGGACTCACTACTACAGACTGTCACTCCCATCACAAGCCTCTCCAACACAGACTGAATGGACCGTCACACACTGATTCCACAGGAGTACATCCTTTGTGATGTTTGCTGGTTTCTTGCTATGTTGACGACTGTTTACTTCTTTCTTAACCAATACAATGTCCTACAATAACAAGTATTTTAAGTAAAAAATAAATAAAATCATTAACCCAAAAATATTAACTATGGTATGCTATCGACTGTATGATGTATTCATTGTTGCATGTATTTATTAGAATGCTTTCATAAGAGTGGTTAAATGTAGTCTATCATTCAATCAAACCTGCTGTATTCACACGGTAGTGTTTTCCTGCAGTCAAATGCATTCAGACTGCTTTTACTGTAGCCTATAAAAACCTACAACTATTTAGCCTACTAGACAGTAGACCCCTCAAAGGTAGACTATGCTTTCACTTTTCAGGAGAAGTGTATGTGTGTGGGGTAAAGTTTGTAAATCTGTAGAGAATTGCTTATGGTTTTGGAAGGCAATGTGCAGACCATGATTTAATGATGAAATCTTTCAATCTGTTTCTAAATAAATGTTTTGGGGGGGGGATAAATATGATGTGAACCACAGTATCATAAAAGTAACCTATCAACAAGAAAATCTAACAATATTACGATTTATCTATAGGATTAATGTCAAGAATTTCAAGAATCTAATCATTCAATATTGTGGTTTTTGTTACTGTTTTGAAGAGGCGTTTATTTTGGGCACATTTTCCCCAACAAAGGGAGGGCAATATACTGCGCACGGCCGGTATCAACTGCGCAAGCGTATTGTATTTTGTGGCTGCTAGTGGTAACACAGATTGTTTTGGAACGCCTAAACTGTGTCCTCTATCCTTATTATGGTTTTCCGTAAACGTACTAACCGTTGCTGTTTTGTAACTGAACAAACACCCCTTTTGTAATTGTGTTTTAAATAAGTTGCAGCCTTGAGATGAGTAGGCTAGGCTATGTAAACATTCAGAACACTATTGTGTCTTTCCGTCATTTTTAGCGTTTGCGCTTCGTTTTTGGCTTTCCCTGGGAAAATATGGATTCCGATAACGATAAGAGAGATGGGAGGCCAGAGATCGAGATGCTTCATATGGAGAGGCAACGAAAGAAGCGTTTCAATGAGGAAGAGCTCAAAATACTCGTGCGTGAAGTGCAAGCTCGACGACCTGGCCCTGGTTACACCCGTGTTGCGCAGGCCGCATGGGAAGATGTCGCATCAAAGGTGAGCGCTTCTTCGTTTGGATACCTCAGAACCGGGATGCAATGCAAAAAGCGATATAATGACCTGATGCGCAGACAACCCTGTTATATCAAGAAGGGTCCTGGGTCAAAGAGGAAGCGAGTGACCAGGCAGACAGAAGCAAAACTTCACCATCCAACAGAAGAGGAGGAGCCTTTCCTCTCAGTCCAAACAAAACGTTTTACATTTGAGTTTGTGGATGGAGAAGGACCCATTGCATTACAAGGTCAAGTTTATGGTTTAATTGTTTTTTTAAACAATCGTTTTTGTTATCTTTGTAATGTGTGTGTGCCTACTATGTGATGTCATTTGGTAAAACAGTATGTAAGGAACACTAAATATAGCTTATTTTTCTATATTTTTTTCATCCCTAGAGTTTCAGAATGAAGTTGGTTCCCAGTGCATTGGGGTGGAGCTGGACAGTCCCTCGACTAACCACCTGGTTGATGGTCAACAGACTCTGGATGCTGCATCACTGTCTGAGGCCAGCAGAGTCCAGACACACACGCCTGCCACTTCACCCAGGACCTCTTTACCTCAAACCAACCTTCAACCCCGGGTGAACGTAGTCAGATTGAACCTTGGAACTGATCCCCAGGTCAGTACACCTCAAGTGACTGGAACCGTCCACATCCCTCAGTCTCAGGACACCCTTCAACCCCAAACCAATACACACCCAGTCACTGTTCAACTCCAGGCTGATGGTTTGCCTCAAGGTAACGCTCCATTCCACGTAAACATACCCCAAGTAGTGCCACTGCCACAGCAGGCTACTCTACCCCCAGCCAACCTATCACAGGCCTATACACCCCAAGCGAACCAATCAAAGGCTACTCTACCCCAAGCCAACCTATCACAGGCCTATATACCCCAAGCAAACCAATCACAGGCCTATATGTCCCAGTCCACTGTGCAGCCTCAGACGAACATACCCCAAGTGAACCAAGCTACGGTCCACATTCCTTTGATTGAGGTCCAACCACACATGCAGGTCCAGCTTCCTCCTCAGGACCTGGCAGCACTGGTCCAGGTGCATCGCCAAGGTTACGACATGTTACAGAGGGAGCTGGTCAGTATGAGGAGCAGCATGGAGAGAGTGCTGCAGCCCCTGCTGTCATCCATCAACAACAACCTGGAAAGACTGGTTAATGCTGTTGAACACCTCTCTGGGGTTGAGAGCACACCTCAGACCAACAGTGTTGTCCATGGTCATCATGATGCTCCCTCCTGACTGACCTTGTTAGGTTACGTTCACCATCTATCTGAGAGTAGGACAGGATGTGTTCAGGTGGACGCAGAGCTCCTGTTTAAAGACTCTTTATGCTATTTCCAATGTCTACCATCTGGGTAGAGATGGACTAAAAACATTTAGTAAAGTTCTGTGCAGTAAATGTAACTCTAGGAATCTTTGTACTGTACACGCAGTTCCGTTTTGTTATCAGAGATATGTTTCGAATGTAACGAATGCTCCTTTTTCTCATTCATCTTTTTTTGTTCAAGGTGCCTAAGCCTCTATGGACCTCCTGTTGAGTTCCGAAATAAAATGTATTTTCAAAAAAAGTGTTCAAACAGTTATAATCCTGTTGCTTGTTTATGCAACACAATCCATGAGGTCAACTTGAGCACAGGCCATTCATTTAGTATAGAAGTGTTCTGAACCTTTTTCTTAACCTGCTTGATCATTTTCTCAGAGGCATGATACAGACAGGGAGGGGGGGATACAAAAAGAGAAAGCACCTCGATTCCTTTGTTCCTTTTGCCCACACACTGGAGAGCAAGTGAGGGAATCAGGAAAGACTGCAGAACACATGACATTTCAGTCCCGGGCTGTGTTTCTTCCTTCCTCCTCTACCCCCTCCCTCCTTCACTCTCCGTCTTTACCTCCCTCTCTCCCACCCTCAAAGGATTGACATGTCGTCTCCTACAACCAAATCTGAGGTGGGAGGACTCTGGTGCTGCAGTTGCCCCAGACTGTCTGGAAACCACTCAACTTTGTTAGTGTGGAAATGACAGCCGTACAACGTCTTCCCAGCAACATCAAGCATGCAGAACTAAACGGTAACAACTCAAAAGACATCTCGGGACATCCAACCACTCCTGGGGGTCTACTTTCCTTCATCTCAACTAACATGAGAGAACTGGACAGGTGAAAGCAATGTACCAGTCGGCAGGCACCTCCAGAATATTAATCATTTATCATCCGGTACCATTCCCATCTGATCCCCATAACCTGTTTTGGATAGACTAAGTACTCAGTTAAACCTAAACAACTTGGCTGGAGTTATATGAAAAACCCAGCAGCGTTGCAGTTCTTGACACACTCAAACCTGTGCACCTGGCACCTACTACCATACCCTGTTCAAAGGCACTTCAATATTTCGTCATGCCCATTCACCCTCAATGGCACACATACACAATCCATATCTCAAGGTGTAAAAATCCTTCTTTTACTTGTCTCCTGCCCTTCATCTACATTGATATGAAATGGATTTAACAAGTGAAATCAGTAAGGGATCATAGCTTTTATCTGGTCAGTCTATGTCATCCTAATGTTCTGTACACTGTATATTCATGAAAACTAATCTGTTTACTGAAATGGTGGGGGGCAGGGGGGTTGTTATGATTAAAACATGTCCCCTCATGTCATCAACTTGTGTTTAAACAGGACTGTGACTTCCCTGAAGATTCAGGTGGTTCCTTCAGGACACATGATGTTATTATACCTGACACAGAGAGACTGACGTGCCATCCGGAAGCTTAAACCCTGGATAGAGAAGCTCAGTGAATGTTGGTGTGGAATGTGTGCAGGTAGGTCAGTGTGTCAGATGAGACTCTACAGTCATGGCCAAAAGTTTTGAGAATGACACAAACATACATTTTCACAAAGTCTGCTGCCTCAGTTTGTATGATGGCAATTTTCATATACTCCAGAATGTTGTGAAGAGTGATCAGATGAATTGCAATTAATTGCAAAGTCCCTCTTTGCCATGCAAATGAACTGAATCCCCAAAAAACATTTATACCGCATTTCAGCCCTGCCACAAAAGGACCAGCTGACATCATGTCAGTGATTCTCTCGTTAACACAGGTGTGAGTGTTGATGAGGACAAGGCTGGAGATCACTCTGTCATGCTGATTGAGTTCGAATAACAGACTGGAAGCTTCCAAAGGAGGGTGGTGCTTGGAATCATTGTTCTTCCTCTGTCAACCATGGTTACCTACAAGGAAACACGTGCCGTCAACATTGCTTGGCACAAAAAGGGCTTCACAGGCAAGGATATTGCTGCCAGTAAGATTACACCTAAATCAACCATTTATCGGATCATCAAGAACTTCAAGGAGAGCGGTTCAATTGTTGTGAAGAAGGCTTCAGGGCGCCCAAGAAAGTCCAGCAAGCGCCAGGACCGTCTCCTAAAGTTGATTCAGCTGCGTGATCGGGGCACCACAAGTACAGAGCTTGCTCAGAAATGGCAGCAGGCAGGTGTGAGTGCATCTGCACGCACAGTGAGGTGAAGACTTTTGGAGGGTGGCCTGGTGTCAAGAAGGGCAGCAATTTCCAGCATGATGGAGCACCTTTCCATAAGGCAAAGTGATAACTAAGTGGCTCGGGGAACAAAACATCAATATTTTGGGTCCATGGTCAGGAAACTCCCCAGACCTTAATCCCATTGGGAACTTGTGGTCAATCCTCAAGAGGCGGGTGGACAAACAACAAAAAAACAAATTCTGACAAACTCCAAGCATTGATTATGCAAGAATGGACTGCCATCAGTCAGGATGTGGCCCAGAGGTTAATTGACAGCATGCCAGGGCGGATTGCAGAGGTCTTGAAAAAGAAGGGTCAACACTGCAAATATTGACTCTTTGCATCAACTTCATGTAATTGTCAATAAAAGCCTTTGACACTTATGAAATGCTTGTAATTATACTTCAGTATTCCATAGTAACATCTGACAAATTTCTTTACATTCCTGTTAGTGAGGATTTCTCCTTTGCCAAGATAATCCATCCACCTGACAGGTGTGGCATATCAAGAAGCTGATTAAAAAGCATGATCATTACACAGGGGCACCTTGTGCTGGGGACAATAAAAGGCTACGCTAAAATGTGCAGTTTTGTCACGCAACACAATGCCACAGATGTCTCAAGTTTTGAGGGAGTGTGCAATTGGCATGCTGACTGCAAGAACCATAAGCCGCCACATATTTTTAGAGAATTTGACAGTACGTCCAACCTGACTAACAACAGCAGACCACGTGTAACCACGCCAGCCCAGGACCTTCATATCCAGCTTTTTTACCTGCGGGATGGTCTGAGACCAGCCACCCGGACAGGTGATGAAACTGTGGGTTTGCACACCCAGTAATGTAAAGGTGCAGCGTCTGGATGCTCCTCATTACACACTCTTTTTACATCTTCAACACAGGTATCATTACAAAATGTTTTGTATGATCTCTTATACACTATTTTAGGCCCAGCCTTTGGAACTTTAGCTTTCCTGGGTATAGCCACTATATTATGGTCACTACATCCAATGGGTACGGATACAGCTTTAGAACAAAGTTCTGCAACATTGGTAACCATTTTATCAATACACGTGGATGATGTACAGTAGTTCCTGCACTATTTGTGAACACTCTGGTAGGTTGATCGATAACCCGAGCCAGATTACAGGCACTGGTTACAGTAAGAAGCTTCCGCTTGAGTGGACAGCTTGATGAAAACCAGTCTATGTTCAGGTCACCCAGAAAATAGACCTCTCTGTCAGCATCACACACATTATCAAGCATTGCACACATATTATCCAGATACTGACTGTTGACACTTGGTAGCCTATATCAGCACCCCAAAAGAAGAGGATTTTGATGAGGCAGGTGAACATGCAACCACAACACTTCCACAACATTAGACATGACGTTCTCCCTAAGCTTTAAAGGAATATGGCTCTGAACAAATACAGCAATCCCATAAGCATTCACGTCTCTTCTGTAGGTGTTATATCCTTTTATTGCCACTGCTGCACCATCAAATGAATTATCTGAGTTTCAGAGATGGCTAATATATGAACGTTATTCGATGTTAACAAGTCATTGATTTCATTTATCTTTTTTCTAAGGCTACATATATTAATATGGGCTATTTCTTAGTCCTTTCCTGGGTAGCTTATTTGAGATAGACATAATATGAAGTGTCACTTGTGTGTGTGTGTGTGTGTGTGTGTGTGTGTGTGTGTGTGTGTGTGTGTGTGTGATGTGGGGCTGAAGCTACTGACCCGTAGCAGATGTAAGCAATATCCCCACACACTCGGGCAGCTTTTATGGCTGGGATAAGTTCTTTCCGCCTCTGGTGCACAGCTTCCGAGTTGTCCTCATTAAGGAAGATGTTGGTTCCTCTCAAGTTCTTGGCTCTCTCCAGAACAGGCATCTTGTTCTTAAACCTCAGGAACTTGACCACTATCGGCCCAGTTCTCACATCAAAACTCTGGTATGCCATCCAGTGGTGCAGTGGAGGGTAAATCTCCGGATGTGATGTTGACATTGACCAAGTCCAATGGGTTCTTACCTTTTTTCTGTAGAGAGGTTTAACTCTTTGAACGTGAGAGGTGTCTCCATAAATTGGTCCCTCTGCATGGACACACAGCTGGGTACAGGTGAGGCTCATCTTTTGTGTTTGATCCTGTAAAAAGTACAAAACTCCTCATTCTTCAATCTGAGGTATAGGACTGTTCACTTTTTAATGACACCTAAATATTCAAATTAGTGAGAGATATTTCCTTTCTCTAATGGTACGTTAAAACTTTAAAAAAGTGACAATGATAGACCTTAAAACAACTGGTTTCTGACCTTTGTTCAATGGAAACGTCTCCTTCTCTGAAGCTAAGAGGTGGCTCTATAGATTGGTCACTCTTCATGGACACACACCTGGGTACAGGTGAGTCTGGTCTCTCCCGCTAGACCCTGATAAAAATTCAGAAAGAACAAAGTGACTTTAATACAGTTAACTGTTAGTAGGAGCAAATTTTGCGAAGTGCTTCAATGGGTGACGATAAATTAGTAGTTAACTCATTGACAAAGTTATATGGGTCCTTACCTTTTTTCAGGAGAAGTGTTTATCTCTTTAAACCGAAGAGGTAGATCCATAGACTGGTCACTCTTCATGAACACACAGCTGCACACACACACATACACACACACTTGTCCTACCTCATAGCTTTGCTGCCGCAGGGAGACTAATTTTAGAGGCGGTGCCCCCAGGGAGACTAATTTTAGGGGCGGTGCCCCCTCCTCTCTCCCCCCAGGTAGACACATTTTTGAGACAGTGAAGAGTCCAGATTTGAATTACATCCATAGCCTACAGTATGGCAAGAGCTGATAACAACAGTTGGTGGAGCGCACCACTCAAACATGGAAGAATTAGAGCAGTTTGCTGGTGAAGATTGGGCCAAATTACCAGTAGAAAGGTGCAGACATCATTGATGTCTACAACAATCGTTTGTCTGCAGTTTTCCTGGCCAAAGGCTGTGCAACTAAGTACTAGCTCCAGTGTGCTCATCATTTTGTCCAGCCATTTGTCTTTATTTTCTAAATGAAAAATGTTAAACTTAAGTTTACAAAAATTAATTTGGTTTTGCAATGTTGAAAATATAATTACAAGGTGTGGAGACCAGATGTCTTTTTAAAAGTTAAACTTTTTTGAAAGAAATAGGGAATTATTTAAGAAAAGTGCAAGGGTTCACATAGAATTGGCCAGGACTGTACATGAATGAGCAAAGTTTGTTCCTGTTTCACGTTCGTGTGGGTCAAACAAAAACGCCCTAATGATCGGTAGACAATAGAGCCTCCCACAATGCAGGCGATGGCTGCAAGTTTCAGCTGATGAGGAGCAACTGCAGAAAATTGCCGTTGACTGCAGTTGAAACTTTATGGCCTTTGATGTGTGTGTGTGTGTGTGTGTGTGTGTGTGTGTGTGTGTGTGTGTGTGTGTGTGTGTGTGTGTGTGTGTGTGTGTGTGTGTGTGTGTGTGTGTGTGTGTGTGTGTGTGTGTGTGTGTGTGTGTGTGTGTGTGTGTGTGTGTGTGTGTGTGATGTAATGTGATCAAACAGAGAGAATGTAAGTAACGAGATATAAGTTAGTCCCCAAGCAGACTCTGGACGCTGCAACATCGTCTGAGGCCAGCAGAGTACATCCACCCCAGAGACCAACGCCTGCCACTTCACCCAGGACCTTTTAACCCCAACCCAACCTCCAACCCAGTGTCAACATAGTCAGATTGAACCTTGAACCCTGTCCTCAGGTCAGTACACCTCAAGTGACTGAAACCGTCCACATCCCTCAGTCTTAGGGCACCCTACAACCCCAAGCCAATACACCCCTAGTCATCGTCCAACCCCAGGCTGATGGTTTGCTTCAAGGTAACGCTCCATTCCACATAAACATACCCCAAGTAGTGCCACTGCCACAGCAGGCTACTCTACCCCAAGCCAACCTATCACAGGCCTATATACCCCAAGCGAACCAATCAAAGGCTTCTCTACCCTAAGCCAACCAATCACAGGCCTATATGTCCTCAGGACCTGGCATTACTGGTCAAGGTGCATCGCCAAGGTTACGACATGTTACAGATGGAGCTGGTCAGTATGAGGAGCAGCATGGAGAGAGTGCTGCAGCCCCTGCTGTCATCCATCAACAACAACCTGGAAAGACTGGTTAATGCTGTTGAACACCTCTCTGGGGTTGAGAGCACACCTCAGACCAACAGTGTTGTCCATGGTCATCATGATGCTCCCTCCTGACTGACCTTGTTAGGTTACGTTCACCATCTATCTGAAAGTAGGACAGGATGTGTTCAGGTGGACGCAGAGCTCCTGTTTAAAGACTCTTTATGCTATTTCGTATGTCTACTATTTAGGTAGAGACAGACAAAACATTTTTTGGAACTCCTGTGAGTCTTGGTACTGAACACGCAGTGGAATAAAATTCAATTTTGTTGTCAGAGATACTGTATGTTTCTTTTGACTGTAAATAGTTTGTACTCATTTTTCTCAATAATCTTCTTTGATTCAGTATGCCAAGGTGCCTAACGCTCTATGGTCCTCCATTTGAGTTCCTAATAAAAGGTATTCACCCAGTAAGAAAATAAACAATGATCATATAACCATGTCATTGCTTGTTTATGCCCACAATCCATGACGTCAACCTGAACACAGGGCATTCATTCAGCTTAGGATGGTTTGAAACTTTTTCCTAACCTGCTTGACAATTTCAGTCATGATTCATGATTCATGATTCAGCATGATTCAGAAATAGGGAGAGAAAAAGAGGGGTATTCTAAAAGAGATAAGGCAACTACCTCCCTTCCGTTATCCCAGAGCAAGCGAAGGAAACAGGGTAGACCGCAGAACACATGACATTTAGTTTTAGTCTCGGGCTGTGATGTGGTGTGTTCCTTGATGGACAGAACACTTATTGGGTTATTTTTGGCCCAGAAATTGGGGCACTTAGTTGGGTTATTGAGCTATGACCAGATGGGCAGTATTTCTGCTACATGTATTTGAAATATATAATTTAATTACTTTTGAGTATTTTGTATTACACTGGGCTGAACTACAGTCTAATGTATTTTGTAAACAAAATACTTTTGAAAACCGTAATTTGAAGGTGTGACAGTACCCGGGAGGTTCCTGGTGGAGAGCCAAACGAGATCACCAGGATGGAAAACGAGAGCCTCACTGTGGTTGCGGTCCGCCTGCTCTTTCTGATGGTGGACAGCGTGCTGGAACGTCATGTGGGCATCATTCCAAACCTCCTCTGCGCACACTCATCCACCGCAGGAGCTTCAGTCTGGCTCAGGGTCCATGGAGCTAGGGCTGGCTGATATCCTAGGACACACTGGAAGGGGGTCAGCCCGGTGGAGGAGTGACGCAGTGAATTCTAGGCGTACTCCACCCAGGGAAGGAACCGTGCCCACTCCCCCTGCCGGTCCTGGCAGTGACTCCTAAGGAACCTCCCCAGCTCCTGGTTCATCCTCTCCACCTGCCCATTGGACTGAGGCCGGTACCCCTTTGTGAGGCTGACTGTGGCTCTCAGCTTCTCCATGAAGGCTCTCCATACCCGTGACGTGAATTGGGGGCCACGGTCAGAGACGATGTCCTCCGGAAGGCCATAGTGCCGAAAGACCTGCTGGAACAGTGCCTCAGCGACCTGGAGAGGGGTAGGGAGACCAGAGAGAGGGATAAAACGGCAGGATTTAGAGAATCTGTCCACAACAACCATAATAGTAGTGAAACCATCAGAAGAGGGGAGATCAATGATGAACTAAATCAATGGACAGATGAGACCAAGGCCGCTGAGGCACGGGAAGATAAAGGAGATTCCCTACTGGAGCGTGAGGGGAGATTTAGTTTGGGCACATATGGAGCAGGAGTTTACATAACGAGCGACGTCCTGCGCCAAGGTGGGCCACCCGTACTTTCCGGAGATTGAATAGTGCGGGTGATACCTGGGTGTCCTGCGATGAGAGATGTGTGCTCAGGTCAACAGCCGATCCCTTATCCATGTGGGAACGTAGGTGCGCTCTGGAGGCCAGGTAGCAGGCGCGGGTTCCCTCTCCAGTGCCTGGTGAATGTCCACATCTACGTCCCAAAGCACGGGGGCAATGACTCGGGAGGGTTGAATGATGGGTGCACTCAGGACAGGAACCTCTCCCGAACTGTAGAGACAGGACAGGGCATCGGCTTTAATGTTTTTTGAACCTGGGCGATATGACAAGGTGAAGTCAAATCTAGTGAAGAAAGAAAAGGGCCCACCTTGCTTGGCGCGGGTTCAGCCGCCTCGCTGTCCATATGTACTCCAGGTTCCGATGGTCGGTGAGGATGAGAAATCGGTCCTTGGCGCCCTCCAGCCAGTGACTCTACTCCTCTAATACTAACTTCACCGCCAAGAGCTCCTGGTCACCGACGTCATAGTTCCTCTCTAAAGGAGAGTTGTTTATGAGTACATGGATACAATTTCTGTGGGTTAACTTGACGTTGGGACAGAATGGCCCGCACGCCCACTTCTGAAGTGTCCACCTCCACCACGAAGGGCAGCGTAGGATCTGAGTGTTTCAGCAACAGGGCAGAGGTGAAATGCCCCTTCAGTGTATGGAAGGCCTCATCGGCTGCAGGACTAAACTCCAACTCACGGGGACCACCCTTGAGGTGAGAGGACAGGCGATGGAGCTGAAGTTCCTAATGAAGCAGCGGTAAAAGTTGGCAAACCCCAAAAACCCTTTTATGGTGGTTGGGACTGGCCAAGACCTGACTGCATTGACCGTCCTCTCCTCCATCATCACTCCCTGTGGACTGATCTGGTATCCTAAGAAGGAGACAGCGACCTGATGAAACTGGCACTTCTCCACTTTCACGTACAAGTGATTCTCCAGGAGGCGTTCCAGGACCACTCTGACGTGGGCGATGTGATCCTCCAAGGTGGCCGAGTAGACCAGGATGTCATCGATATACACAACCACCTGCCGCCAAAATCTCGTAGTGTCCAGACATCGTGCTGAATGATGTTTTCCATTCATCCCCCTCCCGGATGCGGATCAGATTGTAGGCACTCCTCAGGTCCCGCGGAGCTGTTTGATCGCACCCGGCACCAGGAGAGGTTAGCGGTACTTGGTGGTGATGGAATTGAGG
Source organism: Salmo salar (assembly GCF_965601325.2). Lineage (NCBI taxonomy): Eukaryota > Metazoa > Chordata > Actinopteri > Salmoniformes > Salmonidae > Salmo > Salmo salar. The sequence goes on from NC_138293.1 coordinate 55,672,466, forward strand.
CCTCTGTAATCAATGCACGGGCATAGACCTCCATCCTTCTTGGCCACGAAGAAGAAGCCTGCCCGATGCAGGGGAGGTGGACGTGCTGATGAAACCCTGTTGGAGAGCCTCCTGGATGTACTCCTCCATAGACTTGGTTTCAACCACCGACAGAGGGTAGATGCGGCTGTATGGAGGCGCAAAGCCTGCAAGCAGGTCGATGGCACAGTCCCAGGGGCAATGAGGAGGGAGACAGGTGGCACGGTCTTGGAGAAAACCTCCCGGAGATCCGTGTATACCTCTGCGATGTTGGGCTGGAGGGCAACCACAGGACTCTCAACCGACGTGGAACCACAGGGTAAAGGAAAGCAGGTCCTCGGCATTCGGGTGCCCAGATGGTGATTTTCATCCTCGACCATGAGATGGTAGGGTATGACGTTGGACCCACGGGTGGCCGAGGACGACTTTGTGTACGGGTGCATTGATCATGAGGAAGAGAAGGCTTTCTTGATGCATGGGTTCCACTGTGAGGGTGAGTGGTGTTGTGATGTGCATTATTGTGCCGGATCCCAATGGTCGAGTATCCAGTGCTTAGACCAGAAAAGGAGAGGTGAGCGGGTATGGCATGGGCCTCCTCCCAGCCAGTGAAATGGAAACCAGAAAATGTGTGGACGGAAAGTGATGATGATGGAATACTCATGCCTACCTCAGGAGACGGATGATCACGGGGCTACCCGTATGCCCTCTTGGACACCGGGTTGGAGTGCACCAGACACCGCTGAAGCTAATGCCCCTCCTGACCAAAATAGGAACAGAGCCCCAGCTGTCTCCAACGACAGCACTCTGCCGCGGGGAGGTGTGTGGCCCCTATCTCCATGGGTTCAGGCTCTGTTTCAGGACAGCCAAAGGAGGAAGGCGAGAGATGAGGGGGGTGCCGGCACTCTTGAAGAGAGCTGTCGCTATGAGCGTGTCCAAGGAAAGGTTGTCATCCCGACACGCCAACTCCGTCTGGACCTCAAGGCGCAGTCCTCATTGGAATAAGGTGTGGAGCTGGAGGCTGCCACAGTCCGGAAGGTGAAGGTGAAGGCGTACTCCGCAGCAGTCTGGGCACCCTGCCGAAGTTGGAGTAATCGCTCTCCTCCCTCTCTGCCCTCAGGTGGATGATTGAAGACCGCCGTGAACAGAGGCATGAACCTCTCATAGGAACCCGATGGAGCCCCGTCATATTTCTCTGGGAGGGACAATTGGGCATCGCTGACCTAGGCGGACTTCTGGATGGACTGGGGGACTGGCTCTCTGGGACGACTCGTGGTAGAGGATCCTCCGCTAGTAGGAGATGAATCCTCTCGAGTGTTGTCGAGGTGGTGGAGAATGCGGAGGACCTTATCCATTACCGTACCCAGTTGAATCAGCTGGTCGTGGTGTTGACGGAGTAGGTGTTCCTGTCCATCTACCATCTGGGCGATATCCTTAACTTCTGCTGCTTCCAATTCAAGGAGTCAGGAAGCAGGTGAAGAAGGTGACATTAATAATAAGAAACATGAAGATAATCAAAACAGGAGTAGCGTACTGAACGTAAACAAAACCAATACTGCCTGAATACTGAGTCTACTGAGGAATAAATAAAGGGAGAGTAATCAAGGTGATGATGAAGTCCAGGTGTGTTTAATGATGGGGAGTAGGTGCACGAAATGATGGTGCCTGGACCAGTGGTTAGTAGACCGGCGACATCGAGCGCCGGAGAGGGGGAGCTGGAGGAGGCGTGACACACCTTGTAGAGTCCATCCCTTTACATCAAGAGATGTGGATATCTTGTACTTTGTGTCAGTCACACAGCACATTGTCACAGAATTCCCTAAGAAATATTTCAGAGTTTAGCTATCACAAGTCCACCTTAACAGATTGTGAGATAGTGACTGGACGTTCTCGACAGATACATAGTCGGTGTGTGTCTCAATACTATCCCTATAGTATTGTTATAGTACGGGAGTACGTTCAGTTCACTTCAAATGTTTGCTACGTTGCGTGACAGTTTGTACTGAATAACACATTGCCCCAAAACAGTGTGCACCATTCTTCAACAGTCTTTGTTGTTTGCTCTAGTTTGATTATATAATCTATATGGGTATGATAATTTGACATTGCAAAACTCGTGTAGTACATCATACTCAATCGCACTCAAGGCCACAATAAACACAACGTTCTTCAACTCTTCAAGTGCCGTTTCAGTTGAATTAAGCGTTGTACTGTATTCTGTTGTACTGAACGCATCCTGGGTATTCTAAGTCGACGTGTAGACACTGCTCCATTGTCCCTCTGTAGAATTGAGTTTATCACAGGGATCTGACCTGCCTGATTCTGGAACAACGACAACAAAGGGACACCCACCATTCCCTCCAAGAATGGTTAAAGCAGGTATCATGTGACCTGTGATAGTACATAGAAACAAATCAGCAATGATCATAGGATGTGTGAACCACCTCCTCCATGCGTTATTGTTATAGTCTACTAGAAAAGTCAAACACTATTTGGTGCAACGTCTTTGTCCCTGCTAGACTTTGTCCCTGCTAGACTATGGAGCCCAAGGTAGCTTTTCAAGACCAGTTAGGCCTGTACACACACAGTGAACTGTACTCTAGTGATTTGTGTTGGAACAGGGTGTCTCATGCTCTGAGAGAAATAAAAACACCTCTGATGTTTCCTTCAATTACTCTCAGAGACGGCAGTATTTCCGTTACACGTATTTAAAATACGCATTTTAATTACTTCTGAGTATACTGTCATTTTATTTTGTATTTGTATTTTGTCATTGTATTTTGTCATTTTTGCCCATGTCTGGTGATGATGCCATGGAAACGTTCACAACATGCAACTTCATGATCCTGATTAAATCAAGCTAAAGTAACACGCTTTGGCTAAGAAGTTGACCTAAAGCACATGTGTTTGCTCCACACAGAACAGGAATAAGAGAGGAGATCATTTGAGTTATTTTGAGTTTGTCTTCGCCTGAGGTTGAAGACACCAAGTGAAGGCCGTCGCCGCCCGTTGAGCACCTGAGGTGGTGACCAGCTGACATCACAGGCGATGTCAGAGGTTTGTTAAAGGTCATGACCTTTGACAATATTCTAACTGTGAAAGCTGAAAGGCCTGAGGGGGTTAAACAACAACCCTCTCAATGGCATTGACCCCAACTGGGCATCTCTCCAATACAAACGGGCCTGACTTTGCATGGGGGGGATTTTTTATATTTTTTATCTAGGGCAGTGTTCATTCCATGATCACATCCATTCAGTGGCTTCCTTTTTCTTATCTCTTTTCCTGCACTCGTGTGAAAGACCTGGGATAGATGAAATCAAATTCACAGTGAGGAATGCCATTTTGTATTTATCTACAGTGTTCAGCTTCAGATCAGCTCATGAGAAGGGAAGGAGACAAGGAGAGGAAGACATTTTAGACTATTGAGATACACCCGAGTTATTTTTTTCTAGGCTACTCTCCTCTTTGTGGGGGTCAAAGTTGAACTCTTAGGGTCATGCAAGTGCTGTCTTGTCTGTTTTTATAGGTGAGGAATATGGTTTGATATGAATTAGGAAATGTTCGTCCAATGTGTATTTGATATTTCACTCAACATTATAATGACATAATAATTTCACATTAAAGACGTTTTTTTTAACCAATTGATCCCTCATTGACACGTAATGACACATAAACATGTTAAAATGAAGTGATGGTGATGGTTGGACCAGACAAATAATCAAGAAAACTGATGAAGTCTTTAATTGATTTAATATCAGAGAATAATATCATACCAATGCAGTGTAATTATATTTACTTTAATAGGTGAAACACCACCGACAGGGTCATCAGTAGGAGTACACTGAATCCTTGTTTGCGCTGACATGTGAGTTTCGTGATCTTACCAATTGTATTAAAATGTGTCTCTTATCCGTCCATTGTGTCCGCATTGTGACCAGACTAGCTGGTGCCTCCCTGTATGCTAATAATTTGACAGCTATTCTTACAAAATAATATGACTCCATGCTGCTGAAAAGGGACCTAGACAAAGTCCAGGCCACCTACAACAAAGACTACCACTATGCTGTGGGATATGACAGGTGAGAGCACGGATACAAATTATTCTATATACTCATATCCAACATCTAACCCAATTCCACCAAAATACTTTTTCAAACATACTTTAATATTTTGTGTGTGTGTGTGTGTGTGTGTGTCCTACAGCCCAATGAAGATTCTGAATAGGCACAACGAGGTGTGGTACATGGTTGAGGGAGAGCCTGTGTGCCCTACCTCCTCCTAAACATCCTCCTCCACTACTGCTGAGTCTGGCATAACCACTTTGAGGAGGACCAATGGGAGGTGCATGGTAGACTGAGAACATCTGAGAAAATGTGGTTTGGGGGCAACAAAGATGTTAACTAAGATATGTGTCTCTGATCTGGTGGCACTATAATCCAAAATCAATATGCCACATATTACTGTATGTGTATACATATGTCTTAGAATTTGCTCATGACATGTTCTAACAATGTGCGGTGAATGTAGATGTAGACAGGGATACATTTGTACTAAAATCTGTTTGTCAAAAGGGAACTTACTATTCATAAACTACTACATTCAATGTTGAACATGATTTGAAACTTTGTCTGTGCGTTTGTTTCCTTAAATATATGCCAAACAAATCCTCTCCAGCTCTTTGGAGAGTCGTGGCCAAAAGTTTTGAGAATGACACAAATATTAATTTCCACAAAGTTTGCTGCTTCAGTGTCTTTAGATATTTTTGTCAGATATTACTATGGAATACTGAAGTATAATTACAAGCATTTCAGTGTCAAAGGCTTTTATTGACAATTACATGAAGTTGATGCAAAGAGTCAATTTTTGCAGTGTTGACTCATCTTTTTCAAGACCTCTGCAATCCGCCCTGGCATGCTGTCAATTAACTTCTGGGCCACATCCTGACTGATGGCAGCTCATTCTTGCATAATCAATGCTTGGAGTTTGTCAGAATTTGTGGGTTTTGTTTGTCCACCCGCCTCTTGAGGATTGACCACAAGTTCTCAATGGGATTAAGGTCTGGGGAGTTTCCTGGCCATGGACCCAAAATATCGATGTTTTGTTACTCGAGCCACTTAGTTATCTTATGACAAGGTGCTCCATCATGCTGGAAAAGGCATTGCTCGTCACCAAACTGTTCCTGGATGGTTGGGAGAAGTTGCTCTCGGAGGATGTGTTGGTACCATTCTTTATTCATGGCTGTGTTCTTAGGCAAAATTGTGAGTGAGCCTACTCCCTTGGCTGAGAAGCAACCCCAAACATGAATGGTCTCAGGATGCTTTACTGTTGGCATGACACAGGACTGATGGTAGAGCTCACCTTATCTTCTCCGGACAAGCTTTTTTCCGGATGCCCCAAACAATCGGAAAGGGGATTCATCAGAGAAAATGACTTTACCACAGTCCTCAGCAGTCCAATCACTGTATCTTTTGCAGAATATCAGTCTGTCCCTGATGTTTTTCCTGGAGAGAAGTGGCTTCTTTGCTGCCCTTCTTGACACCAGGTCATCCTCCAAAAGTCTTCACCTCACTGTGCGTGCAGATGCACTCACACCTGCCTGCTGCCATTCCTGTGCAAGCTCTGTACTGGTGGTGCCCCGATCCCGCAGCTGAATCAACTTTAGGAGACAGTCCTGGCGCTTGCTGGACTTTCTTGGGAGCCCTGAAGCCTTCTTCACAACAATTGAACCACTCTCCTTGAAGTTCTTGATGATCCGATAAATGGTTGATTTAGGTGCAATCTTATTGGCAGCACTATCCTTGCCTGTGAAGCCCATTTTGTGCAAAGCAATGTTGACGGCACGTGTTTCCTTGTAGGTAACCATGGTTGACAGAGGAAGAACAATGATTCCAAGCACCACCCTCCTTTGGAAGCTTCCGGTCTGTTATTTGAACTCAATCAGCATGACAGAGTGATCTCCAGCCTTGTCCTCGTCAACACTCACACCTGTGTTAATGAGAGAATCACTGACATGATGTCAGCTGGTCCTTTTGTGGCAGGGCTGAAATGCAGTGGAAATGTTTTTTGGGGATTCAGTTCATTTTCATGGCAAAGAGGGACTTGCAATTAATTGCAATTCATCTGATCACTCTTCATAACATTCTGGAGTATATGCAAATATCCATCATACAAACTGAAGCAGGAGACTTTGTGAAAATTAATATTTGTGTCATTCTCAAAACTTTTGGCAACGACTGTACAGTTGAAGTCGGAAGTTTCCATACACTTAGGTTGCAGTCATTAAAACTCGTTTTTCAACCACTCCACAAATTTCTTGTTAACAAACTATAGTTTTGGCAAGTCGGTGAGGACATCTACTTTGTACATGACACAAGTAATTTTTCCAACAATTGTTTACAGACAGATTATTTCACTTATAATTCACTGTATGACAATTCCAGTGGGTCAGAAGTTTACATACACTAAGTTGACTGTGCCTTTAAACAGCTTGGAAAATTCCAGAAAATTATGTCATGGCTTTAGAAGCTTCTGATAGGTTAATTGACATCATTTGAGTTAATTGGAGGTGTACCTATAGATGTATTTCAAGGCCTACCTTCAAACTCAGTGCCTCTTTGCGTGACATCATGGGAAAATCTAAAGAAATCAGCCAAGACCGCAGAACAAAAAAATTGTAGACCTCCACAAGTCTGGATCATCCTTGGGAGCAATTTCCAAATGCCTGAAGGTACCACGTTCATCTGTACAAACAATAGTATGCAAGTATAAACACCATGGGACCACGCAGCCGTCATACCGCTCAGGAAGGAGACGCATTCTGTCTCCTAGAGATGAACGTACTTTGGTGCGAAAAGTGCAAATCAATCCCAGAACAACAGCAAAGGACCTTGTGAAGATGCTGAAGGAAACAGGTACAAAAGTGTCTATATCCACAGTAAAACGAGTCCTATATCGACATAACCTGAAAGGCCGCTTAGCAAGGAAGAAGCCACTGCTCCAAAACCACCATAATATAGCCAGACTACGGTTTGCAACTGCACATGGGGACAAAGATCGTACTTTTTGGAGAAATGTCCTCTGGTCTGATAAAACAGAAATAGAACTGTTTGGCCATAATGACCATCATTATGTTTGGAGGAAAAAGGGGTACGCTTGCAAGCCGAAGAACACCATCCCAACCGTGAAGCACGGGGGTGGCAACATGATGTTGTGGGGGTGCATTGCTGCAGGAGGGACTGGTGCATGTCACAAAATAGATGGCATAATGAGGCAGGAAAATGATGTGGGTATATTGAAGCAACATTTCAAGACATCAATCAGGAAGTTAAAGCGTGGTCGCAAATGGGTCCTCCAAATGGACAATGACCCCAAGCATACTTCCAAAGTTGTGGCAAAATGGCTTAAGGACAGCAAAGTCAAGGTATTGGAGTGGCCATCACAAAGCCCTGACCTCAATCCTATAGATAATCTGTGGGCAGAACTGAAAAAGCGTGTGTGAGCAAGGAGGCCTACAAACCTGACTCAGTTACACCAGCTATGTTCGGAGGAATGGGCCAAAATTCATCCAACTTATTGTGAGAAGCTTGTGGAAGTCTACCCGAAAAGTTTGACCCAAATTAAATAATTTAAAGGCAATGCAACCAAGTTTATTGATTGTATGTAAACTTCTGCCCCACTGGGAATGTGATGAAAGAAATAAAAGCTGAAATAAATCATTCTCTCTACTATTATTCTGACATTTCACGTTCTTAAAATAAAGTGATGATCCTAACTGACCTAAGACAGGGAATTTTTACTCTGATTAAATGTCAGGAATTGTGAACAACTGAGTTTAAATGTATTTGGCTAAGGTGTATGTAAACTTCTGACTTCAACTGTGTCATGACGTTGGCCTGTGGGTAAGGTTTATGACCCCCCCATAAATACCTTTCTCCCTTCCCCTCTCTTTCTGACCCTACTGAAGGACTGGAATAGCCTGTGTTAAATATAGAGAGTCTGGGAACATCAAACAAATGGGGAAAAGGAACCATATTTTGGTAATAAAACCAGTTGGAAATATGCTTGGGAACGTAATGAGTATGGATGTCAGTTCGGTTGTCATCTGAGACATTATGACTGATGACAGGACGACATAAACTGTACCTGAGAAAGTATACACCCTCTAGTTATCAGAGTAACATGGAATTGTTATGCAATTGAAATGTTTGATATTGAAATTGTTTGTTAGGAGATTAAATGTAATTTTAGCTTCCAAATGAGAGAATTGGGTTTTCATAAGGAAAGTGCCCTGCTTGATCAGTGGCCCACCCCTGTGAAGAGACAGGCGTTATAAACGATGAAACACATCCTTCCCCCTCTCCACTATATAAGCCTTTTGACGAAAAGATAACCACATGTTCCAGTACGTGAGGTCTGCAGCCTCTACGTTAGAAGGACACACGTCAAGTACAGAACTAAGCCAACCTCGGCGTGAGCTTTGGTGGCGAATGGTATGAACTTTGAGCTTATTCACTACAGAAGTGATACTTCCTAGCCGTTGAGTTAGCAGCGGCCGCTGTAGACGGGGGCTAGGAAAGGACGGACGACGGATCCAGTCTAACAGACGGACGAAGATACCACCACGTATCCAATTTACCACCAGAGACATTCTTCCGAGGACAGGAAGATCTGTTGGCCAACCTGGCCAGCATCTACGACCAATCTACCGAAGCGCAGCTCAGAGTAAATATTTATTGCATTTTCCTTTTCCAAATGGCCGGTAATTTAGAATGCATAAGATAATGTATTTACGATAGCATAGCTGCTGTTTCTTTGTTCCTAAATCTTCCCGCTCTTTCATTCAAGCCCAACCCCCTTTCCTTTGTGTAACCAGCCATCATACAGGTTCCGTCCACCAGGACGTTTTCTGTATGACATCATTTGTATTCTATGTATATGTAATTCTGTGTGATTAGTTTAGGTATTTAGTAAATAAATAATTAAATCCAATTTGGTATTGCTGATTCAACTTGTTAGCCAGGGTTCGTGAAGATAGCCAAGAATTTACAACTTTCATTATGAGACTGAAAATAAGATAAGGGTTAATATTGACTGCTATCGATGTAAAATATGACTAAGTATTTTAAGAGTTTATTCGGAAGATAACGGCTCTATAAACGTTCTTCCGTGGTGCCCCGACTTTCTAGTTAATTACATTTACATGATTAGCTTAATCAGGTAATATTAATTACAGAGAAAGGATTTTATAGGTTAGCATGTCATATCACTTAATCCGGCATAGCCAAAGACACGACAACTGTATATCCCAAACAAATCCTCTCCAGCTCTTTGGTCAAACTCGAGTGGTGGTGAATACAGTATGATTATAATGAACATAAAATCTTGGGTAATTGCGTCAGATACCATATCAGGACAAAGGGTCCATGTTAACAGCAGTTATAAACAAGGCTTCTTACTCCATTCCTCACTAGTGATTGGTAAAGTTGACCCAGCAGTGCTCAGTGAACAAACTGCATACATCCAAGTGCTATTTATTTCCTCTAAACGTGGCAGCCAGGCTGTTATTGCGAAACAGACTTTCTATTTATCAAAAAGAAATATATAACAGTCTACTACAAGTGACGGATCTAGTCACAGCCTCTTTCTCATTATCCTATACTCTTTTTCAAAGACACATCAAGACTGATCGTCTCACATTATCTAACTTGGCAAACACATTTATAAACCACCTGGTTTTCTCTTCAGCTGGTTAAATAAGCCCATTGCACATATTTGTTGAGGCCCCCGGGCCATTCTGCAGTGAAGTGGGTGTGTCTCGCAAGTTTTGGGAAGGGGTCCAGGATTTCTTTCATAACCCTCAGTTGGTATAAATAGTTTCTCTGCAAGCATTTCCCTCAGACCAGTGGATGCATCTGAACTGAGCTGATTTAAAAGACACACTCAGCACAATGTAAGTAGAAATGATAGTCTCATTGCTTTGATATGTTTCATTTGACTTGTGATGGTGTTAATTATTAAAGGGAGAATGATTTCTACAGAAATTGAAAGTTGTAGTAACATAATTTGGAAACTGTCTTAAAGTATTACAATATATTGCAATAGTGAGTATTGATGTCTGAATAATAGATTTTTCATGTGATGTGGTCACTGGCGGTTTGTACTTTTAATAATGACACTGACTGTTTGTGTGTACTTTAGGTTTTTAGTGTGATGACACTGACTGTTTGTGTGTACTTTAGGTTTTTAATGTGATGACACTGACTGTTTGTGTGTACTTTAGGTTTTTAATGTGATGACACTGACTGTTTGTGTGTACTTCAGGGTTTATTTTTCAGGGTTTGTTGGCTTGCTTCTCATCTTGACTGCTGAAGCCAGAATTGGGTAAAGAAGTTATAATACACATCTGTTATTACTTTCCTCACATCGTAACCACACGTTTCAGAAATCCCACGCTGTTTGTGTAGTGAATGTTTGAATAATTGAATAATGATATTGAATAATGATGTTGTGCAATATTTACTTCTATTTTCCATGATTTATTTGTTTTCCACTGATCCCTATAGGAACTCCTCTGAGTCTAGCTTCTGTACCGAGTCAAGGGAATGTCTGCTGTATGATCTGGTGTGCAAGAATGACGATTATGAGGTGAGTTCATTGTGAAGCACAAATGAACGGCACATAAAACGGACTCATGGGTGTTATTTGTGACCACATTTTTTTTTCTTGTTTAGCTTTCTGTCAGGGTTGCAGATGAAATACATTTTCATTTTCATCAGAATATCATTTATCAACATGATAAGAATAATTTCATTTTCCATAACATTTTAAAAACAGACGAATTGTACCTGCATGCGTAAAACAGGAGCTTCCCCAAATTCCCACTCTGCTACCAAGGTGCCATTCACCTGACAAGTCCCCAAGCCCCAGAAACCAGGCTTCCCACCCCTTTCTACTAGACCTAGACACCAAAGTTGCTCCCCCTGCATCCAACATCCGTAACTCAATACACTCTCCAACACAGGACTCTGAGTGAAGGTTTGTGTCTGTGTTACAGGTGCGCCACTATGACTCGGTGAAATGGGTGTCGACAGACGAGGAATGCTACTTCATGGACAAGGCCACGTACACTGCCTTCGGGAGACTCTTCAAATACATCACCGGATCCAACGAGGCTGGTGTGTGTGTTTTTGTGTGTATGTGTGTGCGTGCATGTGTGCATGCGTGCATGTGTTTGTGCGTATTCATCTATTTGTGTGTGTGTGGATGCACATTTTTCCTATAGGCGTCAACATTGACATGACAGCTCCGGTGACTGTCAAAATTGAAGAGAAGAAGAAGATGTGGGCGTCGTCTGTCTTCACCCTCAGCTTCCTCCTGCCGTCTGACTATCAGATGACTCCTCCCCAACCCACTGATGAGAGTGTAAGACCCAATCTCAAATAGACCCCTAGACCCTACACCTTATGCAGCTTTTCTAGAGTGCCAGATGGGCGGGGTTTGCAGTTTTGGGACTATTCTATTGGTGCCATTGTGCAAGAAAAGCTTAATCGAGCGCAGTTCAAATATTAAAAAGAACACAAATACCATTTGAACCCATGTCAAGTATGTCATGTTTTTTTAAAGACGGCTGGTTAACAATGTGGATGTCATTGTGATTTCCCCGTGCAGGTGTATTTTACAGAGACGCCAGACATGAACGTGTACGTGAGGAGCTACGGTGGATGGATGATGTCTTTGACATCCAGTGTAAACTCCATGCTGCTGAAAAGGGACCTAGACAAAGTCCAGGCCACCTACAACAAAGACTACCACTATGCTGTGGGATATGACAGGTGAGAGCACGGATACAAATCCTTCTATATACTCATATCCAACATCTAACCCAATTCCACCAAAATACTTTTTCAAACATACTTTAATATTTTGTGTGTGTGTGTGTCCTACAGCCCAATGAAGATTCTGAATAGGCACAACGAGGTGTGGTACATGGTTGAGGGAGAGCCTGTGTGTCCTACCTCCTCCTAAACATCCTCCTCCACTACTGCTGAGTCTGGCATAACCACTTTGAGGAGGACCAATGGGAGGTGCATGGTAGACTGAGAACATCTGAGAAAATGTGGTTTGGGGGCAACAAAGATGTTAACTAAGACATGTGTCTCTGATCTGGTGGCATTATAATCCTAAATCAATATGCCACATATTACTGTATGTGTATACACATCTTAGAATTTGCTCATTCTTCTTCAGGGTTCAGTTTGTTAGGGAGGTGCCTTGCCCAACCCCCCAGCCCCATAATTCGAACTCTGTACATATTGACATGTTCTAACGATGTGGGGTGAATGTAGATGTAGACAGGGATACATTTGTACTAAAATCTGTTTGTCAAAAGGGAAGTTACTTTTCATAAACTACTACATTCAATGTTGAACATGATTTGAAACTTTGTCTGTGTTGAGTTTGTTTCCTTAAATATATGCCAAACAAATCCTCTCCAGCTCTTTGGTCAAACTCGAGTGGTGGTGAATACAGTACGATTATAATGAACATAAAATCTTGGGTAATTGCGTCAGAAACCATATTTGTTACATAGTCTGTCCATGAGAGATTATAATGAACATTACAAATGAAATTTTACATTTGTGTAATTTAGCAGAACCTTGTTATCCAGAGCGACTTACAGTTAGTACATTAACCTTAAGGTACAACAACCACATATAACAGTCATAGTAAGTCAAACGTTCCTAAAAAAAATAAAAAGCAGTTGTCAGCTAAATCAGTGCTTGGAAGAAAAGACAAGTGCAAGAGTCAATGCAAGAAAGCCAAGTACAATGGTAAGGTGTTAGGCGTTGTTGTGTTTTTTTTTTCAGTCACTCCTTTCACAAACACAGTGAAGTCATATTTGAAAGCCATAAAAATATCATTTGTTTGTTATTATTCAGTGGTGCCCAACACAAGACCACTATTACATCACTTTTTTGCCACTCGGGGCATGTTCTAAGAAAACATCTCAAATACAGATCACAAGTAAGTACACTCTTAGAAAAAAGTGTTCCAAAAGGGTTCTTTACTGAGGAATAAGGTTCAACCAAGAACCAATTTGATCAGAAGAACCCTAGTTGGAAGACAAGGATTCTTTATCAGTCAAAGGGTTCTACCTAGAACCTTTAACATCCTATGAACCATTTTTGGAAGAAAGGGTTATTTGATGATTCTTTGGAAGGCAAGAAGGATTCTATATGGAACCATATATAATATTTCCCAGCATGCTCTTTTTCAGGGAGATTTTTTTGAATTGTTTGTTTTACTGTAATATCTGTGTTTTTGCATGTACTGTACATTGATCCGTTGATTAATTTTATGCTACACAAAGATAAAGAACATACAGTTTTCTAAACTAATCCAATTGGTTAGTAATTGGATTTATTCCACCCGTTACTGAGATGAGTTTTCCAGTTTAAATGATTGAGGTCATCTATATATTCAATCTTCCCTCTGTAGAATCCTTCATAGATGGTTGTAGGACGAACCTTTAGATTATAAAATGATTATTGGTAGAACCCTTCATAGAGGGTTCTAGGTAAAACCATATACAGGGGGTTCTTTCAAGAACCAAACATAGAGGGTTCTAGATAGAAGGGTTCCCCTATGGGGACAAACTGAAGAACCCTGTATGGTTCTACTTGGCATCTTTTTTCTGAGTGTACACTGCATTACACACTGCAATGGATAGGCATTCCCAATCATGAACTCTGGCCTGCCCTGCTCTTGCAGATGTAAACCGCTTTATGCTGCCTAACCAATGACTGTGCTGTGTATGGTGGCACCTCAAGAGGCGAGTCCATTTCAACAACAAAAAAGCCAAATCTGTGCACGCGGACCAGGCCTACTCATGTCCTGTTCAGTTTGAGAGCGAGAGCTGAAGATGATATGGAGGGTCTGAGGTATTTTTTCTTTATTTTTTCTAAGGCAGCAGCTACTCTTCTTGGGTCCAAAGCTTGCTACTGATATCATTGATTTTAATACAAATTAAATGGACCTGATTATATAAAACAATCTATAACGAGGCTTTAGACCACAATGCTTTATGCTAGAAACAAGCTGTAAAATGCCAGGGAAAGACGTGACTCGGATGCATATAAGAGATCTTTGGTTTGTCTCTATGACATTCAGAGGCTGCGCTACCACCTTCTATAGCCGAAGCGCAGTGGTGTACTTACTGCTCTTTTTTTAGGTGAGGGAGGGCAAAAAAAAAGTCAATGACATCATCCTTTCTCAATCAAAGTTTGTACTGATGTAACAATGTAGGTTCCGTCCCTCTCTTCGCCCCAACCCGGGCTCGAACCAGGGACACTTGCACACATCAACAACTGACACCCCACGAAGCATCGTTACCCATCGCGCCACAAAAGCGGCGGACCTTGCAACGCAAGGGGAAACCCTACTTCAAGTCTCAGAGCGAGTGACGTCACCGATTGAAACGCTATTAGCGCGCACCACCGCTAACTAGCCATTTCACGTCGGTTACACTGACAGATTGAACATCGTTATAGAATAAGTGCATAAAATGCATCCTCCAATTGCAACGTCTGCCTATATGCCCACACATCATGTCTCAAAAACACAGTATTTGGTCCCATATTTCTTGCGTGCAATGCAGAGTATGTGAGTGGAGCGGAGCTGGAGTAGGGCGAGGAGCTGAGCGTGTCCAATTTCACTGGAGCGTGGAGCGAGATTCTCAAAGGCTGTAGAGTCGGCAGTTTCGCCCGCTCCAAGTAGCGCTCACTTCAGGAGCTCATGGCATGCCAGCTCCAGCATTCATTGGTAGTCTACTTGTGTGCTGCTAATAGCCAATTGCTTTGGATACTGTCATGGAGTTCGCTAAATATTTTCATAAAGAAACTAATAAAACACACAGGCGCTAAATCAAGGAGACTTACAAAGATGATGACCAAGCGCAAGAGCGGGAGTGCGGTGATAGTGTCCACTGTTATGTGTGAGGCTTGGATGCCACCTGCTGGTATGGTGCTAAACTGTTAGGTTACAGACCGGATATCAGTGTTCTACGCGCGGGATATGGCAGTTACACTGGCTACATGAAACATCAACAACTAAATAATCATTGTGGAATCTGAAAAGACACTTATCACAAAAGTATGACGTGTACTTACTATGTGCACATGCTAAAAGAAAGGAATGAGGTGGGTAGATAACGAAGTGTGTCATTGTAGCAAAGGTTCTATCAACAAAAAAATCAGATCTCTTAAATGTTTCGTTCTATTATCTATAGGCCTGGCATATTCCCACTTTCAAGGAGCGTTCCGTTTTGATTGGGTTATTTTGCATAACAATCTTTAGGCCTACCAATAGAAAAATAAAAGATAAACAACTTTGCATCTTTGCCCAGCCTGGCAAGAGTGGCCAAAAAGGGTGTTTAGTATCCCCAGTGGCTCTGCAAGTGTGGAGAGTTGAAGCCACAGACTGGCCAAACTCGTGTTTCTAAAAATGAATTCAAAGGCACTAATAAGACATTTTTTGTTTAATTTGTATTTAATTCTAAGTCACAGCCTATATGCGCAATTTATAGAATACAATGCTATAAATGCTGCACGCTTTATGTCCCTACCAGCCTATTGTATCGCACTTGCAAATGCTTCAGAATGTATTTGTTTGTAGGCTATAGCCTTGAAATAATACCGAGGTAAAGACAGTTTCAAATTGGATATTCGCGCTTTCAAACCTCAATAGCTTTCAAACCACTTGAGCCACAGACTCCAAATAAGTGGCATGATGTTGGAAACATTGCACACAACATTTTTACAATTTGGACATTAATTCACTTTCGAAAGCTAATAAATATGTGGAAATGTGAGCAGCATTTTGTACAAAGTACAAACTTGTTTTACATTCGAATTTCAATAGCTCCTTGGTCATGTGACCTACTTGACTCAAACAAGGTTCAGAATGTCCACTGTCTACCCTTCTATATTGCACACCCTTTAGTTTGTTCATATTCATCTCACACGTTTTTACATACATTTTTCAAACTTTCTAATTTCAATAGCTCCTTGGTCATGTGACCTACTTGACTCAAACAAGATTCAGAATGTCCACTGATTACCCTTCAATATTGCTCACCCTTTGGTTTGTTAATTTTCATCTCACACGCTTTTACATACATTTTTCAAACTGTCTCATTTCACTAGCTCCTTGGTCATGTCAATTACACACCTAAGAAGCATGCAGTGAATATACACCCATATTGCATAACCTCTAGTTATGTATCTTCTATATTGTTGTAGATTAATATTAGTTTGACAATTAGGGGGTTCAGTCCAGTGTTGTGTTTACCCTTTTCTGTAATATTTACCTATAATAATTGGTAGTTCTAAGTACTTATTTTCCCTATTTTTTATTTTCCCTTAGTATTTAACAGCGGTACACAATAGGAGAGAGACATATCTCCTTTCATCGTTAATATCAACCATAAAGGAAAAGGGTAAAGTACGAGAGTCATGTTATTAATTGTCCAAAGCAGGGATGGAGAGTGAGCTAGTGAGGTAGGCTGCAGTGGGTTTGCTGGTCAATACGTATACTGAACATGTAATCACAGTAATGGTAGCCAGTAAATCAATGAATAAAAATGTAATATTGACAAATTAAACATAAATTGTAGACCTTTAATATTTTCCAACATGTCAGACACTTTACTTCAAATAAGTACAAAACATTTCAGTGACTTGTTGTGAATGCACTCAAATATCAAGTCATTATCAGGTTATGTAAACTGCATGCTAATACTCACAGTAGAAGGATTTGTGTTAATGTACAGTATATGAAAGTGATGCTATGAAAAGGATTCTTTCACGTTATCAAGCTCACTCTGACTGACAAATCCCTGCCTATTACTGTGAATAAAAAGAACACATGAAACATTGTTTTTCATGAGGCCTACCTGTGCGCCTTCCTTTAACTTCTATGGGCTACGTGGAGCGTCCCACCTGCGGGACACAGCCAGTGAAATATCAGGGCAGTAAATTCAAAAACAACAAAATGTCATATTTCAACTTTCTGAAACATACAACTATTTTACACCATTTTAAAGATACACTTCTCCTTGATGTAACCACATTGTCCGATTTCAAAAAGGCTTTACAGCGAAAGCAAAACATTAGATTATGTTAGGAGAGTACATAGACAAAAATAATCACACACCCATTTTCCAAGCAAGGACATGTGTCAATTAAACCCAAAACACAGCTCAATGAAGCACTAACCTTTGACGATCTTCATCAGATGACACTCCTAGGACATTATGTTACACAATACATGTATGTTTTGTTCGATAAAGTTCATATTTATATCCAAAAACAGCATTTTACATTGGCGCGTGATGTTCAGAAAATGTATTCCCACCAAAACATCCAGTGAATGTGCACAACAATTTACAAAAATACTCATCATAAACGTTGACAAAATATATAACAATTATTTAAAGAATTATAGACAGACTACTCCTGGATGCAAGCGCTGTCTCAGATTTTAAAATAGCTTTACGGAGAAAGCACATTTTTCAATATTCTGAGTACATAGCTCAGCCATCACAAAGAGCTATACAGACACCCGCCAAGTTCGAAGCAACCTAAACTCAGAATTAGTATTAGAAATATTCTCTTACCTTTGCTGATCTTCATCAGAATGCACTCCCAGGACTGCTACTTCCACAAGAAATGTTGTTTTTGTTCGAAATAATACATATTTATGTCCAAATACCTCAGTTTTGTTCGTGCGTTCAGAGCACTATCCAAAGGCATAACACGCGAGCTCGGTACCAGAGACGAAAAGTCAAAATGTTCCATTACCGTACTTAGAAGCATGTCAAATGCTGTTTAAAATCAATCTTTATGGTATTTTTAACGTACAATTGCGATAATATTCCAACCGGACAATAGCGTATTCATTCAAGGAGAAAAAGAAGGAACGGCATGCTTGCGTGACCGCGCATATCTAATCCCTTTGTTCACAGGCAGTCCACTCAGTAACTGAGCTCCTATTATCTGCCCAGTAACAGGAGAAGGCTGAAACAACTTTCTGAAGGCTTTTGACAGCGAATGGAATCCTTAGGAAGTGCAACGTAACCCCACAGATACTGTAGTTTCGAAAGGGACTAGAAAGAAGAACTACAATTCTCAGCTCCTCCACTTCCTGGTTGACCTTTTCTCAGGTTTTTGCCTGTCATATGAGTTCTGTTATACTCATAGACACCATTCAAACAGTTTTAGGAACTTCAGAGTGTTTTCTATCCAAATATACTAATAATATGCATATTCTAGTTTCTGGGCCAGAGTAGTAACCTGTTTAAATTGGGTACGTTTTTCATCCGGCCGTGAAAATACTGCCCCCTAGCCCAGACAGGTTAAGCACCTCTGTTCGAACACCTCTCCTGTCCTTGATCCATATCATATACAGCCATTTGTGGATCTTTTCAGTGTCCATGTGAAAGATAGCTATTGCGAGGCTGGACCATTTATTCACATCAAAAACATTTTTTTAACACCCATGTAAAATGAAGGCCTGCAAAATTGCCTTTCTCCCTGCACCTTTATTCCACAGATCTGATTCCGAGTTTCTGTGGCCTTTTTTAATACGTCCCATGTTTTTTCGATTGACGAAAACTAACTAATGACATTTTTAAGTTTGAAAAATTCATGTAAAAACGTGTGAGATGAAATGGACAAACTATAGTGTATGCAATGTGTAGGCCCAATGGTGGTTCCATGTGCTGTGCCTAGGAATGAAGACAAAAGAGTTCAACAGAGTAAAGAACACAAACTGGAAGTGCAGTCTGACTGGGCTGAGTGGACATTCTGAACCTTGTTTGAAGTCATTAAGTCACATGACCAAGGATCTATTGAAATTTTAAATTTGGAAAAATTTATGTAAAATCTTGTGAGATGAAAATGGACAAACTAAAGGGTGTGCAATGTGTAGTCCCACTGAGTGGACATTCTGAACCTTGTTTGAAGTCAATAGGTCACATGACCAAGGAGCTATTGAAATCTGAAATTGAGAAATTCATGTAAAACCGTGTGAGATGAAAATGAACAAACTAAAGGGTGTGCAATGTGTAGGCCCACTTAGTGTACATTCTGAAGCTTGTTTGAAGTCAGTAGGTCATATGGCCAAAGAGCTATTGAAATTCAAAAATGTCAAAAAATAAAAAATTGTGCGAGATGTAAATAGACAAAAAAAAGTGTGTGCAATGTATGTCTATGCCATCAGGTTAGGTACAACCCGTTTTGAAAGTTTTAGGAGTAATGGTTAAAGAGCTATTGAAATTTGAAACATTTGATTTGTCACTATGTTGACGGTCCCTAACTGCTGTTGGTGACGTAAGGAAAACAACAGGCGAATATCCGTCGAATATTCAACCAGAAACTGTCTTTACCTCGGTTGAAGTAATATCGTCTAAATAATTCATTTTTGTTCCTTCTTAGTCTTCTTGTCTGGCTCCTGACCTATTTGGAGTGTTTATACGGTCACACCCTGATCAGTTTCACCTGTCCTCATTATTGTCTCCACCCCCTCCAGGTGTCACTTGTTTTCCCCAGTGTATTTATCCCTGTGTTTCCTGTCTCTCTGTGCCAGTTCGTCTTGTGTTTCCAAGTCAATCAGCGGTTTTCCCGTTCTCCTGCTTTTTGCATTCTCCTTTTTCTAGTCCTCCCGGTTTTGACCCTTGCCTGTTTCTGGACTTTGTACCCGCCTGCCTGACCATTCTGCCTGCCTTGACCACGAGTCTGCCACTCTGTACCTCCTGGACACTGATCTGGTTTTGACCTTCTTGCCTGTCCACGACCATTCTCTTTGGATTAATAAACATTGTAAGTGTCACAACATCGACGGAAGCTGGCGCCCCTCCTCGCCCGGGTGGCGCTCGGCGGTCATCGTCGCCAGCCTACTAGCGGCCACCGATCCTTTTTTTATTTTCTGTTGGTTAGGTCTTGTTTAGTTGGCACCTGTTTCTTATTAGTTCATTAGTGGGGGAGGGTATTTAGTCGTTCTGTGTAGTTTGTGTTGTGTGCGTGATTGTTTGTTGTCAGGTGTTACGTGTTTGAGGTACAGGTGTTTTTTTTCCTCTGCCTGTGGGTTTCAGTGCAGCGTGTTTTGGACTGCGTCCCTAAGCTGTGTGCGGGCTGTTTGTTTTGGGCATTTGTTTTGCTGCCTTACCTGTTTTCTGGGCAACGTGTGGATATATAATAAATATTTTTAGTGTGTTCACGGACTTGAGTCTCCTGCGTCTGACTTTGACCCTCCTGTTTCCTGGTGAACACTGACAGAATCACGCACCCCTTATGGAGTCAGCAGGAGACGCAGCGTCAACCCCGTCCATGGAGGAGAGGGTGGCTCAACACTCCGCCATCCTGCATCGTCTGGGCAACGCCATGGACCAAGTCTTGGCGCGCCTGGAGAGCCTGGACAGAAGCGCTCCCACCCCGTCGAACGCGGCTGCCCAACAGCCAGTGCCACTACCAGCGCCGACATCACCCGGTTCCGGTGGGGTTAAACTCGCGCCCCCGAGGGAGTACAATGGGACGGCCGCTGGGTGTAAGAGTTTCCTATTCCAGTTGGAGTTGTACCTGGCAACCGTCCGTCCTCCTCCCTCGGGAGAGGAGAGTGTCAGCGTCCTCGTCTCATGTCTCACGGGTAGAGCCCTGGCCTGGGCCAACGCAGTTTGGGACAGTCCGGACTCGGCCAGGAACCACTACCCGGAGTTCACCCGCCGCTTCCGTGCAGTGTTCGATCATCCCCAGGAGGGGAGAGCGGCGGGTGAGCGATTGTTTCACCTGAGACAGGAGACGAGGAGCGTGCAGGACTTTGCTTTGGAGTTCCGGACCCTGGCGGCTGGAGTGGGGTGGAATGAGAGGGCCTTGATAGACCATTACCGTTGTTGTTTGAGGGAGGACGTCCGCCGGGATCTAGCTTGTCGGGACACAACAAGCACCCTGGACCAGCTGATAGATATGTCCATCCAACTGGACAACCTGCTGGCCACCCGCGGGCGTCCGAACCGGGCCCTGCTAGTTCCACCTCCTAGCCCTCCTGCTCCCACGCCTATGGAGATAGGGGGGGCTGCAGCCAGGAAGACTGGAGGGGGAGCCACCTCCTGCATCCACTGTGGTCACAGAGGGCACACTGCCGACCGGTGCTGGAGGAGCTCGTCCGAGAGTCCAGACGGCAGGCAGAGCACTCCTTCGACATCTCAAGTGAGTCAGCACCAGTCTCACCCAGAGCCCCCTGTCAGTCATATGTATGGGTTAGTTTCCTTTCCTGAATTTTCCCCTCACTCCCGGCTTAAGGCGCTAGTCGATTCAGGCGTGGTGGAGAGTTTTATGGACCGTGGGGTTGCCAGTAAGTTAGGGATTCCCCTGGTTCAATTAGACCAACCATTCCCCGTGCACGCCTTAGACAGTCGACCACTAGGGTCAGGGCTGGTCAGGGAGGTTACTGTGCCACTGGTCATGGGAATGCGGGGTGGGGGGGGGGGTCATAAGGAGAGTATCAGTCTCTTTATTATTGATTGCCCGGTATTTCCGGTGGTGTTAGGGATCCCCTGGCTAGCCACTCACAACCCTAAGATTTCGTTGAGACAGAGGGCTCTTAAGGGGTGGTCGAGGGAGTGCTCGGGCAGATGTATAGGGGTTTCCATCGGTGCGACGACGGTGGACGGTCCAGACCATGTCTCCACCGTGCACATTCCCTCAGAGTATGCCGATTTGGCTATCGCCTTCAGTAAAATGAAGGTGACTCAATTACCACCTCATCGTCAAGGAGACTGTGCGATAAACCTCCAGGTGAACGCTGTACTTCCCCGGAGTCACGTGTATCCTCTGTCTCAGGAGGAGACAGTGGCTATGGAAACATACGTCACTGAGTCCTTGAGGCAGGGATACATTCGGCCATCCAAATCACCCGTCTCCTCAAGCTTCTTTTTCGTGAAGAAAAAGGGGGAGGTTTGCACCCGTGCATTGACTATAGAGGTCTAAATTCCATCACAGTGGGTTTCAGTTACCCGCTACCTCTCATCGCCACGGCGGTGGAGTCATTTCACGGGGCGCGCTTCTTCACAAAACTGGATCTCAGGAGCGCGTACAATTTGGTGCGTATCCAAGATGGGGACGAGTGGAAAACTGCATTTAGTACCACATCTGGCCATTATGAGTACCTCGTCATGCCGTATGGGTTAAAGAATGCTCCCGCTGTCTTCCAATCCTTTGTGGACGAGATTCTCCGGGACCTGCTAGGTCATGGTGTGGTGGTGTACATCGACGACATTCTGATCTACTCCCCCACCCGCGCCGCGCATGTGTTTCTGGTGCGCAAAGTGCTTGGGCGACTGGTGGAGCATGCCGTCTCTTTCCTTGGGTATCGCATTTCCACATCCAGGGTGGTGATGGAATGTGACCGCATTTCTGCCATGCGTAATTGGCCGACTCCCACCACGGTGAAGGAGGTGCAGCGGTTCTTGGGGTTTGCCAATTATTACTGGAGGTTTATCCAGGGCTTTGGGCAGGTGGCGGCTCCCATTACCTCACTGATGAAGGGGGGTCCGTTGCGGTGGTCGGCGGAGGCGGACAGGGCTTTTAGTCGGCTGAAGGCTCTGTTTACCGATGCTCCAGTGCTGGCGCACCCGGATCCCTCTTTGCCATTCATAGTGGAGGTGGACGCGTCCGAGGCTGGGGTGGGAGCCGTGCTACCACAGCGCTCGGGTGCGCCCCTGAAGCTTCGCCCCTGTGCTTTCTTCTCTAAGAAGCTGAGCCCGGCGGAGCGTAACTAGTATTTGGGGGACAGGGAGTTGCTGGCTGTGGTAAAAGCCCTGAAGGTGTGGAGACATTGGCTTGAGGGGGCGCGACACCCTTTTCTCATCTGGACCGACCACCGTAACCTGGAGTACATCCGGGCGGCGAGGAGACTGAACCCTTGTCAAGCCAGGTGGGCGATGTTCTTTACGAGATTTCGGTTTACGATCTCGTACATCCCAGGTTCCCGGAACACTAAGGCTGACGCACTGTCTCGTCTCCATGACACCGAGGAACGGTCCACCGATCCCACTCCCATACTTCCAGCCTCCTGCTTAGTGGCACCGGTGGTCTGGGAGGTGGATGCGGACATTGGTAGGTCCAGGTAGTTCCAAAAATAGATGGGTGTTGGTTAAATTGTGATTTGAATGAATGCAACGAATTTGGAGCGTTCGTTTTTTTGTACTGTGAGCATGGAGCAGTTTTTAGTGGAGCTGTAGGATCAAATCAAATTTATAAAGCCCTTCTTACATCAGCTGATATCTCAAAGTGCTGTACAGAAACCCAGCCTAAAACCCCAAACAGCAAGCAATGCAGGTGTAGAAGCACGGTGGCTAGGAAAAACTCCCTAGAAAGGCCAGAACCTAGGAAGAAACCTAGAGAGGAACCAAGCTATGAGGGGTGACCAGTCCTCTTCTGGCTGTGCCGGGTGGAGATTATAACAGAACATGGCCAAGATGTTCAAATGTTCATAGGTGACCAGCAGGGTCAAATAATAATAATCACAGTGGATGTCGAGGGTGCAACAGGTCAGCACCTCAGGAGTAAATGTCAGTTGGCTTTTCATAGCCGATCATTCAGAGTATCTCTACCGCTCCTGCTGTCTCTAGAGAGTTGAAAACAGCAGGTCTGGGACAGGTAGCACGTCCGGTGAACAGGTCAGGATTCCATAGCCGCAGGCAGAACAGTTGAAACTGGAGCAGCAGCACAGCCAGGTGGACTGGGGACAGCAAGGAGTCATCAGGCCAGGTAGTCCTAAGGCATGGTCCTAGGGCTCAGGTCCTCCGAAAGAGAGTTAGAGAGAGCATACTTAAATTCACACAGGACACCGGATAAGACAGGAGAAATACTCCAGATAACAGACTGACCCTAGCCCCCCGACACAAACTACTGCAGCATAAATACTGGAGGCTGAGACAGGAGTGGTCGGGAGACACTGTTGTCCCATCCGACGATACCCCCGGACAGGGCCAAACAGGCAGGATATAACCCCACCCACTTTGCCAAAGCACAGCCCCCACACCACTAGAGGGATATCTTCAACCACCAACTTACCATCCTGAGAGAAGGCCGAGTATAGCCCACGTAGATCTCCGCCACAGCACAACCCAAAGGGGGGCGTCAACCCAGACAGGAAGATCACGTCAATGACTCAACCCACTCAAGTGACACACTCCTCCCAGGGACGGCATGGAAGAGCACCAGTAAGCCAGTGACTCAGCCCCTGTAATAGAGTTAGAGGCAGAGAACCCCACTGGAGAGAGGGGAACCGGCCAGGCAGAAACAGCAAGGGCAGTTCGTTGCTCCAGTGCCTTTCCATTCACCTTCACACTCCTGGGCCAGACTACACTCAATCATAGGACCTACTGAAGAGATGAGTCTTCAATAAAGACTTAAAGGTTGAGACCGAGTCTGCGTCTCTCACATGGGTAGGCAGACCATTCCATAAAAATGGAGCTCTATAGGAGAAAGCCCTGCCTCCAGCTGTTTGTTTAGAAATTCTAGGGACAGTAAGGAGGCCTGTGTCTTGTGACTGTAGCGTAAGTGTAGGTATGTACGGCAGGACCAAATCGGAAAGATAGGTAGGAGCAAGCCCATGTAATGCTTTGTAGGTTAGCAGTAAAACCTTGAAATCAGCCCTTGCCTTAACAGGAAGCCAGTGTAGAGAGTAATATGATCACATTTTTTGGTTCTAGTCAAGATTCTAGCAGCCGTGTTTAACACTAACTGAAGTTTATTTAGTGCTTTATCCGGGTAGCTGGAAAGTAGAGCATTGCAGTAGTCAAACCTAGAAGTGACAAAAGCATGGATTAATTTTTTGGACTGAAAGTTTCAGATTTTTGCAATGTTACGTAGATGGAAAAAAGCTGTCCTTCAAACAGTCTTGATATGTTCGTCAAAAGAGAGATCAGGGTCCAGAGTAACGCCGAGGTCCTTCACAGTTTTATTTGAGACGACTGTACAACCATCAAAATTAATTGTCAGATTCAACAGAAGATCTTTGTTTCTTGGGACCTAGAACAAGCATCTCTGTCTTGTCCGAGTTTAAAAGTAGAACATTTGCAGCCATCCACTTCCTTATGCCTGAAACACAGGTTTCCAGCGAGGGCAATTTTGGGGCTTCACCATGTTTCATCTAAATGTACAGCTGTGTGTCATCCGCATAGCAGTGAAAGTTAACATTATGTTTCCGAATGACATCACCAAGAGGTAAAATATATAGGAAAGGACATGGAGCGCCTCCATGAGCGTTGAACTGGATTTCAAACTGCTCATCTCCGCTCATATACGCTGACACAATGACTACATCAAGCTTGCAACTCTATAAACATGTCTGTATCTATGTAATGTGTCTGTATCTATGTCGACCCTATAATACGACTTTATTGTGCAAACCCAGTCACTTTTATTAATCTTTGTACTGTGTGTATATTCGTGCATTCGGAGAGTATATATTTTTTGTTACCTTACAGCCTTATTCTAAAATTGATTAAATTGTTTTTTTTCCCCGTCAATCTACACACAATACCCCACAATGACAAAGCAAAAACAGGTTTTTAGAAATGTTTGTAAATGTATAAAAAAACAGAAATCACATTTATCTAAGTATTCAGACTCTTTACTCAGTACTTTGTTGAAGCACCTTTGAAAGCAATTACAGCCTCAAGTCTTCTTGGGTTTGACACTACAAGCTTGGCACACCTGTATTTGGGGAGTTTCTCCCATTCTTCTCTGCAGATCCTCTCAAGCTCTGTCAGGGTCGATGGAGAGCGTTGCTGCATAGCTATTTCCAGGTCTCTCCAGAGATGTTCGATCAGGTTCAAGTCCGAGCTCTGGCTGGGCCACTCAAGGACATTCAGAGACTTGACCTGAAGCCACTCCTGCGTTGTCTTGGCTGTGTGTGCTTAGGGTTGTTGTCCTGTTGGAAGGTAAACCTTCACCCCCAGTCTGAGGTCCTAAGTGCTCTGCAGCAGGTTTTCATGAAGGATCTCTGTACTTTGCTCCGTTCATTGTTGCCTCGATCCTGACTAGTCTCCTAGTCCCTGCCGCTGAAAAACATCCCCACAGCATGATGCTGCAACCACCATGCTTCACCGTAGGGATGGTGCCAGGTTTCCTCCAGATGTGACGCTTGTGATGCAGGCCAAAGAGTTCAATCTTGGTTTCATCAGACCAGAGAATCTTGTTTCTCATTGTGTGAGAGTCTTTAGGTGCCTTTTGGCAAACTCCTAGTGGGCTGTCATGTGCCTTGTACTGGGGAGTGGCTTCCGTCTGGCCACTCTACCATCAAGGCCTGATTGGTTCGGTGCTGCAGAGATGGTTGTCCTTCTGGAAGGTTCTCCCATCGCCACAGAGGAACTCTAGAGCACTGTCAGTGTGGCCATCAGGTTCTTGGTCACCTCCCTGACCAAGGCACTTCTCCCACGACTGCTCAATTTGGCTGGGCAGCCAGCTCTATGAAGGAAGGGTCTTGGTGGTTACAAACTTATTCCATTTAAGAATGATGGAGACCACTGTATTCTTGGGCACCTTCAGTGCTGCAGACATTTGTTGGTACCCTTCCCTAAATCTGTGCCTCGACTCAATCCTGTCTCGGAGCTCTACGGAAAATTCCTTCGACCTCCTGGCTTGGTTTTTGCTCTGACATGCACTGTCAACTGTGGGACCTTATATAGACAG
The DNA here is from genome assembly GCF_965601325.2 of Salmo salar. Lineage (NCBI taxonomy): Eukaryota > Metazoa > Chordata > Actinopteri > Salmoniformes > Salmonidae > Salmo > Salmo salar. Next base: position 55,699,234 of record NC_138293.1, read on the forward strand.
GTGTGTGCCTTTCCAAATCATGTCCAATCAATTGAATCTACCACAGGTGGACTCCAATCCAGTTGTAGAAACATCTCAAGGATGATCAATGGAAACAAGATGCACCTGAGCTCAATTTAGAGTCTCATAGAAAAGGGTCTTCATACTTATGTAAATGTGATATTTCATTTTCATTTTTTTTATACATTTGCAAACATTTCTCAAACCTGTTTTCGCTTTGTCATTTTGTGTGCAAATTGCTGAGGATTTTGTTTCTTCAATTTAATCCAGTTTAGAATAAGGCTGTAACTTAACAAAATGTGGAAAAAGTCAAGGGGTGTCAGGACAGGCAAGTGTCAAAACCAGGAGGGCAAGAAAAAGAGAGACTGGGAAAAGCAGGAGCCGAGAATAAAAACTTGGTTAACTTGACAAACAAGACGAACTGGCAACAGACAAACAGAGAACACAGGTATAAATACACAGGGGATAATGGGGAAGATGGGCGACACCTGGAGAGGGGTGGAGACATTCACAAAGACAGGTGAAACAGATCAGGGTGTGACAGTAGGTCCATGCAAGCAGATGGAAGAAATGATATAGTAAAGCCTGCAAATGTAAACCAGGAACAAAATGCACTACCCTCCCCTGTGCACAATAAAATACCACACAATCCTCTCCCAAGCAACCCCCCCATCCCCAATGACTGAAAGACATGCATCTCAGGACATCCAACCGCTTCCCCCTTTGTCTCCTTTCATCTCAACTGACATGAGAATTGTATTATTTTGACCTATCTAGCATTTTCACATGAATAAAGATGAACAAGAGAAGATAAGGAGAGGAAGCCACTTTAGATAATTGACATGCAGCCACTGTCCTGTTCTCATAAGGTTAGTGCTATCCGGGATCCTTGGGATGTCCCTACCATTAACCCTTAACCCTTCCCTAACCCTTACCTTGAAGGGGAACTGCACCCCCTGATTTGGACTCGTTTTTTGACTTGCTCCTCAAGAAATGCTGGCAACCATGACAGAAGCCGAATATGAGTTGGCTTGAGGTGTGGTTTGATTTGGGTGTTTCTTCCCAACAAACAAACCTCCTGCAGGTTAAGTTCAATAACTACATGGTGAGATACCGGAGGAAACTTTGAATAGGTCAGTAACCTACAGAGTTATATGAGAACAATGTAATTGCTGAATTTCTGTAGATATTCTAAACTAAATGTTTTGATAACTAAAAGGTAGTAATAGGTCCATGTAGAATAAATAACCCTTTACACAATACCATATTTCATTGTCATTCCCAGCTGATACAGGTACTGTGCATATCTGCATTTTGTCTGGTGGTAATGGGGCTACCTTGGCAAACATGCCAGTTGTCATACCTTCCTGCGTGGTGTCCCGTATACAACAGGAGTTCTTGGATCCTGGTGCAGAATGCACAGAGTTTCTCCCTCCCCATATTGACTGATACCATTCAATTCAATAATAAATAAAAAAAACATTACAATAAAAGTTGTCTTGTAAAATGTTAATGCTGAGTGCCAGGTCTCTCTCTATTGAGAGACATCAGTATAAAGCCTGTCTGTCAGTCTGGATTACATTATCAAATGGTGTTTATGATTAACCTAGTGGAACAAACCTTATCGCTGCGTTCACCTTTCTATTTTACTTCAGATATCATAAAATGTGAAGTGAAATAGAATGGTGAACACAGCGATCAGGCTGGTTCCACCAGGCTAGATTAAGCCCTGTGTAACGGCTGTCTGAGGAAGAAGTGGACCAAAATGCGGCGGAGTTAGGGTTCGTCATATTTAATTGAACGAACACTATGCAATTCACAAAAACAACAAAACTGACAGCCAACACAGTCCTGTCAGGTGCAACCACAATGACAAGAACAATTACCCACGAAACACAAAGGAAACGTAGGCAACTTATGTGTGACTCCCAATCAACCACAACCCTCTACAGCTGTGCCTGATTGGAAGTCACACGGCCAAAATCAATGAAACAATAAAACACACACTCCCTTTTGCCACATCCTGACCCAACTACACCCTCTACTGGTCAGGACGTGACACCCTGGACATTATATGCATCTAAGAAGTAAAAAATAAGCAACAAATAATGTCAATTTGCATAAATGATGTTTCCCAATTGGGTTATTAAATGCATCAAAGTAATGAAGTAAATGATGAGCCTGTGAAAGCTGTTTCCGCTGACAGGTGAAGGTTGCTGGCCGGATACTTGCCAACATCTGGTTGACTGTTCCATTCATAGGAATAACCACAGCGAGGGCATGTCTGCATGATACTGATGAAGGTCCCCTTGCTGGTCTTCTCCATGCTGCATGTTCCACTGAAAACTCTCTCGAACAACTGCAGCAGGCAATCTTATAAGGTGGTGTTGCCTTGTAGGACCTGTGACAGGGAGATATAATAGACAGCCAAGTGGTAAATTGCATTTTGTTATAAAGAAAGGACAAAGCTTTTGCTAATGCACTTCAAAGACAAAAGGACTCTACTAGTTGTATCTCCTTGGCTGGGGAATTAGCATACTATTTTATCAAGCCGGGTATTGTTGAATACAACTTTTCACATAACACACATTACCTGTCATTGTTAATGAAGCCATCTGTGTCATCAGGGCAGTAACTCGGGTCACTATCAAAGGCCTCATGGATGGCGTTTCCTTTTCATAGGAGTCAAGGAAGACTCTAATGGAGTCATTTCAGTTTCATAATTCAAAGAAGCAGGGAGGAATGTCGAGAACGCGGAGGATATTGTTGAGCACGCGTGGAGAGAGTTGAGATAAAACATTTTGAGGTAATCGAGGATCATGTTGAGGAGCTGAGAGATACAATAGCTGAGAGCTCAGAGAAATTTTTTTGCATGCCCAGAAAGTAGAATTGAGAGCAATAAATTACATGTGGAGCACGCATCTCTCTGCTCATGGTATACTTGGCTGTGCTCTCTCGAAATTCACCTGTGCTTGTGAAGTATGATCTCTGTGTGCTTGCAAATCTACAATGACATGTTACTCAGATATGATTGGCACCCTTATTGACCAATCATAGCACTGTTTTTTGTTATAATGAAATTGATTGGATAGCTAAATGGAATGCAGTACCCATACAATGTGATGCTTACATCCCTAGGTTGGTACCTACACTAAAAAAATTAGGGGTTCAACAAGGGTTCTTCTAAGATCCTTAAAGTTCATCGAAGGACCTTAGGGTTCTTGGCACTGAAAATGGCCCCAAAAGGTTCTTCCAAGAACCCCATAGGAGGTGGGGTTCATTAAGGAACCTCCTCAGTTGGTGGGGGTTCTTGCAGGAACCTAACTGCCCAACTGAAACATTAATATTTTTATATTATCTATAGCAATTATTAAAAGGGCATTAGGTAGGTTGCTAGCTAGCTAGGTTGAAACACCTGGGGAAGAGCTAGCTAGCTACTAGATAACTAAAATTGGGGAGGATTGTCAAACTTTGTTTTTGCTTTAGGGAGGGTTGTGTTTTTTTTAGGGGGCACAGGGGAGGGTAGTGTGTTTAGAATGTAGAATAATAGTGAAGACATCACCACTATGAAATAACACATATGGAATCATGTGGTAACCAAAAAAAGTGTTAAACAAATCAAAATATATTTTAGATTTTGATTCTTCAAAGTAGCCACCCTTTGCCTTGATGATAGCTTTGCACACTCTTGGCATTCTCTTAACCAGCTTCACCTGGAATGTTTTTCCAACAGTCTTGAAGGAGTTCCCACATATGCTGAGCACTTGTTGGCTGCTTTTCCTTCCCTCTGCGGTCTAACTCATCCCAAACCATCTCAATTTGGTTGAGGTTGGGTGATTGTGGAGGCCAGGTCACCTGAAGCACCACTCCATCACTCTCTTTCTTGGTCAAATAGCCCTTATACAGCCTGGAGGTGTGTTGGGTCATTGTCCTGTTGAAAAACAAATGATAGTCCCACTAAGAGCAAACCAGATGGGATGGCGTATCGCTGCAGAATGCTGTGGTAGCCATGCTGGTTAAGTGTGCCTTGAATTCTAAATAAATCACAGACAGTGTCACCAGCAAAGCACCATCACACCTCCTCTTCCATGCTTCACGGTGGGAACCACACATGCGAAGATCATCTGTTCACCTACTCTGCGTCTCACAAAGACACAGCGGTTGGAACCAAAAATCTCACATTTGGACTCATTAGACCAAAAGACAGATTTCCACCTGTCTAATGTGCATTGCTCATGTTCTCGACTCAAGCAAGTCTTCTCTTCTTATTGGTGTCTTTTAGTAGTGGTTTCTTTGCAGCAATTCGACCATGAAGGCCTGATTCACACAGTCTCCTTTGAACATGTTGAGATGTGTCTGCTACTTGAACTCTGTGATGCATTTATTTGGATGTCACATCTACCCCTGCTCCCCCTCTCCAGTGTTCGTCGTCGCCGGTTTACTAAACCACCGGTCCTGTCAACCATCATTACGCGCACCTGGCATCAATCATTACGCACACCTGCTCCTCATGATGTGGCACACTTGGACTCCATTTCCTCACTCATTACCTCCCCTATATCTGGCACTCACTTAGGTTTATTCCCCAGGCAGTATTGATGTTGTTTCATGTTTGTACACTTCTCTTGGTTCATGTATTGTTTCGTTTAATATTAAACTCACCACCTGCACTTGCTTCCAGATTCCCAGGGTATACGTTACAGAATACTGCCCCAACAAATGGAAGCAGCAGAAAATCAATCAAATTTCAATCAAATTTATTTATAAGGGCCTTCTTACATCAGCTGATGTCAGAAAGTGCTGTACAAAAACCCAGCCTAAAACCCCAAACAGCAAGCAATGCAGGTGTAGAAGCACGGTGGCTAGGAAAAACTCCCTAGAAAGGCCAGAACCTAGGAAGAAACCTAGAGAGGAACCAGGATATGAGGGATGGCCATTATAACGGGAAACATGGCCAAGATGTTCAAATGTTCATAGATGACCAGCAGGGTCAAATAATAATAATCACAGTGGTTGTCGAGGGTGCAACAGGTCAGCACCTCAGGAGTAAATGTCATTTGGCTTTTCATAGCCGATCACTCAAAGTAACTCTACCGCTCCTGCTGTCTCTAGAGAGTTAAAAACAGCAGGTCTGGGACAGGTAGGTCTGGGACAGGTAGCACATGAACAGGTCAGGGTTCCATAGTCGCAGGCAGAACAGTTGAAACTGGAGCAGCAGCACGGCCAGGTGGACTGGGGACAGCAAGGAGTCATCAGGCCAGATAGTCCTGAGGCATGGTCCTAGGGCTCAGGTCCTCCGAGAAAGAGAGAAAGAAAGAGAGAAAAAGTGAGAGAGAATTAGAGAGCGCATACCTAAAATCACACAGGACACCGGATAAGACAGGAGAAATACTCCAGATATAACAGACTGACCCTAGCTCCCCGACACAAACTACTGCAGCATAACTACTGGAGGCTGAGACAGGAGGGATCAGGAGACACTGTGGCCCCGTCCGACAATATCCCCGGACAGGGCCAAACAGGCAGGATATAACCCCACTAACTTTGCGAAAGCACAGCCCCCATACCACTAGAGGGATATCTTCAATCACCAACTTACCATCCTGAGACGATGCTGAGTATATCCCACGAAGATCTCCACCACGGCACAACCCAAGGGGGGGCGCCACCCCGGACATCTCCCAGACGGTCGACAAACAGGGACAACTACTTCGTCAACAACATGACCAGCTGGCGCAACTGGGGATGGCTATGGAAGAGGTCCTTCAACTTCTCGAACATACCCGAGAGGCGTTGCCTTCAACTAGCGGAGGATACTCTGCCACCAGCCGAGCCAGCACAACAGTCCATTCAGCAGTCTGCCCAGGTCAGCGATGCATGTTTGTCCGTCCCGGATAAATATGACGGAACTCCTTCTAAATGTCGAGGCTTCCTACTCCTGTGCTCCCTCTATTTTGCACACCAGATGGGAGCCCCCACCACTGAGAGGTCCAAGGTTGTCACGGTTATTTCTCTGCTGACTGGGTGGGGGTTGGAGTGGGCTATGGCCGTCTGGGAGAGAGGGGAGGAGCTGGATTCGTATAAGGGGTTCGTGGCTCTGTTCAGAGGTATCTTTGATCATCCACCGGAGGGCACAGAGAGGGGTGAGCGCCTATTTCAAGTAAGGCAGATGATCAGACCGCTACCGAGTACGCGCTCACCTTCCGGACTGTAGCAGCATCCCGCCGATGGATTGATCCAGCGCTCCGTACGTTATTCAGAAGAGGACTGTGTGAGGAGGTCCAGACAGAACTGTCACGTTGAGACGACAACCTCTCCTTGGATGCACTCATTGTGATGGCCATCCGTCAAGATAACCTTCTTCGGGAGCGTCGGTACCCTCATCGCTTCTCTCCCTACCTCAGAGATCCCTCTGTATCAGAGCCTGAACCCATGGAGGCAGGGGTCACATGACTCCCCATGACAGAAAGACGTAGACTGAAACAGCTGGGGCTCTGTCCCTATTGTGGTCAAGAAGGGCATCAGCTTCAGCACGTGATCTTCCACCTCCTGGGGCAGGTGTGAGTATCCCATCTTCGTCATTCTCTGCCAAATCCGTTTTAGCGTCGATCACACTAGCTGGCTGTCCCTCATGTACTGTTTCTACAGCACTAGTGGATTCCGGTGCCACTGGGAACTTTATTGACCAGACCCTTGCCTCCTCTCTTAACCTGTTAGGGCTAGGGGGCAGTATTGACACGGCCGGATAAAAAACGTACCCGATTTAATCTGGTTACTACTCCTGCCCAGTAACTAGAATATGCATATAATTATTGGCTTTGGATAGAAAACACCCTAAAGTTTCTAAAACTGTTTGAATGGTGTCTGTGAGTATAACAGAACTCATATGGCAGGCAAAAACCTGAGAAGATTCCAAACAGGAAGCGCCCTCTCTGACAAGTTGTTGTTCATCTTGGCTCTTTTTATTGAAGACTGAGGATCTTTGCCGTAACGTGACACTTCCTACGGCTCCCATAGGCTCTCAGAACCCGGGAAAAAACTGAATGATATCGAGGCAGCCTCTGGCTGAAACACATTATCGCGTTTGGATAGTGGCTGGTCAGAGTACTCTGAGACTCACACTCGTGCACGAGGGCACGAGATGTATTTATTTTCTCTCTCTTTGTACGTATACAGGCTTTCCCGGTCTGAATATTATCGCTTTTTTACGAGAAAAATGGCATAAAAATTGATTTTAAACAGCGGTTGACATGCTTCGAAGTACGGTAATGGAATATTTAGAATTTTTTTGTCACGAAATGCGCCATGCTCGTCACCCTTATTTACCCTTTCGGATAGTGTCTTGAACGCACGAACAAAACGCCGCTATTTGGATATAACAATGGATTATTTGGGACCAAACCAACATTTGTTATTGAAGTAGAAGTCCTGGGAGTGCATTCTGACGAAGAACAGCAAAGGTAATAACATTTTTCTTATAGTAAATCTGACTTTGGTGAGTACTAAACTTGCTGGGTGTCTAAATAGCTAGCCCTGTGATGCCGGGCTATCTACTGAGAATATTGCAAAATGTGCTTTCACCGAAAAGCTATTTTAAAATCGCACATAGCGAGTGCATAGAGGAGTTCTGTATCTATAATTCTTAAAATAATTGTTATGTTTTTTGTGAACGTTTATCGTGAGTAATTTAGTAAATTCACCGGCAGTGTTCGGTGGGAATGCTAGTCACATGCTAGTCACATGCTAATGTAAAAAGCTGGTTTTTGATATAAATATGAACTTGATTGAACAAAACATGCATGTATTGTATAACATAATGTCCTAGGGTTGTCATCTGATGAAGATCATCAAAGGTTAGTGCTGCATTTAGCTGTGGTTTGGGTTTATGTGACATTATATGCTAGCTTGAAAAATGGGTGTCTGATTATTTCTGGCTGGGTACTCTGCTGACATAATCTAATGTTTTGCTTTCGTTGTAAAGCCTTTTTGAAATCGGACAGTGTGGTTAGATTAACGAGAGTCTTGTCTTTAAAATGGTGTAAAATAGTCATATGTTTGAAAAATTGAAGTTTTTGCATTTTTGAGGTATTTGAATATCGCGCCACGGGATTACACTGGCTGTTGAGTAGGTGGGACGCAAGCGTCCCACCTAGCCCATAGAAGTTAACATCACCACATACCTGCTCTCCTCTCTGTTTCCGGTTCAAGCCCTGGATGATCGACCACTAGGATCTGGAACCATTACACACATCACCAAACCACTCACCCTGACTGTAGAGAAACATTCCTTTATTCATAATTAGTGCTCCAGCTCACAAGATCATCCTCGGCCTCCCATGGCTCCAACGCCATAACCCCACCATCTCATGGTAGAGGATGAGAATCACGGACTGGGCACCTGAATGCCGGAGGACCTGCCTTACCTCTCGAGTCATAGTCTGGGACGTGGATGCAGACATTCACCAGGCTCTGGAAAGGGAGCCATCCACTACCTGTCCTCCTGAGGGCATCTATGTTCCCACTGGGATAAGGGATAGGCTGTTGACCTGGGCGCACACATCCCTCAACACTGGACACTCAGGTATCACTCGAACTATTCACTCCATCTCTGAGAAATACTGGTTGCCCACCTTGGCGCAGGACGTGGCACGCTATATCAACTCATGCTTAGTATGTGCCCAGACAAAATCCCCCCTTTACGCTCCAGCAGGGAAGCTTCTTCCCCTTCCCGTGCCTCAGCGTCCCTGGTTTCATCTGGTGGTTGTGGACAGATTTTCAAAATTATTTTTTCCTCTCTCTGGTCTCCTTACCGCTCTCCAGGTTGCTGAGGCACTGTTCCAGCAGGTCTTCCGGCACTATGGCCTTCCGGAGGACATCATCTCCGACCGTGGCCCCCAATTCACGTCACGGGTATGGAAGGTGTTCCTGGAGAAACTGGGGGTCACGGTCAGCCTCACATCCGGGTACCGGCCTCAGTCCAACGGGCAGGTGGAGAGGATGAACCAGGAGCTTGGGAGGTTCCTGAGAAGTCACCGCCAGGATCGGCAGAGGGAGTGGGCCCAATTCCTTCCCTGGGCTGAATACGCACAGAATTCATTACGTCACTCCGCCACAGGGCTTACTCCCTTCCAGTGTGTCCTGGGTTATCAGCCGCCCCTAGCTCCGTGAACTCCGAGCCAGACCGAAGCCCCTGCGGTGGACGAATGGTTCCGGCACGCAGAGGAGGTTTGGAGTGATTCTCATGTGAGGCTCCAGCATGCCGTCCGTCGCCAAAAGGAGCAGTTGGATCGCCACAGCAGTGAGGCGCCCGTGTTCCATCCTGGTTTTTGTGTCTGGCTCTCCACCAGGAACCTCCCACTCCACCTGCCCTGTAAGAAGCTGGGGCCGTTCAAGGTTCTCCGGAGGCTCAAAGAGGTTACGTATATGGCCTTCCCTGTAGCTCAGTTGGCAGAGCATGGTGTTTGCAACACATGGTGTTTGCAATGCCAGGGTTGTGGGTTCGATTCCCACGGGGGGCCATGTATGAAATGTATGCATTCACGACTGTAAGTCGCTCTGGATAAGAGCATCTGCTAAATGAATAAAAATGTAAAATGTATAGATTACAGCTCCCCACCGATGACCGTATCTCACCCTCCTTTCATGCTCAGGTAAAACAATTTGGCTCATCTATACTTCCATATTTCCAAGTCCTATTCTTGAAGATCAAGGGGTATAACATTTATTGGAATGACTGGAATGCTGATAGACTTTGGTTTTTAATGTAAAGATATAATTTAATCATATTATTATATGTAGTAGAAGGCAATGGGTTAGAAGAAGCCTACATAACCAACCTATAAAGTAAAATGTAACATCCTGTCATAGATTTCTTCGTCGTCAGACGATATAGCGAAATCATCGTCGGAGAAAGTGGACCAATACGCAGCGGGTGGCGTGTTCAACATCATATTTATTTAAAGACGTTGACCACGGAAAAAACAAGAAATGCAGACAATACGACAGGAGACAGTTTCGCAGGCTATACCTAGCAGTGCAAGAAACAACTACCCACCCCACTACACCACACACAAAACCCCATAATACAAAACAAAATATACCTCTGCCACGTCCTGACCAAATATAATACAAATAATACCTAAATATTGGTCAGGACGTGACACATCCATATACAGCTATGTAAACTTTAACATTGATTTATCCTGCAATAGATGTCGTTCAATTGGTAACATACATTTTTGTCTTCTTCTAATGCCTCTTAAAGGGAAAGAAATCTAAAAGTAACAGAATGTAATCAGATTATGGTCTTCCAAAAGTTACGTTACTGTTTACAATTTTGGACAGGTAACTAGTAACCGTAATGGATTACATTTAGAGAGTAACCTACCCAACACTGAATTACTTCATTTAGAGCCGTCAGCAATAACTGAAACCAAGCAAATGTGTACAAATACGTAACAGACCCAATTATTAGTAACAATTACAACCATACAAACACTTTATTCACAAAACTTGATAAACTCCCTCACAGTTATGATACTAGTACTGGTCAGTAAGATCATCACAATAACTTTGAGGCCTTTATACAACATCTGCTAGGGTCAGGGTTAAACCAACACACTACCCCCTAAGTGTATGATTTTCTTCCCTCAGAGCATGAATTTCAGCACGAAGAATCTGATTTTCATACATGTCATCTTTCATAGGTTGTAATTGTGTGTGCTTAAACCCCAGGGAATGCTGTACATCTCGTGGGAAAATCCCCCATGGATTCACCCAAATCATTAATATAGCGATTGTTGTCCAGAACGATGTTATACAGTTCGATCAATTCATTTTCAGCATTAAACTTGTCTCTTACCCTAGGTGGCTGTACAATGTCTAGAGTGTTGTTGATCCTTAAACCTTCATGGATGGTTGAATCCCCCCCCCCCCCCCTTTTCACCCTGGGGTCCCTCCCTGGATTCTCCAAACTGTCTTGACAGTACGCCTATCTGTCGGTGCACCACCATGACAGCCCTTTCGGAGGGCGCCATTCTCCCAAAGGGCCATGTTCTTTTAGCCAGTATTAGTATTTCCAATTGTGATGTTCCAGAATGTACTGTTAAAAGAAGTTGCAAGAGCAGGTGTAACAATCAATCAATCAAATGTATTTATAAAGCCCTTCTTACATTAGCTGATGTCACCAAGTGCTGTACAGAAACCCAGCCTAAAACCCCAAACAGCAAGCAATGCAGGTGTAGAAGAACGGTGTAACACACACACACACTTTAAATGAACAGATATTATTTTATCAACCATCATTAATTCATACAACAATACGAACAGGCCTACTAACCTTCACAGAAATGTATATTTTTTGCCCACCTTTTTCTGGCTGTGCTCATTCTAAGTGTAGTAGGCCCAGGCTCTGAAAATGTTGGCTCCACAAGCCCCTGGTTCTCAGCTGTAGTTATTAGATCTGTAAAAGACAAGAAAAGCATTTTAGAATTTGACAAAATAGCCATTGATAAACTATTGAATTAATATCAGAAGGCACAGTAACTGTACTTACAGATTTCTGTAAACTCTCCTGGTGCTGTATTGAAAAGATCAAACGATATTTCCCCCAGAACTTCTAAAAGTTTTTTAAAAATCTGGTTTTAAATCACAATCACATCCACTTAAATTAAAAATTCTTTATAAATATAAATATTCAGGCATACGCAATGAGAAAGATTTGATTGGAAATACGGTTTAGAAAAAGGTTTTAAAAAATTTAATAATAAGAAAGAAAGGAATTATTACTTCTCTTATGAGAGAATCCCTTTTCAACCAGATACAGTTGAAGTCGGAAGTTTACAAACACCTTAGCCAAATACATTTAAACTCAGTTTTTCACAATTCCTGACATTTGATACTAGTAAAAATTCCCTGTCTTAGGTCAGTTAGGATCACCACTTTATTTTAAGAATGTGAAATGTCAGAATAATAGTAGAGAGAATGATTTATTTCAGCTTTTATTTCTTTCATCACATTCCCAGTGGGTCAGAAGTTTACATACACTCAATTAGTATTTGGTAGCATTACCTTTAAATTATTTAACTTGGGTCAAACTTTTCGGGTAACCTTCCACAAGCTCTCAAAAATAAGTTGGGTGAATTTCGGCCCATTCCTCCTGACAGAGCTGGTGCAACTGAGTCAGGTTTGTATGCCTCCTTACTCTCACACGCTTTTTCAGTTCTGCCCACAAATGTTCTATAGGATTGAGATCAGGGCTTTATGATGGCCACTCCAATACCTTGACTTTGTTGTCCTTAAGCCATTTTGCCACAACTTTGGAAGTACGCTTGGGGTCATTATGCATTTGGAAGACTCATTTGCGACCAAGCTTTAACTCCCTGACGGATGTCTTGAGATGTCGCTTCAATTTATCCACATAATTTTCCTGCCTCATGATGCCATCTATTTCATGAAGTGCACCAGTCCCTCCTGCAGCAATGCACCCCCACAACATGGTGCTGCCAACCCCGTGCTTCACGGTTGGGATGGTGTTTTTCGGCTTGCAAGCCTCCCCCTTTTTCCTCCAAACATAACGATGGTCATTATGGCCAAATAGTTCTATTTTTGTTTCATCAGACCAGAGGACGTTTCTCCAAAAAGTACGATCTTTGTCCCCATGTGCAGTTGCAAACCGTAGTCTGGCTTTTTTATGGCAGTTTTGGAGCAGTGGCTTCTTCCTTCAGGTTATGTCGATATAGGACTCGTTTTACTGTGGATATAGATACTTTTGTACCTGTTTCCTCCAGATTCCACACAAGGTCCTTTGCTGTTGTTCTGGGATTGATTTGCACTTTTCGCACCAAAGTACGTTCATTTTTAGGAGACAGAACGCGACTCCTTCCTGAGCAGTATGACGGCTGCGTGGTCCTATGGTCTTTATACTTGCATACTATTGTTTGTACAGATGAATGTGGTACCTTCAGGCGTTTGGAAATTGCTCCCAAGGATGACCCAGTATTGTGGAGGTCTACAATTTATTTTCTGAGGTCTTGGCTGATTTCTTTTGATTTTCCCATGATGTCAAGCAAAGAGGCACTGAGTTTGAAGGTAGGCCTTGAAATACATCCACAAGTATACCTCCAGTTGACTCAAATGATGTCAATTAGCCTATCAGAAGCTTCTAAAGCATGACATACTTTTCTGGAATTTTCCAAGCTGTTTAAAGGCACAGTCAACTTAGTGTATGTAAACTTCTGACCCACTGGAATTGTGATACAGTGAATTATAAGTGAAATAATCTGTCTGTAAACAATTGTTGGAAAAATTACTTGTGTCATGCATTAAGTAGATGTCCTAACCGACTTGCCAAAACTATAGTTTGTTAACAAGAAATGTGTGGAGTGGTTGAAAAACGAGTTTTAATAACTCCAACGTAAGTGCATGTAAACTTCCGACTTCAACTGTATCACAACTGGAGCTGAAAAATGTTGGAAGATGAAAAAATGTAGCTTATTAGTGTATCTGAAATTCATTCTTAAAACTCTCACACAAATACAGAGGGAAAAATGTACTTACAGATGTCCATACTTTGTCTTTTGTTTTATTCTTCCTCTTGTTTGTTGAATAAAAAAGATTTTGCTGTTGTGAACCTCCAAGATGCAGTACAGCATGGTGAGTCTCACGCCTTTATCACACCGACAGTGTCATTGCATCAATGCTGCATAACATTTTGCGCAGCTACACAACTATACTGAATGCAGGTATCTACCACGTGTTGCAGACGGTTGCATGGTTGCTGGACAATCATGGAGGAAGAATGATTTTTGCGGGATCCTCAAAACTGTCTTTTTGACACAACTGCTGACAGCAACAGGGACATAAATGCAAAAAAAATAAATGCTGTTTGGAAACAAGTTTCCATGATAGTAGGATTGCCAGGTCAGTTTAGTGGTGAGCTTGTTCTAGATGTGCCTAGCTAGCTAACCTAGCCAATTAAATGTATGTGTGTGTATGTGAGAGAGAAATAGTCATAAATTATGCTATTTACTATGCCTGATCATTTGGCCAGATAACGTGTCTGTGTGTCACGGCTGTCGAAAGGAGAGGACCAAAGTGCAGCGTGCGTGTAGTTCCACATTTGATTTAATCTGTGAAACTTTGCAATACATAAATAAACTGAATTGACAAAACAACAAACCGTGACGCAGAGCGGAAACAAACACTACTCAAAAATAATCACCCACAAAACCCAGGAAGAAAAATCCCTACTTAAGTATGATCTCCAATTAGAGACAACGAGGACCAGCTGCCTCCAATTGGAGATCATCCCAAACAAACCAACATAGAAATACAAAAACTAGAACCTAAGAACATAGAAATAGAACCATAGAAAAACACAAAACACCCCCTGTCACGCCCTGACCTACTCTACTATAGAAAATAACATCTTACTATGGTCAGGACATCACACTGTGTGTGTGTTAGTGTCTGTGTGTTAGTGTGAGAGAAACAGTCATAGAAATGATGGTAGATACCACCGCTGATAATTTGGTCAGATAACCGTGTGTGTCTGTGTGTACAGTAGGTGACATGTCCATGTTAGCTATCTAATACTTATAGTTATGCAAGGGGAAGGTTTGGCTGATCATGTTCATGTCTATGTAGAAGAAGACTGTAGGACGTAGTGGAGGGGACTCAGGTATCAGAGAGAGAGAGGGAGAAAGAGAAGGGCGGAGAAAGAGAAAACGAGGTCTGGGTCAGCAGCTTCAGGCCAACGGCCTTGGCGCTTCTGCCTCATTCTTTCTTTTCTGTATCCATTTATTGTGCCTAGGGAACGAGTGGCAATTTTACAGTCAGACCCTCTATGTCTTCCACAAGTGTGACCACCGCCACCACCGGTGCAGCGAGAACCCTCTGCGACCTCTACGTCAACCACAAGTGTGACCACCACCACCATCGGTGCAGCGAGAACCCTCTGCGACATCTACGTCATCCACAAGTGTGACCACCACCGGTGCAGCAAGAACCCTCTGCGTCATCTACGTCATCCACAAGTGTGACCACCACCACCACCGGTGCAGCGAGAACCCTCTGCGACATCTACGTCATCCACAAGTGTGACCACCACCACCACCGGTACAGCGAGAACCCTCTGCGACATCTACGTCAACCACAAGTGTGACCACCACCACCACCGGTGCAGCGAGACCCTCTGCGACATCTACGTCATTCACAAGTGTGACCACCACCACCACCGGTACAGCGAGACCCTCTGCGACATCTACGTCAACCACAAGTGTGACCACCACCACCACCGGTGCAGCCATGGGAGATGCACTTCTAGATCTCGGACCTGGTGAGATTATTATGACCACCACTGCCTAAGCGATTTTCTTTATTATTATTATTTTAATTGTATTTTAATATATTACAAGTATACTTAAAAATATAAACAATTTCAATAATATACTTCAAATTACGAGATGTACTTATCTAGCATATCTTTAGTATACTATATGTGTACTATCATTAAACTTAAACGCACATTCAAATTGTACTTCAATTTCAAACGCTATAATAGTAATTTAGTATTTTCATTCAAAATACACTTGGAGTTGTTTTAAAGTTGAATCATTTATATTTTGAAACTCTGAGTGATCAAGCACACTGTAAGTGCCTTGCAAAAGTATTCATACCCCTTGAATTTCTTAACATTGTGTTACAAAGTGGGGTTAAAATTGATTTAATTGTCTTTCTTGAAAAAATTATGTACACAAAATACTATAATGTCAAAGTGGAAGATGTATTTGTATTTTTAAGATGAATTAAAGTTTGATAACTCAAATATAGTGGTTGCATAAGTTTTAGGCAAGCCTAAATTAGTTCAGGAGTAAAATTTGTCTTAAGAAATCATATAATATGTTAGATGCTCACTCTGTGTGAAATAATAGGGGTTGGCACAACATTTGTAAGGTCCCTTAGTCAAGTACTGAATTTCAAGCACAGATTCAACTACAAAAACCAGGGAGCCTTTCAAAAGCCTCAGAAAACCTGGAATGCGTTTCAATTAACAGGTGTGCCTACTTAAAAGTGAATTTGTGGAATTCCTTTCCTTCTTAATGCATTTGAGCCAATCAGTTACGTTGTGACAAGGTAGGGGGGGGTATACAGAAGATAGCCCTATTTGGTAAAAGACCATGTCCATATTATGGCAAGAACAGCCAAAATAAGCAAAGAAAAACAACAGTCCATCATTACTTTAAGACATGAAGGTCAGTCAATATGGAAACTTTATTTGTCACATGCGCCGAATACAACAAGTGTAGACCTTACAGTGAAATGCTTACTTACAAGCCCTTAAACCAACAGTGCAGTTCAAGAAGAGTTTCAGAAAATATTTACCAAATAAACTAAAGTAAAAATAACAAAAAGTAACGAGGCTATATACACTGGGGTACCGGTACCGAGTTTCTTGCTTTGGCCAAGAAACACGAGCAATAGACATTAGACCATTGGAAATTCGTCCTTTGGTCTGGAGTCCAAATTGGATGTTTTTGGTTCCAACCACCGTGTCTTTGAGACGCGGTGCATTTGTATTTCCCACCGTAAAGCATGGGGGAGGAGGTGTTGTGGTGTGGGGGTGCTTTGCTGGTGACACTGTGATTTATTTAGAATTCAAGGCACACTTAACCAGCATGGCTACCACAGCATTCTGCAGCAATACTCCATCCCATCTGGTTTGCAGTTAGTGGGACTATCATTTGTTTTTCAACAAGAAAATGACCCAACACACCTCCAGGCTGTGTAAGGGCTATTTGACCAAGAAGGAGAGTGATGGAGTGCTGCATCCGATGATCTGGCATCCACAATCACCCAACCTCAACCAAATTGAGATGGTTTGGGATGAGTAGGACCGCAGAGTGAAGGAAAAGCAGCCAACAAGTGCTCAGCATATGTCGGAACTCCTTCAAGACTGTTGGAAAAGCATTCCAGGTGAAGCTGGTTGAGAGAATGCCAAGAGTGTGCAAAGCTGTCAATGGTTGGATTGGATTTACTGTACTGACTGCAAAGCTATAGCTCTCTCCTCCCTGTAAAAGTCTCCCAGACTTATCGAAACTAGCGTGTCCATCCCTCTATCCCCAGGTGAGTCTGCTGGGCTATGGAACTCTAGAGCAGCACATAATAAAAACCTGCTGTTGTCAGCTATCTGCAGACAGTTCCCTGAGGAAGGACGCAACTATCAAGGCTTTCAAAGGCCACAGTTTGGGGATGACCAAATGCAATAAAGTTTTGTATAAACAAATGTTCTTATTTTTTTGTCAGATTACAGAACCATAACTTGTTTATAGCATGTTTGTCACGTTGGTCTTCACACTAACTTCTGTGGTAACTTAAACACAAAGACAACATTTAGAGCTTATGATTCTAATGTAAAGTGTCATGTCCAGGGTGAATACATTTGTATTAATGTATATCAGACATCACACAGGTGTGTCAACTAAAATATATATCCCAGGCAAGATTCACGAATTCGACAAAGTGAAAATAAGCCAGTAGGCAGGTTTCCATTGACGCAGATTTATTCAACAAACGCAATGTCACAAAAAATAATAATAATGTTTGCGACATGTGTAATGGAAACAGAAGACATAGGAGACATTTTGTAAAGATCGACAACATTTTTACCCATTCGACAGGGGTGGATTTTTCCTTTGTCGAACTTTCTTTATTGCAAGTTTCACTATGTCATGGACCATTGGGAAACATTGGCACATGACAATTATTAGAATATGGCAAATATTAGTAAATTATTGCATTCTATGCATGCTGGCTTCGCGGGCTATCTGAGACATGAAACACATAGGTGGGAGGGCAGTTTGTTAATGCGAAATTTGCCTAAATTGGTAGTGGAAACACTTCAACCACTACATTTTTATTAGACACTGTAGGTTTTTGTGACGTTATTATGTCCAGCTGTTTTTATCGACGCACGATAGTTAAATGGAAACTCACCCTAGCAGGCAATTGTCGCATCTATTTTCTATACGATCTTTCAAAATGTTGACAAAAATAAATAAATCACTGGACCAGTAAATGGAAACATGGCTAGTGATTGCGCCCACAGAATTATGATGAATTTGAGTAGCTACATATAATACACGCTGACAGAATGGCTGCGAGACAGAGAGAGTGTGTTGCTGTACTCCCAGGTAAGGTCCTTGCTTCCCAGGACCACTGAAGGCCACAGTATTCAGTCAGGCAGCTTGAAGAAGATTTGTCACCATCCAGGCCCATGTCACATCATGCAGTGGCCTGATGGGCAGATGACAAATGCATTATGGACCTTTCATCACCAAAGCAGTGCAGAACTATTCAACCCTTTTGTTAGTGTCAATTCAGATACAAAATTCAGTTCATAAGCGTTGACTAATGTATGGAGCGAGATAGCTGCCAAAAGGTTGAACGTACGTATCGTTAGGATCTTAAGAAATTCCATACGTAAATTGTTAGGATCGTAAGAAAAGCCATGCGTGAAACATGAAACGTAAATGTTCAATTAGATCTGTAAATACGACTATGAATTCATATTTACACGCTCAATTCTTACTTTACGTCTCCCATTACTTGGTTACAGATCTTTTTTATACTACAAACTTTTGTCAGTAATGTGGCATCTGCAAAAGACATGAACCGAACATAGCTAGTCGAAGTTAGCTAGTCAATCAAGCAACTCTAACCCAGACGAGTTAAAGTTGCTTTTGAGCATCCAGTTTCATTTCCAAAATAAAAGTCTCGAGCTTGTTTTAGAACTGCATTCAATAACAACGTTATACCAGTAGATGGCGTAGTATAGGCTTGGGCCTTCAGCAAATGAATTGTGTAAGAGTGATAAAGAAAGAGAAGAGCCTTGTCTAGAATAACCACCTGAACTGCAAATTAGAAAGTAAATCAAATCAAATTGTACTAGTCACATGCGCCGAATACAACAGGTGTAGACCTTACAGTGAAATGCTTACTTATGAGCCCCTAACCAACGATGCAGTTTCAAAAAAACTACGGATAAGAATATGATTTAGGCTAGGTCTATTCTGAAATCCAAATATGCCATGTTGTTGTGCATTATTTAATGGCCATATAAAAAAAGAAATTATAGCCGCGTGGGGCTACTGTGGTGATCACGTAACCTAATGAATCACACCTTTTCCAGTATTTGGGAGCACAGACTGTAGGCCTTATATTAGACATTTTGACTTGTTAAAGCCATTTGCGTTGCACAACCCCATCACACAGAGACTATATCCATATCAATAAATGAGATAAAACAAAATATTAAGTCTTGGCTATACCCAGTCCTGAGCGAAATTGCAAAGGGGTCCCAAATGGTCATGAATATCTACAGCCTATTCTTATTGCCAGATCTGTTTTCCCTATCAGCCATTAAACGTGCTTCATCAACTATTTTGTATGCATTTATTTAGAGGCTAAATTTAGAGGCCTGTGAGCCAGGCTCTCTTTTTAAGAGGAGCCCTATAATTAAAAAAAAAGTTATACAGTGCATTCGGAAGTATTCAGACCCCTTGACTTTTTTCACATTTTGCTACGTTAAAGGCTTATTCTAAAATGGATTGAAAAAAAACCTCATCAGGTTTTTAGACATTTTTGTACATTTATTAAAAATAAAAGACAGAAATAGCTTATTTACAGAAGTATTCAGACCTTTGGATGTTTCTACAACTTGATTGGAGTCTACCTGTGGTAAATTAAATTAATTGGACATGATTTGGAAAGGCAAACACCTGTCTATATAACGCTCCACAGTTGACAGTGCATGTCAGAGCAAAAACTAAGCCATGTGGTCGAAGGAATTGTCTGTAGAGCTCCGAGACAGGATTGTGTCGAGGCACAGGTCTGGGGAAGGGTACCAAAACATTTCTGCAGCATTGAAGGTTCCTAAAAAACACAGTGGCATCCATCATTCTTAAATGGAAGAAATTCAGAACCACCAAACTGAGCAATCGGGGAGAAGGGCCTTGGTCAAGAACCTGATGGTCACTCTGACAGAGCTGCAGAGTTCCTCTGTGTAGAGGGAGAACCTTCCAGAAGGACAACCATCTCTGCAGCACTCCACCAATCAGGCCTTTATGGTAGAGTGGCCAGACAGAAGCCACTCCACCAGTAAAAGGCACTTGACAGCCCACTTGGAGTTTGCCAAAAGGCACCTAAAGGACTCTAAGACCACAAGAAACAAGACTCTCTGGTCTGATGAAACTGATTCAACTCTTTGGCCTGAATGCAAAGCGTCACGTCTGGAGGAAACCTGGCACCATCCCTATGGTGCAGCATGGTGTGGCAGCATCATGCTGTGGGAATGTTTTGCAGGGACTGGGAGACTAGTCAGGATCGAGTGAAAGATGAACGGAGCAAAGTACAGAGAGATCCTTAATGAAAACCTGCTCCAGAGTGCTCAGGACCTCAGACTGGGGCGAAGATTCACCTTCTAACAGGACAACGACCTTAAGCACAAAGCCAAGACAACGCAGGAGTGGCTTCTGGACAAGTCTCTAAATGTCTTTGAGTGGCCCAGCCAGAGCCCGGACTTGAACCTGGTCTAACATCTCTAGAGAGACCTGAAAATAGCTGTGCAGTGACGCTCCCCATCCAACCTGACAGAGCTTGAGAGGATCTGCAGAGAAGAATGGGAGAAACTCCCCGAATACAGGTGTGCCAAGCTTGTAGCGTCATACACAAGAAGACTGGTGGCTGTAATCGCTGCCAAAGTTGCTTCAACAATGTGCTGAGTAAAGGGTCTGAAAACTTATGTAAATGTATTTTTTATTTATAATAAATTAGCAGACATTTCTAAAAACCTGTTTTTGCTTTGTCATTATGGGGTATTGTGTGCAGATTGATGAGGGGGAACAAACAATTTAATACATTTTAGAAAAATGCTGTAATGTAACAAAATGTGGAAAAAGTCAAGGGGTCTGAATACTTTCCAAATGCACCGTACGTTTCTTTCAGCATTTCTTTAGCATTTATTGAGCAGTTCTTGAGTACTTTCAGGCCTACATTCATGACACATTTAAACACTCGAACACTCAAATATAATAATATAATGCCTAATTATGGCCTAATACACTAAGTGTACAAAACATTAGGAACACCTTTTCCATGACATACACTGACTAGGTAAATCCAGGTGAAAGTTGTGATTCCTTATTGATGTCACATGTTAAATTCAGTTCAATCAGTGTAGATGAAGGTCGAAGAGACAGGTTAAAGAAGGATGTTTAAGCCTTGAAACAATTGAGACGTGGATTGTGTATGTGTGCCATTCAGAGGGTGAATGGGTAAGACAAAATATTTAAGTGCCTTTGAATGGGTTATGGTAGTAGGTACCAGGCGCACCGGTTTGAGTGTGTCAAGAACTGCAACGCTGCTGGGTTTTTCACACTCAACAGTTTCCCGTGTGTATTAAGAATGGTCCACCACCCAAAGAACATCCAGCCAATTTGACACAACTGCTGGAAACATTGGAGTCAACATGGGCCAGCATCCCTGTGGAAGCTTTCGACACCTTGTAGAGTCCATGCCCCGACGAAGTGAGGCTGTTCTGAGGGCAAAAGGGTGAGCAACTCAATATTAGGAAGGTGTTCCTAATGTTTTGTACACTCAGTGTACATTAGACATAATAACTGTTTTATGAACTACATATTTATATACTTATAGAGTACAAATTAGTGTCTAACATGTGTATCTTAAGTAAATAATGAAGTGTTACCTGAATATTAATAAGGAAAAATGATTACAGATACATAACCTGGTAAGTGTTTTATAACTTGGTGGTTGGAGGATGTTACAGCACATCAGGGTGTGACTGTGAGAGTCTAGTGGGAATTACCTTTCTATTGTCCTTCTAAAAAGTAGAAAAAAGAAAATCCTTTAAACTACTCGCCAATTCTGCTCATATTACTGTCTCCACAGTTCATGTTTATACAAAATAAAAAAAATACACTGGAATGTACTTTTTTTCCACAAAATACACTGGCTTTTACTTTGTTTTGAGTAAATATAATGGCCTTTACTTTGTGCCTTTATTTGACCCAACATTAGAACTAAGATATTTTAATGAATGTTGTTTTCTTTTAATCGTTAAGTAGCACTGAAAAGCTGCGCTACAGCGCAATAGAAATTTTAAAGGCAATGTTCCCCCGTTGGCGGAGTCTGTATTCACGGAAAACGCAGCATACAGTACCAGTCAAAAGTTTGGACATACCTACTATTTCAAGGGTTTTTCTTTGTTATTACCATTTTCTACATTGTAGAATAATAGTGGAGACATCAAAACTATGAAATAACACATATGGAATCAAGTAGTAACCAAAAAAAGTGTTAAATTAACATATTTTTTCTTCAAAGTAGCCACCCTTTGCCTTGATGACAGCTTTGCACACTCTTGACATTCTCTCAACCAGATTCACCTGGAATGCTTTTCCAAAAGTCTTGAAGGAGTTCCCACATATGCTGAGCACTTGTTGGCTGCTTTTCCTGCACTTCGCGGTTCAACTCATCCCAAACCATCTTAATTGGGTTGAGGTCGGGTGATTGCGGAGGCCAGGTCATCTGATGCAGCACTCCATCACTCTCCTTCTTGGTCAAATAGCCCTTACACAGCCTGGAGGTGTGTTGGGTCATTGTCCTGTTGAAAAACAAATGATAGTCCCATTAAGCACAAACCAGATGGGATACATAATGCTGTGGTAGCCATGCTTTCTAAATAAATTACTGACAGTGTCACCAGCAAAGCATCCCCACACCATTACACCTCCTCTTCCATGCTTCACGTGGGAACCACACATGCGGAGATCATCCTTTCACCTACTCTGCGTCTCACAAAGACACAGAGATTGGAACCAAAAATCTCAAATTTGGACTCATCAGACCAAAGGACAGATTTCCACTGGTCTAATGTGCATTGCTTGTGATTCTTTGCCCAAGTAAGTCTCTTCTTGTTATTGGTGTCCTTTCGTAGTGGTTTCTTTGTAGAAATTTGACCATGAAGGCCTGATTCACACAGTCTTCTCTGAATAGTTGATGATCAGATGTGTCTGTTACTTGAACTCTGTGAAGCATTTATTTGGCCTGCAATGTCTGAGGCTGGTAACTCTAATGAACTTATCCTCTGCAGCAGAGGTAACTTTGGGTCTTCCTTTCCTTTGGCGGCCCTCATGAGATCCGGTTTCATCATAGCACTTGATGGGTTTTGTGACTGCACTTGAAGAAACTTTCAAAGTTTTTGAAATTTTCCATATTACTATTGACTGACCTTCATGTCTTAAAGTAATAATGGACTTTCATTTGTCTTTGCTCATTTGGACTGTTCTTGCAATAATACGGACTTGGTCTTTTACCAAATAGGGCTATCTTCTGTATACCCCCCCAACCTTGTCAAAACACAACTGCTTGGCTCAAACGCAGTAAGAAGGAAAGAAATTCCACAAATTTACTTTTACCATACCTGTTAATTGAAATGCATTCCATTTCAAATACCTCATGAAGCTGGTTGAGAGAATGCCAAGAGTGTGCAAAGCTGTCATCAAGGCAAAGGGTGGCTACTTTGAAGAATCTCAAATATAAAATATATAACACTTTTTTGGTTACTACATGATTCCATATGTGTTATTTCATAGTTTTGATGTCTTCACTATTATTCTACAATGTAGAAAATAGTAAAAATAAATAAAAACCCTTAAATGAGTAGGTGTGTCCAAACTTTTGACTGTTACTGTATGTCGGCTCAATCGTATATTACTTTTAAATTTCAGTCGTGCTATATTGCTGAACTTCAACGATACAGGTTGAATTGAAAAAGTTCTATAACTTCAGGCATCCTTTTTTGTGTGCTCCTAATCATCATGACAACAGTTTGTGGAGTTGTTGTGCAGGCTTTCAAGAACTCGAGATCTTGTACTTCGTGTCACTTACACAGCACATTGTCACAGAAATATATTATACAGTTTATCTATCTCAAATTCACCCAGATGGATTGTGAGACAGTGACTCTGTGTAGAAACATTGATTGCAAGTCATGTTTGCAATAGTTGAGTAGTTGGTTGGTTTCTCGACTAGGCCTTCTATCCTGTTCCCTATGGTATCGCAATGGGGTGTGCTCAGTTAACTTCAACATTCGCTAAGATGCATGGCGGTTTGTACTGAACGACCGGCCACGCACCGTTCTTCAGCAGCCTTTGCTCCCGTTTGGTGGGTTTGGCAAGGTGTGGAATGATCAGTATTTACATTTTTTATATTATTTAACTAGGCAAGTCAGTTCAGAACAAATTCTTATTTACAATGACAGCCTACCGGGGAACAGTGGGTTAACTGCCTTGTTCAGGGGCAGAATGACAGATTTTTACCTTGGCAGCTCGATGATTCAATCCAGCAACCTTTTCGGTTACTGGCCCAACGCTCTAACCACTAGGCTACCTGTCGCCCCATGTGGGATGATCGATTGCGAAACTTAGTTGGATTAAACGTTGCACACTGTTCTTTCATATCGAACACAGCCTGGGTATAGTACTGGGTGGGCGTGTAGACACTTCTCCATTGTTCCTCTGTACAATGGAATTCCTCACAGGGATCTGAACGTGGTGTGATTCTGAAACACCAACAAAGGGACAATGGCACCCAACATTCCCTCCCAGAATGGTTAGAGCAGGTATCTTGTGACCTGTGATAAAACATGGAAACAAAGCAGTAATACGAGGAGGATGTGTGAACCACCTCCATGCACTCCTTCTATAGTGTACTAGCAAGCTTTAACGTTTCTTTTGATGCGATGCCTTTGTCGCTGCTAGACTACGGAGAGTCATTAAGACCAAGGTAGTTATTCAAGACCAGTTAGGCCTGTACACTAGTACACTCCTACGTAAAAAGATGCTAAGTAAAACCATATAGGGTTCTTCGGTTTGTCCCCATATTTTATGCTATATTTGTAATTACAGTATGTAAAATATATGCAACGAATTTTCCAGCCACAGGTTTCTGTGCCAATGCACAACAACTAATAAGCAAAGCATACTGACTTCGGTTGCTTCAACATCATCTGCACAGTTTGGATGCTGGAATTACATTTTGGACGAACGTGAGCAGGTAGTCTACAAAATACTTGTGACTGGTTGTGTTTATGCCACACATAAAAGGTAATACATGAAGCAAGTTGATTGACAAATATTTAGGCTATAGGCTATTGATGGGAGAGGAGGCAGAGCTCGCTTTAAGCGTCTGTCAATACATTATTGTAGGACGACTTGGGAGAATGATGATCCGCAACAGGCAGCACATCTCAGTGTCAGAACTTAACATACAGCCAAACTGGGATGCTACTGTGCCTTTCTATACCTTAGAAACTGTCAAGAGTAGACCCACAACTGGCTCAAATGGAATGAATGGAATTAAATATTCAAATCTGTCACGTCCTGACCAGTAAAAGGGGTTATTTGTTATTGTAGTTTGGTCAGGGCGAGGCAGGGGGTGTTTGGTTTGTGTGTTTCGTGGTTTTTGGGTTATGTTCTATGTTAGTCTATTTCTATGTTTATTCTAGGTTGTCTATGTCTAGGTTGGAAGTGTTTGGGATTGGTCTCTAATTGGAGGCAGCTGTATCTCGTTGCCTCTAATTAGAGACTATATTTAAGTAGGTTTTTTTTTTCCCCTCATTGTGTTTGGGTGGTTATTTTCTGTTCAGTGTTTTGTGTACCTGACAGTACTGTTTGGCTGTCGTGGTTTTTTATTGTTTTGTTTAGTGTTCTAAATAAAGTTAATTATGAGCACTCAACCCGCTGTGCCTTGGTCTACCTCCCATCGACGGCCGTTACAAAATCACATGGTTTTTGTTTGCACATTATTCAAATTACATTTTAACTGCAGTTTCCAGCCTAGAGTAAACTGTTGTACAATAATGCAATTATTCATTACAATGTGGTCTAGGTAGGACAATTGTATTGTCCTTAATTAAACAAGATCACTAGAGTTTCACTGAGTTTGTGTTATAAGTAGTTTGAGGAAGAAGTGTAATTATCCCCCGTGTCCTTTTCACCAGTTGACCGTCATCTGACAATGGCCCATCAAAACAACACCTAAACTATATCAAAACTAATTTTACACATAGGCCAATACACAGCAAATGGGCCAGTGTTGATTTTTTTCAGTTTAACATTTCTAGTGTTGATTCAGGAGTTAAAATCACTCTGTAGGTGTGAAACTAACACTCAGTGGGTAAAATAACACCCAGTGTTGTTGTTAATAACCAAAGTTATTGTTTTACACTGTGGATAATTAAAACAGTCCCATTAAAACCACGCTCATCATTATCATATTTCCCAGCATGCTCAACTGCAGGTAGATATTTTTAGGTTGTTTTTAATATCTGTGTTTTTGCATGTACAGTGATTGATTGAATAATCTTATGCTACACAAAGATAAATAACTGTAAGGATCGACGCTGGAGACGAGAAGCAAGTACAGGGAGTGAACATTTAATAAACAATGGACATGAAACAGAACAGGAACAGCGTCAGGACAGGGGAAAAATAATGACATCAACGACAATAATGTTGACACGGGGAACCAACTGAGGAACAGACAGATAGAGAAGGTGAAATCAACAAAGAGAAGGAGTCCAGGTGAGTCCAACGAGCACTGCTGCTGCGCATAATGACGTTGACAGGTGTGCGTAATGAAGGACAACCTGGCGTTCGGGGGAGCGGGAGCAGGCGTGACACTACCCCCTCTCTAGGGGCACCACCCGGCGTCCCACTGGGGCGAGCCTGACAGGCCGGCCGAGGTATGGGTGCAGGACAAGCTGGCTGAGGCGTAGAAGCCCGACGAGCCGGCTGAGAAGTGGGAGCCCGGCGAGCCAGCTGAGGCATGGGAGCCCGACGATCCGGCTAAAGGCATGAAAGCCTGACGATCCGGCTGAGGCGTGGGAGCCTGATGGGCCAGCTGAAGCATGACGTGAAGTGGGCGCCTGCCGAGCTGACCGAGGCAAGAAGAACTCTCGAGCCAGCTAAGGCGTGGAAGCCCGACGAGCTAGTTAAGGCACACATTTCAATGATGAATTGTACTTCCCACAAAGAGGGTTAACAAATGGATTTCCTCACACTTTTTGCTATTTTTTTTTTGCTAATTTTTGCCATCGGCGATGGCAACCGGACCCGACGTTACCAACCAAAACAAAAACCCCAAACTCCCTGATGCTTTCTTTAGTGGCGTCAGCATTCTGTAAGGATCGACGCTGGAGACAAGAAGCAAGTACAGGGAGTGAACATTTAATAAACAACGGACTTGAAACAGAACAGGAACAGCGTCAGGACAGGGGAAAAATAACGACATCAACGACAATAATGCTGACACGGGGAACCAACTGAGGAACAGACAGATTTAAACGGGGCAATCAACAAAGGGAAGGAGTCCAGGTGAGTCCAATGAGCACTGCTGCGCGTAATGATGGTGACAGGTGTGCGTAATGAAGGGCAGCCTGGTGCCCTCGAGCGCCAGAGAGGGGGAGCGGGATCAGGCGTGACAAATAACATACATTTTTTATAAGCGAATCCAATAAATTAGATTTATTGTACCTGTTACTGAAATGGTTGTTCTAGTTTAAATGTACTGAACAAAAATATAATCTCGACATGCAACAATTTCATAGATTTTTACTGAGTTACAGTTCATATGATGAAATCAGTCAATTGAAAAAAAATTCATCAGGCCCTAATTTATGGATTTTGCGTGACTTGGAATAAAGATCTGCATCCGTTAGTCACAGATACCTTAAAAAAATGGGCCTCACAATGAGCCTCAGGATCTCGTTATGGTACCATACCATAACTCCAGAGCCAGCATGGGGGACTCTGTTCACAACATTGACATCAGCAAACCTGTTGCCCACACGACGCCATACACGTGGTTTGCGGTTGTGAGGCCGTGTGGACGTACTGCAAAATTCTCTAAAACGACGTTGGTGGCTTATGGTAGAGTAATGAACATTACATTTTCGGGCAACAGCTCTGGTGGACATTCCTGCAGTCAGCTTGTAATTGCATGTTCCCTTGTGCATATTGTGCATATTGAACATTTTGGGGATCTTTTATTTCAGCTCATGAAACATGGGATCAATTCTTTACGTATTGATGTGACTTCACACCATACACCATTTCATTACATTTCACTCCACTGTAAAGTGGGTAAAAAGAAGAAACCTGCACACTGCTCTTGCTAGTATCACTGCTCTTTATTAAGCTTTACTTATCGGCCTCGAGGCCTTAGTCAGAGCTTTTGAGCAGTGTACGGGTTTCTTATTTTTGTCTAATCTTATTCAACTGTTACCATGCACCTGCAAAAAAGTTAGCTCAGATGTGTGAGTGCCTTTTGAATTTTACTCCACTGTAAAGTGAAATTGTGTTATTTTCACCACAGTACAGTGAGTGCATTTTATATTTTACTCCAGAGTAGAGTTAAATGCCTATTAGTTCACTCCAGTGTATTGTGAATTTGACACAGCCAGTGTTTTTTTCCCTACTCTGTATAGGTTACAGAAACACTGTCTAAATGTTAACATTTGAACACTGGATGGATGCATGTGGATGCATATACACACTGCAAAAGTGTTCAAATTAACACGACAGCGAGTTACTTTAATACTTCTGATTTTGCTCTGTAATAATAGATGTAGCCTAAAGACACGACTAAATTGACAATAGTCTGATGGGTGACAATATTACTAATTGCCTTGTGAATGAAGATAATGCAGTGCAGCATGGGTAATTGACAAAGAAGGAAACAGAGCTTATCAAAAATAAACTTTTCCAAATCATCCTTCATGCAAGTAAGACGTTTTGATTTAACAACCCATTGTTAAGAGCAGGTTCTATGGTTTCTAAAACACATACATTTGCCAAACAACTTAAGATTAAGGCATGGGCTCTATTTTCAAAATAGAACTTTTTTATAGTATCCCTGCTGTAAATTTACAGGGATGCTATAACGTTTCACAGTAAGGCAAACAGTACTGTGAAATATATTACAGCATCTCTGCTGTAAAGAACAATTACAGTATTAAGCTGGCAACTCTGGTGCCGGGATAATGCTGTAAATGTACAGTGAAAATCCCACTGAAATCTAAATGTAAGAAAAACAATGCATTTATTCAAATTGGTAACAACATTAATAACAAATGAACAACCATGTATGACAATAGAAGTAACAACAGTTAACAAAGAAGAGCGTCACTACAACACAAACATAAAAACTATATTGTGTGCCTGTGTGTGGGGTGTGTGGGGGAGAGAGTGACAAAGAGATAGAGGGAGATGGAGTTAAAATTGAGATTGAGTATAATCCTAGATATGTGATCAGGGGCAACGAGTTGCTTAAGGGGGTTCAGAGGTGGTGAAACACAATGGGACAGTTTGGGCAGGAGAGCATCTCGGAGAGAGAAGTCAGCGCAGATTCAGGTATTCCTCATGGGGCTCTGTAACTATCCTCCTCAGTTCTGATTTTGTCAGTCACCCCTAGGACAAGCATAGAAAAAGAAAGAAGAAAATGAGAGACAGAGCGCAGACTGTTACTCTGAGTAAAAAGATGGGAAAAGGGACATATCAAGCTGGTGTGTGTGTGTGTGTGTGTGTGTGTGTGTGTGTGTGTGTGTGTGTGTGTGTGTGTGTGTGTGTGTGTGTGTGTGTGTGTGTGTGTGTGTGTGTGTGTGTGTGTGTGTGTGTGTGTGTGTGTGTGTGTGTATGTGTGTACTTACCTTCATTCAAACTCAGTGAGCTCAGTGAGATCTTGGAAGAATGGGGCATTGTAGGGTTTGAGAACAGTTGGCTTCGTCTGGGCCACGTTTTCATGCCTTTTGTCCCATCTTCAGGGTTCATCATCTTGGGTTGATTCCAACCTACAGCATATATCCAATATAGTTTATGAAATCAACTGATCAATCATTGAATCAATCATTGAACAAATACATATAAGACAGCTAGATAGATACACCTATTTCAAACCCTAGCTAACTAATAAAACATTGCTATAGCCTACACAATACCACAGGTTATTTTACCAGACTCACATGTTCCTTTCTTTCTTTGCCACCAAATGTTTGCATAAAACTGGTAAAAAATGACTGAAGACCCAAGTCATACACTTGACACTTACATGCGACTTCTGCTATCAGAATACGAAGATCGCATTGAAAAGACAGGTTTAAGCATCTAGACGTTCCGCTAGCCAAACATCCAATGGAAGAACGTGGCGCGAAATACAAATACCTCAAAAATGCTATAATTTCAATTTTTCAACCATACGACTATTTTACACCATTTGAAAGATAAGACTCTCATTAATCCAACCACATTGTCCGATTTCAAAAAGGCTTTACAGTGAAAGCAAAACATTAGATTATGTTAGGAGAGTACACAGCCAAAAATAATCACACAGCCATTTTCAAAGCAAGCATATATGTCACAAAAACCCAAAACACAGCTAAATGCAGCACTAACCTTTGATGATCTTCATCAGATGACACTCCTAGGACATTATGTTATACAATACATGCATGTTTTGTTCAATCAAGTTCATATTTATATCAAAAACCAGCTTTTTACATTAGCATGTGATGTTCAGAACTAGCATTCCCACCCAAAACTTCCGGTGAATTTACTTAATTACTCATCATAAACATTGACAAAATACATGTCAGATTTTAACCTCTCTGGGCTAGGCGGGACGAAATCGTCCCACCTACGCAACAGCCAGTTGAATCCCGTGGCGCGATTTTCAAATACCTTAGAAATGCTATTACTTCAATTTCTCAAACATATGACTATTTTACACCATTTTAAAGACAAGACTCTCGTTAATCTAACCACACTGTCCGATTTCAAAAAGGCTTTACAACGAAAGCAAAACATTAGATTATGTCAGCAGAGTACCCAGCCAGAAATAATCAGACACCCATTTTTCAAGCTAGCATATAATGTCACAAAAACCCAGAAGACAGCTAAATGCAGCACTAACCTTTGATGATCTTCATCAGATGACACACCTAGGACATTATGTTATACAATACATGCATGTTTTGTTCAATCAAGTTCATATTTATATCAAAAACTAGCTTTTTACATTAGCATGTGACGTTCAGAACTAGCATACCCCCCGCAAACCTCCGGTGAATTTACTAAATTACTCATGATAAACGTTCACAAAAAACATAACAATTATTTTAAGAATTATAGATACAGAACTCCTTTGTGCAATCGAGGTGTCCGATTTTAAAATAGCTTTTCGGTGAAAGCACATTTTGCAATATTCTCAGTAGATAGCCCAGCCATCACGGCTAGCTATTTAGACACCCACCAAGTTTAGCCCTGACCAAAGTCAGATTTACTATTACAAAAGTTTGATTACCTTTGATGTTCTTCGTCAGAATGCACTCCCAGGACTGCTACTTCAATAACAATTGTTGGTTTGGTCCAAAATAATCCATCGTTATAGCCAAATAGCGGCGTTTTGTTCGTGCGTTCAAGACACTATCCGAAGTGTAAATAAGGGTCACGAGCATGGCGCAATTCGTGACAAAAAAATTCTAAATATTCCATTACTGTACTTCGAAGCATGTCAACCGCTGTTTAAAATCCATTTTTATGCAATTTTTCCCGTAAAAAAAGCGATAATATTCCGACCGGGAATCTGCGTTTAGGTAAACAGAGGAAAGAAAACAAAGCATTCGGTCGACGCTGGCACGCGCCTGAGTCTCACAGTACTGTAACCAGCCACTACCCAAACGCGCTACTTTTTTTCAGCCAGAGCCTGCAAAGCCACGATTCAGCTTTTTGCCGCCTTCTGAGAGCCTATGGGAGCCGTAGGAAGTGTCACGTTATAGCAGAGATCCTCAGTCTTCAATAAACAGAGGCAAGAAGAACGACACCTTGTCAGACAGGCCACTTCCTGCATGAAATCTTCTCAGGATTTTGCCTGCCATATGAGTTCTGTTATACTCACAGACACCATTCAAACAGTTTTAGAAACTTTAGGGTGTTTTCTATCCAAAGCCAATAATTATATGCATATTCTAGTTACTGGGCAGGAGTAGTAACCAGATTAAATCGGGTACGTTTTTTATCCAGCCGTGTCAATACTGCCCCCTAGCCCTAACAGGTTAAAATAGCTTTTCGGCGAAAGCACATTTTGCAATATTCTGAGTACATAGCTCAGCCATCACAGGCTAGCTATTCAGACACCCACCAACTTCGGGGCTCACTAAACTCAGAATTACTATTAGAAAAATTGTATTACCTTTGCTGTTGTTCGTCAGAATGCACTCCCAGGACTGCTACTTCCACAACAAATGTTGTTTTTGTTCCAAATAATCCATAGTTATGTCCAAATACCCCCGTTTTGTTCGTGCGTTCAGGTCACGATCCAAAGGGTAACGCGCGAGCGCATTTACAGACAAAAAAAATCAAAATGTTCCATTACCGTACTTAGAAGCATGTCAAACGCTGTTTAAAATCAATTTTTATGCTATTTTTCTCGTAAAATAGCGATAATATTCCAACCGGACAATGCTGTATTCATTCAAAAAGGAAGAGAAAAAATGGCGAGGTCTCGTGAATGCGCATCTCCAATCTCTCTGTCACCAGGCAGTCCACTGACAAACTGTGCTCCTGTTATCTGCCCAGAGACAGGAGACGCCTCAATCCGGTTTCTGAAGGCTTTAGAGAGCCAATGGAAGCCTTAGAAAGTGTCAAGTAACAGCTCAGATACTGTAGTTTCGATAGAGAAGCAACAGAAGGACTACAAATTCGCAGAAAGGCCACTTCCTGCTTGGAATCTTCTCAGGTTTTTGCCTACCATATGAGTTCTGTTATACTCACAGACACCATTCAAACAGTTTTAAAACTTTAGAGTGTTTTCTATCGAAATCTACTACTAATATGCATATTCTCGTTTCTGGGCAAGAGTAGTAACCAGTTTAAATCGGGTACGTTTTTTATCCGGCCGTGAAAATACTGCCCCCTATCCCAGACAGGTTAAAGCACAAAAGTGGTCTGACTGTGTTCAGATCTGGCTGACCGCTTCAGGAGGGGATCAGGAATGTTTCATGTTTGGATTTCTCCGTTCCGGATGCAATCAGGCTACCGAAAGCGCATACAGCGGACAACGTCATCAGCACTCCTCCCACAAGTCTCCAGAAAACTTTTGTTTTGGGACCTTGAGGCACCTTTTCATTCTAACTTTGGAGGAAATACATTCCTAGCGTGTGAGGAATGTGTTTACTGGCCTCAAATATTTAATATTTTGTTAATATTTAGATTTAAAAAAACATCTATGCACACACAATGGACTCTACCCACACATTCACACATACTTACACTCCAACACATGCACACACACACACACACACTCATACATAACATGTGCATACAGGCACACATTCGCCATACACACACACACACTTATATAAGATTGAACTCTTTGGCCTGAATGCCAAGCATCACATCTGGAGGAAACCTGGCACCATCCCTACGGTGAAGCATGGTGGTGGCAGCATCATGCTGTGGGGATGTTTTCAGCAGCAGGGACTGGGAGACTATTCAGGATCAAGAAAAAGATGAACGTAGCAAAGTACAGAGATCCTTGATGAAAACCTGCTCCAGAGTGCTCAGGACTTCAGACTGGGGTGAAAATTCACCTTCCAACAGGACAACGTCCCCAAGCACACAGCCAAGACAACGCAGAAGTGGCTTCGGGTCAAGTCTCTGAATGTCCTTGAGTGGCCCAGTCAGAGCCCGGACTTGAACCCGGTCCAACATCTCTGGAGAGACCTGAAAATAGCTGTGCAGCAACGCTCCCCATCCAACCCGACAGAGCTTGAGAGGATCTGCAGAGAAGAATGGGAGAAACTCCCCAAATACAGGTGTGCCAAGCTTGTAGCGTCATACCCAAGAAGACTTGAGGCTGTAATTGCTGCCAAAGGTGCTTCAATAAAGTACTGAGCAAAGTGTCTGAAAACTTATGGAGGAGATGAAAATGCATGATGGTGAGATATTCTGTATAGCTAAAGGTAATGTGTCACCCAAATAATTATGAAAAAATAAGACATTCCCTATTACTGGGTCATTTAAAATCAAATACCAAGTCACTATAATTGTAGGCTTCCTGTAAGCCGCCCGAACAATCAATGAACCAACAGCATTGCCTGGGGCTATACATTCTCTCCCAGGGAATACATTTTGGAGCATAGCATAAGGTAACCAGCCCATCCAGAATGCATAATAATATAGTCCACACTCAAAGGCGTTTACTCAAATTTGTTTAATTTTGGAGTACAGGCTAGACCAATTATGTACCAAAGATTAAATTAAATCAGTTTTGCTTTATGTTTTTCTGCCATTTGTAATTTGCTCTGTACCCCACAATACATTGCTAGTTCACTCATACTCACTTATATTCTCCTACTCTGCTCATTGTTAAAATCACAGAAAATAATGGCAAAGATATCAACTATGGTATGTCAGTATACTGTATGTAAAATGATTAAGGGAATACCAGAAAAATGCACAAATATTCCCATATACTGAAGGTACAGTTTAAAACATTCTCACACCTATCTTTTAAAATGTATCATTTTACTCAAACTCCTGATGTTAACGTTTAAACGCTGATGTCAACACTCAGGCACTATTTCAAAGAAAGGGAAGAAAATCTATACAAAAGCTCATTCAGATTAATAAGGGTTCTTTGAAGAACCCTTCTTGCCTTCCAAAGTATCCTTCTTGCCTTCCGAACAATCATCAAAGAACCCTTTCGTCCGAAAAAGTTTTTTAGGGTGAAAAAGGTTCTAGGTAGAACTCTTTGCCTTACAAATAACTTTTGTCTTCCAAAAAGGGTTCATCAGCTAAAAACAGTTATTGGCAGAACCCTATGCCTCTGCAAAGAACCCTTTTGGAACCCTTTTTTCTAAGAGTGTAAACTAAACTGTACTCTAGTGCTTTGTGTTGGAACAGGGCGTCTCATGCTCAGAGAGAAACAAACACACCTCCGATGTTTCGTTCACTCACTCTCACAAGCTCATTTTATCTACAAATGTAAAGTTTTTGAACAGCAGCAGCAACAACAACAAATACAACTACAACAACAGTCAGCTCTGCAGCCAGTGTGACAACATTTGTTCCATGATGCCATGGAAATGTCCACAACATACAACATGGTCCTGATCAAATCAGGCTAAAGCAACGTGTTGGCTAAGAATTTGACCTAAAGCACATACTTCTCCGCATAGAACGGACATAAGAGAGGGGATCATATGAGTTATTTCGAGTTTTTCTTCATCTGAGGCTGAAGTCCCCAAGTGAAGGCCGTCGCCCGTTGAGCACCTGAGGTGGTGACCAGCTGACATCACAGGAGACGTCAGAGGTTTGTTAAAGGTCATTTAAACTGAGCTGACTTTGACTTTCTAAATCTAGGGCAGGGTTCATTCCATGACTGCATCCATCTTGCTATTCAGTGGCTTCCTTTTTCTTGTTTTCTTGTCTCCTTCCCTACACTGATGTAAAAGAACAGGGACAGTTGAAATCAGATTGAAAGTGAGGAGTGCCGTTTTGTATTCACCACCTATCCTTTGTCTCTTCGGGTCAGCCCATTTGAAGAGGAGATGAGGTAGCCATGTGGTAGGGAGCGTTGGGCAAGTAACTGAAAGGTTGCTGGTTTAAATGCCCGAGCCGACTAGGCAGAAAAATCTGTAACCCTAATTTCTCCTGTAAGTCCTTCTGGATAAGAGTGTCTGCTATTTTTTTTTTTTATGAATCCCTTTCAGACTATTGAGATACACCCCAGAGTTCTGTTTTCTTGGCTACTCTGGGGGTCAAAGCTGAGCTCTTCGGGTCGTGCAAGTGCTGTCTTATCTGCTTTTATAGGTGGGGAATATGGTTTGATATGAATTGGAAAATGTTTGCCCAATGTGCATCTGATTTTTTTATTTTAATTTCACTCTACATTATAACAACTTAATATCATAATAAATGTGGATTACCTCCGGAGGTGGTAAGGAAGATCTGATCACAATGTGTCTTTAAATCATCTACACCTGTCAAAAAATGTGGGCACAATCAGAATGTGGACAAGATCAGGATAAAGATTCCATGTTAGCACCAGTTATAAACAGGGCTACTCCATTGTCCACTAGTGATTGGTATTTCTTTAGTCTAAACGTGACAGCCAGGCTGTTATTGCGAAACAGCAAAGGCTTTAATTACGACACAGAAATATATAATAGTCTGCTACACGTGACGGATCTAGTCACAGCCTCTTTCTCAATAAGCCTAAACTTGCTTTTCAAAGACGCATCAAGATCGATCTTCTCGCGTTATCTAACTTGGCACACGCTTATTTATAAACCACCTTTTCTTCTCTTCAGCATGTGAAGTCCATTGTACATTCTGTGGTGAAGTGGGTGTGTTTTGGGGGTGATGCAAATACCCTCAGTCTGTATAAATAGTTTCTGAGCAAGAATTTCCCTCAGACCGGTGAAGGCATCTGAACTGAGCTGATCTAGAAGACACGCATTCAGCACAATGTAAGTAGAAATGATAGTTTATCATTGTATTGACTAGGTTTGTTTGAGTTGTTATGGTGTTAAGTAATTAAAGCAAGAGCGATTTTTCTAGAAATAGAAATGTGTAATAACACAGTTTACCGTCTTTTAAAGTATTACAATATTGCAATCTTAATCAGTTATGTCTGTATAACATATTTTTTATATAATTATGTCCCTGACTGTTTGTGTGTACTTTAGGTTTTTCATGTGATGACACACTGTTTTGTGTACTTTAGGTTTTCACATCAAATGAATTGTCACATGCGCTGAATACAACATGTGTAGTAGACATTACAGTGAAATGCTTACTTCCGAGCCCTTTCCCAACAATGCAGGGTTAAAAACAAAGAATAATTTGCAAAATAAAATAGGAAATAGTAACACAGTAAAACAACAATAACGAGGCTAAATACAGGGAGTACCAGTACCGAGTCATTGTGCAGGGGTAGAATGTTGTTGAGGTAATATGTACAGGTAGGTAGGGGTAAAAGTGACTAGGCGATCAGGATAGATAATGAACAGAGTAGCAGCACAATATGTGAAGAGTGTGAAAGAGTATTACATTGTGTCTATGTGATGCCGCTGACTGCTTGTGTGTTCTTTTTGGTTTTTAATGTGATGGCACTGACTGTTTGCGTGTACTTTAGGTTTTTAATGTGATGACACTGACTGTTTGTGTGTACTTTAGGTTTTTAATGTGATGGCACTGACTGTTTGCGTGTACTTTAGGTTTTTAATGTGATGACACTGACTGTTTGTGTGTACTTTAGGTTTTTAATGTGATGGCACTGACTGTTTGCGTGTACTTTAGGTTTTTAATGTGATGACACTGACTGTTTGCGTGTACTTTAGGTTTTTAATGTGATGACACTGACTGTTTGTGTGTACTTTAGGTTTTTAATGTGATGACACTGACTGTTTGTGTGTACTTTAGGTTTTTAATGTGATGACACTGACTGTTTGTGTGTACTTCAGGGTTTATTTTTCAGGGTTGGTTGGCTTGCTTCTCGTCTTGACTGCTGAAGCCAGAGTTGGGTAAAGAAGTTATAATACACATCTGTTATTACTTTCCTCACATCGTAACCACACGTTTCAGAATGAATTCTCTGTTTGTATAGTGAATGAACGGCATCCGTGCTAAATCGTATGCTATTGTTCTTTATTGATTTGTTTTCCACTGATTCCTTTAGAAACTCTTCTGAGTCTCGCTTCTGCACAGAGTCAAAGGAGTGTCTGCTCTATGATCTGGTGTGCAAGAATGACGATTATGAGGTGGGTCTTGTGCAGCACAAATTAATGGCACATTGGGGCTACAAATTAGGAGTTTGTTTCACCACCTTTTTTTGTGAGATTTTTTTAATGTTTAGTTGTTGGTCAGGGTAGAAGATACAAAACAATAGCATTTGCATTACAATGTATCAAATCAACAACATAATGATCATCATTATCGCCTCCATTTTGGTTATGGCATTGCGTTTCGGTAATCGGAAACATGTTGCAGATCAGTTACGCACTTTTTGCACAGTCTCACCCTAATCCCGTCATCAACAACCGTAACTCAATACACTCTCCAACACAGGACTCTGAGTGAAGGTTTGTGTCTGTGTTACAGGTGCGCCACTATGACTCGGTGAAATGGGTGTCGACAGACGAGGAATGCTACTTCATGGACAAGGCCACGTACACTGCCTTCCGGAGACTCTTCAAATACATCACCGGATCCAACAAGGCTGGTGTGTGGTGTGTGTGTGTGTGTGTGTGTGTGTGTGTGTGCCTGTGGATGCACGTGCATGAGTCTGTTTCCATGTATGTGTGTCTACCTGGTAAAAAGTGCTTACACACATTTTTTCTATAGGTGTCAACATTGACATGACAGCTCCGGTGACTGTCAAAATTGAAGAGAAGAAGAAGATGTGGGCGTCGTCTGTCTTCACCATCAGCTTCCTCCTGTCGTCTGACCATCAGATGACTCCTCCCCAACCCACTGATGACAAGGTAAAGCCAAATCCCAAATAGACCCTACGCCCTATGCACTTGTAAAGATCTGAGAGGATTTGATTGGTTTAAGCAATACGGTGAAAACTCCACTTAGCCTATCAGAGGGCAAAGTGGAGCTATTACCATATTGCTGACACCTGTCAAAACCCTGTAAACCTGACACAATGACATCCACATCGTTATCCAGGGGTCTGTAATATTTGTGTGGTTTATTGTGTGTGTTTTTTCAAATACTTAAGCTGAGCTTGCCTGGCTCAATGGCACCAATGGAATAGTCCCAACAGTGCAAACCCCGTCCACCTGGCACTCTAGAAAAACTGAATCTAAGTTGGACATAATATGATTGTCTATCAGACCTGGTGTCACAGTTGTCGTTGGGTAGAGACGACCAAAACGCAGTAGGAATGTGGATGCTCATCTTGATTATTTATTAAATAAAGTGAACAACAAAAACGAAGAGCGACAGGAGACAGTTTAACAGGCTATAATAACAACAGCAGTGCTAAAGATAACTACCCACAACTAAACAGGTGAAAACAAGCATTTTAAATATGACTCCCAATCAGGAACAACGATGAACAGCTGATCCTGATCGAGAGTCACACAGACTACAAAGAAATATACAAACTAGAAAACCATAGAAAACCAACACTAGAGCATACACAAAAACCCCGGACTACCTAAACCAAACACCCCTTCAATATTCACACACAACCTGGACCACACAAAACAAATATCCCTCTGCCACGTCCTGACCAAAATATATAATACAAATACTCCCTCTACTGGTCAGGACGTGACACCTGGGTTCAAGAAGTATCTTTCAACTACTTCGATTTAGCTTTTATAGAGTGCCAGGTGGGTGGGGTTTGCAGTTTTGGGACTATTCCATGGCGCCATTGAGCCAGGCAAGCTCAGCTTAAGTATTTGAAAAAACACATACCATTTGAACCCATGTCAAGTATGTCATGTTTTTTTAAAGACGGCTGGTTAACAATGTGGATGTCATTGTGATTTCCCCGTGCAGGTGTATTTTACAGAGACGCCAGACATGAACGTGTACGTGAGGAGCTACGGTGGATGGATGATGTCTTTGACATCCAGTGTAAACTCCATGCTGCTGAAAAGGCAGCTAGACAAAGTCCAGGCCACCTACAACAAAGACTACCACTATGCTGTGGGATATGACAGGTGAGAGCACGGATACAAATCCTTCTATATACTCATATCCAACATCTAACCCAATTCCACCAAAATACTTTTTCAAACATACTTTCATATTTTGTGTGTGTGTATGTGTCCTACAGCCCAATGAAGATTCTGAATAGGCACAACGAGGTGTGGTACATGGTTGAGGGAGAGCCTGTGTGCCCTACCTCCTCCTAAACATCCTCCTCCACTACTGCTGAGTCTGGCATAACCACTTTGAGGAGGACCAATGGGAGGTGCATGGTAGACTGAGAACATCTGAGAAAATGTGGTTTGGGGGCAACAAAGATGTTAACTAAGACATGTGTCTCTGATCTGGTGGCATTATAATCCAAAATTAATATGCCACATACTATAGAGTGTATACAAACTGTATGTCTTAGAATTTGCTCATACTTATTCAGGGTTCAGTTTGTTAGGGAGGTGACTAGCACCCCATAGACCTGTGATTCAAACTCTATACATAGAGGTTCTAACGATGTGGGGTGAATGTAGACAGGGATACATTTGTACTAAATAACTGGTTCCGTTTGTCAAAAAGGAAGTTACTTTTCAAAAACTACAACATTCAATGTTGGACATGATTTGGATCTTTTTCCTCAATAAAATATGAATAGTGTCTGGGTTGTGTTTGTTTCCTCTTAAATATATGCCAAACAAATCCTCTCTAGCTCTTTGGTCGCACTCGAGTGGTGGTGAATACAGTATGATTGTAATGAACATAAAATCTTAGGTAATTGTGTCAGATACCATATTTGTTATACAGTCTGTCCATGAGAGATTACAATGAACATTACAAATGAAATGTTACATTTGACATTTTAGTCATTTAGCAGACCTTCCTATCCAGAGCGACTTTGTTTCAGTCACTCTTTTCAAAAATACAGTGAAGTCGTATACAGTGAACACTGTACACCTTTCGCCATTCAGTGCCGCCGTTAATAACGAGGGCATGTTCTAAGAAGGAAACTTCTCAAATACTTCAGAATAGTAAGAAAACAGATCACAAGTAAACTCTTAGAAAAAATGGTTCCAAAAGGGTTCTTTGCAAAGGGATAAGGTTCTACCAAGAACTGTTTGGATCAGAAGAACAATTTTTGGAAGACATTGGTTCTTTGTAAGTCAAAGGGTTTTACCTAGAACCTTTAAGATTCTAAGAACCGTTTTTGGAAGAAAGGGTTCTTTGATGTTTCTTTGGAAGGCAAGAAGGATTCTTTGGAAGGCAATAAGGGTTCTACATAGAACCATATATAATATTTCCCAGCATGAGCAATTGGAGATTTTCTGAATAATTTGCTTTACTGTAATATCTGTTTTTGCATGTACATTAATTGGTTGATTAATTTTATGCTACACAAAGATAAAGAACATAGAGTTTTCTAAACTTATCAAATTTGTTAGTAATTGAATTTATTGCATACATTACTGAGATAGTTGTTCCAGTTTAAATGATTGAGGTAGACTCAGTATTCAATCTTCCCTACCCTGGCAGTCATTCTGAATGCAGATTGTGGGTGATTAAGGTTACCCTCAGAACATCCTCAAATCGTCTGGTCATGGACTGACTCTACAAGGTGTCGAAAGCGTTCCACAGGGATGCTGGCCCATGTTGACTCCAATGCTTCCCACAGGTGAGTCATGTTGGCTGAATGTCCTTTGTCCATTCTTGATACACACGGGAAACAGTTAGGCGTGAAAAACCCAGCAGCGTTGCAGTTCTTGACACAAACCAACACATGCAATTGTCTCAAGGCTTAAAAATCCTTCTTTAACCTGTCTCCTCCCCTTCATCTGCACTGATTGAAGTGGATTTAACAAGTGACATCAATAAGAGATCATAGATTTCACCTGGATTCACCTGGTCAGTCTATGTCATGGAAAGAGCAGGTGTTCTTAATGTTTTTTATACTCAGTGTATCAAATCAAATCAAATTGTATTTGTCACACACGCCGAATACAAGTGTAGACCTTACCGTGAAATGCTTACTTACAAGCCCTTAACCAAGAATCCAGTTTTAAGAAAATAGAGTCAAGAAAATATTTACTAAATAAAATGTAAATAAAAAAAGTAACACAATAAAATGACAATAATGAGGCTATATACGGGGGTGCACAGAAAATGTTGTTTCCCCTTTACATTTTTCTTCTCTATTCTTTTTGCTTATTGCCATTTAGTGGGTGAAAACAAGTATTGTTAGTTATATGCTATGGTTAAATAAGCGTAAGAAAGGTGGTGCACGCTTTCATATTTCCGTTTTATAATCTTTTTACTAAGGTGTCCTTGGGACTAGGGTGACTGCTTGTATAGTACCAGTCAAAAGTTTGGACACCCCTATTCATTCCAGGGTTTTTCTTTATTTTTACTATTTTCTTCATTGTAAAATAGTGAAGACATCAAAACTATGAAATAACACGTATGGAAGCATGTAGTGACCTGTTAGGTATACTCCCTCTCCGGCACTCGAGGTCAACAGGCTGCTCATTATTACGCACACCTGTCGCCATCGTTATGCGCACCAGCGCCTCATCAGACTCACATGGACTCCATCACCTGCCTGATTATCTTCCCTATATATGTCACTCCCTTTGATTCTTTCACTAGATGTTATTGTTTCTGTTCCAGTGTTCATGTCTGTATGCTACCCGTGTTGATTGGTTTGTTCTATGTTCAGTTATTTCTTAAATACACTCTCTGAACTTGCTTCCCGACTCACAGCGTACACGTTACATGACCAAAAAAGAGTTAAACAAATCAAAATATATCTCAGATTCTTCAAAGTAGCCACCCTTTGCCTTGATAGCTTTGCACACTCTTGGCATTCTCTCAACCAGCTTCATGAGGTAGTCACCTGGAATGCATTTTA
Source organism: Salmo salar (assembly GCF_965601325.2). Lineage (NCBI taxonomy): Eukaryota > Metazoa > Chordata > Actinopteri > Salmoniformes > Salmonidae > Salmo > Salmo salar. Next base: position 55,741,933 of record NC_138293.1, read on the forward strand.
ATTAACAGGTGTGCCTTGTTAAAAGTTCATTTGTAGAATTTCTTTCCTTCTTAATGCATTTGAGCCAATCTGTTGTGTTGTGACAAGGTTGGGGTGAAGACAGCCCTATTTGGTAAAAGACCAAGTCCATATTATGGCAAGAACAGCTCAAATAAGCAAAGAGAAATGAAAGTCCATTATTACTTTAAGACATGAAGGTCAGTCAATCTGGAAAATTTCAAGAACTTTGAAAGTTTCTTCAAGTGCTTTCGCAAAAACCATCAAGTGCTATGATGAAACCGGATCTCATGAGGACCGCCAAAGGAAAGGAAGACCCCGAGTTACCTCTGCTGCAGAGGAGAAGTTCATTAGAGTTACCAGCCTCAGAAATTGCAACCCAAATAAATGCTTCACAGAGTTCAAGTAACAGACACATCTCAACATCAACTATTCAGAGAAGACTGTGTGAATCAGGCCTTCATCGTTGAATTTCTGCAAAGAAACCACTACTAAAGGACACCAATAATAAGAAAATACTTACTTGGGCAAAGAAACACAAGCAATGGACATTAGACCAGTGGAAATCTGCCCTTTGGTCTGATTCCAAATCTGAAATTTTTGGTTCCAACCCTCATGTCTTTGTGAGATGCAGAGTAGGTGAGTGGATGATCTCCGCATGTGTGGCTCCCACCATGAATCATGGAAGAGAGGGTGTGATGGTGTGGTGGTGCTTTGCTGGTGACCCTGTCAGTAATTTATTTAGAATTCAAGGCACACTTAACCAGCATGGCTATCAAAGCATTCTGCAGTGATATGCCATCCCATCTGGAATGCGCTTAGTGGGAGTATAATTTGTTTTTCAACAGCACAATGACTCAAAACACACCTCCAGGCTTTGTAAGGGCTATTTGACCAAGAAGGAGAGTGATGGAGTCCTGCATCAGATGACCTGGCCTCTACAATCACCCGACCTCAACCCAATTGAGATGGTTTGGGAGGAGTTGGACCGCAAACTGCAGGAAAAACAGCCAACAAGTGCTCAGCATATGTGGGAACTCCTTCAAGACTTTTGGAAAAGCATTCCAGGTGAAGCTGGTTGAGTGAATGCCAAGAGTGTGCAAAGCTGTCAAGACAAAGGGTGACTACTTTTTAAGACTTTTTTTGGTTATTACATGATTCCATATGTTTTATTTAATCGTTTTGACGTCTTCACTATAGTAAAAATAAAGAAAAATCCTTGAATGAGTAGGTGTGTCCAAACTTTTGACTGGTACTGTATGTGTAATGGGTGTTTTTTTGTATTGTATTACTTTTTTTATAATTATTTTAAAAAAATATATTTGCTGCTTAATATTCCAACCAATGAAATATGATTGAAAGTTGCTGTCTTGTTTGCTGTCTTGTCGGGTGTTATGTTTTTGTTGTTACTCGTGTTATGTAATGTCGTATTGATAATAAAACAATGTATGCAAAAGATTAGTCGAGGTAATTTGTACATGTAGATAGTGGTAAAGGGACTATGCATAGATAATAAACAGTGAGTAGCAGAAGTGTAAAACAAAGGGCGGGGGTGGGGTGTCAATGCAAATAGTCTAGGTGGCCATTTGATTAATTGTTCAGCCTTTTGGACCTAGACTTGGCGCTCCAGTACCGCTTGCAGTGTGATAGCAGAGAGAACAGTCTATGACTTGGGTGACTGGAGTCTTTGACATTTATTAGGCCTTCGTCTGACAGCGCCTAGTATATAGGTCCCGGATGGCAGGAAGCTTGGCCCCAGTGATGTACTGGGCCATACGCCTGACAGTCGGATGCCGAGCAGGTGCCATACCTGGCGGTGACGCAACCAGTCAGGATGCTCTCGATGGTGCAGCTGTTGAACTTTGATCTGGGGACCTGTGCCAAATCTTTTCAGTCTCCTGAGGGGGAAAAGGTGTTGTCGTGCCCTTTTCACAACTGTCTTGGTGTGTTTGGACCATGACAGTTTGTTGGTGATGTGGACACCAAGGAACTTGAAACTCTCAACCCAATCCACTACAGCCCCGTCGATGTGAATGGGGGGGGGGGGGTGTTCAGCCCTACTTTTCCTGTAGTCCACAATCAGCTCCTTTGTCTTGCTCACGCTGAGGGAGAGGTTGTTGTCCTGTCACCACACTGCCAGGTCTCTGAACTCCTCCCTATAGGTTGTCTCATCATTGTTGGTAATCAGGCCTACTACCGTTGTGTCGTCAGCAAACTTAATGATGGTGTTGAAATCGTGCTCGGCCACGCAGTCGTGGGTGAACAGGGAGTACAGGAGGGGACTAAGCACACACCCCTGAGGGGCCCCCATGTTAAGGATCAGCGTGTCAGATGTGTTGTTGTCTACCCTTACCACTTGGGTGCGGCCCGTCAGGAAGTCCAGGATTCAATTGCAGAGGGAGCTGTTTAGTCGAAGGTCCTTAGGTTAGTGATGAGCTTTGTGGGCACTATGGTGTTGAACGCTGAGCTGTAGTCAATGAACAGCATTCTCACTTAGGTGATCCTTTTGTCCAGATGGGAAAGGGCAGTGGGAAGCGCAACTAAGATTGCGTCATCTGTGGATCTGTTGGGGCAGTATGCAAATTGGAGTGGGTCTAGGGTTTCCGGGATGAAGGTGTTGATGTGAACCAAAGCCACCCTTTCAAAGCACTTCATGGCTACAGACGTGAGTGCTATGGGGCAGTACTCATTTAGGCAGGCTACCTTCGCTTTCTTGGGCACAGAGACTATGGTGTTCTGCTTGAAACATGTAGATATTACAGACTCAGTCAGGGAGAGATGGAAAATGTCAGAGAAGACACTTGCCAGTTGGTCCGTGCATGCTCTTAGGACACATCCTGGTAATCCATCTGGCCCCACGGCCTTGTGAATGTTGACCTGTTTAAAGGTCTTGGTCACATCGGCTAGGGAGAGCGTGATCACACAGTCGTCCGGAACAGCTGATGCTCTCATGCATGCTTCAGTGTTGCTTTTTTCGAAGCAAGCATATAAGGCATTTAGCCCATCTGGTAGGCTTGCATCACTGGGCAGGTCATGGCTGGGTGTCCCTTTGTAGTCCGTAATAGTTTGCAAGCCCTGCCACATCCGACTAGCATCAGAACCGCTGTAGTAGGATTCAATCCTGTATTGACGCTTTACCTGTTTCATGGTTCGTCTGAGGACATAGCAGAATTTCTTATAAGCGTCCATATTAGTGTCCCGCTCCATGAAAGTGGCAGCTCTAGCCTTTAGCTCGGTGCGGATGTTGCCTGCGGATGGCTTCTGATTGGGATATATACGTACGGTCACTGAATTTTGGAGCGGCAGGTAGCCTAGCGTTTAGAGCGTTGGGCCAGTAACTGAAAGTTTGCTAGATCGAATCCCTGAGCTAACAAGGTAAAAATCTGTTGTTCTGCCCCTGAACAAGGCAGTTAACCCACTGTTCCTAGGCTGTCATTGTAAATAAGAATTTGTTTTTAAATGATTAGCCTAGTTAAATAAAGATTTTAAAAATTCAATAAAAATTGATGAAGTCGTCGATCCACGATGAAGCCGGTGGCTGAGGTGGTATACTCCTCAATGCCATTGGATAAATAGCAGAACATTTTCCAGTCTGTGCTGGCAAAATAGTCCTGTAGAGTAGCATCCACGTCATCTGACCACTTCTGTATTGAGCGAGTCACCGGTACTGGTATTGCTTATAAGCAGGAATCAGGAGAGATAGAATTATGGTCAGATTTGCCAAATGGAGGGCGAGGGAGAGCTTTGTACGCGTCTCTGTGTGTAGTGGAAAGGTGGTCTAGAGTTTTTTTCCTCTGGTTGCACAAGTGACATGCTGGTAGAAATGAGGTAAAACGGGTTTAAGTTTGCCTGCATTAAAGTCCCCGGCCACTAGGAGCACCGCTTCTGGATGAGCATTTTTTTGTTTGCTTATGGCCTTATACAGCTCGTTGAGTCCGTTCTTAGTGCCAGCGTCAGTTTGTGGTGGTAAATAGATGGCTACGAAAAATATAGATTAAAACTCTCTTATTAGATAGTGTGGTCTACAGCTTATCATGAGGTACTCTACCTCAGGTGAGCAATACCTCAATACTACCTTAATATTAGACATCGCGCATCAGCTGTTATTGAAAAATAGACACACCCCTCGTCTTACCGGACGTAGTTGTTCTGTCCAGCCAATGTACGGAAAACCCAGCCAACTGTAAATTATCCATGTCGTTGTTCAGCATAAGATACTACAGTTTTTAATGTCCGGTTGGTAGGATAGTCTTGAACGGAGCTAATCCAGTTTATTCTCCAGTGATTGCACGTTGGCCAATAGAACGGATGGTAAGGCAGGTTACCCACTAGCCCACGAATTCTCACAAGGCACCCTGATCTGCACCCCTGTATTTCCTTCTTTTCTTCATGCAAATGATGGGGATTTGGGTTTTGTCTGGGAGCAACATTGTATCCTTCGCGTCAGACTCATTAAAGAAAAAATATTTGTCCAGTTCGAGGTTCTGATATCCAGAAGCTCTTTTCAGTCATGAGAGACGGTTATATACAAAATAAGTTACAAATAATGCGAAAAAAAACACACAAAATATCACAATTGCTTAGGAGCACGTAAAACGGCAGCCATCCCTTCCAGCGCCATTCTTTCAGTATGTAATGTATCTCTACCCATTCATAGAGAGTTATAGGAAGAACCCTCCAAAGATAAAAGGGTTCTTGATAGAACCCTTCATAGGTTGATATTTTCACTGTCCGATTTCTATAGAGGGAGAATCTAATTATCCCATGTTGTGATATAGTTTAATACTGTAACATGATTTGTTTGTTAGGAAATATTTTAATATTAAAGATGTAATAGTGTCTTAGTTTTGTAGTTTAATTGGTTTTGTTCAACTAGTGTAAAATTGTTTTGTTCAACTAGTACTAAAGAATAGCTTAGTTCAACTACTACCAAACAATTTTGAACCACCATCAACCATTTCCTGAACAGAAGCATAACCTAGATAACGTATCTTTTCCCTAACATATGCTTCAATGGAAACATAACTTGAATATGATTGGCCCGCAATCCCAGGGACAAATAGATTGCATCCCAAATGGCACCCAATTCCGTATAAAGTGCACCCTGGTCAAAAGTACTATATTGGGAATAGGGTGCAATTTGGGACTCATGCCATGTGTCAGTCAATGTCATAATTCATATCCCGACAGAGGGGAAAGTTAGATAAGCGATCACCCTTGGACTGCTGTCTTATCTCTGACGTCAGTCAGCACATCATTAAGATTACCATGTTGTGCTCCAGCCCAGTGATTGGCATGTTGTTATCTGCACCCACCTGGTAAGTGATCTGGAATGTTGCCTATTGAGTACAATTAAATCCAGGCTTCTCATGAAATTGCACCCCTGGAGGTCAGTGCCCCAGGGCCCCAAATGCGGGTTTGCACTGTTTGAAGTTACTTTGAGAAGATTTGGGCAAGAAGTTTAAGGCATGCTAATATCGTATTAATTTACTTTTATTGGTTTTCGGTTGTGAAATGCTACTAAAGTTAGCGGATGGTGGCAGTGGCTACAAAAACAAACCCAAAGCATGGAGGATTGTATTCTGGGTTTTTTCTCCATTGACCGCCTACAGTGTAAGGACACAAATGTATTCTTGCACTTTGGAGTTGTAATATTCTTAGTAATGTTCCTCACTATTAACCTACTAACCTACCTGCCTACCTACCTACTTGTCTGCCTACCAACCTATCTACCTGCCTACCCATCTGTCTACACTGTAAAAAAAGGTCCTGTAATTTTTACAGTACATTACTGGCAGCACAGTAGCCAGTAGGTTACTGTAAATTTACAGTAAAATACTGGCTGCATAGATCTTTACTGAAACACAAATGTACAGCATATTACGTTAACAGCTGACTACAGCAACATGGTGTATTTCTAGATGTTACAGTGCATTACTGGAAGTATAGTGGTCAGTAAACTGTTGCTGATTTACAATGCAGGCAGCTTAGTGTCAACGATGGGCAGTATTTCTGTTCCGTGTATTTGATATAGGTGTCAATACCTATTTTGTAATTTGTAGTTCACTGGCTTGAAGTACAATTCAACAGTTTAATTAGAATACATGTATTTTGTAATACAAAAATGAATGTGAAAGTAGCCCGCTTAAATTATTACTTGGAATAAACAGATAGCTGAAACGCTCCTTGGCCAGGAATGACATGCTAGCTAGTGATAAAGCTCTCTTCTCCAGCTAGCTAGCAACCGATCTACTTGTTGTAACTTGCTAGCTGTTTTTTTATATATATTTTTATTGTGAATATGTATAAGTAGCCTTCATCATTGTTCAGAGGTGGAACTTAAATGTGCATTTCATCTCTAGGACAGGAAATTACGTTGAAATAGTGGCGGCAACTTCCTCGGGGGGGGGGGGGCGCTTTAATGCACTGACTATAAGTTGCTCTGGACAAGAGCGTCTGCTTATTGACCAAAATGTAAATAGAAAAATGAACACTTGCAAAGCACATTGCTGGGTATTATTCTAAGGAGCTCCGCTCTCAAACTGTTTGTATTTTGATTTATATTTCAATTTTTACATTTTGGTCATTTAGCAGACGCTCTTATTCAGAGCGACTTACAGTCAGTGCATTAAACTAAAGTAGATAAACAAGAACATATCACATTCATAGCAAGTAAAAAGATGACATTACCTTTACCGAGAATGTTGTATTTTTAAGACTACAAAAAATCTATAGGACAAGTAGTGTAAAGCTAATACAGTCATCATGGCAGGACCCACTAATTTCATTCATACTGACAAATAAGACATGCCTCATTATCCCTGTCAATAGTTGGAGCAGGATGAGCACCCTGCCTCAGACTGTTAGGCTGTTCATTTTCTAGCTCACAAACTATATTATTTTGCTGTGATTACTTATTTTATTCATTCTTGTCTCACTTTTGTCTCACATTTTCATTCGGCTCTCCTGTGTCCTGCTCCCAGAGATCAACCAAGTGCTATTCATCAAGCACGGGCTGATTCACTCACCTATGAGGAGAACCATCCCTCTGCAGTTCAAACTATCCCTGGTGTCACTATTTAGACATTGAGACAACATATTCATTTGCCTGTTATCTTTTCTTGGTGGGTTTTGTCTTACACAGTCTAGAGAATTTTAGAGTTGAAGAACACCAACTACAGATCCACTGTTTGAGAATCGCGAATACTAAATTCAATATAGAATCAGTTTGGAAGGTGACAAACACCAGTGGTGAGAATTATATTGTCCCCGTCAAGAGCCCAGGCTTTTGCCATAGATGGTAGAGTTCTCGGCCCTGGACCACACAAGCTTTATATTGCATTCTGCTTAGGCACTTTGCAAGTGTTAAAATCTCAGTGTTAAGGTAAAAAGTGTTGTGAATGTTAAATCTGAGTGTTGATTCTATTGGGATTAACATCAGTGGGATTGAAATTGACACCACATGCGGTGAATAAATGAAACGTTATTTGAATCACAACTGTGTGGTGGTGTTACTCGACTGTGTTGAGTTAATCTCCGTTAACTCTTTCAGGATGACTAAGACGTGGTAGGGGCCTCATCACAAAATGCTTTGTTGCTGGAAGACTTTTTTGAATAGTTTGTTTTAATATCTTTGTTTCTGCATGCACGTTGATTGATTCATTGATCTTATACTATGCAAAGATAAATATATTTTTCTAAACTAATCCAATCTGTAAGGGGATTAATTTATTGCACCCGTTACTGAGATGGCTGTTTCAGTTTAGATGCTTTAGGTAGTCTTGTTTGCTGAGTCCTTCACCAAAGCAGTTATTCTAAATGCAGGTTGCGGGTGATAAAATATTCCAATTGTTGGCTATCCACCGCTGGATTCCAGTAGGAATTACTAATCATGTCATAAACCCGTTTATTGTGACTTGCAGGTCTGATGTTGCTGATGAGCCAAGTTTTTCAGTAGACAATGTAAGGTCATACAGGTTTTATGTTTAATCCAAACACATTTACTTTGCTTTCTGGATCCATAGGCTCAACACACTCTCCTCTTGACCATAAGGAGGAGTTCGACTTGAAACCGTTTTTATAGTTTCATAATGTCAAAATTGTTTTTTTATCCTAATTGAATATTATATATATACATATATAATATATATGTATATATATATTATTGTAAATATTGATCACATTACTTGTGTATGATCTTACATTTTGATACATTGAATGTTAATATTGTGGACCTATGTTATATATTTTTACCTCCTGTTTCAGGAAGTGATGTCACTGAGTTCTGCCCCTATATATAAACACCTCCATCTCCACCTGGGATATGGATGCCTGATGAAGACCTAAGGGTCGACACGTTGTTACAATAAAATCACCTGGGAGAATGAGCAACAGTGTGCAGCGTTTTCCTTTCTGTTTAATATCTTTGACTTCAGCATCTATTGTTATCTACAAAGTTTTGGCATCTTCCATAAATTGCAGCTGCGAATCCGCCATAGAAATAGTTAGAATAAGATGAAGCTCGGGTAAAATCGATAACTACTGAAAGATAGCTGACATGCGTTTATCTACATTATAGTGGTCACGGTCCAACCTTTGCTGCAGTAAAGCAAAGCCAAGTCAGCCCGTGCTCATGGTTCCCACATGGGAAGTGAAATGATAGGCTACACGCCGCAAATGACATGTACTGTAACTATAAGTTACTTGAATTTTCTTTTGCGGGTGCATTTACATTATCTGGATAGACACCTGTGGTGTCTAGCTAATGTTACACAAGCGTGTAGTGAAGCAAACCTTTAGTGGTCAAAACCATTCATCTTGGGGGCGACAAGGGGAGCGGGTTTGCAAAATGTGATCACATCACACAATTAAACCATTTATAAAATGGTCATACATACATTTAAGTGAACATTTATAAATGATCCAATTGTTTATAATCATTTTCTGGAGAAAAAAAAACAAGTGAAGATGCAAAAACAGACGTTTGTAACCCCTATTTTTATTTGCTCCATGCCTCAGGCGGCTAAATGGACTCAAGGCTGTTTGGCTCATCTCAGTCACGAAGAGGAATAAATATACAGCTGTTTCGGGTTAATAAACAATGCCATGCTGGTGGGTGGTAACGTTCAAATAAAAGCCAGCCCTGAAACGAAACGTAGGCTGAAAAGAATTGGTATGTCATACCATAGGAAAAGACTGCATTCACACGACTTTCCACGAAATTGGAGGTTCGGATGTGTCACTTCAAGCCCAAATATATCATACTTTGACTAAAACGATGACTTATTGACTTAAATCGTTGTGCAACATCACGGGTAAGCTCTGGCCATCATATTTTAGCTCGAAAACGTGGATTTCTACTGCTGTGTGGCTTTTAAAATAAGGTTGATTAAAAAATATATATAAATCACAGTAAAAGGAAGTAAAACGTTTTCGGAACCTTTACTGAGAATGTTGTTGTAGTTAAGGATACATTGGGGTTGTCAAAGTATTTTGTATATTTAAAACCGACCTAAAGGACTTGGCAAAACGCTCAACCAGTAAAGGTTTAAGAGTTGTTACCACTCTAATCTGTTCCCTATACACATTAAATTGGTAGGGCACTACTTCCACATATCTGTTCAATTGGTAGGCATTCTCACTAACTGGTGCAAGAAATATAGCCACTTGCAAGGTACGCATCTAAATATGTTAATGACCCAACAATTCTTTGCCGACCACAACATTGATAAAATGCTGCAGTAAATATATAGCAAAATAGGAATACAGTACTTTTATTTTTGTTTATTTCACATTTATTTAACCAGGTAGGCTAATTGAGAACAAGTTCTCATTTGCACTGCGACCTGGCCAAGATAAAGCAAAGCAATTCGACACATACAACAACACAGAGTTACACATGGAATAAACAAAACATACAGTCAATAATACAGTAGAACAAAAGAAAACAAAGTCTATATACAGTGTGTGCAAATGAGGTAAGTTAAGGCAATAAATAGGCCATGGTGGCGAAGTAATTACAATATAGCAATTAAACACTGGAATGGTAGATGTGCAGAAGATTAATGTGCAAGTAGAGATACTGGGGTGCAAAGGAGCAAGATAAATAAATAAATACAGTATGGGGATATTACAATATTGATGTATTGTAATACAATTACAGCAATTGCTGTTGAATAAGTAATAAGTAATTATATATTACAACATACCAATTAAAATGGTGTGTTTTATATCACTTGCACTTGAAGAGGCCCTGACAAAGGCTTCTAAACTGGCAGTGACTAATGGGCGAAACAGATCAAAAGGACATGGCTAAACCATTAAAGATTTTAGACTTGCTGATAACCTAATCTGTCCCCTACACACATTCAATTGTTACGGAACTACTACCAAATTTCAGTTAAATTGGTTCAACACTCTCACTAACAGGTGCTAAAAATATTGCCTCTTACAAAACATGCCTCAATATATGTTAATGAGCCAGAAACAACAATACCATGCACCCACTAGTATTCAAAAGATTTTGGTGCTCTAAAAATACGGCATGGTACTGTATTCTGTGGGGTGGTACTTAATTACACTACATTACTGGCAGTGCAGTAGCCAGTAAATTACTTTCAATATACAGGAAAAGGTTTTTAGATGTTTTAAAACAGAACTGTAGTCTGTGACACATAGCTTAGTGGTTAAAGAGCGTTGGGCCAGTAACTGAAAGATCGCTGGTTCTAATCCCGAGCTGACCAGGGGGAAATATCTATGCCCTTGAGCAAGGCACTTAACCCTAATTTCTACTGTACGTCACTCTGGATAAGAGCGTCTGCTAAATAAGGGGCCCAACATTTTTTACTCAGGCCACCTTTCCAGCATTGGGGATCTAGCGTCCCCCCTGCATGCGCATGCCATGTCTATTTCTGTGGGCACAAGCACTGTTCAGGACACAAACTGTTCACACACCTCCTGTTGGTGGAGAGAACATTTTGCAGGTTTAAAGCTTATTTCTTGCAATTCTATCCATTTTGTCATGTGGGACAGAACATTTAGCAGTTTTAAAGCTAATTTTGTTGCAATTCTATACATTTTGCCATGTCTAATGTGTATTCATATGATATCTAAGTGACTCAAACATTACAACAAAATCTATGGACTAAAACACCTAGCTAAAAAACGTTAGCTGGCGTGGGCTAGTTGATCTGGACATTTCTGTTATAAATAGTTATAAATAGCTGTCTAAGGTAATGATTGACATGATGAGGAAAACTGATTATGCACTGCACAATTTCGAAATTGTACATTCTACAATTACATCTTTCAAGAGTAAGTTGAAAGCCGGACTGAGTTCCTTAAAAATGTGTAATAATACTTTTAGTTTGTTTTGGGGGGAGCCCTGTGCTCCAGTTTGCAAATCACTGTGCTAAATGACTAAAATAAAACATTTGCTGAATTACAGTAAATTACTGGTAGCACAGTAGTCAGTAAATTACTGTAGATTTACAGGACAAGGTTTTTAGATTTCCAAAATACGGTAAAATAGTACTGTATTCTGTGGGTACAGTATTCTCACTAACGGGTGCAACAAATATAGCCTCAAAATAATTTAAATAGCCAGAGATTCTTTCCCCGCCCACAAAATTTTCCCACAATGCTCCATAATTCACAGTATGCTGCTGTAAATATACAGCAAAACAGGTAATAATTTACTGTAAAATGTATTATTAATTGCAATTGCTGTAATTTTACAGCAGTGTAGCAGCATGCCATTGAGTCCCCATGCTACATTGTTCTTTACAGTACTGTACTTTAATATAGAATTATGTAGTTAAATGTATTTTTTTTGCAGTAAATTTACAGCATCTGTTGGTGTACCTTTCTACCTTCCAACCTACCTGCTTACCTACAGTACCAGTCAAAAGTTTGGACACACCTACTCATTCCAGAGTTTTGCTTTATTTTGACTATTTTCTACATTGTAGAATAATAGTGAAGACATCAAAACCTATGGAATCATTTGGTAACCAAAAAAGTGTTAAACAAATAAAAAATATATTTGAGATTCTTCAAAGCACCCTTTGCCTTGATGACATCTTTGCACACGCTTGGCATGCTCTCAACCATGAGAGGGTAGTCACCTGGAATGCATTTCAATTAACAGGTGTCCCTTGTTAAAAGTTAATTTGTGGAATTTCTTTCCTTCTTAATGCGTTTGAGCCAATCAGTTGTGTTGTGACAAGGATGTGGTGGTGTATAGAAGATAGCCCTGTTTGGTAATAGACCAAGTCCATATTATGACAAGAAAAAGCTCAAATGAGGAAAGAGAAATGACAGTCCATCATTACTTTAAGACATGACGGTCAGTCAATACAGACATTTTCAAGAACCTTTAAAGCTTCTTCAAGTGCAGTCACAAAAACCATCAAGCGCTATGATGAAACTGGCTCTCATGAGGACCGCCAAAGGAAGGGAAGACCCAGAGTTACCTCTGCTGCAGAGGATAAGATCATTAGAGTTAACTGCACCTCAGAAATGGCAGCCCAAATAAATGCTTCACAAAGTTCAAGTAACAGACACATCTCAACATCAACTATTCAGAGGAGACTGTGTGAATCAGGCCTTCATGGTCGAATTTCTGCAAAGAAACCACTACTAAAGGACACCAATAACAATAAGAGACTTACTTGGGCAAAGAAACACAAGCAATGCACATTAGACCAGTGGAAATCTGTCCAAATTTGAGATTTTTGGTTCCAACCTCTGTGTCTTTGTGAGACACAGAGTAGGTGAACGGATGATCTCCGCATGTGTGGTTCCCACCGTGAAGCATGGAGGACGAGGTGTAATGGTGTGGGGGTGGTTTGCTGGTGACACTCAGTGATTATATTTAGAAAGCATGGCTACCATAGCATTATGCATCCCATCTGGTTTGTGCTTAGTGGGACTATCATTTGTTTTTCAACAGGACAATGACCCAACACACCTCCAGGCTGTGTAAGGGCTATTTGACCAAGAAGGAGAGGGATGGAGTGCTGCATCAGATGACCTGGCCTCCACAATCACCCGACCTCAACCCAATTGAGATGGTTTGGGATGAGTTGGACCACAGAGTGAAGGAAAAGCAGCCAACAAGTGTTCCGCATATGTGGGAACTCCTTCAAGACTGTTGGAAAAGCATTCCAGGTGAAGCTGGTTGAGAGAATGCCAAGAGTGTTCAAAGCTTTCATCAAGGCAAAGGGTGGCTACTTTGAAGAATGTAAAATATAATTGGTTACTACCTGATTCCAAATGTGTTATTTCATAGTTTTGATGTCTTCACTATTATTCTACAATGTAAAAATAAAGAAAAACCCTTAAAGTAGGTGTGTCAACTTTTGACTGGTTCTGTACCTACTAACTTATCTGTCTACCTACCTGCCTACATGCCTTCCTACCTACAGCACTTACTTACTGCACAGGAATTCCTCCAAGAAGGTCTTCACTCACCAGGCTGTGCTAGGCGTTCCAGTAAGTCAGGACAGGATTTTATTGCACCGCCACCATGGAGCAAAGTCCAAAGTCCACTATGGAGCACAGTCCAATAGTGGGTCCTTAGACAGACAGCAGAGGTCCTGCTGTGGCTGCCTGCCTCTCTGTCTGTCTGTCTGTCTGTCTGGGCTCCTGCTCCCTCCGGCTATGAGGAAGTAGTTAGGGTGATTTAGGCTATCTCCTCTTTCAAAATGTACGTACCCCAGGGCCACTTCCATGCGGACCAGGGCCAGGCCCTATGCCAGGCCCAGCCTCCGGATCTGTTGTCTTCGGAGGGATCGTCGACATGTGAGTACTGCTACTGATCTGGACTGGTAATCTTGCTTGTACTGTTATTACGGTTGCTGTTACCGACCTGGACTATAACTGCTTCTGTTACTGTTACTGTTCTAGCTGCCTCTCAAGCTACTAGGTGCCTCTCAGAATGTTTTGTTTGTGACACGAGAGGTGTGATCATATAGCCTGATGGTCCAGTTCAGCGTTTTCCAAACTCGGTCCTGGGAACCCCAAGGGGGTGCACGTTTTTAGTATTTCTCTCTAGCACTACACAGATGATTCAAGTAATCATAACTTGAAAATGTGCACCCCATTGGGTCCCCGGGACCGGGTTTGGGAAACGCTGGTCCAGCCTATTTGTGCTTTGGCCAACTCCTCTCTCTGTCCGTTCATTGTCAAGCCAAACATGTATGGCATTACAAGAAAAGAAGAGTTGGATACAGCTATACAGTGTGGAACCAGGCTAGTGATCACAGTACTTATATATTACAGTTGAATGAAGGGTGTGAAGACAGCTTCAGGGAGAGGGAACTTTCTTTTAAAATCGCTCACTATTTATCAAATATGGACATTGGTGAATTTCCTCTTAATATCATCATTTCCATTGCCAAACGTACTTTCTCTTTGTCCAAATCGGTTCATTCACTAAAAACATGGTCAATATGAATTACGTAAGTGTCACAATAAGACAGTTCAGTTTATAGTTTTAGCCTATCGATCTGAGTGATAAGAATATAGCACGATGGCTGTTCAGAGGCCGCCGCCTCTCATTTACTGAAGAATAAACCAGGGCCGTGTTCATAAAGCGTCTCATAGTAGGAGTGCTGTTCTAGGATCAGTTTGGTTTCGCCTTTTAAATCATAACGAATAACGAGGGACCAGCACTCCTACTCTGAGATGCTTTGTGAATTCGGACTCAGATCGATTAACAAGCATAAGTACAAGAACTTGACTTGACTACTAACTTAGGCCTAGATTCAATCCGGACCGCAGAAGATCCGCGTTATAGCGTGATTGACGTTTAAAGGTCATTTCTGATTGAGCCAACTGACTTATACAGTGTTTACCGTGATGCGGTCTCCACGAAACACTGAAGCATTGCCTTTAAAGTCAGATTGAATCTAGCCCTTAGTCAGACCTTGGTCGGCCACTTAATAACAAGCAGACACATAGAGGTCTCTTTAATCCCTGCCATTAGCCAATGCATGACACCCCAACACCTTGTGGACCCCAGGAAGTGTAGCTGCTGCATGTGAAACAGCTAATGGAGATCCTAAACAGCTAAACCTTCCCCACTCCCCAGCTCAGGAGCTGAAGACCGAGCCAGAGACCAGGCCAGATCAGGCGGAGGTCTGTCCAGTCTGCGGGGACAAAGTGTCTGGCTACCACTATGGGCTGCTCACCTGCGAGAGCTGCAAGGTAATGTAGGCCCAGCGTGATCGACGACACACTTCTTTTCAATGACACACTTGTTTCAAATAGTATTGGGATGATTTTGTTGACTGTTACATTGAGCCTGCCTGGAGTGGCAGATGGGATGTTGTTGTTTTTTCCTTACTTTTGGGACTATTTCATTTGTTCTATTACACCAGGCCAGCTCAGTCAAGAGCAGCTACATGAAACCAAGAGTATTTTTTTATTTAACCTCTCTATCGTAGATCTAAGTGGTTTCGTCGTTTCCTTTGAGACATAACGAGGCACACAAACTGCATCCTAGCAGCAGCTTGATTGAGCTCTGTCTCTCTCTCCCCCACCCCCCCCCCTCTCTCTGTCTCCCTGTCTCTCTCCTCTCCCTCTCTATCTGCAGGGTTTCTTCAAGCGTTCGGTGCAGAACAACAAGCGTTACACCTGTGCAGAGAGACAGAGCTGTCCCATGAACCCCTCCCAGAGGAAACGCTGCCCCTACTGCCGTTTCCAGAAGTGCCTGGCCGTGGGCATGAAGAGAGAGGGTACGGCACTCACTTACTCACTCACATGCACGTGCACACACACACACTTAAACCAAATGCATACACCCACACTCAAACACATGCATACACACACCTGTGTGCATACATGCACACAAAACAATCAATGTGTGTCCTCAAAACAATCCTTGAGACCCAGCACAGGACAGACCTGCGGGACTCAGAAGCATTTAAAGCAGGGATGGGCAACTAGTGAGCCCCTTTTGAAGGCCCTCTGATCAATCCAGAGCTCCCGAGTGGCGCAGCGGTCTAAGGCACCGCATCTCAGTGCTAGAGGCGTCACCACAGGCCCCCTGGTATGAGTCCAGGCTGTATCACAACCGGCCGTGATTGGGAGCCCCATCTGGGTTTGGCCGGTGTATTCCGTCATTGTAAATAAGAATTTCCTTAGTTTAATAAAGGTCAAATTTACAACAACAAACAAAAATATCCTGCGAGCAACTGCGGCCCCCACCCCCCGATGAGTTCAGATGTTTTGAGGCCCCCACCCCCATCAAAGTTGCCCATCCCTGATATACAGTATACAGGTAACTGCCAGCATAAAGGAAACCAACATAAAGTGTCTTAATAGGGCGTTGGGCCACCACAATCCAGAAAAGCTTCAATGCACCTTGGCATAGATTCTATAAGTGTCTGGAATTATATTGGAGGGATGCGAGACTTCTTCCACTAGAAATTCCATCATTTGGTGTTTTGTTGATGGTGGTGGAAAACGCTATCTCAGGCACCGCTCCAGAGTCTCCCATAAGTGTTCAACTGGGTTGGGATCTGGTCACTTACATTTGTTTTCATGCTCATCAAACCATTCAGTGACCACTCGTGCCCTGTGGATTGTTATCCTATGGGGGCATAGCCATGGTAGCCAAAGTAAGGGCCAAAATAATGGCCTGCCCAGAATTATTATATATGACCATAAGCATGATGGGATGTTAATTGCTTTATTCATTAATTCAGGAAACACACCTATGTGAAAGCACCGGCTTTCAATATACTTTATCACTCATGTACTGAAGTGTTCCCATTATGTGTACCTGTGGAAATCTCCTCTGTGCTAGCTTGCATAATGCCTTACCTTTACTTCCATTGACACCCTTCCATGTTCTGCTCCCTCATATGACTTATCTGTGGACTCATAAACCAGAACTGACCCAGATAGTGTACACTAAAACATGCTGACATCAGACCTGGGTTCAAGTAGTATTGGTTTGTCATTTCAAATATTTCTTCTGAGTTTGATTGAGCTTGCCCGGCAGTGCTGGCACAATGGGAGTTGGAACCATTCGAATATTCCCCGAACATATGCATACCCTGCCCAATGAGCCCTCCTGGCAGGATTGTTACTCCTGTTACTCTCTCTTCATTTGTTATAGTGTCAATACACTCACATGTAGCTTTTTTTAAATATAGTTTTAATGTACTCATGTTACTCTCTTCATTATAGTGTCAGTATACTGATACCTCTACTGTATGTTACTCTCTGGTCCTACAGCGGTAAGGGCAGACCGAATGAGAGGTGGCCGGAACAAGTTTGGCCCTCTGTATCGACGAGACAGGCAGATGAAACAGCAGAGAGGGGTCTACCACCACCAGCAGCACAACACCACCCCCTACAGGATCAAACTGGAAAGTGCACAAACGCACCAGCCTTCCGTTTCAAACAACATTCACCTGATGTCCAGTCACACATTGGCACCCCTGCCCTCTGACAATGTCCACCAATCGCAGGCCTACCCCTCTAATATGGGCCATTCAGAGCTCCCCCCCATGCTTCTGGACTGCACCATGAACCGGGACAGGAGGGCTCTAGCTCCTCCCCTGTCCCTGGCTTACCCTGAAGTGTACCACCGTTCCATCCATGGAGGGGGATCAGGATACCACCAGGAGAAAAGTGAGATGATGCCTTACAGCTACGGCCCGGCACCTCCAACCCCGCCCACACCTAACGGGTTACTCACCACGCCCACAATCACCCCGAGCTCCACCCCAACCCCAACCTCCACGTTGACTGCTCCTACACCTAGCTTCCTGGCCCAGCTTCTGGAGGGTGAGCCGGATGAGCGCCAGCTGTGTGCCAAGGTGCTGGCCAGTCTGCAGAGAGAGCACGCAAGCCGTGGGAAACACGACCGCCTCAACACCTTCAGTATCATGTGTAAAATGGCCGACCAGACTCTGTTTGGGCTCGTGGAATGGGCCAGGAACAGTGCTCTCTTCAAGGAGCTTAAGGTCATACAGACACACACACAATTTTTTTTTATCCTCATAGAAAACAATGGGACACTTTCAATTCACTTCCTGAATCGACTGCATTGAGAGGTGAACTGACCTGTGTGTGGTCCTGGTGGTTACTCCTTTAGGTGGAGGACCAGATGGTGCTGCTGCAGAGCTGTTGGAGTGAGCTGCTGGTGCTGGATCACCTGTGTCGACAGGTGGCATACAGCAGAGAAGGCTGCATCTATCTGGTCACAGGACAACAGGTAGCTACCACCTCCAATCACTGTCCTCCTTCCCTTCCTCCTCCTTGTGGTCGTCCTTGTACTTGTTCTCATGCTCGTCCTCATCCTCACCCTTTCCATCTCCTCCTCCTCCTCGATTAGCTCATACTATAATGTATTGCCTGAATAATACTATAGGGCCGAAAGTCCCAACTAGTTTGAACGTCCTGTGTAGTCTGAATCGTGTGAGAGTAAGACTCTAGACCACTCTCACTTGAGTATCTTACCTAGTTATTTTCAGATGATAACGTTTTGCTCTTTTGTAGCTTTGGCAACTATGTGTGTGTGTTCTATCCCAGCTCACTCCTCTCCCTGTAGGCTTTACAGACACTCCACAGCCCTTGGCTGAAACCCTTCTAATTTAGTGTACCCTGCACACACAACTCATGTGGAATTCCTGGTCTCTGGCAACATTTGGAACTGCTGATCTGCGGTTAAGAACACCGAGTTCATCTCATCCTATGCTGCCGTTCAGTCCTTTTACCTTTTTGGCCCTGATGGAGACATGGATCACCCCAGAGAACACTGCTACTCTCTTTTCTTCTCATTTGAATTCCATGCTGTCACTTGTCCACTCAAGCTTAACATTGTTATCGTCTATTGCCCACTAGGTGCCCTTAGAGTTCCTCAATGAGCTTGGCACCTCGATAAACATATTTCCTGACGATGGCTCACCGCTGTTTGTATTTGCCGACTTCAACCTCGCAATGTCTGCCTTTGATTCATTCCTTTACAACACCACCATTCCCCTCCATGCCCCTTTTGACCTGACCCTTTCTCGGTCCCCTCCCACTCACAAAGCAGGCAATACGCTTGACCTCATCTTTACTAGAGGCTGTTCGCCTACTAATCTCACAGCAACCCCCCTCCAAGTCTCTGGTCACTACGTTGTTTCCTTTTCTGTCTCCCTTTCCTCCAGCCCTAGCCACTCAGCCCCTACTCAGATGGTCACTAGACTTCCAGAGGACCTATCATCCTTCCACTCTCTCCTCTCTACCTTCTCTTCCCCTCTATCTGCTGCTAAAGCCACTTTCTATCACTCTAAATTTCAAGCTTCTGCCCTCTAACCCTAGAAAATAGTTTCCACCTTCTGCTCCCTACTTAATCCTCCATTCTCCTTCTCTGCAGACAACTGTCACCCTCTGAAAAGGTTGAAGGCAATCACTCCTCATCCGCTCACACAGAACTACCCTACGCCTTGACCTCCTTCTCCCCTCTCTCTCCAGATGAAATCTTGCGACTAGTGAGGTCCGGCCGCCCGACAACCCCATCCCCTTCTCCCTTCTCACGAAAAGCTTATTTCCTAAAATGTTTACAAATTTGCTTACATCCCTGTTAGTGAGCATTTTTCATTTGCCAAGATAATCCATCCACCTGACAGGTGTGGCATATCAAGAAGCTGATTAAACAGCACGATCATTACACAGGTGCACCTTGTGCTGGGGACAATAAACAGTCACTCTAAAATGTACAGTTTTGTCACACAACACAATGCCAAAGATGTCTCGTGTTTTGAGGGAGCGTGCAATTGGCAGGCTGACTACAGGAAATTCCATCCAATTGTCTGGATGGTGTCATGTCTGGAGGTCCTAAATATTCCTGTCTCTCTGATGCAGATTGAGGTGTTGAACATCCTGACCCAGGCAGGGGTCACTCTGACCAGTCTGGTGTCAAGGACTCAGGACCTGGTGGTTAAACTCAAGGCCCTCCACCTGGACACACAGGAGTTTGTGTGCCTGAAATACCTGGTCCTCTTCAACCCTGGTGAGTCCTCCAGTCCTTCTGAATGTTACTTTGCTCTGATGTACCTCTGCTGTAGGTCTCTGGTTTTGGTCCCTGGTTGACTGATTCTCAGCCAAGGAATCTCCACTGGAAACGGACAACTTGATTGGGTTTTTGTATTAGAGTATCTCATAGTAGACACTTCCCAATTGTTCAATCTGTCTGCCTGTCTTTTCCACACTGCAGATGTGAAGTCAGTTTGGATAGTCCCCTACAGATGATTTATAGATTTTCAACTAACTGTCTCTACCTGTCCTTCTCGACCCTGCAGATGTGAAGTCGGTGCAGGACCGCGGGCAGGTGGAGCGGACCCAGGAAAGGGTGAACCACACCCTGATGGACCACACCCTCTACACCCACCCGGGTCACACCGACAAGTTTGGCCAACTGCTGCTACGGCTTCCTGAGGTTCGCAGCATCAGCCTGCAGGTGGAGGAGTATCTGTACCAGCGCCACCTACAGGGTGATCTGCCCTGCAACTCATTGCTCACAGAGATGCTGCACGCTAAACACAGCTGAATACCACCTTGCCCTGCTAACAGAGAATGCTTTACAATACCCTGGGACTGTCCCAAATGGCAACCTATTCCCTACATGGTGTACTACTTTTAACCAGCCCCCATAGAGTTCTGGTCAAAAGTAGTGCACTATATACTGTAGTGAATAGGGTGACATTTGGGACGTTTAACCCTGTTCCACTCAGAGATGCTAATTGCTATGCACTTCTGAACAACTACCTGCTGGAAGGGTGCCTGCTGGACTTGGCTGGTGGGCTCCCTCTCTTCACCTGGGTTGTGTTAATTTGGCACAGGGAGAGAGTACCTGGACTTGTCCAATAAAAAAACGTGTTTTTGTATTCCATTGTAACACATTTTTGCCAAGGTGTAGCATGGTAAACACAACCAAGGGGTCTGTTCAATAGAGTACATCGTAGCAAAACATTTTCAAACGGAAAGCAAACAGGACAAATATAGGTATTACCTCCCTGTTTCACTGCATTTCAAAACATTTTCTCCATTCTGTACATCTTCCTGATGCCCAGGACTTGTTCAACTGCCAATGAGCCTGTTATATGTCCACCAAGATTGTAATCTTTGCTCAAAGGTAGACATTGTTCCAAAGCACAGATCTGAGATCAGGGCCCAGTTTTTCAAAAGTTACCTATCTGCATAGAATGAATAAAATGGAAGAATCCTTGACTTGAATGGGAACTCCGGTTCTATATATTCTTTCTATGCATTTACTCCTATCCGATAGCTGAATTGCATTTTTCAAAAGCTGGACCCAATGACCCTAACGCCAATCCTAACCATTAAGGAGATAAGACATTAACATCTGATCCAGGGCCTGTGGTTAATAACAACATCCATCTGCTTTCAGACGAGTTTGAGTAATGTAATACTTATCTCCAATTGATCATTTGTTTGAAACCCTGAGTAACTAGTCAGTATTCAGTCAGATGGGAGTAGGAACCAAAACACTGCTGTATGCTTTCTCTTCTCCTGTACACACATTATGCAGACAACATATACATATCATTTGACAAGACAATGTTGTGTATCGTTTTTATCTGTCAGATAAAATCTGGAGTAAAGTATGTCATCCCTTTACCACAAGACCTGTTTGAAATAAACAAGCAGAGGCGTTACGACGCCCCCTCAGATTTGTCCTGTACATTTTATTCTTTTTTCCATTTTATTTCTGTAATACTACTCGCCACTTAGCAATTGTTGAAGTTGGCTTTAACAAGCCCAGATAGGTTCCCAATCTCATAACGAGCTACCAAGAAGCCATTTCAGAATATCAATCAAGTCAGTGTAGCTAGCTTGTCTATCTTAGCTGGCATGCTTGTTGACAAGGTTGTTAGGCTTTAGAAAAGCAATTACTAAATGTACTGAATAACATTCACATTCCTTTAATCTTGTACCCAGATTTGAGTATATTTAGTTTTGTTAAAATAACAACCACTCAGGAGGATTGACTGCTCAAGAGGTATATGCATTGATATCCCAATTTTTGGGGGGGTTGACGTCAATTAAGCATAATGATTATGGTTCTAGATTGCAGGAAAAAGACGTTTCAGCTGTTTGAAAAATGCTAAATTCGCCAACTTCCAGACGGAGGACCTAGCCCACCTCAACCACCCGTAAGCCATGCTCCCTCAAATTTTGGGGGTGCATGATGCCCCTGAAAAGAAGAATTGTGGAAGCCTCAAGTGTGTGTCTAAGCATGAATGCGCTCAACCTATACTTATACTTTCATTTCCTCAGACACTTTTTTGTTGACGTGGGCCAGAGGGTACGCGTTTCAGTTACACACATACCATTTAGCCAACAGTCTTAGCTAGTCCCAGTGCAACGCTGACAGTATGGACTTCAACTAAAAATCTAAATGAAGCGAGAGGATAAAGAGACTATGAAAAGGAAAGAAATTCCCGCAAACTTTAAAAACGTGGAACCGATAGGCAACATAACTAAACTTTAAAAAGGTTTTAAGGCCTCCGTAACGAAAGATGCTTTAATACTAATTTAAGGACATACCATTCTGTATACATAAAGGGTGGGAAAAAAAGAGCTGTCACGTTTAGAAAAGCGTTATGTTAGAACACATTTTAATATAGTAAAAATCAGCTTCTAAATGGATTCGTGAAGCACCTACTGTATGTAGCCCTATAATGGGTTTATGAAGGCTTTGTTAAGCCTTTAAAGTTGTTCATTTAAGGTGGGTCCAGAAACACTAAGAATGAGCATGACATAAATGAAAGGGGTAATGGTGATTTTTTTTAAAGGATTTTATTAGCCTGGTCCAGTTACCTGGGATAGATCTGTAATCATGAACAATTTTGCGAGAGGAACACAAATACTCTGCCCACATCGACACGGTGGTAACAGAGCAAAATAAAAAAGACAACATACAGGACATGTCTTCTATGAAATGAACATCTGAATCACCACTTTAATGGTGAAAAAAAATAAAATCATAATAGAATCTAAACATAAAATCCTTCTAATCTTTACCCAATAAACACACCTTGGGGTTACATGACTTACTGTCTACAGGAGAATTGCACAGAATCCAGTTATAGTTTGACTATCGCATACGTACTCTCCTTTACAAACAAACAGATATACATATTACACCAACACAGTCACACACGTCCATTCATCTCACACTCCTTGCCATACACACTGAACATACAAACCCATTGTCAAGCTCATTAGAGAGACCAAAAAAAAAATCTATCAGATCTCCATTTGAAATCTCAGTCAAAACGACAGGAACGTGATGTTGTTGGGAGGCAGTTTGTGATGTGAAACGAGACAGGAGAGATGGCAGCTGATTGGCTGGCTGGCTGGCCTACATCAGCTGATATAGTGCTAAATGAAGACAAGAGGAGATCAGAACCCATTAGTGCCTACAGGTTAGACCAGAAACACGGTGTGTGTTCCAAATGGTACCCTATGGGGTCATGGGCTCGAGGCTTACCCAAAACCCCAAATACTGCAGTATCACACCATACCCTGCAGCGGGACCGAATTAGGGCTGATACAGTCCTGATTATCCTTCATTCACAGGTAACGTGTGTGTGTGTGTGTGTGTGTGTGTGATCTCAAATGACACAGCTTGTTCATTTTTTGTCCTTCTGGGTTTATTTCTCAGATGGTGGAGAGTTCGCTAAGTCTCTGTTGTCAGACAGTTTTTCTACTCATTCGCTCGCTCTTTCACTCACTGGCGCGCTCTTCTCTCAAACACACACACACCTTGCTAATGGTAAAGCAGCAGGCTAGCTTATTCATAGTTCAACTTGTTTGTACAAATCATTGTCAAAACTGAAAGTAAATTAGCAATAAACAGCATTCATATATATTAAATTGTCATTCATTTTCGTTTCTTTTTCTCTCTCCACACAATGTGAATCCTGGGTAATGCTAAACAGAGTATAAAGTCCTCCTTCATTTTTTCCCCCAGTTTCATTCATCAAGATAATAATGTACAACGGTATAACGCTATTTTCATTCCTCCTCTCGTACTGAAATAGGAAATAAAGCAAGTAAGGGGGGGGGGGAAATTAGTTGTCAATTCTGCTCGCAAAGGCCGAAGCGATTCACTCAGCACAACATGTCAAAAGTAGTGGTGTAAAAAAAACATCCAGATGTCTACAGCTGAAGTAGAGTTGGAGCCGGGCGGAGTCCTTCATACCGCTCTGACTGACAGGCACGGCAGCCAGTCAAGAGTGCTAGAGCCCTCGGTGGACCCGCCCAATTACAGTACCTCCCAGTCCTCGACTGGTCAACGAAAAACGCACCCGCGGGAGCCGAGTGGTTCGGGTGCACCCTACATTCATGAGAGAGCAGTTTGCTAAGTCGGATCTCTTTCGGGGTGGGTTCTTCTGTCCCGTCTGCATGGGGAGGCAGCAGACGGGAGGAGAAAGAGTCCTGGAATTAAAGAAGAAAGAAGGTCAGATTAAAGAAAGAGAAAAGATAGAGAGAAAGAGGGAGATTGCAGGTCTGACCCCCATGTTCTGTTCAGAGAGCTGCGGCAGTGTGTGCGAGATGTTCCCTCTCGCGCTCACCACCAAGTGCTTAAGGTCACAAAGGATGACTGTGGACGGGGTTAGTCAAGGGGAGGCAGTGGGAAAGCAGTAGGAGGCTGGGGGTAACAGGCCCAGTACGGTGGGAAGAAGCCCTGTTCATTATTGTCCTATTACAACATTATTATTTTACAATCTAGGTAGATCAGGCTGGGGGGGGGGGGGGCAATCAGAGGCCCCTACGGGGTGTAGTGTGTGACAGACAGGGCCCTATGAATGGCTTTAGTAGTAGTGATTATCTGTAGCTGGCCCCCTTGTCACATGACATGTACAAATGTCCCCCATACACAGAGCTGATGAGGGTCATATTCATTGGTGCACACCATAGCAAAACATATTGCAACGAAAAACAAGCATTTCTTATTGGACACATTCAGGTAGTCCCTCCCTGTTTTGGTCCGTTTGCTTCCTAGTTAATACGACCCAGGTTGGTCTTAAAGGGGCAGAGACCATCCGATTGGACAGGCTTAAAGGGGCAGGCGGTTTTATACATGTTTGACACCAGTGTCATTTATTCCTTTCAGATCCCTCCGGCGGTCTACCTGACCAGCCTACTGAACCAAAGCAGTCACCAAATCAACAGCCAACACTGGACCAAACCAATATAAGAGAAAGGAGGGGGGGGGGGGGGGGGGGGAAGAGGGGGTTGACTGGGGGAAGAGGAGGGGCCCCTGATTTACATATGTCCACCTCCTTCCTCCCCCCACCCATCACCACCTCCATCATTGAGACATTCTCGTTATTATTTGGGGGTGCCCAGCTTCTTGGGGGTGCCCGGGCGCTTGCTCTGCCACAGGTGCCCGGGGATGGTGAAGGCATCGACGCTCATGGACATGGTCTTGGACGGGATGGTGGTGAACTGTTTGCGGTCCGAACTATATTTGTAGATGGACTCCACCATGGCGGGGCTGATGACGCGAGGCCCGATGCCCGTTAGGCGCACCATCTCCTCGGTCTCTGGGTTCATGGTGTAGACGGCCCGGAACTGACAGCTGGAGTCACGGAAGAGGATGAGGAAGTGGTTGGCCTGGCACTTCTCCATCTCCTGAACCATAGAAGGAGAGGGGGAGATAAAGCAATGTTAAAAACGCTTTAACAATGACACAATTCAATACGAATCCGCATTAGAAAGAGTGAGAGAGATTTGCCAATGTAAACATATATGTTTCCCATGCCAATAAAGCCCTTTGAATTTAATTGAGAGAGAGAGAGAGAGAGAGAGAGAGAGAGAGAGAGAGAGAGAGAGAGAGAGAGAGAGAGAAGCAAGCTAGTCCGGGGGCTCTGTTCGCAAACACACCCACAGAGCCCCAGGACAACAACACAATTAGACCCAACCAAATCATGAGAAAACAAAAATACACTTTTTGACACTTTGGAAAGAATTAACAAAAAAAACAGAGCAAACTACAATGCCATTTGGCCCTAACCAGAGAGTACACAGTGGCAGAATACCTGACCACTGTAAATTACCCCAAATTAAGGAAATATTTGAATATGTACAGACTCAGTGAGCATAGCCTTGCTATTGAGAAAGGTGGCCGTAGGCAGACCTGGCTCTCAAGAGAAGACAGGCTATGTGCACACTGCCTACAAAATGAGGTGGAAACTGAGCTGCACTTCCTAACCTCATGCCAAATGTATGACCATATTAGAGACACATATTTCCCTCAGATTACACACACAAAGAATTTGAAAACAAATCCAATTTTGATAAACTCTCATATCTACTGGGTGAAATACCAGTGTGCCATCACAGCAGCAAGATTTGTGACATGTTGCCACAAGAAAAGGGCAACCGGTGAAGAACAAACACCATTGTAAATACAACCCATATTTATGCTTATTTATTTTCCCTTTTGTACTTTAACTATTTGCACATCGTTACAACACTGTATATAAACACAATATGAAATGACTTTATTCTTTTGGAACTTGTGTGAGTGTAATATTTACTGTTCACCTTTTGTTTATTTCACTTTTGTTTATCCATTTCACTTGCTTTGGCAATGTAAACATATGTTTCCCATCCAATAAAGCCCTTTGAACTGAACAGCGAGAGAGGAGGTGAACGGGATATAAACAGTGGCAGTGTGGAGGCTTCAACCAGGTAGACTGACAGCCAATCCAGCGGAGGATAGCAAGGTTGTTGATTTTAAGGGCTCAAATGGCACCCCTATTCCCTTTGTAGTGCCCTATAGACCCTGGTCAAAAGTAGTGCACTATAATGGAATATGGTGGTGCCATTTGAGATGCACACATTTATTTAAAAGGATCTAAGTGGAGTTGTTGATTTACAGAGTTCTGACCTCAACAATCTTGTTTTTCTGCGGTTCGTTGACCTTGCCAGCAAGGCAGCAGCGGGAGATGGCGTTGTGGATGATGAACTTGTTGGACTTGAAGCTGGGCTCCTTGTACAGCTTGGGACCTGGAAGGCAACACAAATATCACAAACACAAATCAACCAAAAACACAACACATCTACACAAATCAACAAAATCAATACAAATAGCATGCCATAGATCAAAGAACAAGGACGTTCCCATATGAGCTTTCTGTTAATATGTGATGGATTAGTTCAAACACATACAGTTAAAGTCGGAAGTTTACATACACCTTAGCCCAATGCATTTAAACTCAGTTTCACACAATTCCTGACATTTAATCCTAGTAAAAAATGCCCTGTCTTAGGTCAGTTAGGTCAGTTAGGATCACCACTTTATTTTAAGAATGTGAAATGTCAGAATAATAGTAGAGAGAATGATTTATTTCAGCTTTTATTTCTTTCATCACATTCCCAGTGGGTAAGAAGTTTACATACACTCAATTAGTATTTGGTAGCATTGCCTTTATATTGTTTAACTTGGGTCAAACCATTCGAGTTGCCTTCCACAACCTTCCCACAATAAGTTGGGTGAATTTTGGCCCATTCCTCCGAACAGAGCTGGTGTAACTGAGTCAGGTTTGTAGGCCTCCTTGCTCACACACACTTTTTCAGTTCTGCCCACAGATTTTCTACAGGATCCAGGTCAGGGCTTTGTGATGGCCACTCCAATACCTTGACTTTGTTGTCCTTAAGCCGTTTTGCCAGAACTTTGGAAGTATGCTTGGGGTCATTGTTCATTTTGAAGACCCACTTGCGACCAAGCTTTAACTTCCTGACTGATGTCTTGAGATGTTGCTTCAATATATCCACATAATTTTCCTGCTCACGATGCCATCTATTTTGTGAAGTGCACCAGTCCCTCCTGCAGCAATGCAACCCCACAACATGATGCTGCCACCGCCGTGCTTCACTGTTGGGATGGTTTTCTTCGGCTTGCAAGTCTCCACCTTTTTCTTCCAAACATAACGATGGTCATTATGGCCAAACAGTTCTATTTTTGTTTCATCAGACCAGAGGACATTTCTCCAAAAGTACGATCTTTGTTCCCATGTGCAGTTGCAAACCGTAGTCTGGCTTTTTTATGCCAGTTTTGGAGCAGTGGCTTCTTCCTAGCTGAGCAGCCTTTCAGGTTGTGTCGATATGGGACTCGTTTTACTGTGGATATAGATACTTTTGTACCCGTTTCCTCCAGCATCTTCACAAGGTCCTTTGCTGTTGTTCTGGGATTGATTTGCACTTTTTGCACCAAAGTACGTTCATCTCTAGGAGACAGAATGCTTCTCCTTCCTGAGCGGTATGACGGCTGCGTGGTCCCATGGTGTTTATACTTGCGTACTTTTGTTTGCACAGATGAACGTGGTACCTTCAGGCGTTTGGAAATTGCTCCCACGGATGAACCAGACTTGTGGAGGTCTACAATTTCTTTCTGAGGTCTTGGCTGATTTCTTTTGATTTTCCCATGATGTCAAGCAAAGAGGCACTGAGTTTGAAGGTAGGCCTAGAAATACATCCACAGGTACACCTCCAATTGACTCAAATGATGTCAATTAGCCAATCAGAAGCTTCTAAAGCCATGACATAATTTTCTGGAATTTTCCAAGCTGTTTAAAGGCACAGTCAACTTAGTGTATGCAAACTTCAGACCCACTGGAATTGTGATACAGTGAATTTTTTTTTTTTACATTTACATTTTAGTCATTTTGCAGACGCTCTAATCCAGAGCGACTTACAGTAGTGAATGCATACATTACATAAATTGTTTTTATTTCGTACTGGCCCCCGTGGGAATCGAACCCACAACCCTGGCGTTGCAAACACCATGCTCTACCAACTGAGCCACATGGGACCCCATATAAGTGAAATAATTGTTGTTGGAAAAATGACTTGTGTCATTCACAAAGTAGATGTTCTAACCGACTTGCCAAAACTATAGTTTGTTAACAAGAAATTTGTGGAGTGGTTGTAAAACGAGTTTTAATGACTCCAACCTAAGTGTATGTAAACTTCCGACTTCAACTGTACTTATGATGACATCGTATTCTCAGTATAGGCTCTGTTCCGATATCCAAACTAGCATTCCACTCATGATAAAGTTCTCTTTCGTAAACATAAACAGTAGCGTCGATCTGTCATGATACAAAGGGATGCGTGAAATAACGAGCAGCATTAGTTCCGGTACTTTGGACAAATCCCGATTTTGCACGTCTTAGCATCTTTCAAAATTCGGACGGGGAGCGGGCACTCAGCCCGTAACTTGCAAAGAGAGAGCTCTTCGTTCCGGTTCTCTTTCTCTCTCTTC
Source organism: Salmo salar (assembly GCF_965601325.2). Taxonomy (NCBI): domain Eukaryota; kingdom Metazoa; phylum Chordata; class Actinopteri; order Salmoniformes; family Salmonidae; genus Salmo; species Salmo salar. The sequence goes on from NC_138293.1 coordinate 55,771,235, forward strand.
TCGTATGGACCTAGAACTTAATGGAGCATCTGGCCAATTACACGAGACTTCAGTTCTGGGTTAAGTAAGATTATTGATGAATGCTAGTGTGGATATTGTTGGAACAGGAATATTGGAAGAGGGAACTAGAGATTATGTCACAGTCATGGACCCCCGAGTGATGGTTAACAGTGAGCTGTAACGTAAGGTTAAAGGTTAACGTACCGGTGTACTCTGGGATGGAGGCGGGAGACGAGGCCGTGGAGGCGTTCTCCCAGTCCTTCTCTCCGTTCTGATTGGCCATTCGTCCCGGTGACATCAGCCTTGAGGGGGAGTGAGATCGGCTGTAGGGAGGAAATTTGTTGTGAAGCATAACAAAACAATCTACATACCGGTACATAAACAGACAGACATTGAATCACACATTTGTGTTAAAAATAGGCCAATAATGAGGACGGGAGGAGGGGATAGTCAGGCAGCTACAGATCAGCTACAAATACAACTAGTTATGGTTAACCATAGCTACATGTGCGGTGGAAATACAGCTTGTTACAGTTACCATAGCTACTTGTGCGGTAAAATACAGCTTGTGATGGTTGACAGTTAGTTACCTGGGAGATTTCCTGACGGTCAGTGTCCCGCTGTTGCCAGTGTCGTTAGCCATTGATGACAGGTTCATAGTAGAGTGGGAATAGACCTTGTTGAGTTTGGAGCCTAGTGTGAGTGAGAGTGAGACAAACACAGAGAAAACCCCATTAAATGTGACACCGCAGTCTTCTGAGATGCGCAGCACGACTGCAAACAACAAAAAAACAACAGGGAACGCCCCCATACTGACTCAGCAATGGGAGAGGAGTTTATATTTACCCATGAATCCCTTGGCGGGGCTGCGGGAAAGCACCGAGTCGTCCCGGAACATGGTCTTGGGTCTCTGCTTCTTCACGCCGCGCACCGTGGTGGGCTTCTGCCGCAACACCTTGTCCAGATCCTCCATGATCTTCAGCTGCTGCCTCCGCTCGTACTCCTGCCTGGTGAAGGTGTCTCTCCGCTGGCTCGTGCTCTCCGATGGGGGAGTACCTGGGGTCCGGTCCTCACCACTGCCACCACACTTGTCTCCCCAGCCCTCGATGTTAAACCACTCAGGTCGGCTAGAGGTATAGAGAGAGGGGAGGAGAACCAATGAATTAATCAAATCAATGAATTATTAAAATAAAATAAAATCACATTATGAATACAGCAACATTTGTCAAAGTGCTTGGCAGTAACCCGGACGAGAAACATAAGCAGCGCCATCTACTGGATTTAGAGAGTCGACTGTTGGACAGCGCAGTACTGTAAGTGGCTTGAAAACGCAACACACATCGCATGCTCTTTCTCTCGCTTCTCCTCCTGCTCCAGTCTGCGTCTCTTCATCTCCTCCGCCCTCTTCCGCTGTTTCTCCATCAGGGCTGCTTTCCTCTGGGCCATCTCGTCCTCCGGCCGCACCTTGTCATCCTGATGGCGGACACACACAGACACAGGATTAGTCAGGCTTGAGCACATACACAGGCAAACAGACACAGACGGACACGCACACAGTCCGACTAACCTTAAAGAAGAAGCCGACCCCTCCCTTCATCTCGGGTTCGGTCACGTCGCTCATGGAGTCGTCCATGACACTCAGGTCGTCCTCGTCCGCGTCCCCGCACAAGGCCGATAGAGAAATCTCGATCAGGCTGCTGCGCTTGCCATTAAACACCCCCGCAGCCGGAACGTCACTCTCAAACGAGCACTCAGAGGGAGCCCCCGAGCTCCCTCCACCCCCATGTTCCTTTCTCCCCGAGGCCTGAGATGTGGCGGTATCCAGGTCGATGCTGAAGATGCTCTGGTCCTCGTTCGAGCCGGCGTCCGACATGTTGTCATCCAGGGCCAGCGACAGGGCCCGGGGGGTGGGGGTTGGTGTTGGGGTGGAGGCAGGGCTGGGGGCAGAGCTGATGTTGAAGGTGGAGGAGTTCTGGTCCCGGCACTGCCAGGGGGAGGCGCGGCGCAGGTGGGGGATAGTGTCCACATTCTGTGGGGGGGTGAGGACGCGAGACAGGCCCGGCACTTTGAGGTCCTGGGGGCGGGCGTGGTGGTAGTGGGTGGCCTGGTGCTTGGGGCTCTTGGGAGGCACCGACTGGGCCCGGCGCTGGACCTGGGGCGACTTGGATGTTCTGCCGGGACTGGCTGCGTTGCGGCGGGACGACGAGGGGGAAGAGGAGGCGGAGGCGAGATCGCGGGGGGTGGACGCGCGGGACATGCGGGTCGGGGGAGGGGCCTGGGATTTGAGACTGGGCGGGATCACCCAGGACTTGTTTCCGGCGGGAGCGACGGGCTTCTTCCTGATGAGTTGGTTCTGTTGTTCGGAGAGGCGCTGCATGTCGCTCTGCAGGGAGCTTAGCGCCGCATTCAGCTTTGAGACAGCATTGTTGTAGTCCCCCAAGGGCGCTGGCTGACGTGCTACCACCCCGGCCTGCTCTCCTCCTGGCCCTGCCGGCCCTGCCGCCCCTGCACCCTTCTCCCTTCTGGGTAAGGAGGCCTGCTTGTTGTCCAGGTGTGATGAAGGTTTAACGTTCCCCTCCTGCTCCAGTGAGAGGCGCCGTTCCTCCTGCTGCTCCTCATCCTCCATGCGAGCCAGCCTTTCGTCTAGCGTCAGCCCCCTGAGGTCTTCCTCTGTGGAGGAGGCGCTGACCTGGCCCCCCTCCTCCTCCGCTCTCTCCCCCACTCCCTGCTCTTTCTTCAGCTGCAGAAAGGCGCTCTTGCCCAGTCTCTGGCGGTGCTTGGCGAAAATGGCCTCAATACGTTTCTTCTGGGCCTCGATGGCCTTCCTCTTCTCGTCCAGCCGGGCTCCCAGCTCGGACATCTCGGTGGTCAATCCAGGACTCTTACTGGGGCTCTCCTCTGTCGACTTCTGGGGCTGGGCCACCCAGCTGGTCATCGGAGCTGTCGCTGCCGGGGCGACCGGTTCACTGCTGCTGGCGCCGCCGCTTTTAGTTGATTCGCCCACTGTCGACGGTTTCTTCTTGCGCTCAGCGAAGCTGGTCATCCTCACACCACTGTCCGGCGCGTCCCCTCCCCCTCCACAGCTTCTGGCGTGGACAGCAGGCGTGGCAGGGGTGGACTGGGCATTGGGGAGGAGAAGGAGGTCCTCAGAGGCGTCAGAGTCCACGCTCCCGTCCCTCAGCACCGAGTCGTCGTCCCGCGAGCCCTCCGAGGTGTGTCGGGTACGGGAGGAGGGGGTGGAGGAGGGCTGCTCCCTCGGTTGCTGCGTCTTGCCCCCCATGGGGGTGTGGGGGTAGTACATCATCCCAGAGTGAGACGGGGCGGAGCAGCTGAGGGGTATGGGGTTAGGCGGGTGGGAGGGGTGAGCGGCGCGGCCGTTGCGTCTGGCGCTGGCCGGGTCGTCGGGAGAGTGCAGGAAGAATCCGTCGGCCGCCCCGTCAGGGTGGAGCCGGGGCTCCATCTTGTCCTCGTTGTGGATGATCTGCAGGGCCTCCTCGATGGTGGGCAGCTCCCCGTCCCCCTCTCCGTCTCCCAGGCCGTTCTCCTTCAGCAGCATGGGCACCACGGAGGAGCTCTGGGTGGCCCAGGAACCTCTGTGGGAGCCGGGGGGGGCGGGGGGCTTGCTGAGCAGGTGACTAAGGTCCTCTGGGGGGGTGTAGGGCACGCGGGTTATGGTCAGGCCGGGGGCCACGTTATCAGAGCTGACCGAGCGGGTGATGGCGCCGCCCATCACGACGTCCACGTCGCTGTCCAGGCCAAAGGGAATGCTAAAGGAAACGGCCGAGGACAGGGGGCGACTGGACGGAGAGAGACGGGAAGAGAGAGAGAGTTTACTTCCTGAAATGACTTCATTGAAATAGAATTGACCCCAACCCTTTGTACTGAGATACAACTGAAATATGGAGCTAACAGAGAGAGAGAGAGAGAGAGAATTGACAGAGAGAGACAATGAGATGGGGCCTACCTGAAAGGCTTCTTGGTCCATGTTCTTCCAGCTCTCTCTACATGAGACATGGAGGCAGACTGAGTCAGAGACGCTGCACACATTCACACACAGTCGTCAACACAGACACACACACAGACACCACCAAGACACACAGGCACTAGTCAGGGCATGCAAAGATAAACACACAAAAACAAACAAAAAAAAGGCAGAAAAACCTTCACATGGACCCACTGATAAACAAACGCAGACAACACAGTTATAAAAGACTCACCAGAGTGCGACCTTTAGTACCTGTTCTCCCTCAAATACCTTGAGGAGCGTTTGATTGAGCATGCCAGCCTGCGGTCGCAGATGAATGGGGTTTGCACTTTCGGGATTATTCAATTGCTTTCATTGGGCCAGGCAGGCAATCCGTTGTATTGTATTATACGTATTGTGTTGTTTGATTGATTGTAAATAAAACAAATACTATTTGAACCCGGATGTTCTGCAGAGGACAGAAGTGTGACGGACCTAAATGATGGGATGGGCGTTGCCCTGCTCTCACCTGGCGCAGGCCCTGGCGACACTGGTGAGGAGATGGGCAGGAATGGCTTCTTGAAGATGGAAGGAGAGCCGCTGAAATACGGACAAAGATTTGTTTCAAGATCAAGTGTCAAGATGAAGTTTCAAGTTGATTTGCCATAGGTAATAAATACATTGGAAATCTACTCACTCACTCGAGCTCTCACAATAAACTTTCACTCTAAAGATATCATTCCTGAGACAAATTACTACTGATATAGAAATAAAAAAGTTGTTAGTGATTATGACTGTGCGAGAGCTGCTGTACCTGTTATTGCTCAAACTGGTTGGCTTGAGCGTTGCAGAAGCATCTGGAGTAAAACAAACAGTCTCATTAGTCAAATATCGACACTGCCACTTAGGCCTACGCAGGAATCACACACAAGACTTGGGCTTGAATGTATCAAGCATCTCAAAAGTAGAAGGGCTGATTTAGGATCAGTTTAGCCTTTTAGATCACAATTATTTTGGACAGGGAGGACCTGATCCGAGAACAGCACTCCTACTCAGAGTCGCTTTATGAATATAGGCCCTGGGGTGTATTCAGTGAGGCGAAACGCTCCGAATATTGCAGATAGAAAAATGTAACAACTAGAGCTGACATAATTCCCTACTCTACTTGACAGACCACCACATCTGTTCTAGAGGATTCACATTTCTATGTGAACGTTTTGGAACATTGCATCCTCCTGAACAGGGCCCAGCCCAACACTTACCAGTGGTGTTCAGTGGCTGAACAAACTCCGGCCTCCGTACCTCGAACCAACCCAGCAGCTCTGCTAGGAAACTCATGGTGTTGACCTGAACATACCAGAGAAACAGTTTACAGGACCCCTGTAATGCCGTTTCCATCTCCGTAACAATTCATTCCTGGATATCAATAAAGTTACATGCTGTAATAGTTTTATTACATGTATGGCATCCAGCGACAGTTGGCCAAACACACTCTGTATAAGACAGTCTTTTATTTTTATTTAACCTTTATTTAGCAAGGCAAGTCAGTTAAGAACAAATTCTTATTCACAATGACGATCTACCGGGGGACAGCGGGTTAACTGCCTTGTTCAGGGGCAGAACGACAGATGTTTACCTTGTCAGCTCAGGGATTCGATCCAGCAACCTTTCGGTTACCGGCCCAACGTTCTAACCACTAGGCTACCTGCCGCTCCAGACATATATTTAGCCACACATTTCTAAATACGTGGCAACGGATTGCTCCGAGGGCAAGACAATGTGTAGATCAGAGCTCTCCAAACCTGTTTCTGGAGCGCTGCCATCCTGTAGGTTTGTACTCCAACCCTAGTCTAGCGCGCCTAATAATAAGCTAAATTAAATCTGGTTAGTTACAACTGGGGTTGGAGCAAAATCCTACAGGGCTATATGGGCCCACAGTGAGGGGGGGGGAGTGGTACCTGGAGCTCCTGTGGGGTGTAGAGCAGGTCCTCCAACACCAGGGGGCAGCAGCTCTTCAGACAGCTGTCACAGAACTCTCGGATCAGCTGCAGGTTGTACAGGCTGTCTTCCACCGCCATGGACTCCTTCATACACACATCTGAAGGAGAAAACGAGGATTACTTTATTGTCCGACTATACGCGAAGGACCGACGGAAATTCGACTTTGCGCTTTATCCCAACCCCTCTGAAAAGTCACACGTACAGTCTGGAGAGGCTAGAGCACAGGGAAGCCATATTGCAACCCCCATTTAACACAGGAACGGTACAATGAGCAGGTAGTCAGGCCATGGAGTCTAAACATCTAACACAGGACAATGAGCAGATAGTACAGTATGTGTAATGATACACAGTACGTTACTGTATTAAAGGTAGTGTGGTTTAAATCTAGATGGAACCTACAACATAGTAAGCTAGGCTTTTTAGTCAAACCCCCAGGCACGTACTATATGGTATTGGACAACTATACGCAAGTCCTGTGTTTAACTTTTGTATTTGCATATCAAATACTGTCATGTTAACTGGTATCATGTGGTTTTATGTATGTATGTATGTATGTATGTATGTATGTATGTATGTATGTATGTATGTATGTATGCATGTATGTATGTATGCATGTATGTATGCATGTATGTATGTATGTATGTATGTATGTATGTATGTATGTACCCTCTAGCTGCAACAGGCCGGGGCAGTAGTAGTGTACAATAGCAGCGATGGCGCAACCGTTGGAGAGGTCTTTGACTTCAGTGACCACCGGAAATGTAGGCTTCTGTTTGGACAGCGTCTTGTCCTTTCTGTAGCGGATCTTAGATGGGGTGAGAGAGAGAGAGACGTCATTGAGTGAGTACGGGAGATGTCCAGGCTTTACAGTTCAATGCGAGTTCAAGGCCAATGTTCTTCAAAAAAAAAGTTGGACATACAGCACAAACAGTACATACATACATACATACATACATACATACATACATACATACATACATACATTCACCCATCAGGCTCGCGGATAACGTGACCAACAACATGCTCCTAGAGGAGAGAGAGAATAAAGGGGTGGAAGCGGAGAGAGAACAGATAACATGCCATGGAAGTGGAGAAGAGAAAGGTGCAGCCAACCAGGCAGCAGAAACCATGGGGGGGGGGGGGGAGAGAATGGCTTGCGTCCCAATTGGCACCCTACTCCCTATATAATGCACTACTATTGACTATATAGTGCAGTAGTCTTGACTAGGGCTCTGTTCAAAGGGAATAGGGTGGCATTTTGGACGTAACCATAGAAAGAGTCCAGAGACAGCGAGGGCTTTGTCAGCGGAAAGTAGGCCAGGAGAGAGTCTCGTCAGAGGAAGATATTTAACCCAACCTGACGCAGGTAAAGTATTCGGGTTGAGACTATTCAGGTTGAGATGAACTATGACTGAACTGAACACAGCCAGCACAGTGTCAACACTATCAGCCAGACTGTAATACCCGGGGTCTGTTCAGGAGAGTGTAATGTTACACAGCAGTCCCAATCAGATAGAAACGTATTGTGTAAAACAGCTACGACTATCAGCCATGTTAGAATGGTTGCATTGGCACTGTTCATAACGTTTCACCTCACATAAAAGGCCTACACCACAAGCTCATTACTTCTTACTCTATGGGCCCTGGCTAAAAGTAATCCAGCAAATAGGGAATAGGGTGCCATTTGGGACTCAAAACAATGACTGGCTAGAAACTAAAAACACCCCCTCACACATGGTCCTTTTTAAGACGGAGCCGACCAGACGGACTGGTTTCTAGCAGGAACGGGTTCATTTCCAGAGCCCTGAGTGGATTACATGTGATTTATGTCCAACAACAACAATACCCTGCCCATCCCTGTGACGTCAGCCCAAGGGAAATGTACAGCGGATAGGCCCAGTGCAGAGCACTGAAGCAGTATGCCTGCATTCTCATATTGTACAAATAGGGGGAGAGGCAGGGAGAGAAAAACAGAACAGACCTTTATTCGAAAACCTAATAAGAGCGAGAATACGAAGATGGAGAGAAAGATAAGGAAGGAATGATGCAACAGAGGAGGAGAAGAAGAAAGAGGAGGAACTTACAGGGACAAGTTTCCAGTACCAGCGAGTGGGACACTGTCAGATAGGAGGAAAGAGGGAAGGAGGGAAGGAAAGGAGGACAGAGAAAGAAAGGAAAGCGGGGAAGGAGGAGAGGATACTGTATGTATTAAGGCTACTTTAGTAGGATAGTTAAGAGGAAAAAGACAGTTTTGAAGAGGGTATATCTATAAATAGCCTAAAAATTATACAACCAGTAAGCATTATGTTGAGATACTGGTAACTGCCAAAATAAAGGAAACACTTGAGTAAACGAGTGATACGAAAGCAGGTGCTTCCACACAGGTGTGGTTCCTGAGTTAATTAAGCCATTAAAACATCCCATCATGCTTAGGGTCATGGAGAAAAATGCCCAGTTGCCCATTATTTTGGCTATCATGGCTACAAGACATCTCAGTGACTTTGAAAGAGGAGTCTCAAAAGGAGAATAGGGGGTGTAAAGGGTTGTGTGTGCACGTCTCAGTCAGCAGATCCCAACCCAGTTGAACACTTCTGGGAGATTCTGGAGCGGTGCCTGGGACAGCGTTTTCCGCCACCATCGACAAAACACCAAATGATGGAATTTCTCGTGGAAGAAGTCTCGCATCCCTCCAAACTTCTAGGATCTATGCCAAGGGCGCATTGAAGCTGTTTTAGCGGCTCGTGGTTTCCTTTATTTTGGTAGTTACCTGCACAAGCACCAGATCACTAGGGAGATTGCATGTAAAGTGTGTTGGTAGGAGACTATAAACTGTCACGATCAAGTAGAAATATCTTACATGCACACACTGTATAAAACATGCTTGTTCACAGGAAATCAGAGTGTTTTAATAGTATGTCATCCATGAGATTAATCTACATGTATTACACAATGTGTTGTGTAATGTGAGTGCTGTTGACATAAATACTGCATGCATCCTCAATGGCACCATATTCCATACATAGTGGACTCCTTTTGACCAGGGCCCATAGGGCTCTATACAGATGCACTATATAAGGAATAGAATGCTATTTTGGACACAGTCCCTGTGTAGTACAGGTGTGGTGTAATACTTACTGAAGGCTGGACAGGCTGTGGCTCTGTGCTGTCCTGAGACGGGTCACCCAGTGCACCCTCTGTTTGCTCTCTCAGCCTCTGATTCAACTGGGGGGAATGGGATGGTGGAAAGCCCCACGTTATAAGTCTGTATATTTTCCACTCCGATATAAATTGGGTTATGAAATCATGACTCAGCAACACAAGTTATGAAATCAGGACTCAGCAACACGAGAGAGAGAGAGACAGAGAGAAAGAGTCCTCCCTGTCCTTGTCCTCACCCCATTCACCCAGTGGAGCAGGGTGTTCTCCCAGCTGGCTTCTCCCACTCCGCCCAGAAGCTCCTCCCCTGTCGCCGCACCGGACATCCTCACTGCGCTCACCGTCTCCATGGCGCCCACCGACATCAGGGCATCCATCACCGCCAGGTGGGCACTCTGCACCAATCACAGCAAAGAGAACTGTCAGCATTGGAACAGTCAGGGAAGGTAGCTGCGGGATTGGCTGTCCACCCACCAAACCCAGACGACATTTAATACAGCATCCATCAATTATGGCTAATGCAATAACGGTGGGTAGCAGCACTAACATTCAGGCTGTGTCCCAAACGGCACCCTATTCCCAATATCGTGCACTACGTTTGACCAGAGCCCATAGGGTTGAATCAAAGGCCCTGTTCAATGTAGTGCACTATTTAGGGAAGCGGGTGCCATAAGGGCCACAACCTCAGACTGCTCTGAAAGAGCATGGTCCATGTTAATGTGGCAGAGCGAGCGAGATGAGATCACACCAGGCTGCAGTATGTATGGCAGGTTCTCAGGTCAATAACACATCCAGCCACTAGGGGACTCCACGAACCACAGCTCTGAGTCAGCAGAAAGCATGGCGGTGACCACACCAGAGAGAGAGAGAGAGAGAGAGAGAGAGAGAGAGAGAGAGAGAGAGAGAGAGAGAGAGAGAGAGAGAGAGAGAGGAGAGAGAGAGAGAGAGAGAGAAGAGAGAGAGCAAAGAGAGAGCCGAGAGAGAGAGAGAGAGAGAGAGAGAGAGAGAGAAGAGAGAGAGCAAAGAGAGAGCCGAGAGAGAGAGAGAGAGAGAGAGAGAGAGACAAAAAGAGAGAGAGCCTGTCTGAGTGAACTTTGGAACATCTGTGCTGTCACAATAACAGCCCTTTTTACTCTGTGTACTCCCTCTCTGCCCCTTCACGGTATACTTTCTCTCTTTCCTCCTCCTAGTCACTCCCTCTTCTCCCTTCTAATCATTGTGTGTGTGCGGTTTCTCCCTCCTCTCTGCTAGGAGATATGGCAGCATGACTCATGGACGACAGGTTACAGGACAACGTTGTGTGCAGAGCCTCTCGGGCTGCGCAGGATACAGTTTGGTTCTGTACAGCGTTGTTCTGCAATCAACTCACTAGGTATGGCTCAGTGAGAGAGCAGCACAAACCCCAGGAATCCTGTGGCGCAGTGCACACACACACACACACTAGAATGTGTGTAAAACCACACACACACACACACACACACACACACACACACACAAAACCCCTTCTTTCACACCAACACAACCATAAAACATACAGTATCAATTTACACAACATAAAAAGGGCACAACAATAGCTTCCCCCGTCACATCCCAAACTGAAACTGGCGTATTTCCAGCCAACCCCCAATGCAGGGCCCATTGCTTCCGTTTCTCTCCTTGCCCAAACTCACGACGGTGCCTTTCTCCAAGCTAGTTAGAGCCCCAGTACCTTTTCTCATAGCCAAACCTATTAGTGCCTTTAGTTCTCATGGCCAAACCCATTACATTGTGCTCTCATGGCCCAAGCCCATTAAAACACACCAACAACATGATCAGCTCACTCAGGGGTGAGCTCCTTAGCTCCCATAAGAGGGTTAGCTCGTTAACGGTCTACTGCCGCTTCCCTCCATGCTTACCATGGGGCTAGGTCAGGGATGGGCAACTGATGGGGTTGGGGCCCCCAAAAAAACAGAACTCATCATGAGGGGTCTGCGAAGACAAGAACAGCCTTTGACCCAGTTAGTACAGTCAAAGATTTGTATACCTAAACCAAGATAGATGACAGACTGTCGTTTCCAATGGGAACAAATGAGTCATAGTTGCCAGAACAAGCAAGGAGGTGGGCAGAGCCAAGCATGAGCTAGCGAGATCCTATTGGTGTTTTCTAGCGTGCGTCTGCATATTTCCGTTAGGGAACGCCTACTCTGTGAAGTACACGTGAGCAATAACTCAATTTGCCTTTGCACTCCTAAACAACGCGATTTTTTAAAAACTTTTGCAAAGGGTAAAGTCTACAAAACTTAGTCCACTCTGTTCATAACAGATTCTAGCTTTGGGAACAGAAAACTGTATTGAAATCAAATGTTGTTTCAGCGATAAGAAAATGTGCAGAATGTCACCCAAAATCCATCTCGTTTCATTTCCTCTCACTACTATTTTTGGCAATGAGTGGAAACGCTAAGGGGATGCTTCACATTTATACATCCAGTGAAATATCTTTCTCATTGTTCTATCTGTGGTAAAGTCTAGAACTGTTCATAGAAACACAATGCTCTGACCTAATCAAAATCAGGGCCAGTGAAGGAGAGTGCAAGTTAGAGAGTATGGTGGGTTGGATTTAGATAAGTGCTCTTAGGGTTATCAGTAGGTCTCAAGGACAGATATAGACAGACAGAAAAACAGACAGCAGGGCAGACAGAGACAGACAGAAACAGATAGCTCAGTGTGCGGACAGCCAGGCAGGCAAGCAGTGTTAGTCAAGCCTGGAAAGCACAGCATTTAGTCAAATCAAATACAATTTTATTTGTCACATGTGCCGAATACAACAGGTGTACACCTTACAGTGAAATGCTTACTTACAAGCTCTTAACCGACAATGCAGTTAAGAATAATACCCCACAAAAATAAAAATAACATAATTAAAGAGAAGCAGTAAAATAACAATAGCGAGGCTATATACAGGGGGTACCGGCAGAGTCAATGTGCGGGGGCACCGGTTAGTCGAGATAATATGTACATGTAGGTAGAGTTATTAAAGTAACTATGCATAGAAAATAAACAGAGTGGCAGCAGCGTAAAATAGGGGGGGGGGGGGGGGGGGGACAATGCAAATGGTCTGTTTATAAGCCTTTGGGACCTAGACTTGGCACACTAATACCGCTTGCCGTGCAGTAGCAGAGAGAATAGTCTATGACTAGGGTGGCTGGAGTCTGACAATTTTTAGGGCCTTCCTGACACCGCCTGGTATAGAGGTCCTGGATGGCAGGAAGCTTGGCCCCAGTGATGTACTGGGCCATACCCACTACCCTCTGTAGTGCCTTGCGGTCGGAGGCCGAGCAGTTACCATACCAGGCAGTGATGCAACCAGTCAGGATGCTCTCGATGGTGCAGCTGTATCTGAGGACCCATGCCAATTCTTTTCAGTCTCCTGAGGGGGAATAGATTTTGTCGTGCCCTCTTCACAACTGTCATGGTATGCTTAGACCAGCTCTTAACCTGTTCCACTACAGCCCCGTCAATGAGAATGGGGAAGTGCTCGATCCTCCTTTTCCTGTAGTCCACATTCATCTTCTTTGTCTTGATCACGTTGAGGGAGAGGTTGTTGTCCTGGCACCATACGGCCAGGTCTCTGACCTCCCTATAGGCTGTCTCGTCATTGTCGGTGATCAGGCCTACCACTGTTGTGTCATCGGCAAACTTAATGATAGTGTTAGAGTCGTGCCTGGCCGTGCAGTCATGCAGGCTCAGTCAAGGACAGGTTGAAAATGTCAGTGAGGACACTTGCCAGTTGGTCAGCGCGTGCTTGGAGTACACGTCCTGATAATCCGTCTAGGTCCTGCGGCCTTGTGAGTGTTGACCTGTTTAAAGCTCTTACTCACATTGGCTATGGAGAGCGTGATCACACAGTCAACCCGAATAGCTGATGCTCTCATGCATGCCTCAGTGTTACTTGCCTCAGATCGAGCCTAGAAGTAATTTAACTCGTCTGGTAGGCTCGTGTCACTGGGCAGCTCGCGGCTGTGCTTCCCTTTGTAGTCTGTAATAGTTTGCAAGCCCTGCCACATCCGACGAGCCCGGGGCCGGTGTAGTATGATTCAATCTTAGTCCTGTATTGACGCTTCACCTGTTTGATGGTTTGTCGGAGGGCATAGCAGGATTTCTTATAAGCTTCCGGGTTAGAGTCCCGCTCCTTGAAAGCGGCAGCTCTACATCATTTTCTGGAATTTTCCAAGCTGTTTAAAGGCACAGTCAACTTAGTGTATGTAAACTTCTGACCCACTGGAATTGTGATACAGTGAATTACAAGTTAAACAATCTGTCTGTAAACAATTGTTGGAAAAATTACTTGTGTCATGCACAAAGTAGATGTCCTAACCGACTTGCCAAAACTACTGTTTATTAACAAGAAATTTGTGGAGTGGTTGAAAAACAAGTTTTAATGACTCCAACTTAAGTGTATGTAAACTTCTGACTTCAACTGTATGCGAGGTGAAAATGATGAATCAGGCACCTTATCGATAGCAACAGCTCATGGTCCTCCTGGAATAATTTTTTTATTTAACTAGGCAAGTCAGTTAAGAACAAATTCTTATTTACAATGACGGCCTAGGAACAGTGGGTTAACGGCCTTGTTCAGGGGCAGCTCGGGGATTCGATCTAGCAACCTTTCGGTTACTGGCCCAACGCTCTAACCACTAGGCTACCTGCCGCCCTATCGGAAGTTATTTTGACTCAATGGAGGAACTATGTCAGAAAAATGCTGATGAATGTCTTGCTCGAGCTGTGTATGCAACTGGTTCACCTCTGATACTCACAGGCAATGTGTATTGGAAGATATTTCGGAATGTTCTTTGGCCAGCATACATCCCTCCAACCAGACATGCTTTATCTACTCATTTGCTGGATGCAGAGTTCAAGTGAAGGTCAAGAAAATCATAGAGAAAGCAGACCGTATTGCAATCATCTCTGATGGGTGGTCAAACGTTCGTGGGTAAGGAATAATGAACTACATCTCCACCCCTCGACCAGTATTCTACAAGAGCACAGACACAAGGGACATCAGACACACCGGTCTCAACATTGCAGATGAGCTGAAGGCAGTCATCAATGATCTTGTACCACAGAAGGTATTTGCACTGGTGACAGACAATGCTGCGAACATGAAGGCTGCTTGGTCTAAAGTGGAGATGTCCTACCCTCACATAACACCCATTGGCTGTGCTGCTCATGCATTGAATCTGCTCCTCGAGGACTTCATGGCACTAAAGACAATGGATACACTCTACAAGAGAGCCAAGGAAATGGTTAGGCATGTGAAGGGTCATCAAGTTATAGCAGCAATCTACCTCATCAAGCAAAGTGAGAAGAATAAGAGCACCACATTGAAGCTGCCCAGCAACACACGTTGGGGTGGTGTTGTCATCATGTTTGACAGTCTCCTGGAGGGGAAGGAGTCTCTCCAAGAAATGGCCATATCACAGTCTGCCGATATGGACAGCCCCATCAAGAGGATCTTCCTGGATGATGTATTTTGGGAGAGAGTGGTAAGCAGCCTGAAACACCTTAAACCTATAGCAGTAGCCATTGCACGGATTGAGGGAGACAATGCCATCCTGTCTGATGTTCAGACTCTGCTTGCAAATGTAAGAGAAGAAATCCGTACTGCCATGCCCATTTCATTTATTTTTTGTTTTACCTTTATTTATACAGGTTTTTCTCATTGAGATAACATCTCTTTTCCAAGAGAGACCTGGTCCAATAGCAGCAGGCGGAACAAACTTTTCAGACAAAACAACTTACATAAACTAACACAACATTAAACAAAACTATAAACACAGTACAACAAAAACATTTTACGTTAAAAACACGAAAGTCTTGACTAAAAACAGCTAGCCTAAAAACAATTACACTCTTCTATGATATATACATCGATCAAGTGTTTAAACTCCACCAACGAAACTAGATCATCACATTTTAAAATGTTCAGGAGAGAATTCCAGGACCACGGTGCTAAATAACTAAAACTTCTACCATGACTTGTTCTAATTTTAGATACTGTTAGAAGCAAATGAGAATGGGACCGTAATTGATATTTATTTACCGACCTGACTAAAAAAGAACAGAGATAAAATGGCATTTTACCCAATATGGCCTTATAAATCAGTGTATACCAGTGTTTAAGCCTACGCAAGGTCAATGACGACCAGCCAATAGCGCTGTAGAGATCACAATGCTTTTGATTTGTAATGAACCGGAGGGCTGCATGATACACTGAATCAAGTGCTCTCAGGGTAGTGGCTGAGGCCTGCATATATATATATATATATATATAACATCACTAAAATCTAAAACAACCAGTAATGTACATCGTACCAGCTCCTTCCAGGCCTCAAAAGAAAAACAAGCCTTATACCGGTAATAAAAACCTATTTTCAGCTTGAGCTTCCTTATCAAGTTCTCTACATGCACAGTGAAGCTTGGCTTATCATCAACCCACACACCCAAATATTTGTACACTAACTTGCTCTTTAGTATGTCCAGCCAATGTAGCAATGACATGATTAGTAACATGCCTGGCATTTGAAAATACCATGCATTTTGTTTTACCTGAATTTAGAACCAGCTTTAAAAATCATACAGATTCTGTTGTATGATATTAAATGTCCTTTGGGCATTTTCAAAAGCTAAAGATAAACTACTACCACTTGAATAAAGAAGAATATCATCTGCATAAAAATGAACATCCGCTGTTTCAATAAGATCCCCAATGTTGCTGATATACAAAATGAACAACAGTGGACCCAAAATAGAACCCTGCGGAACACCTGAGCACACCTCTACGGACTCAGATTTACAACCATCCGCCATTACACATTGTGTACGATTTGATTGTTTTTTTTTTATTACCTATCTAGAGCATGACCAGTAATTCCACAACATTTTAACCTTTGCACTAACACAGCATGGTCCACAGTGTCAAAAGCCTTCAACAAATCAATAAAGACAGACACACAATGTAATTTCTTATCAAGAGCACAGTGGATGTCATTTAAAACCTTCAATGTTGCTGAAAAAGTGCTGTGGCCAGACCTAAAACCTGATTGCATTCCATTTAAGATGTTGTTTTCTTGGACTCCAGTACCTTTGACAGTACAGACAATTTTGATATGGGTCGATAATTGTCAAGTAGCGAAGGATCTCCACCTTTCAGGAGAGGCAGTACAAAAGCAGATTTCCATAACTCTGGGATTTCCTTTATATCAAGCGTGAGGTTAAAAATACATGTTAAGGGGGAGCAATGATGCCTGCAGCTAGGTGTAGGAAGCGGGGGTCTAGTTCATCAGGGCCAGGAAACAGAGAAGGACGGAAAGGAGAACCTGGTAAAGGAGTGCACAGGGGTGTCGGGGCTCAATTATACCTTTGACCTTTTCAAATAAACTGCCTGCATCTAAAAGGCTTTCAGAATGGAGGTTCTCTCAGATAAAATCTGTATGTCTACCAACAATTGTTTGGGAAGCTGTGTATCTTTTTTTGCACTCCAAACCTTTCACTAGTTGCCAAAATTTGGATGGACTATTTAAATTATGTGAAGTAGATTTCAGGTAGTGGTCTGCTTTCAATTTACTGATCATAGCCACACCCATATTTCGAAGACGTTTAAAAGCCATCCAATCATCTGCCAAACCAGTCCCTCTTGCTTTAGCCCACATAGCATTTCGTTCCCTTATGATTTTTGTAAGTTCCTTAGTAAACCAAGGGTTCTGTCTGCCCTTAATCCAGAATTTCTTTAAAAGGGGCATGCCTATTGCATACATCCTGGAATGTGTTGTGGAAGTAAGAAAAGGCTAGTTCAACATCAGGGATTAATTCCATTCAATGCTAGATACATCATGTAAAAAACCTTGAATACCAAACTGCTTCAAGTTTATTTTCGTAATGACATATGGAGATTTCTTAGGAATTTTACCATCTCACACACAGGCAATAGCACAGTGATCACTTATGTCATTTGCAAAAATACCAGAAGCATTAAAACGATGAGGAGTTGCTCTAAGCAGAGTAAACTGCAGTTCTAAAACACATCAAAAAGCGTAAAGACTTCTGCCTGAAGCCCATACACACCGCAGTGTACATGTTGGACCCCAAGTATGCTGGTAAGAGCATCCTGTCTGGTGCAGAAATCAACAAGGCCTATGATGTCTCGCCACCTTGGCCTGGATGACGGCAAGGTTCTTGGCAGTCTGGCGAAGTAGAATTCCAAGCAAGGGCTTTGGGATGGAGATGCAATATGGCAGTCGTGCCAACATATCTTTTCAGCCACCTGGTGGAAGGGACTTTGTGGATGTGAGGCTCTTTCCCCTGTTGCCTCCATCATCCGCCAAATCCCACCAACATCTGACGCCTCAGAGCGCAACTGGTCCTTGTTAGGGAACACACACACCAAAGCACGCAACAGGCTGACCAATACAACGGTTGAAAAACTGGTGGCCACCCGGGAAAATGTGAGGCTTTTTGAGCCTGACAACGAGCCATCCTCAACAAGGTTGGAAAGTGACAGTGAAGATGAGGCCTCAGAGTCTGATGTTTAAGAGGTGGACATTGAGGAGGTCCAGGGAGAAGACATGGAAGCCTGAGAGGAATACAACCAAGGCTTTAGTGTAGAAACGATCATTTTACAGATGTACGTTGAAAATGTTTTTGGGAGATGCGATGGATCATTGGGGATCATTCAATATTCCCTTTTGTTGTTGAGTGAAATCATCCCATGTGAAGAGTCAACTCATTTAATTAAAGTTCAATTCATAAATAAAGTTTGTTTTATTTCTATTGGAAGGATTTAATCATTTGTAATTATGTCTACTTGTGATAAGGTAAAATGTTTATGTTTCTGTCTCCATATGATATGGTAAATATATCCAATGCAAAAAACATCTACATTTAATTGGTATTAATATTAATTTGCATATATTCTCGTTAATTCCCATTTATTCCCACGGAAAGTTTCCACCTCTGAATATTCCCCAAAATGTGCAACCCTAGTGGCACCCACGCACGAACACACCAGGTTCTGAGAAGTGGGCCTACAGGTACATGTAACCTCCACTGCTCCCCACTGGAGACGAGAACAGCCTTTGACCCAGTTAGTAAAGTGTAGAACTGTTTATAAAACACACAACACTCTGACCTTCCAATCAAATCAAGGCCATGCAGTGAAGGACAATGAGTCTGGAGGGTTGTTTTAAATAAGTGCTCTTAGGGTTTTCAGTAGGACTCAAGGACAAAGACAGAAAAACAAAAAACAGACAGATAGCAGGGCAAACAGATAGCAGGGCAAACAGATAGCAGGGCAAACAGATAGCAGGGCAAACAGATAGCAGGGCAAACAGATAGCAGGGCAAACAGATAGCTCAGTGTGCAGACAGCCAGACAGGCATTGTTCGTCTAGCCTGGTAAGCACAGCGTTCAGTCTGGTTTTAATCAGGCTAGGTTTCCTTTGGACTAGCTGTCCAACTGAACGACACCAGGGGCTCCTGTCCTGAAGGCCTCTATTCATGAATTGTTTAAGAGCAGGAGTGCTGATCTATGATTAGTTTAGCCTTTTTTGCCTGTTATATGCTCATTCTAAGGATCCGCATCACTGCAGAGACAGAGACCGGGGCTAAGGACAGAGAGAGCAGCTGAGGACAGAGACGGGGGCTGAGGGGAGGGACGGAGATGGGCTGAGGACAGAGACGGGGGCACATACAGGGGCTGAGGGGAGGGACGGAGATGGGCTGAGGACAGAGACGGGGGCACAGAGACGGACTGAGGGCAGAAACGGGATGGGGGAGAAATGGAGACGGGCAGAGAGGAGAGAAAGGGGCTGAGGACTGATGTGTAGCTAAGACAGGGGAGAGTAATTTGGGCAACACTAGCTGAAGATATAATAGATACAGAGGACACAGAAAATATAGAAATGTACCCATTGCTATAATTGTACTGCGGTCGTTTACTCGACTATGCTTGTTCTACACTGTAACAGTTGCTTCTGGTCTGTCCCTCGTACATGAATCTATCACTCAGACCAATAATGATTCTATCTTTGTCTCCCCCTCTATCAGTGTTGTTTCACATAATGCACAACAAAATAGTCCCCAAATGGTACCCTATTCCCTAAAAAGTGCACTGCTTTTGACCTAGGGCTGGGCGATATGGCCAACGTATCATATCACAAGATTTTCACATTTGTGAAGGTATTTTATGTTTCTGAACAGTAAAACTTCCAAATATGCTTTATGAGTAGTTCATGACCCCCAGGGTGGCAACACATACATTCTAAGTGATTTCAATGTCTTTCTCCAACCAAATTGTTTTATACTGTTCAATCAAACTTAAAAAATATATATTTTCTGGATTTTGTTCAATTTATGCACTTTTGTTATTACGTATTCATGCTTCACCTATTCCTCTCTGATTTTGAAGATACCGTTGCACAAACAACATGCTAGGTCTGCACCAGAACGGGCCCCAGGCTGTATTAGTCATCTATGTTTGCTCTGACTCAAAGTTCATTTAGAAGCTAGCTAACGTTAGCCAGCTAACTAGCGATTAGCATTAGGGGATAACAATTTATTTTAGCCACAGCTTGCTAAGAAAAGAAACTAGCAGACAGTAGTTTGCAGACAGTAAGATAAACAAACTAATATTGTTATAGAACGCTAGACTGCAGAGTGAACGGCAAGAAAGTGCTTGTGACTCAAGAGCAACTGCTCTCTCCTTGCGTGACATGGGGCAGGGTTTGGTGTAGGGGAAGCGGCATACAGCACGAGGAGAGGGAGAAAGACATCTCAAGTATCAAACAGAGTAAACTATAAAAACCAGCCAGAGTTGCGTATAACGTTTTTTTTTTTTTTTAAAACATCATTGCTGTTATATAGTAAAATACGGTATACCGCCCAGCTCTATTTTGACCAGAGCCCTATGGCTTACCAGCAGCAGGCCTCCTCCCTTCTCTCTATTGGCTAACCACAGCCCCCTCTCTTTGTTATAATCATTAACCCTGTCTTGAGTCCCAAATGGCACACTATTCCCTACCTAGTGCACTACTTTTGACCAGAGACCAATGGGGCCTGGTACTTTTGACCAGAGACCAATGGGGCCTGGTCAAAAGTAGAGCAATGGAGAGGACAAACAGGTCATAACAACAGATTTCCTTGTCAGGGGGAGGCCTTTCTTCCACCTCAATCCCTCATTAGTCGGAGCCTAATCTGTACTAACCAGCCCCTTTTACTGTACTTGTTGTTTTACTTTTTCGGAACTCAAATTCTCCCTGACTGGTAGTCATCATAGCATGTACACACACTGCTGCTGCTACAAGGCTGCGACCTGAATCTCTCCACACAACTGCCGTTCGGTCTGTCTGTCTGTCTCTCTCTCTGTGCTGGGTTTAAAGTGCTGAGGTCGGCACAGTGCTGTGTGTGTGTGTGTGTGTGTGTGTGTGTGTGTGTGTGTGTGTGTGTGTGTGTGTGTGTGTGTGTGTGTGTGTGTGTGTGTGTGAGAGACTAGAGACTACATGGCAGTGCCAGCCCAGCCACCGTTGCCCTGCTGTCACATACTATTCTACCTAGGGGAGGGATGGGGGGCGCTGGGCTCTCCCCTCCTCACTCTAGTGGTGTGTTGTGCTCAACGGAGGCAGGGTCACACTACTAGCTTATCTGTGAGCCAAGACTTGTCTGTTCAATGTATGCGTATTGTCTGCAGTGTAGTGGGACAGACAGAGACAAGACAGAGACGGGGGCTGGGGGCAGGGACAGTGGCTGGGACAGGGGCTGGGAGCAGGGACAGGGGCTGGGGGCAGGGACTGGGGCAGTGGCAGGGACAGGGGCTGGGACAGGGGCTGGGGGGAAAGATGGGGGTTGGGGGGGGGCAATCTGGCTAGCACAGTCAGTGCAGGGCCAGGGAGAGAGAGGAAAGACAAGGGCTGAGAGCTCTCAGGGTAGCATGGGGATAAAGCTGTCATGATGTCTGCATGGTCTGGGTTGAGATGGGCTGTCTGGGGGGGGGGGGGGGGGGGGGGGGGGGAGATGCCATTTCCAGCCAGCCCAGTAGCTCTCTCTAATGGGGAGAGAGAGATTCAACAACACTCCCTGACACCGATTACCCACAACAGAGCGACTGGAATGGTTGTGGAGCTGAGCCATTTGTCATCATGTCGCTGCAATGGCTGCCTTTTCAAGTGTTCAATTTAAAAGACAAAAAGTAGAGGGAAATACAGTAAAGCATCCAAACAGAGAGTCAGACACAGAGGGAGCCATTACCTTAATGTTCATGTTAAAATGAGAGGAATTAGAGAGTCTGAGAGTGTGGAATTTTGGACAGAGAGAGAAAGACTGACAGAGAGGAATGTGAGAGAGTGAAGGAACTAGTGAGAGTGTGAGGAGGGGAGGAGGAAACTGAAGCTGGTTTCACATGAACGATAGCAAAGGCACATTTTCGAGAGGTATCAATTCGAGAGACAATACTTATCACGTCTCGAGTAGAGGTCGACCGATTATGATTTTTCAACGCCGACACCGGTAATTGGAGGACCAAAAAAAGCCAATACCGATTAAATCGGCCGATTTAAATATATATAACGACAATTACAACAATACTGAATGAACACTTATTTTAACTGAATATAATACATCAATAAAATCAACTTAGTCTCTAATAAATAATGAAACATGTTCAATTTGGTTTAAATAATGCAAAAACAAAGTGTTGGAGAAGTAAAATTGCAATATGTGCCATGTAAAAAAGCTAACGTTTAAGTTCCTTGCTCAGAACATATGAAAGCTGGTGGTTCCTTTTAACATGAGTCTTCAATATTCCCAGGTAAGAAGTTTTAAGTTGTAGATATTATAGGACTATTTCTCTCTATACCATTTGTATTTCATATACCTTTGACTATTGGATGTTCTAATAGGTACTTTAGTATTGCCAGCCTAATCTCGGGAGTTGATAGGCTTGAAGTCATAAACAGCGCAATGCTTGAAGCACAGCAAAGAGCTGCTGGCAAATGCAGGAAAGTGCTGCTTGAATGAATGCTTACGAGCCTGCTGCTGCCTACCACCGCTCAGTCAGACTGCTCTATCAAATCATAGACTTAATTATAATATAATAAACACACATAAATACGAGCCTTAGGTCATTAATATGGTAGAATCTGGAAACTATCATTTCGAAAACAAAACGTTTATTCTTTCAGTGAAATACGGAACCGTTCCGTATTTTATCGAACGGGTGGCAACCCTAAGTCTAAATATTGCTGTTACATTGCACAATCTTCAATGTTATGTCATAATTATGTACAATTCTGGCAAATTAATTACGGTCTTTGTTAGGAAGAAATGGTCTTCACACAGTTCGCAACGAGCCAGGCGGCCCAAACTGCTGCATATACCCTGACTCTGCTTGCACAGAACGCAAGAGAAGTGACAATTTCCCTAGTTAAAAGAAATTCATGTTAGCAGGCAATATTAACTAACTTTGCAGGTTTAAAAATATATACTTGTGTATTGATTTTAATAAAGAAATTGATGTTTATGGTTAATGAAACTCCTGGCCTTATGGAGAATGAAAACATTTAAATCCTGTCAAACAAATCATGAGGCGAATCAGATTTTTTTTTTTTAAACAAAAAAAAACAACATGACTTTGTCCTTCTTTTCAACGCTTGTGTGTCAACATTTTGTATTAAACTAAATTAAAAGTGCTTGAGTAAATGCCAGGTTGCATAGCCCTGCTATGCGGATCTCTGCAACGTGGATAGATGGAAATCGCCACACAATGCTACAAATGAAGAAACATAACCTATATGTAAGACCTATATGCATTTTATTTTTGGGTGGCAGGAATGGACTTCCATACAGAACAGCTCAACATCAACTCCCCAGTGAATTATACCAACGCTTTCAGTCGCAATTTCTTTTACCACACGTAAACCCTTTAATTGTCTGCACATGCTTGTGAACTGTTGCGTAAGCAAGAACGTCAACCAAACCCTCTCTCGGCTCGTGACATTCCCGTCACTAATGTGAATTGAAAAGTGTATGTACATATTATGTAAATCAAAATTTGGTCCAGAGAACTCTTATTCAGTGAGAATAAGCCCTTTACTGGTGGGGCTGGGACTGTTTCACTGTGGTGTAATACAGTGATCATTCAGGAGGGAGTGGACTACAGGGTCATTCACAACTAAAGCGTGGAATGAAAGCAGAGTAGAGAGGAAGAGAGGAGGGGTTGGGAGAAGGGGGGGGGGGTCACAGATTTCCTGTCCCGACCCTGCGGAGCTTGCTAAGCCAAATCACAAGTTCTCACTAATGAGAAGGGAGAGGGGGGGTAGAGAGAGGTGCAAGCCTGGAACACAGGGCACACAGTCCGCCAGCCAAATCGCCATAACAACCAACAATCTGACCCACAATGCACCTCACCACCCACAATCCTGAGCGTGGCAGTGGTGCTCTACCCCCCTCCGGCTTAACACCGGGTCGCTCTGCTCAGAATCCTCCTGAGCTGACCGGACATAACATATCCTCCAATATATTAAATAATATAATAAGAAGATATATATATATATATATATATATATATATTCAGCTGTCCATAAGGAAATCATTCATCTCTGCTTTGGGAATACTGCGACTATCATCCATGTAAATAATAACAATAACAAGAAAACAAACACTAAATTCATCTCGCAGATCGTTAAGAGCGATTATGACGGATGAAAGGTGAAATCTGATTATGTCTGAAATATGACTTAACCCTCTGAACCCCCTCCCCCTCCCAGCCACAGCCCCGTACTCATGAAATCCAGGGTTAGACAGAGTGACAACGAGAAGGATCAGACAGCCAGCCAGGTCTGGGGGATCAGTGGGGTGCGGTGGGTGCGGAGTGCTCTTGCGGTCGGTGTGGGGATGTTGGGGGGGAGGGTGCAGCGCGGTGGGGTTCGGTGGGGCTGGTGCGCTTCCCGGCACCCCACGCTCCACTGACAAGAACAGCACATGGTATTGGACATGTCTAGCTAGATACTAAATACTGAAGCAGCAGCAAAACCACACCAATCTGTGCTGCGCCAGCTTTTTGCAAACCTCCCAAATGGATAACACTGTCCCCCCCCCCCAACCAACCTCCAAGATCAATGTTGTAATCCCTGCCGCTTTCCTTTGTTGAGTCTTCTCTGTAACAAACAAAAGAAAATACAACTAAATGTTATTTCCCCCCCTTGGCAGACCTGGGAGGTCCCATGACGGGCCAAATGTTGCGAGACGATGTTCAGCAGCATTCCTGATCCAGGGGATAAAGTGTGTCTACGTACCAAATGGCACCCTCTGTCCTATATAGTGCACTCCTTTTGACCAGAGCCCTATGGGTGCACAACTGGGACCTGGTAAAAAGTAGTGCACTACGTAGGGAATGGGGTGCCACTTGGGACCCAGCCTGTGCCACTTCTAATCCCTACTGAGCTCTAGACGGATGCTAACTTGAGCGAAAACTTGCGTACACAGCAGTATGAGTTAGGTCAACGTGTCAGCGACTCACTAACCAAAACCAACCATAGACACAGGCAGGGACTTCTGAAACAGGGCTATCCTCTGACCACCCCCGCTGCTCCCCCAAAGTACATTCATGCCTTTGACATATGTAGGCTACAGAACATTTGAATGAACTTCACTGACTGAGTCGCTCTGGATAAGAGTGCTAAATGACCAAAACGTAAATCTGACAACATAAACAAGAATTTCATTCAAAACACTTGTTAAAAAAAAATTGAACTGGCTTTGAGGTCCAGAGTTGAGTTTGAGGGACATGGGGAAATAGGGTGTCATTTGGGGGACAGCCCAAGACCAGATGTCGTATAGCAAGGCTGGCTGAGTGATATAGATGGCTTCAGTGACCCTCGCTGTGTGTGTGTCTGGTGTGAAATGGCTAGCTAGTTAGCGGTGCGCGCTAGTAGCGTTTCCAATCGGTGACGTCACTTGCTCCGAGACCTTGAAGTGTTTCCCTTGCAGAGCGATAGGTAGTGGTGTAAAGTACTTAAGCAAAAATACTTTAAAGTACTTCTTTAGTTTTTTGGGGGTATCTGTACTTTTCTATTTATATTTTTGACAACTTTTACTTCACTACATTCCTAAATAAGTTTTTACTCCATACATTTTCCCTGACATCCAAAAGTACTCGTTACATTTTGAATGCTTAGCAGGACAGAAAATGGTCCAATTCACACACTTATCAAGAGAACATCCCTGGTCATCCCTACTGCCTCTGATCTGGCAGACTCACTAAACACAAATGCTTCATTTGTAAATGATGTCTGCGTGTTGGAGTGTGACCCTGGCTATACGTAAATAAATAAATAAATACAATTGTGCCGTGTGGTTTGCTTAATAAGGAATTCGAAATGATTCATTCTTTTACTTTTGATACTTAAGTATATTTTAGCAATTACATTTACACTTGATACTTGAGTAAAAGTATAAACGTATTTGGTTTGAAATATACTTAAGTAGTATTTTACTACTTTGGTTGGTGTGTGAACACGCTGTGTGTGCGCGTGAGTGCATTCATGCGTGTATCGACACAGATGAGCTTTCATATAAATCCGCACACTACAGCAGCAGATTGCTGTTGCTCCAAAGCCGTTTACTGGCCAAGGCCCACACTGATGCACTGTTCCATCCTCCTAACGCTGTGCGTGCGTGTTGCATGACCCACTTTCCTCCCCTGACAGAGCCAGGCAGCGGCCCAGCTCAGACAGCAGCACCGTCTACAGATCAAGCTCAGAGAGCACTACAAGTGCAAGTTGAGTAGCAGCAGTAGTAGCCGAACAGTGGTGAGTCTCACTAGCAGCTCTTGGCCAGCTGAGGCTGAGGGAGCCTCCCAGGCCTGGTGGCATGGCAGCAACACCATCACCCCCATGGAGTTGAGACAGCACCAGCTGAGCACAGAACACAGCACAGACAGTACTAGCTGAGCACAACTCTCACCTCCACTATACCATTGGTTCCATTGCGCCAGCCAGGCAAGCTCAATCGAGCGCAGCTTAAGTGTTTGAAAGAACATCAATACTATTTGAACCCAGGTCTGGAGGAGACAGCACAGCACACCTCTCCCCTCACACACCACCGGTCCAATTAGTACAAGGACCTGCAGACAGCGAATACACCACCTGGTGCCCTGGACAACAGGTAGAGAGCTCCAGGCAGTTTCACGAGAGGCGTGCGCTGCTCAGCATAACATTACACTCTGGTTCTATTTTCAATAATTGCTCACAGCCGAGAACACTTGATAAAGTGGCTGGCCGGACGAGTGTAGCTCCCCTGTTAGAGGCACCAGGCAGAGAAGCGGAGAGGTAGAGTTAGAGAGAGGCGGAGGCGGAGGCATGGGTAATGGAACGTTCTACTTTCACCTGACTGACTATGAGGGAAACACGCCTGGCTACAGCTACACAGGTTCTCCAGAGACTGACTTCGAGGCATTCGAATCACAGAGCCGGTGTCTGTTGGGCGGGTGTCTGCTAGAGGAGCTGGGCTGGATGGGGGTGAGAACATAGATGTTGTAGTGAAGATTATACAGTATTGGGGGGGGGGGGGGGGGGGTAATATGATTAAAGTCACACTGTAAAAATTAGGAGAATGTCAAAGTATGCTCATGCAGCCAAAATGTAGCCTTTGACTATAGCACTTTCATGATGTATAATGAGAATTCTATGATGGTCTATTGTGCTCAAGTTGGAATTCCATTAATTGTTTACAAAGTCCTCTACATCTCATTAAGATATTTCTAAGTCATATTTCAAAATAAAATCTAGGACGTATAATATTGAATTTGTTAGAGACTAACATTACAGACTGTTGTTAAATTGGGTATAGTGAAAGAAGAGACATGAAGCTGTAATGTTACACAGTTCCTATTTGAACAGGCTCAGCCCTCCAGAATAATGACAACGTCAAAACATGGGTACAGAGTAGAGGTCGACCGATTAATCGGAATGGCCGATTAATTAGGGCCGATTTCAAGTTTTCATAACAATCGGTAATTGGAATTTTTGGCCACCGATTTACCGTTTTTTTTTTTTACACGTTTATTTAACTAGGCAAGTCAGATTAAGAACACATTCTTATTTTCAATGACTGCCTAGGAACGGGGGTTAACTGCCTTGTTCAGGGGGGATTCGGGGATTCGTTTTTGCAACCTTCCGGTTACTAGTCCAACGCTCTAACCACCTGCCTTACATTGCACTCCACAAGGAGCCTGCCTGGCAGGCTGACTACCTGTTACGCGAGGGCAGCAAGAAGCCAAGGTAAGTTGCTAGCTAGCATTAAACTTATCTTATAAAAAACTATCAATCTTAACATAATCACTAGTTAACTACACATGGTTGATGATATTACTAGTTTATCTAACGTGTCCTACGTTGCATATAATCGATGCGGTGCCTGTTAATTTCTCATCGAATCACAGCCTACTTCGACAAATGGGTGATGATTTAACAAGCACATTTGCGAAAAAAAGCACTGTCGTTGCACCAATGTACCTAACCATAAACAATGCCTTTCTTTAAAATCAAATACACAAATATATATTTTTAAACCTGCATATTTAGTTAATATTGCCTGCTAACATGAATTTGTGTCACTTCTCTAGCGTTCCGTGCGAGCAGTCAGGGTATATACAGCAGTTTGGGCCGCCTGCCTCATTGCGGACTGTGTGAAGTCCAGTTATTCCTAACAAAGGCCGTAATTAATTTGCCAGAATTGTACATAATTATGACATAACATTGAAGGTTGTACAATGTAACAGCAATATTTAGACTTCGGGATGCCACCCGTTCGATAAAACACGGAACGGTTCTGTATTTCACTGAAATAATAAACGTTTCGTTTTCGAAATGATAGTTTCCGGATTCGACCATATTAATGACCTAAGGCTCGTGTTTCTGTGTGTTATTATGTTATAATTAAGTCTATGATTTGATATAGCAGTCTGACTGAGCGATGGTAGGCAGCAGCAGGCTCGTAAGCATTCATTCAAACAGCACCTTCATGCGTTTTGCCAGCAGCTCTTCGCATTTCTTCAAGCATTGCGCTGTTTATGACTTCAAGCCTATCAACTCCCAACCGATGTGAAATGGCTAGCTAGTTAGCGGGTGCGCGCTAATAGCGTTTCAAACGTCACTCGCTCTGAGACTTGGAGTAGTTGTTCCCCTTGCTCTACATGGGTAACGCTACTTCGAGGGTGGCTGTTGTCGATGTATTCCTGGTTCGAGCGAGGAGAGCGATGGAAGCTATACTGTTACACTGGCAATACTAAAGTGCCTATTAGAACATCCAATAGTCAAAGGTATATGAAATACAAATCGTATAGAGAGAAATAGTCCTATAATAACTACAACCTAAAACTTCTTACCAGGGAATATTGAAGACTCATGTTAAAAGGAACCACCAGCTTTCATATGTTCTCATGTTCTGAGCAAGGAACTTAAACGTTAGCTTTTTTTACATGGCACATATTGCACTTTTACTTTCTTCTCCAACACTTTATTGTTGCATTATTTAAACCAAATTCAACATGTTTCATTATTTATTTGAGGCTAAATTGATAGTATTTATGTATTATATTAAGTTAAAATAAGTTTTCATTCAGTATTGTTGTAATTGTCATTATTACAAATAAATAAATAAATAGAATATTAACAAAAAATAAAAAAAATAAAAATCGCCCGATTAATCGGTATCGGCTTTTTTGGTCCTCCAATAATCGGTATCGGCATTGAAAAATCATAAATCGGTCGACCTCTAGTACAGAGATGAGGTAGTCATAAAACAAATCATGTTTAATACTATTATTGCACACAGAGTGAGTACATGCGTCTTGTGAAGCACATTTTTACTCCTTAACTTATTTAGGCTTGCCATAACAAAAGGGGTTGAATACTTATTGACATTTCAGCTTTTCATTTGTAATTAATTGGTAAAAACCAATTTAATTTCTAACAACATAATTCCACTTTGACATTATGGGGTATTGTGTGTAGGCCAGTGACACCAAATCTCAATTGAATCTATTTTAAATGCAGGCTGTAACACAACAAAATGTAGAAGAAGTCAAGGGGTGTGAATACTTTCTGAAGGTACGGTCTTTAATCTTTAGCCTAATAAACTGCATGGTTAATGGAGTCATAGTGGGAGGACCAAACACCACATCATCGCGTGACTCCATGTTTACTTCGACATGTTGTTATTATATAAACATTTGTGCATAAAGGCACTTCCACTGCCATTTCTCACATAACACACTTAACCGGTACAAAAAGATCCCACCGTGTGGAACGAACAAATGATCTGTTGCCATTTATCAAATTTACCCGAAACGTCCTTTTCCCGTCACAGCTGTTGTGATTCGCATAAAAGCTGTGAATGGAAACGTGGTTAGAGAGAGAGAGAAACACACACACAGAGAGAAAGAAGAAAGAGAGAGCGCGAGAGAGCGCGAGAGAGAGAGCTACCAGCTCGTAACAGAGCCGTGTTCTCTTAACACAGGGAGCTCTGGTTCCACTGGTGCTGAGGAGTTTGCCTATTGTTCTAATCTAAGGCCTAGTCAGAGCCACCTATTGTCTCGGAATCACTACCTTCTCCAGACCTCCCAGCCCTCCCTCCCAGTCCCACCCCTACCATGCTACACCCAGAATTAAGACTGAATCCCCCCCTGGAGTCACCCTGACGTCCCCCTGGTCCTCACAGCTGGATCCACTCATCTTCAGGGGATCGGCTTGGGTGATGTGGAGGGACCGGGGAATGGGCCCGGAAAGGGGGTCTTTTTTTAATGTTGCCTAATCCGTGGAATCAAAGCATAAACAAGTCCCTTCCTGTGTGACCCAACCCTAACCCACCCACCCCCTCCCCATACATGCACAACCTACACACCCCAATCCCCCTCCACAGATTTAACATCCCCGCTCCCCCTGGACCAGCAGTAATGGCTGAGGGTGACCAGACAATGCCTGTGTGTGTGTGTGTGTATGTGTGTCCCTATGAGGTAGACCGTACGCACAGACGACCAGATCGATCACTGCTGGATGGATTATTGTGACACCAGGAACGGTCCAGTGGCAGTTTCCAGCGCAGCTTCGATCTTCCCTCAAATGAACCTGTGTGAACCTGCAGTCATCCCCAGTCACCCCAATCTCATCCCAGGGGCATTACCATCACTGGGAGACAAAAAAACAGAAATCTTCCTCTATTTCCCATAACACGAACCATAGTCTCTCGTGTCAGACGAAACATAACACGAGACTTGGCTCAGGACGCCAAGATTACCATGTCAACACGCCATATGCCACACCCATCCCTTACCATTTTGATTGGTTTATGCCGGAGGTCCTCGTCAGTCACGGGGACGTCCTGATCTTTGGGGGTCACGCCCCTGTTGGCGAGGAGCTGCAGCAGGGTGGCGTTGTCTTTTGGGGCCCCTGACCCCCCCTGGTCCCCCTGCAGCAGACCGTAGGTGCGGCAGTAGAGTTCAGAGGAGAGCAGGAGGCGTGTGACGGGGGGCTTCAGGTGCTCCTGCTCATACTGGTCACAGTAGAAGGGCTCCCGCAACTCCACTGGAACATGCTCTACGGACGAGAAGAGGGACAAAAACAGTGAGGGAAATAATCATGTGGGAGCAGAGTACACTATTAATAGGGAAAACAAGGTCCTCCTGAAAAGATACCCGGACTGCATCCAATATACCAGATAGGGATGTGACAAATGAAACATTTTTCTTAACGTTTAAAAGCGCCATTGTTTTATCGGTGTTCCATTAAAAACAATAAGAAATCTTGACAACATTTCACCTGAATTCACACTGCAGCTTTTCTGCTGCAAGAAAGGGTTTGGGTCTCACGGTGCGTCCCTGTCAGATGGTTAAGCATCACACCTGTACTGCGATTACTGTACCTCAAATCCAACTCTGAAAGTTAGCATTTCGCTCTCATTTAACTTCTCAAAGTATTTCCATACAGGTCTTTGCTGCTGTCATTTGCCTTTCTCTGCCATTTATTTCCAACTGTTAACGACAATGACTTAGTGGTGAAGAGTCGACTCCCCTTTCTGAGAGTCAAGATTCGATTCCGGTAGGATTCAGTATTTTTGGAAGAGACTGTTCTCGGAAGTACGGCAACTAATCAAAACACTCGCATCTTTCATATCGAGCTAGCGAGGGACAGAGAGAGAGAACGGAGGTGCACAGTATAGGCAGTAGGGCGCTGGGAACGATACCAGTATCGTGATACACTACATGACCAAAAGTATGTGGACACCTGCTCGTCGAAAATCTCATTCCAAAATCAAGGGCATTAATATGGAGTTGGTCCCTCATTTTGCTGCTATAACAGCCTCCACTCAGCCGTAATGTTGGAAACATCATTATGTTGTCATATATAGTCACATTTAGTTTTTAAAGGACCAACTAGTTTGATCTGCTTCGTGTTTACATTTTTGCCATGGAAAAAAATATTGCGATGCTGGTATCGTCACGGCCCTAATAGGCATGTCGGCTACCAGACAGACAGAACAATGGACTATCTATCGGAAATTAAAAGCTGTATCTCACAATTGCATGCTGTATCTCGCAGATTTCTTGGCTTTACCATGTCTCGCAACTTCAGTAATCATCAATGAATAGGATATTGCTGATTGAGCGAGATTCAACGCTTCGCTCTCGCAGTCACACAAAGTATCTGCGCATGTGCACAGGTTCGCAGCGTGGCTGTGGGTCACGGAAATTGACCCACTATGCTGTTTACTTTCTGCATCTACAAAAACATTATTACATTTTTGTATTATTTTTGGATTTTTTTATAATTAGGTTTAGGATTTTTCTTAACATTAAGGATCTCAACTTTCACACCCTTAATACCAGAGGTCTTTAAAAAGGAATAGGGTGCCATCTCAAGACACAATCTCTCAGCTGTTTGTTCTGGATATGTGACAGGAACACAACGTTCAAAGTCCTAACAATATCATTGGCAAAACACAGTTTAAAGTCCTATTGTCAGATAAACACATTCTGTTTATCTCTTAGTATATAATAGAAACAAACTTAAAGTGAATGTTTCCTCATCAATTATACACCGAGTATACAAAACACTAGGAACACCTGCTCTTCCCATGACAGACTGACCAGGACAGCGGAGTCAATCACCACCTTCCGGAGACACCTGAAACCCCACCTCTTTAAGGAATACCTTGGATAGGATAAAGTAATCCTTCTAACCCCCCCCCCCCCCCTTAAAAGATTTAGATGCACTATTGTAAAGTGGTTGTTCCACTGGATATCATAAAGGTGAATGCACCAATTTGTAAGTCGCTCTGGATAAGAGCGTCTGCTAAATGACTTAAATGTAAATGTAATGTAAATGTGAATCCAGCTGAAAGCTATGATCCTTTATTGATGTCACTTGTTAAAGCCACTTCAATCAGTGTAGATGAAGGGGAGGAGACGGGTTAAAGAAGGATTTTTAAACCTTGAGACAATTGAGACATGGGTTGTGTGCACAGAGGGTAAATGGGCAAGACAAAAGATTTAAGTGCCTTTGAACAAGGTATGTTAGTAGGTGCCAGGCACACCAGTTTGAGTGCGTTAAGAACTCCAACGCTGCTGGGTTTTTCACACTCAACAGTTTCCTGTGTGTATGAAGAATTGTCCACCATCCAAAGGACATCCAGCCAACTTGACACAAATGTGGGAAGCATTGAAGTCAACATGGGCCAGCATCCCTGTGGAACACTTTCGACACCTTGT
Organism: Salmo salar; assembly: GCF_965601325.2. Lineage (NCBI taxonomy): Eukaryota > Metazoa > Chordata > Actinopteri > Salmoniformes > Salmonidae > Salmo > Salmo salar. The sequence continues at coordinate 55,804,146 of NC_138293.1, forward strand.
AGAGTCCATGCCCTGACGAATTGAGGATGTTCTGAGGGCAAAAGGGGGTGTGCAACTCAATATTAGGAAGGTGTTCCTAATGTTTTGTACATTCAGTGTATAATGAAGGTATAGAGTATGGATAGACGACGCTAGACTACCTTGCAACTACAATCTGAGTGAAGAGCTGAGTAGGGGTTAAACGAAGGTGTGTGCGAGCGTATGTGCACCTGTATGTGCGTTTGTGTGTGCGTGTGGCGTGCATTTGTGTGTGCGTGTGGCGTGCGTCTCGGTGTTGTGTTTTCCACAGCAAATCCAGCCAGCCAATCATAGGGCCTGCAGGAGACAGACAAGGTTACAGAGACAGGCATGATACACCGGTTACAATGTCATCTTTCCTAGGGGCTAGTATCAACTCCTCCCTCCATTTCCCTGTCTGTAAGTGTTCCATCAGCAGTTCAGGTCTGATAGTGTCATTCTTCCCCCACGGGAACGACACTGTGGTACATTCCATTTCCAACCCCACATCAGTCAGTCAGTCAGTGGTTGCATCCAAAATGGCACCCCACTCCTTATATAGTGCACTACCCTGGCCATTTGGGATGCGATCAGTATGGAACCCCATTATCAGTCTGGGTCAAGAGGAGTGAAACGACACGACATCCAGGCCCAGAGGTTAACGTCAGCGTCTGAGAATTACCAGACAGAGCCCTGTGGTACTGGTAGATAACCAGGGCCTTGTTCATTAGGCATCAACAGAAGAAAACAGACTACCTTGGCCTAACCATTAAGAAAAGCTAACGTTGGTTTTCGCTTGTGTGCCCCGTTGAACATGACCCTGGTGTTTTATTTTCAGCTGAGGGCAGCTGAGGCGACTTCTGAACAGAGTTGATAGAAACCTATGCTTTGTGGCACATTTCTCACAGTGCAGCTAGGACAAGAAAGTCACCTGAACCTTGCGAAAGGGCAAACCAAAACAGTGTCTCCGCCCCAAGTGGCACCATATTCACTTTATAGTGCACTACTTTTGACTAGCTCAGGTCAGTGCATTATAAGGGGAATAGGGTACCATTTCAGGCGGGCACTAGGTTTCCACCTCAATGGAGCACACAGCACCATGTAGGAAATAAGTCCCTTTAGCGCAGCACATGATGTGACGCACAGTCCAGGAAGATGATGAAGAGCACAAAGTAAACACAACTTGGACTGGTTTTCAGTAAACACGGCCACACACACACACACACACACACACACACACACACAAAACCCCATACAAACATGAACCTGAAAATCTACATCTGACACGCTCTTAAACTGGTTTGGCCGTATTCAGAGTGGATGAGACTAGGGCTGTTACGGTGGATAAGACTAGGGCTGTTACGGTGTGACCGTATTACCGCCACACCGGCGGTCACGAGTCATGACGGCAGTGAAATTCCACGTGACCGTTTAATCAAGGTAGTTAGGCTTCTCCAAGCTCTGATGCTACCGATGGTCATTACTAGCCTACCAAACTTGCTAACTGCCTGGTACTCAGCACTCTATTGTCCCTTTAAATCACTCGTACATCAATGCAAATGTAATCGAAAATCTAAATCAAACACTTCATGAGAGCCCACAAGCTCCTGTTGCGCAAAATTTCTGTAGGCTACTATATTTATTTCTCAACTTTCCTAATATTAAGCACATTGCTTCTCTTTACAACAGGAGTATAGCCTACCTGGCTGGCATGAAAATGAACCCCGGGAAAAGCGTCCTCCATTCGCTATGTATGTGCATAGAGACATGTATTTTATTTCCAGCTGACCCTGTTTAGAGACAGGAGCATGATAATGGTCCATTCTGAATCCAAAACAAATTTCATACACATATTATATGTAAAGACAAGATTAAATCAAGAACAGTCTGATGGGTGACAATATTAGCGTATTCCTTGTGGATTATATATTACCACTTGTGTGCAGTAAGGCAAGAAACAGCGCATGCCTTTTTTTTTGCCACTTTTTCAAATCCTAGTCGCACACCTCATGTAGCCTAGCCCATAGGCCTGTGTGTTTTGATAAGGTTTGTATCACAACTAAAGTGGCCAAATAATTGAAAGAAGTTAAGCACATTCATCCGCTTTACAACAGGTAGACTTAACTGGCAAACATACGCAGCTTATAATGTGAAGATATAGCCTAACAGTTTATCAACATTTTAAGCAAAACGTTCTGATCTGTTGCGTCAGCCTCATTGCATAAAAACGTTTCTTTGATGCTAGTGGTTGTATTAATTTGGGATCGATCGCATCCCACAACTGTCCCAGACTATGTTTGGAATATTTCTTTCTTACACAGAATAGGTCAACTTTTGTACTATTGACAATCTACTACCCCCAAGGTACAAAAGTTGATAGGCCTACTCATCTTGTTGGCTAACGAAAAGTAAATGTGGACAGTTCTTCCAATATCTTAAATGTGCACCTTGGAATTGGATAAGTATGCATGCAAGATTTGTTGGGGCATTACAGCCACGTAAAGGGGATGCAGCTGGGAAATTCGAGGCATTATCAAGTGCTTGTCAAAATTGTGAATGAGAGACTGATGAAGTGTGTACAGCCTGCGCAAATAAAGTAGAGCTCATGCCTTTCATGCAACTTTTTTCAAATCATCATTAGTCGCATCATACAGCCTTAGAATGTACTACAAATCAAAGCATATAGCCCAACCTTTGTATCACAACTAAAGTTACATAAATAACTCTTAATTAAGCATATAGGTATACCTGTCTCTTTGTTAACTGCTCAACACAGAATAGCCGCATGTGTGCACTCCCTCAAATCGTTTGGAGAAAATATTCAGCTATGTTCAATTGTATTCTTCATATATTCTTATATAAAATAATATGGCAAAGTGTATATAAAATAATGCCACGGAATTCTAAGCAAATCTTGCCTGCTAAATGAACTAGTGTAGCCCACAGCCATATGGCATAGCCAGATCACGACCTAACATACAGACAACTCAACGAATGCTATTCTGTTCTTTTGAAATAGACTACATTTTCTTTATAGCTTGTTTCTTTAGACCTGTCAAAAATAAATAATAGATTTATTGTGAAGGTGTAGGCTATATTACATGGATTTATTAGACTTTTTAAAATGTAGATGTTCCACAGGTCTGCATCAGTGGCTTGTAGGCCATGCGTGGAAGCCAGGAGATGCTAAATGTGTTTATGTTAATTAACGGTCAATTACCGTGAGACTGGCTGTCATTTGCTTGACAGTCACCGGCTGACAACATTTCATGACCGCCACAGCCCTAGATGAGACCTACGTGGCCTATTCGATGGACAGTAAACGCAGCCTACACACAGACTAATTTTCCAACCCTACGGTAAACAGTTGGAAGGCTGAAAACAATGAAAAGGGAACAGTTAGCTTAGTATCCGAAAGGAGACTTAAAAAGGGACATCACATGGTGAACTCTGACTCGTGAGAAGATCAGAGGAGATTGATGGATAAAGGGAGTCGCCCGACCATGTTGTCGTTTTGTCATTAGGGTTCCTTGAATTAAGTTAATGGTTTTATTTAGGGCACAAAATAGCATGGGACGCCTTTCCCCCAAAACAACATTCCATTCACCTCCCTCCGGCTTTCTGTACTGTCACTGACTTCACCACTACAATGTTTCGCAACAGAAAACAAAAACAATCATCTGTGTTCTTATGGGACAAGTTCATGAAGTACCACTCCGTTTCCTCAAAGGTTTTCACCCCCAACTGAACACAACCCAGGTGTAGAATACTAGTATGTCAAATAGAGAAAGATTACATTGGGGTGTGTGAATGTTCCATTGTGGTTAAACCACAGGGCATTGTTAGCAGTATAAACGTTTCATGCAAACTGACTGACCAAGTGAGGGAGGTTAAACTACAGGTGCATCTCAATAGTCTAAAGCAGTTGACCTTTTCTCATCTCCTTTCCCTCCTCCACTCTGATTCAAAAGAACTGGACTGATGGAAGGAAGCACATTGGCCCGCCAAGTTGCCAGACTATTGAAATGCAACATAAGATACCGCATTGAACACACAAGGCGTTTTCAGACACTGCACGTGGAATAATAATGTTCTCAGGATTTGCAGTACAGTTCCACCATGCACCACCAGGACGTCACTATAGGACGTGGAGAAAAAATAAAAAAAATAATGACATAATGCAAAGTAGGATGCAAAGCAAGATGGATCCAGTCGATACAGACATAATTTCCCTGTGGGACGGTCCAGAAGGATGAACGGACAGTCTGTGTCACACACATCACCAGGTTGAAACAGACAGACAGGGAAGCAGCAGCCTGGAAATAGACATTTTGCAAATGGGATTTCAGGTATTGGGAACCGCAGTTTTAAAAAAAGGCCTGCAGCACACCTGCTCTCTTTCAAGTAACACAACACAGCCGTTCACACTTTGTATGAAAAAAAAAAAACCCCGCTTAGGACACAAAGGAAATTGAATATGAGTGAGAAGAAAAAAAAAGAAGAGTGAGTGGAAAGCAGGAAAAGTGTAACGAGTCAGCAGTAAATGGAGGATAACAATGTCACCAGGACATTGATATCCATACACCCACAAGAGGATAGTATTTTGATAGCAAACACTAACCTGTCTGACTCTGTGTAAGCTGAGTGAGAGTGTATTAACCGGGAAACTGGTTCCAGGGAAGCAGCCGCTCAACTATCACTATAACAGGTCAGGGGTCAGGGAATACCTATTGGTCTAAGTGAGGGGTCAAAAGGTCATACACGAGCTGGGTTGTAATAAAAAAAAAATATCATGCAAATTTGGTGAGTAACACACAAAAGGCTCAAACAACTTAGTCTATTCACTTATAGTGCTTGTGTAAGGTAAATTGAGGTAAAGGTAGTGATGGAGTAGAATATAAAAGAGCTCTGCTCTGTGTTGTCTACTACACCCCAACCCCACTACTGACAGGAAGTGGCAGGGGGATGCGCCAGAGCAGAGCTCCATGTAGTCCTATTTATAATTGATCGATTGAATTAGCCCGACTGGTCTGTCTTGTCATAAATCTCAGACATGTGGCCATCAACAAATGGACAGTCACAAACTGAAACACTGAAATAGAACTACACACAGAGGCTGGCCCTAGTTTCAATCGAAGCGTCATTATGGGTAAGATTCTGTAAGGATCGATTCTGTCCCTCTCCATTCCAGTTAACTGTACACCAGGTAGAGCACTGACTGACGGACTGGCTGGCAGACAAACTGACTGGTTTACTGGCTGGCTGACCAGCGTTACATTTCAGAAGGGTTGTCATGGGAACAGTGAACACATTAAGACCACTTAGTTTTAATTAAGGGCCGAACAAAGCAGCTGCCAGAAGCAGACAGAGGCCCACACATTTCCTGATTAGGGCCGGGGTCCAGCGTACTCAGGCTGGCCTGCGAAGACCGTTCATGAACATGTCTACACCTTAAATAATTCAGAAAGAACTCTGATATGCGCAACTGTGCAAGGTAAGCACTAAGAGGGAGGGAGGGAGGGAGGGAGGGAGGGAGGGAGGGAGGGAGGGAGGGAGAAAGCACAGTCTCAAAATGTCGGCTTTAAGTGAGAACATCCAAATTAGTATCTATAATCAAAGATGATGTACTTCAAACGATTATCCTAGAAAATATCAAAACTAATTTATATAACATAAACCAACATGTTGTTGTCGACAATTGTTGATTCGTTGTCCCTGTGGTGATATCCCTCCACAGCATGTTCACAGGAACATCAAAACCTTCATTATACAGTGGGAGAGGCTGAGTGCTTTTAGGACAAAGACAGGCCTTATTTTAAGACTGGTAACTAATGGTAAACATGTTATTATCCTGTGGACTAGGCTAATGTTCCACATGACCCCTCTCTGGTTCAGGTTGATATGCCGATTGCCTGAAACACCCCTCGAAATAACTACAGGCCTCAGGGTTTTGATGTCTACAGGTTGAGGTTAACTACACACACTTCAGACATCATGGGTTACCAGCATTCTTGTCTATTAAAACTAGGGCGTACTGAAAAAGATAATAATATGCCATTTAACAGACGCTTTTATCAAAAGGGACTTACAGTCATGATTGTAGTCATTTTACGCACAGGTGGTCCCGGGAATCAAACCCACTATCCTGGCATTGCAACTGCCATGCTCTGTCAAATTCAATGTGACATCTTTGGTTAAATAAGGAATAATTTAAATGAAAAATGTTACATTTAAAAACTATTACTGGTTTGTGTATAACAATTTTGATATAAATACCCCAAGATTTGAATGCCTCAATTATGAGACATACATACAGTGCATTCAGACCCCTTGAATTTTTCCACATTTTGTTATGTTACAGCCTTATTCTAAAATAGTTTTTTTTTTTTATCGTCAATCTACACACAATACCCCATAACGACAAAGCGAAAACTGTTTATTTGAAATGTTTGCAAATGTATTCAAAATCTAAAACAGAAATACCTTATTTAACACAGTTGAAGTCAGAAGTTTACATACACTTAGGATGGAGTCATTAAAACTCGTTTTTCAACCACTCCACAAGTTTCTTGTTAACAAACTATAGTTTTGGCAAGTCGGTTAGGACATCTACTTTGTGCATGACAAGTCATTTTTCCAACAATTGTTTACAGACAGATTATTTCACTGTATCACAATTCCAGTGGGTCAGAAGTTTGCATACACTAAGTTGACTGTGCCTTTAAACAGCTTGGAAAATTCCAGAAAATTATGTCATGGCTTTAGCAGCTTGATAGGCTAATTGACATCATTTGAGTCAATTGGAGGTGTACCTGTGGATGTATTTCAAAGCCTACCTTCAACGCAGTGCCTCTTTGCGTGACATCATGGGAAAATCTAAAGAAATCAGCCAAGACCTCAAAGAAAAAAGTCTGGTTCATTCTTGGGAGCAATTTCCAAATGCCTGAAGGTACCACATTCATATGTACAAACAAGAGTATGCAAGTTTAAACACCATGTGACCACGCAGCCGTCATACCGCTCAGGAAGGACACGCGTTTTGTCTCCTAGAGATGAACGTACTGTGGTGCGAAAAGTGCAAATCAATCCCAGAACAGCAGCAAAGGACCTTGTGAAGATGCTGGAGGAAACCGGTACAAAAGTATCTATATCCACAGTAAAATGAGTCCTATATCGACATAACCTGAAAGGCCGCTCAGCAAGGAAGAAGCCACTGCTCCAAAACCGGCATAAAAAAGCCAGACTATGGTTTGAAACTGCACATGGGGACAAAGATGGTACTTTTTGGAGAAACGTCCTCTGGTCTGATGAAACAAAAATAGAACTGTTTGGCCATAACAACCATCGTTATGTTTGGAGGACGAAGAACACCATCCCAACCGTGAAGCATGGGGGTGGCAGCATCATGTTGTGGGGGTGCTTTGTAACAGGAGGGACTGGTGCACTTCACAAAATAGATGGCACCATGAGAAAGGAAAATTATGTGGATATATTGAAGCAACATCTCAAGACATCAGTCAGGAAGTTAAAGCTCGGTCGCAAATGGGTCTTCCAAATGAACAATGACCCCAAGCAAAGTTCTGGCAAAATGGCTTAAGGACAACAAAGTCAAGGTATTGGAGTGGTCATCACAAAGCCCTGACCTCAACCCTATAGAACATTTGTGGGCAGAACTGAAAAAGTGTGTGCGAGGAAGTAGGCCTACAAACCTAACTCAGTTACACCAGCTCTGTCAGGAGGAATTGGACAAAATTCACACAACTTATTGTGGGAAGGTTGTGGAAGGCTACCCGAAACGTTTGACCCAAGTTAAACATTTTAAAGGCAATGCTACCAAATACTAATTGACTGTATGTAAACTTCTGATTCACTAGGAATGTGATGAAAGAAATAAAAGCTGAAATAAATCATTCTCTCGACTATTATTCTGACATTTCACATTCTTAAAATAAAGTGGTGATCCTAACTGACCTAAGACAGGGAATTTTTACTAGGATTAATTGTCAGGAATTATGAAAAACTGAGTTTAAATGTATCAGAGCATTTGCTATGAGACTCAAAATTCATCCTGTTTCCATTGATCATCCTTGGGATGTTTCTACAACTTGATTTGAGTCCACCTGTGGTAGATTCAATTGCTTGGACATGATTTGGAAAGGCACACACCTGTCTATATAAGGTCCCACAGTTGACAGTGCATGTCAGAGCAAAAACCATGCCATAAGGTCCGAGACAGGATTGTGTCGAGGCACAGATCTGGGGAAGGGTACCAACAACAAAAAATTCAGCATTGAAGGTCCCCAAGAATACAATGGCTTCCATCATTCTTAAATGGAAGAAGTTTGGAACCGCCCAGCCAAACTGAGTAATCAGGGGAGAAGGGCCTTGGTCAGGAAGGTGACCAAGAACTCGATGGTCACTCTGACAGAGCTCCTCTGTGGAGATGGGAGAACCTTCCAGAAGGACAACCATTTCTGCAGCACTCCACCAATCAGGCCTTTATGGTAGAGTGGCCAGACAGAAGCCACTCCTCAGTAAAAAGGCACATGACAGCCCACTTGGAGCTTGCCAAAAGGCACCTAAAGACTCTCAGACTATGAGAAACAAGACTCTCTGGTCTGATGAAACCAAGATTTAACTCTTTGGGCTGAACGCCAAGCGTCACGTCTGGAGGAAACCTGGCATCATCCCAACGGTGAAGCATGGTGGTGGCAGCACCATGCTGTGGGGAGGTTTTTCTACGGCAGGGACTGGGAGACTAGTCAGGATCAAGGAAAAGATGTACGGAGCAAAGTACAGAGAGATCATTCATGAAAACCTGATACAGAGTGCTCAGGACCTCAGACTGGGGCAAAGCTTCTCCTTCCAACAGGACAACAACCCTAAGCACACAGCCAAGACAACACAGGATTGGCTTCTGGACAAGTCTCTAAATGTCTTTGAGTGGCCCAGCCAGAGCCCGGACTTGAACCCGGTCTAACATCTCTGGAGAGACATGAAAATAGCTGTGCAGTGACGCTCCTCATCCAACCTGACAGAGCTTGAGAGGATCTGCAGAGAAGAATGGGAGAAACTCCCCTAATACAGGTGTGCCAAGCTTGTAGGGTCATACCCAAGAAGACTCAAAGCAGTAATCGCTGCCAAAGGTGCTTCAAGTACTGAGTAAAGGGTTTAAATAAACACTTATGGAAACGTCATACTTAAGTTTATTATTTAAAAAAGAAGGGTTTTGCTTTGTCATTATGGGGTGTGTAGATTGATGAGGGGGTGAAAAACAATTTTAGAATAAGGCCATTTTAGAATAAGGCTGTAACATAAAGCGTGGAAAAAGTCAAAGGGTCTGAATACTTTACAAATGCACTGTATAGTGTGAATGTCAGCAGTTCAGTAAGTCGCTTTAGATAATTTGGATAATTAAAGCCTCTGCTATGACACGATTTTGTATAGCTCATGAAGGATCTGTAAAACGGGTAGGTAGGTGGTCCTGATCCTACCATCTGTGTGCAACATTTTCCAGACAGACAGACAGACAGACAGACACTATGGTGGACCAGGGACCATCCCAGAACAGAGCATAGCAGGGATCCCCTACTGACCTATAAATGCCCACAGAGCCACAGCATAATGACATCCTAAGCTTCAACATGAATACCCTTCCCCATCATAGACCAGGGTTAGGTTCAGTAGGGCACACCGTAGCAAACGGTTTTGCAACGGAAAATGAAAATCAGTCTGTTTGGCCAAGTTCAGGTAGTAGCACCTCATTGTTTTATTGCGTTTGAATACGTTTTCAACTTCACTGAACACAACCCTGCATTTACATGCTGTAAGCATGTGCTACAGCACAGAGGTAGTTTCCACCATATTTCTTTTACCATTCATTTCCTTTTAAATCCACAAGGGAGATGAACAAGTAAACACTTAGGGCAGAAGGGTAGAGAGTCGAGATGCAGCGCTAGATCCTCCTTAGATCCTCCTCACTTATTGACTCAGTCTCACACCCAACCCAAGACACACTGATGATGAGAACATGAGTCATAATTATGAACAGGACACAGCTCTAGCAAGGTGGAGCTACAAAGCAACGACAGGTTTCAGGCACAGTGAACAAACAAGAGATGTTTTTATAACCTTTGTTCACTGAGAACTCTGAGATCGATCAGACAGACAGACAGACAGACAGACAGACAGACAGACAGACAGACAGACAGACAGACAGACAGACAGACAGACAGACAGACAGACAGACAGACAGACAGACAGACAGACAGACAGACAGACAGACAGACAGACAGACAGACAGACAGACAGACAGACAGACAGACAGACAGACAGACAGACAGACAGACAGACAGACAGACAGACAGACAGACAGACAGACAGACAGACAGACAGACAGACAGACAGACAGACAGACAGACAGACAGACAGACAGACAGACAGACAGACAGACAGACAGACAGACAGACAGACAGACAGACAGACAGACAGACAGACAGACAGACAGACAGACAGACAGACAGACAGACAGACAGACAGACAGACAGACAGACAGACAGACAGACAGACAGACAGACAGACAGACAGACAGACAGACAGACAGACCGACAGACCGACAGACCGACAGACCGACAGACCGACAGACCGACCGACCGACCGACCGACCGACCAAGTAGGCTAATCAATAGTCATTCATTCCTTATTTAACCAGGGAAGTCACATTGAGTTTGACAGAGCATGGGGTTTTGTCTTTCATATCTATCTGTTCACCCATTCCATGAGTTGCTCTCTCTCGTATGCTCTGACCCCTGTGTACAAAAACTAATTTCTTTTTTTTTTTTATTATTATTCGATTTTTTACAGAGAGAACAGATATCAATTCGTATGCTTGATGTCTGACAAAACTAGAGACATCTTAGGTGTGTGTGTGTGTGTGTGTGTGTGTGTGTGTGTGTGTGTGTGTGTGTGTGTGTGTGTGTGTGTGTGTGTGTGTGTTTATTAGCATGAATTCAGTCAGGGTACTCCCAAGCTCTTTTCATTATCCCTGGCTAGCCGGGGAAATCAGGGACCTTTGTTTACATTTCAGGAATGTGAAGGAAGGTTATCTTTACAGGATTTCCAAATGAAGCCCTTTTTAACCAAGATGGGCATTGTTCTCCACTGTTTACTAAGTGTAGTAGAATGTCTTATGTGCAGTAGGACTATGCATTAATCAAGTGTTCTGGACTGTAGCTAGGGTTGACCAATAAGAGAGCTTACATATAGTAAGAGAGCACTTGGTAAGAGTACTCCATATCCTCCTATTATAAGTAATACAAACATGCAGGTGTATGGTGGTTGGTTATTGGTTCTGTCCTTTCCCATCTATACTGAACAAAAATATAAAACGCAACATGCAAAGTGTTGGTGCCATGTTTCATGAGTTGAAGTAAAATATTCCAGAAATGTTTCGAGCATAAAAAGCTTATTTCTCTCAAATTGTGTGCACAAATGTATTTACATCCCTGTTAGTGAGCTCTTCTCCTTTGGCAAGATAATCCATCAATCTGACAGGTGTGGAATATCAAGAAGATGATTAAACTGTATGATCATTACACAGGTGCACCTTGTGCTGGGGACAATAAAAGGCCACTAAAATGTGCAGTTTTGTCACACAACACAACGCCACTGATGTCTCAAGTTTTGAGGGAGCATGCAATTAGCATGCTGACTGCAGGAATATCCCCCAGAGCTGTTGCCAGATAATTGAATGTTCATTTCTCTACCATAAACTGCCGTTTTAGAGAATTTGTCAGTGCTTCCAACCGGCCTCATAACTGCAGACCATTTGTAACCACGCCAGCCCAAGACCTCCACATCAGGCTTCTTTACTTGCGGGATCGTCTGAGGCCAGCCACCTGGACAGCTGATGAAACTGAGGAGTATTTCTGTATGTAATAAAGCCCTCTTGTGGGGTAAAACTAATTCTGATTGTCTGGGCCTGGCTCCCAAGTGGGTGGGCCTATGCCCTCCCATGGCTGTGCCCCTGCCCAGTCACGTGAAATCCATAGATTAGGGCCTAAGGAATTCATTTTAATTGACTGATTTCCTTATATGAACTGTAATCATTGAAACTGTTGCGTTTATATTTTTGTTCAGTATAAGATGTTCATTCAACTGGGGAGGGTAGGCGGCCTATATACACAACTAAAACAGGTTTCGTTTAAATAGTGTAGTAGACATATCCAACAAACCGATGATCTTTATGTGGGTGTGTATGCGCGTCACCGAAAGAGAACGGGTGGTTTCAGTAGGCTCCACGCGCCCCTTGAGCGTTCAGTCTACTACCATTAGCATTATTATAGAGAAATAGACCATTATCGATACCTCCTGTTATATTATATTTGGATACATTATTAAAATCTCACGCCATTTGTTCAGCAGCTGACCTGACAATAGCCTATGTGTTTTTCAGTGGTGAACACTCGGTTCAGGTCAGGATATTTTTTGGTCCCGGAGTTACTCGCCAGGCCAAATTAAAATAGTTCGATCCATTATTGGTGACTGAAATTAGACAAGCTGTCAAAACCGATGCCTCGTCACCATTCTCTAGGGGGGCCTCAATGCACCAGTCGAAATTGGCACAGCAGCGACCTGGGTCTTAAATCAACTACTGTAGATCAAATAGGCTGCTGTGATCCAAACAAAAACAACAGTGCGTCTGTTTTTAGCATGTTGTAAGGATATATTTTCGACGTTATACAAATTCTCAGGCACAACACCTGGGAATCCGAGAAAGGACCGCTATTCGGATTGAAATGGGGTGCCGAGTAGGGCTACATCCCACACACGCTCTCTGTCCCACCTCTAAACGTACTGTAGGCTACTCTTTGTGTGCCCAAAATCGCTGAGTTTACACAACGCGCAGTCAGTCCACCTTCATGCACGCGCTTTTCATTACACTGACAGTCGGGGAACAATGTTGGATTACATGGGAGGGAGGGGAATGTAGGAAAAACACAGAACAAAACATTAGAAACGTTCGGCTACAATAGCCTAGGCCACATACCTGCATTGCCGTAAGATTTAGCCAAGACCCATCCCACACTTGCGCATATTTTTGCCCTGGTACAATCATACAGATCCAAAGGTTTTATGTCCGGGACTACAAAAGTCTTCCTCATCGCGTTGGAGTCCACCATAGCAAGTCCGCAGACAGGCCGTGGTAACCGGAGGGGGATAGAGACCTTGAAAATAGTTGGTGGCGAAAGAAAAAGATTCAAATCAAGCATTCATTCTTTTATTTTTCCTATTCCATAACACTGGGGCTGAGGAACACGGATGTGTGTAATCGTTTTCTCAGGAAATATCCAGACACTATGGGCCCCAGCTCAGGATATATCCCGTTTCTCTCCTGATTTACAGACCCCAAAAAAATTGTCATAAAATGAAGGCGCGCGGTCTTAAAGCCCTACTGAAGCCCCAACACGTCGGGTTATAAAAATAAATAAATAAAGGCGTATTATTTCCCGTTTCGCCGTCCGCATTGCTAACGTTTGGTTAGCGCTCTACAGTAGGCTGGAGCCCCGCCGATGACTGATTTCCAGGTGCTCCACAATGGCATCACTCACTCAGCCGACTGACCAATCGCGTTTGAGGAAGAGTGAAGGGGCGGGTTCTGAATCGTGTGAACGCGACCAGCAGGTAGCGGTATGATGACAGGTGCATTAGGTAGGGCATAATATGAATTAGGTCGGTGAAACTTGCCGTGTTGAATAGAGCAAATAGCCTACAGGAGGTTTCCATACAGTTGTCTCCAAATATTGTCCTCTGACCATGAAACCTATCATATAGGTAAAAGAAAACGCCAACAATGATGGATTTTGAGATTTATATGCAATGTAGGCCTATACGTTTTAATTAAACAGGTGCATACATGGCCTAGGTGCCATAAATGATAATGCAATGTAGGCATTTTTATCCCAGGTCTCAAGTAGGCCTACCCTGTGTGGTTTTGAACAAAAAGTAGCCCACCAAATTATAAGAAACGTCTATCAAAATAAAACACATGGACTGCCACAAACCCCCAAATCGTACTAAAATAAACATGTGAAATAGGAGCCTAGGCCTTGATTTCCTTTCTTTCCACTTTCCAGTCAACGCTCAAGCTTTGCAAACCACACAGAAAACACAGAATTCTCAGCAGGCAGACAGATCTCCCAATCACATCACATGATGGCCTTGAAAGTTCCAAGAGCTCTCTCAGCGGTAACATTGTGACTACATCCCAAATGGTACCTTATTCCTTATATAGTGCACTACTTTCGACCAGGGCCCATAAGGCTCCGATCAAAAGTAATACACTATGTAGGGAAAAGGGTGTCATTTGGGACGCAACCTGTGAGAGGATTACCTCTGAACTATTTTCATCTAATTATGGAAGAGAAGAACGTTAAGGCCTATTTCTTTTCCGTTCCAAGGTGATTCCTTTCGCTGAATAACTAACCGATCACTTAAAACAGGAGATGGAAGCAGTGGTGAAAAAAGTACCCAATTTTCATACTTGAGTAAAAGTAAAGATACATTAAAAGAAAAATAACTAAAGTAAAAGTAAAAGTCACCCAGTAAAATACTAATTGAGTAAGTCTAAAAGTAGTTGGTTTTAAATGTACTTAAGGATCAAAGGTAAAAGTATAAATCATTTAAAATGTCTTATATTAAGAAAACCAGACGACACAAATTTATTTTTTGTATTTGTTATTGACGGATAGCCAGGGTCACAATTCAACACTCAGACATAATTTACAAAGGAAGCATTTGTGTTTAGTGAGTCTGCCAGATCAGAGGCAGTAGGGATGACCAGGGATGTTCTTTTGATAAGTGTGTGAATTAGACAATTTTCCTGTCCTGCTAAGCATTAAAAATGTAACGAGTACTTTTGGGTGTCAGGGCAAATGTAAGGAGTAAAAAGTACATTATTTTCTTTAGGAATGTAGTGGAGTAAAAGTAGTCAAAAATATAAATAGTAAAGTACAGATACCCACAAAAACTACTTAAGTAGTACTTTAAAATATTTTTACTTAAGTACTTTACACCACTAGATAGAAGAGAATGCGAGGCCTATTTCTTTTCCTGTTCTATGGTTATTAATTTCCCTTCATAACAATACAAACAAATCAGTAAAAAAATGGTTTAAGGATTAGTTTAGGTGGAAGTGAATTATATAGTTTAGGTGGAAGTAATTAGTTTAGGTGGAAGTAAATGATATAACTTTAGGCTACAATACACAACATACTGCTCAGATCCAGTACAGGATGCCACATTCACGTTCGAAAACAATAAGCCTGGGAGCATGACAAGGCTGTAAAATGTGTCTCTTGTTGCTTACAACTCCCAGCTCCAGTATCAATGAAATATTCCCTATTCACCCAGCATAACTACTCTCTCTGTTTTTCTAGGGCAGGAAACTCCCCTTTGTCTTTCTGCAGCAAAGCACTGCTGCACAGACCCGGTCAGTCACGGTGTTGGACTTACAGTAAGAGTTATGTCAGCAGTTTACACATCAAATTCATAGAACCATTGTGAACAGGCTCAATGTCATGCAGGTTGAAATAATTGCAATGCCAAGACATACAATACAGTAGCAAACAGTGATTTCAACTGTAGAAAAAGTGCCACAGTGTTACCAATGCTAGTTTTGCTTTAATGCATCACTACATCAAGGAGCATTTGTAGAAAGAATGATAAAAAGTGCTGCTAGGATACACTACTGGTAGATCTTTGTAGGTTGAAGGCGCTCTTTGGTTAAAGGGTTCATTTGACATAAATAACAAGGCACTCTTTATTATGATACTGTAGCATGTTCAATAGAACAAAATTGTAAAAACTACCTGACAAAAGTCATGGCAAAACATGTCAGAGGTTTTTACAATTTTGTTCTATTGACCATGGCACCGTAATTTAAACATTTTAACTTCGAAGTGTGCCTTGGTCCTCATGTTTAGAAGGAAAATTAGCATTTATATTGTTTTTAGAAAGGAGCATTTCAATTGTTTTTAGAATAAGGAACATTTACATTTACATTTTATTCATAAATCTCATTTTTATTCACAGATCTGGTGCAGACTTGACAATCTATGAATGTAGAGCAAGAACCCTTACAGTCAACAACAAAGAAAAGATCAATGACAAAGTTCACATTCCATACAATCTATTCTCATCATACATTTTACAGGGGTTGAAAAGGCTCCATTCGTGGACCAGGGAGCTCGTCAGTGATGTCATATCTGTATTCAATCTTCTCCTTCTTTCAGCCCTCCAAAAACAGCGGTGGGGACGCTCTTCTGTTCCAGCTGCACCTCTGGAGGGAGAGACAAACATAATAAACACACATTTACATAAACACCATGCAGTGTCACCAGCAAAGCCCCATGACACCACCTCCTCCATGCTTCACTGTGGGAACCACACATGCAGAGATAATCCGTTCACCTACTCTTCGACTCACAAAGACACGGCGGTTGGAACCAAAAATCTCAAATTTGGACTCATCAGACCAAAGGACAGATTTCCACTGGTCTAATGTCCATTGCTTGTGTTTCTTGGCCCAAACAAGTCTCTTCTTATTATTGGTGTCCTTTAGTAGTGGTTTCATCGCAACAATTCAACCATGAAGGCCTGATTCACACAGTCTCCGCTAACAGTTGATGTTGAGATGTGTCTGTTACTTTAACTCTGTGAAGCATTTATTTGTGCTGCAATTTCTGAGGCTGGTAACGCTAATTAACTTATCCTCTGCAGCAGAGGTAATTCTGGGTATTCCTTTCCTGTGGCGGTCCTCATGAGAGCCAGTTTCATCATAACGCTTGATGGTTTTTACAACTCCACTTGAAGAAACTTTCAAAGTTCTTGAACTTTTCCGGATTGACGGACCTTCATGTCTTAAAGAAATGATGGACTGTCGTTTCTCTTTGCTTATTTTAGCTGTTCTTGCGATAATATGGACTTGGTCTTTTACCAAATAGGGCTATCTTCTGTATACCATCCCTACCAACAAACTGATTGGCTTAAATGCATTAAGGAAAGAAATTCCACAAAATAACTTTTAACAAGGCACACCAGTTAATTGAAATGCATTCCAGGTGACTACCTCATGAAGCTGGTTGAGAGAATGCGAAGAGTGTGCAAAACTGTCATCAAGGAAAATCGTGGCTACTTTGAAGAATCTCAAATATAAATTCACTTTTTGGCTTACTACATGATTCCATATGTGTTATTTTATAGTTTGATGTCTTCACTATTATTCTACAATGTAGAAAATAGTACAAATAAAGAAAAACCCTTGAATGAGTAGGTGTGTCCAAACTTTTGATTGGTACTGTGTATGTATGTATGTATGTATGTATGTATGTATGTATGTAATATATATTTTTTATTATTATATTTATTATTATTATTATTATTATTATTATTATTATTATTATTATTATTATGGTTTTCAAGAAAACAGCTGAAACATTCAATCATGTGAAACGTTCAAAACATGGCAGATAGAAATGTAAAGTATAAGGTTGGCATGGTTCTATATTCTATGACAGAATCATTTTCTGTATCTACACAGTCCATTTCTATGTGAATGTTCTGTAGCATTGCTCCCTGCTCAACAGCCCCCCCCCCCCCCCCCCCCCCAGTGGTGTTGTAACTCACCCTCTGGGCCCTGGTCTTCATCAACATCCTCATCCTCATCATCAATATCAATCTCATCAGGGTTGGCTTGTTTGGCCAGTTCAGCCAGCTCGCTGCGTGACGTGTCACTCCTAAACAATGACACACAGTGGTTAAGACCAGTATTGAACCACTTCTGCATTGTTGTATTTATATTAAATGACTGGCCACTTCCTGGGCCCGTATCCACAAAGCATCTCAAAGTAAGATTTCTGATCTAGGATCTGTCCATATTATCTTATTCATTGTGATATTACATTTTAGATCACCACTCCTATTCTGAGACGCTTTGGGGATACGGGCCCTGGTCTGCAGTTGGGGGTTTCAGAGGTCAAAGGAAAAGATGCTAAATAGGTGGGGGGGGGGGGGGGGGGGGTGACAGACCTGACGAAGAGGATCTTCTCTTTGAGTTTGGGTTTGTCCTGTTCAGCCTCGGCGGCCAGCAGTTGGGCCTGCTGCTCCAACAGCTTCATATCATCCAGCCCCATCTGGCCCGGGGCAAGATCTGAGACTGCACACACATAGAATAACAGAGTTAGATACAAAGGTACACCCTAACCCTCACCTAGCCCTAACTCTAACCTAGCCCCATCTGGCCTGTGTTTTTCATGAAAAACATCTACACACGTGAGAATGACACTTCAAAATCAACATATGAGATGAATCGATTAATCAATCTCTTATAGGAAAAACATCTAATGCTTGATAAGGTTGTGCCATCATTGGAGACCAAAGATGTGTGTGTGTTTTGTGTGTGCGTGCGTATATGGTTGTATGCATGCATGCATGCGCGTGTGCGTGCGCGCGCGTTCTTACTGGTGCCGGTGGCATTGGTGGTGGCCTTCATCATCTGTGAGGACATGAAGTTGACCTGTGTGTTGTACGTGGCCTGGACGCTACGCTTGATCCTCAGCATCTCCCGGATAGTGTCTTCGTTCCCGTGGCGGATCTCAAACTCCTTCCACGTCTGCCAGAACGTGGCCGTCATCTGAAACAAACACACACAGGTAGTGAAACATTTTATCGCTACTGAACACGTGGATTGTCCAATAAGAACAGCTTGTTTTCCGTTCAACAACGTTTTCCTACGGGGTGCGTTACAGCTGGGACGATAAACCAAAAATCATCGACACCGAGCATACCAATAACTTACCGCAGGCATTTTGCTTATATCATTAATTACAATAAGTAGCCTACACTAGAGAAATGTGAAGTTTGAAATGAAATACGCTTGCTGAGTGATTGTTAATGGCACAATTGGTGGCTACAACTATCAAACTAGTAATAGTGGTAGCACATTAATGTTATAAGCGTATCGCAAAATGTATTGTTATCGCATCAATTCAGGCAATTTATCGTGATACGGATTTTTGTCCACATTGCCCAGCTCTAGTGTGCACTAATGAACAGGACCCTGGGTCAGTGTGAGAGCTCACCCTTGGGTCACAGATCTGAGAGCAGTAGGAGTATATGGCTCGTCCCCGGTCGATCTCGCCCAGTTTGCTCTCCATGTCAGCGAAGCGCAGACACATGTCCCTGGAGTGTTCGTCTGGAAGCACCTGGAAGAAAAACAACATATGATATTATATATTGGAATATATCAGCTGCATAACCATATACAGCATAACAATGAATAAAAATCACGTGATTCATTTAGGGGTGTCTAACTCATTTTGCCACGGGGGCTGCATTCATTCTTCAACGAGGTCCGGAGGGCCGCACTGAAAATGTGTTATCTTTTTCGCCGTCAGAATTAGCAAAACATTTTCCAATATCCATCTTTTGGAAAATGTTTAATGCTCACTGACTGTCTAGCTTTCATTTCAGTGATTATTAGCGTGCTGGAGACAGTCAAGAAACGGTATGAATGTAGGTCCCTTATCATTTTTACAACATTTCTATTTGGTTTTAGTAATTTAAAAGTATATCGAGTTTGTTTCCCCCCCCAATCTTTTTAAATATATATAAGTTTGGACACACCTACTCATTCAAGGGTTTTTCTTTATTTTTACTATTTTCTACATTGTAGAATAACAGTCAAGACATCAAAACTATGAAATAACACATATGGTATCATGTAGTAACCAAAAAAGTGTTAAACAAATCAAAATATTTTATATTTGAGATTCTTCAAAAAGTAGCCACCCTTTGCCTTGATGACAGCTTTGCACACTCTTGGCATTCTCTCAACCAGCTTGATGAGGAATGCTTTTGCAACACTTGAAGGAGTTCCCACATATGCTGAGCACTTGTTGGCTGCTTTTCCTTCACTCTGCAGTCCTACTCATCCCAAACCATCTCAATTGGGTTGAGGTCGGGTGAATTTGGAGGCGTATCACAGTGGGATGGCGTATCACTGCAGAAGGCTGTGGTTGCCATGCTGGTTAAGTGTGCCTTGAATTCTAAATAAATCCCCAACAGTGTCACCAGCAACGCACCCCCACACCATCACACCTCCTTCTCCATGCGTCACGGTGGGAACCACACATGCGGAGATCATCCGTTCACCTACTATACCAAAGGACAGATTTCCATCGGTCTAATGTCCATTGCTCGTGTTTCTTGGCCCAAGCAATTCTCTTCTTCATATTGGCATCCTTTAGTAGTGGTTTCTTTGCAGAAATTTGACCATGAAGGCCTGATTCACGCAGTCTCCTTTGAACAGTTGATGTTGAGATGTGTCTGTTACTTGAACTCTGTGAAGCATTTATTTGGGCTGCAATTTCTGAGGCTGGTACCTCTGATGAACTTATCCTCTGCAGCAAAGGTAACTCTGGGCCTTCTATTCCTGTGGCAGTCCTCATGAGAGCCAGTTTCATCATAGTTCAGTTTTTGCAACTGAACTAGAAGAAAATGTAAAAGTTCTTGAAATATTCTGAATTGACTTACCTTCATGTCTTCAAGTAATGATGGACGGTTGTTCCTCTTTGCTTATTTGAGCTGTTCTTACCATAATATGGACTTGGTCTTTACCAAATAGGGTGTTCTTCTGTATACCACCCCTACCATGTCACAACACAACAGATTGGCTCAAACACATTAAGGAAAGAAATTCCACAAATTAACATGTTCAACATCTACATCAAGAGGGCTGCAGAGATCTACGGCGTCACCTACACCAGAGCTATCTACCAGAAAGCCATCGAGGTAAGAGTGTAGTGGCGCACACATGGGTGCATGTCAATAGTCTAAATCAGGGCCTGCAGGTGGTTTGAGTGAAGAAAATAGATTATTCAAAGTAGCCACCCTTTGCCTTGACAGTTTTGCACACTCCTGGCTTTCTCTCAAGCAGCTTCATGAGGTAGTCACCTGGAATGTTTTTCAATTAACAGGTGTGCCTGTTAATTGAAAAACATTCCAGGTGACTACCTCATGAAGCTGCTTGAGAGAAAGCCAGGAGTGTGCAAAACTGTCAAGGCAAAGGGTGGCTACTTTGAATAATCTATTTTCTTCACTCAAACCACCTGCAGGCCCTGATTTAGACTATTGACATGCACCCATGTGTGCGCCACTACACTCTTACCTCGATGGCTTTCTGGTAGATAGCTCTGGTGTAGGTGACGCCGTAGATCTCTGCAGCCCTCTTGATGTAGATGTTGAACATGTGATGCCTCTCCGTGTTGTCCACCGCCTGCGTGGCTCTCTCGTACACCGCCATGGCATGACGCGCCAACCCAAACTCCTCCTCCAGTTTGGCGTACAGCAGGTAGATGGCTGTCAATCACAACAGAAAATAGTTCACACGTCATTCCTGTAGCTGGGGGGGATAGTACCACATAAATAAGAGGCCATTATTACAAATAGATACCAGCAGCAAACAAAGATACACGAACACCCTTTTCATACTATCATGCCAACCTGAACCATACGGAGCTGGCTCGGTCATGGTCTTTTAACATCGGTGATTCCCAGCATGGTTCCTGCAAATGTGGTGGATGTGTAACCAGGCCAGCACAGTACAGCTCGTCTTGGTAGTGTGAAAAGGACTGTATTTTCCTTGGTGCTTCTCAGTAGCTAAAAAGCAACTGTGGTGATGACTTTGCTTTATCAGTCAGGAAATTATTTTTGCATCACACTTAAGGCATGCAACACGTCATAAACATGCATTAGACATAAAAACGTACGGAAGTCACGTAGACAACAAAGTCCCTTACTCTTGGCGAACTTGGCTGGACAGCCATCCAGCGCTTGCTCAAACAGGTCCCGGGCCCTCTCCAGCTTCTTGCCCCCGTAGCGGTCGATGAACTTGGTGAGGTAGGTGTTCCAGATGTCATAGACGTTGGGCCACCTGAAGAGGGCGATGCCGCGCTCGTACGCCTGTAGAGAGCGCATGGAGACCATCAGCAACGGGGATTTAACAACTGATCGAAATGCTGTAGTTTTAAGGGTGGAGGCACGGTCAGGGTCTTGTTCAGTAGGGTACCCAGCCCTGAACACGACCCAGTTTGAATGCAGTATGAGTAAGTGTTGATATGCTAGGCTGTGAAATGTTAGACTGGTCCTAGTTCAGGCATCGTGATAATCACCATAAGAGTTGTCAAGACAGCACAACTGAACTGGGACCAGGCTAGTGAGATGTGTGCAGCAGGGCAGGTGGACGGTGTCACCTTGAAGCTCTCCTCAAAGTAGTTGTGCTCCTCCAGGAACATGGCGTAGTTGATGATTATCTGGGGCGTGGCTATGCGCAGGTCAATGATGCGGTCGTACACCGCCTTGGTCGACTGACGGGGAGAAACGACCAAGACAAAAGGCAGGGTTGTTAGTTATATCGTATGGTCATTACATGCGTTGTTGTTGCACGTTTTGGTTGTTTCATTGTTTGGTCCCTAAAACTGGGTCATCACTATGCACAAGATGCATTTTCAGTTTCTCTTATTCTAACACAATTTAATCTGAAAGAAGAGCTCATGGAATACGCCAACCGTATAAACCTACACAATGTTAATCAATCCAATCCAGAAACCATGATGAAGGCTACTTGCTGCCGAAATGTTGGTTGACTATTGTTAGGCTGTGTATACACAGGTAGCTGCATTTTGATCTTTTGACCAATAAGATCAGATCTTTTGCCAATAATGGGGCAAAAGATCCGATTTGGGCTGGCTGTGTAAACGCAGTCTTAGATGTGTTGCATCAAAGCCACCTTCTTTTCCTTTCTAAAGCAGTGTAATTGAAACACAACGAAGACAGAGACCTTAGAAGGAAATATGAAGAAAGTACCTGGAAGGTTCCCATACTCTCCTCCAGGTCAGCCAGCATGGACCAGACCTTCAGAGACTTGTACACTCTGTTCTGCACCGGCTCTGACACGTCAAAGTACTCCGCCTTCTTGGACGGGATGGCAGTTGCTTTCTACACAATTGGAAAGAGAGAAAGTCAAGGGATATTTACACAGACATGCATCCAGTACTCATTCATCGCCCCTGTAACTATTCCCCAGATCGTTGCTATAAATGAGAATGTGTTCAGTCAACTTACCTTAAGGGTTAAATAAAAATAAATAAAAATGTGCATCTATAGACAGAATATTTGAAACTCTGAGAAAAGCAGTCTGCATCATATAATTTGAGATTAGATGAGGGTATTCATTGATTGAAGTTATTAAATAGATAGATTAAAAACACAAGTACATATCAGCTGCCCACACAGCAATGTTAAGTAGTTTAAAACGCATAAAAAATTATTCTGGATGACAGAAAAGTACAAATGTCAGTGTCTTTGGAGTGTGTGACAGATAGTGAGTCAGTATTTGTTGTGCCTGTGTTGCCGTCTCACCCTCAGTATACGTAGCGCCTGTTCGTAGTTCTCATGGCGTAGCTCCATCTCTCCGTATTCACACCACACGCCAGCCAGGTCGTCGACCTGCTTGTAGTTCACCTTGGTGGCTTTCTCAAAGATGGTCCGCGCCTGATGGTTGGGAAAAGTGGAAAAAGAGAAAGAACATTTAAAAAAAATAAACTTAACTTCCTCTTGGGTTGAAGGGGAGAAGACCTGGGTAAATACTTTAATGCGCTTGCTTGGCGAGCTTGAAATGAAGCCGATGGAATAGTCCCAAAAGTGACAATCCTACCCATTTGGCACTCCGGGCAGGCTCAAACGAACACTTGAAGTACGATTTCAACCTACGTGGGATGGGGAAACCTTAGTTTGAGACTCACGTCGTCTAGCTGCTCGTTCTCCTCGTAGAACTTGGCGAAGGAGACCCAGAGAGAGCTGGGTTTCCCTGTAGCCTTCATAGGGTCCACAGTCTGAACTGCCTCTGTGTAGGTGTTGATGATCTGAAAAAGAGGTTAAGACACACCTTCTATACACTGTACATGTATGTGAGGAAGAGCATGCAAGGTACCTATTGCCAGCTAGAAAGACTAAGAAACAATTCTAAAATGTGAAATCTGTAAACATGTATTAATCGCTACTCTCTACCAATAACACAGATGTCAACTAGCTCAGTAAAGAACTGTTTTTCAGGATTTTCTCAAACCCTTTTCACATTATAATGCCGACCTGAACTGTACTGCGCTGGCTCGGATATTTTCATTTCACATCACGGTTCCAGCTAGAACAGTGGATGCGGAACCAGGCCAGCGCAGTACACCTCGGTTCAGTAGTATAAAATGAGTATTAGAGACAGAGCCATGGAGATGACACCGAGTCAGACTAGGGCTAAGAGCTCAGGGCCTGTATCCACAAAGGGTCTCAAAGTAGGAGTGTTGATCTAGGATCTGGTCCCGTCTGTTCATATAATCATATTCAGTATGATCTTAAAAGGCCGATCCTGGATCAGCGCTCCGACTACGTGCCCACTTCTGGTTTCCGCTACCTGTCGTGGTTTCCCCTCGTACAGTTTGACCCTCTTATGCCATTCGTGGACGTTGTGGGGGTTCTGTCTCAGCAGCACACTGTTCAGCAGGAGGGGCCTGCGGGCGATCAGCTGCTCAAAGCGGGCCAGACGCAGCTCCAGGTCTATGTCCTCTGAGAGGGAAAAGGAACACGAGTTGAGCACGACGACAAAGGCAAAGCATTCACTTGTGGCTGTGATTCCCCCCCCCCCCTGTAATCTTTATTTACACAGGTTATTCTCATTGAGATCAAATCTATTTTTGCGAGAGATTGTGATACTCCACAATCCAGACACACTGGGTGCATCTCAATACTCTAAAATGGCTGGCTTCCCAAGACTACTTTCCTTCGGTTATATTTACGTGTTATGTTGAAGAAACTAGCGCACCGGCATTTCCCTGCACCTTTTATACCGGCTGTAAACTGTGTACGTGACAAATAACATTTGATTTAATTCGATTTTTTACTCAAAGTACCAGCCAGGATTGGAAAAACAGTAACATGGATAACTAGGTCAGGAATCGATCTCTCTTTATACAGTTACTTGAGATCCGAGCAGGAGACGAGAAGAGTGACATTACTTTAGACTATTGAGATGCGCCCACCTTCTTCATCTTTCCCCATCTCGGAGGTAGTCTCCATCTTGGCAGCGATCATGCTCTCCTCAAACTGGGCGTAGCTGTCGAACACCTGGGTGAAATCTCTCACCGTCACCACCGTCAAGATGGCCTCCTCATACACATCACGAGCCTGGTGGGCCACAACACACAAGCATTCAAATTAGTCTGTGTGTGTGTGCATCCCAAAAACAGTGAATATATTTGGTAACACTTTACTTGAACTACATAACAACGTCGTAAAGCTTCATAACATGCATGATAGCTAGTCAAAACATGTCAAATATATATTATGACAAGGTTATGGTGGTGAGTTACCCTACAATCCTACATCATTTCTGGGGCGGCGGGTAGCCTAGTGGTTAGAGCGTTGGACTAGTAACCGAAAGGTTGCAAGATTGAATCCCCGAGCTAACAAGGTAAAAATCTGTCGTTCTGCCCCTAAACAAGGCAGTTAACCCACTGTTCCTAGGCCGTCATTGATAATAAGAATTTGTTCTTAACTGACTTGCCTAGTTAAAAAGGTAAAATAAAAATAAATAAAAATCTTACATCATTTCTAATGACCCTGATGCATGACGACAAAGTCAAAAGTGGACTATAAAGATTACATTGTCTATAGGACTCTGGTCAAAAGTAGTGCACTACAAAGGGAATAGGGTGCCATTTGGGATGCATCAATCCAGACCAGTACCTTTTCAAAATGTCCACTGCGGATGTAGTAGTCAGCCAGGGAGCACCAGAGTTTGCCCAGCTGGTCTGTGAAACGAGTGAGGCCTCCACGGATGATGGCCCCAACATTCAGAGAGTTCACCTTGTCTGGGTTCTGAGAGATCAGGTCACACAGCTCGTGCCATAGCTGTTAGATATCAACCACACAACAACATGGGGATAACGTTAGATATCAACCACGCAACATGGAGATAACGTTAGGTATCAACCACACAACAACGTTAGATATCAACCACACTACAACATGGGGATAACGTTAGGTATCAACCACACAACAACATGGGGATAAGGAGGATGAGCCAGACGTGGTCTTACCTGGTAGTTAGACTTGCCCTCTTTGGATACAAAGCTCTCATCGTTGACAACGGCTGCCAGACGCACTGCTGCTTCATCCAGCTTGCTGCAGGAACGCAGGTAATCTATGTACTCCTCTGCATTCTCTGGGGACAGCTGCAGAGAAAGAGGGGGAGAGGGGCTGTTGCAGAAATAACTTTGTCATTTTGAGAAATATAGACTTTTGGCACCGGTAGAACTTACTTGACAACCAATATATAAATGTAGCTTTCTTAATCAACCATTTATCTAAGAACTCTGGAATACCTCACTGCTGCTTGTGGGGAAGACTAGAAAATGCTTTTAGCCAAGAGAAAATCTTTTGAACGCATGTATATTGTCCTGTCCATTCCTTCAAATAATTAATTAATAATTCATTAAGAAATAATTAAGAAATCTCTAGGGTTATCAGGGTAATGTATAGAGTTCATTCCAATATGAACCCTAGAAGTCAGAGGTCTCCTGACCCAAATATTCTGAAAAACTTTCAGATTTCTAATGATATATGATTTGGAGATAACATTGCAGCGATGGTAGCTTTGTGTGTGTTATCACACGTTCGGCAACTCTAGGGACAGGGCCAGTAAGTAAGCTTTGTCCAAGCCAGAACAGCACAATCTAGGTACAAAAATCACAGACAGTCTGATTTACGGACTAATAAGGTTGAATAAAGAACGATAAAACCAACATTACAAGGACTAACTTCCAGTGGATCGCGTCAAACCTTGCTGTAAAAAAAAGAAGCTGAGAAAACTCTGGAATCAAAACAGGTTAGGCCGACCAATACAGGTTACTCAGAGAGGTATCAGAACCCAGGTGAAGGATGAAGGCTACTGCATTTCTGACGGCGTCGCTGAGCAGCTGTCTGTCAATGGCACAGGAGGACACCCCAATGACTGAACATGAGGCGGAATGCACTACAGGACTACAGAACTCATGCTACATGTTGACTCTAATTACAGAATTCGGAGTCATGGAGGAGAAACTGCAAACCACAGTGGAAGAACTGCAAACCACGATAGAAAAACTAGGAGCCATGGAAACCAAGCTAAAAGTAATCGAGAGCCAGCTTGAGGAGCTGAGAAATAAAGAGAAGACCAAGGTGCTCTTCTCCGCTGTCCTGAGAGAGACTGGAAAAATAGGGCCCTTCAGCCAAGACTAACCTGACCTACAGCAAGGTCATCACTAACATCGGCAACGCCTAAAGCCCCCGGCACAGGAGTGTTTGCAGCCCCTGTAAGAGGGGTCTACTACTTCAGCTTCTTCTTTCATGCTGGAGGATCTGAAGACTCCCACACATCCCTGTTCAAGAGTGGAGAGTGTATGCCTATTACATCTGACCCCAAGTCTAGTACTGATACAGCAGATAACGGAGGTAACGCAGTCACACTACAGCTGGGGGTGGGAGGTCAGGTCTACATACGCCTAAGGGCCAATGCACATGTGTGGCCTTCTCACACTTCCTTTAATGGTTTTCTGCTCAGCCAAGTGTGAGCGGCACATAGCCTGCTTTCACACATTTATTGTTAACACTGTCATCTATTCCAGGCCTACCTTCTATGTTGCGTGATATCTTGTCGGTTTCCGATGTGATGTGTGGTTGGTGTTGTTATAATCTCATAACCAGGACACATTCTTATCACCATGGTTGAAATGAAATAAAGTGTTTATTAATGTGAATTCTGATTTATCCTGTGACTATCTTCCATAAAGAGATGCTTCAGTTGCTTCAGCTTTGGGAGTAGTTCAATCACAGAGGAGCAAATCTTCTAGAAATGTCCTCTTACCTTGAGGTACCTGCGATAGACACGGATGGCGGTCTCAGGCAGGGGCAGGTTCCGGGCAAAGCGGAGGTACAGGGGCCAGATGCGAGGGTGCTGAGTGACGGGCAGGGCTCGGAGTGCTCGGTCAAACGTGCGTCTGCTCCTGGTGATCTTACACTGAGCCACCAGGAACTGGCAGTAGTCCAGCCAGATCCTCGGCATCTAGGACAGTCACGGGAAGAACAAGTTATGTGGGATGCTATTCCTACAATCTCAGACGACAAAATTTACTTCCAAGTCTTAAAAAAAAATACTCTCACACAAATAAATGTACTCTGTGATAGTCTGTGCCAATGAATGGAGAATAATATTCCTCAGAGTTTGTGTGAGTATTTTCTCTTCACAATGGATGGACGGACAACAGGACATAAGCATTAGCCTACCTTGTGCATGAAAACCAGTGCTCTTTCATGGCAGTTGTTGATCTCCTCGTAGGCTGGCTCCGTGATGCACTTCCCTTTGACCTGTTTCCGTCTCTCTCTCAGGTAGTTGTACCATAACTTGTAACTGCAAGGTCACGTATGAACAATCCGTGAACACACAGTCATGACATTTAGCAATGGCTAAAACCCTAGCCAAGACACTGGTATGGTATTCAATTACAACCATTCTACGGTTTCAAATAAACCTAGATTATGGGATGATTTCCCAGAGACTGACTGACAAATGTTTTTAGTCCAGGACTAGGTTTAAGATTTGTCTAAACATCAGACTGTTACCATGGTTACTCCATGGATATCAGTCTGAAAGAAGTCGCTGTAAAAAAAAAAACGTAATATTCTCTGTAAGCCAGAATGTTGAATACAATGATATTTAAACATACGGTTGTCCATGCTGTAGGTTCTTTTG
This sequence comes from Salmo salar, assembly GCF_965601325.2. Taxonomy (NCBI): domain Eukaryota; kingdom Metazoa; phylum Chordata; class Actinopteri; order Salmoniformes; family Salmonidae; genus Salmo; species Salmo salar. Next base: position 55,833,040 of record NC_138293.1, read on the forward strand.
GAGGTAGGAAGTGGAGATAAGGTAACCACAGGAAAGTGTTGTTTACCTCACTTTTTGCGGCGCCGGAAGGTTCCGTTGCTTGTATTTTCCATCTACTGACGCATTTCACGTTATTCACAATATGTCAACAATAGCCAAATGTAACCGAATGTTGTTGACCAAAGCCCGTTCCCTCGCAATCAGCTGGAAGTTTGCCAGCTGTTTGCGTGGGACAACGTCTGGTCTGTGCTTTGTTTAAACTCGGCCATTGTTGATATATTGCGTAAGTTGCGTGCAAGTTGAGTCAGCATTAAAAATACAAACCAGAAATACAAACTGACATACAGACCAGCGTACTGAAAGTCAGGTTAATAACACTACTCTGTGGATATTTTGTCTCAGATTACATCCTACATTAGGACAAAATCAGCATACAACTGGTCAAGTACGTTTAAATAAAGTTTATTCAACAATCTGATTTGTGATGGAACTGTTCACAAAAAGTGAGTCTACATGTTAGAGACGAGACCAAAAACAAAACGATACACGGCACCATTTTGGGTCCCCAGGGCCAGGATTGGGAAACACTACATCTTGCTAGATGTAGAAACTTTGCCTCTACCTGCCAGGTAGCTCTTTCAGAGCTCGTTCATAGATCATGTTGAGGATGGACTTGACGCCATTCTGTTTGAACTCGATGTAGCGCATCCAGCACTTGACCGAGTACGGATTCCTGATGATCTCCTCCTCATAAGGCAGATCATCTTCCTCCTGAAAAAGCCCACCACCAACACAGCAAAACGGTCAACAGGAAGCCTTCTATCCTTCGAACAACGTTGGACACCTTTCTCTCTTTCAAAAAATGCTGCACTATTCTCAGAACTAGTGCAACGTTGTTCGAAGGATAGAAAGGGCTACAAGATGGCCGGACAATAGAACGAGTCAAAATTTACCCAAGGCTGAAAAATGGCAAAAGAACGTTGACTAAGATGGAACACTAGGTCGAGCCCATAGCAAATGAATGGAACGTTCGCAGAGCCTCTTCTGACTGGAGTGTCGCTTAGAATTCCATTTCGTGTAAATGGCACCAAAAATGTATCCCTTTTTATTTTACCACTACAATCTGTTGTTAGATAGTAATGTTGAAAGTAAACATCCGCACCTCGATGGTGCCAAGTGTGTTTATGTCTGCATAACGAGGAAATGGGGAAGAAAATGGCAACTTTTGACTATTTCTGGTCTAGCGACCGATGATAGCAGAGTACGCTGCCCAACCTTAAGTAATTAGAAAGAGGAGATTATCCTGATTAAAAGTGACTATTTCATAGTTTTGATGTCTTCACTATTAATATACAATGTAGAAAATAGTAAAAATAAAGAAAAACCTTTGAATGAGTGTCCGACTTGAAGAAAATCGAAATATACACATTGCGAGATATTTGGCAAAATAGACAGACATACCTATACTTCCCTATAGGAAACAATGGGACGACCTCAAGAGTTCCATGAGTACGTTTTTGTTGTTGTTTACATTTTACCTACCAACAACGTGGGCAGTTCTCATTGCCAACAATAGCAAAGCAGGCACTGTGGCGTAGACCAATAGGCTGGGAATAATAGAACGTTCGTAAGGCAAATTGGTGCTACGGTGCTCAATATAACGAATAGGAGGTGGCAGGGTAAAAAATGCCCTAAAACAAGCCCTGTTTTTTCGTGATTACTTCAAAGCTCCGGCAAGCAGCTGGAACATATGGTAAAATTATAATCCACGGCGGATGAAATGAACTCGCTTTTATCAAAAACATTGAATGTGTCCAGCCTACTACAATATGATGTAAAGTCACACACTAGTAGCCTGTACAGTATCTCAAGGAACAATAATCTAGATACGTGTTATTGTCAGATAGATATAACGTTAGTTCGCCGGGGCATTCAAATCGACACATCCGAGGTCGAGGAGGCCGCAGACATATTACAGCATGCTGAGAACAATTCCACAACAAAATATCAATATTCATGAAATAACTTACAAACATGACGTCCGGTTTCCCATTTAGAGAGGGCATTTTTGTTTTTAAGATCAAAATTAACGACCGTAGTGTCAAAAGTACCCCAAAATGTATGTATTGTTACTAAACTTCCTGACTCCTCTAACGTGTTCAGAACGTAGAACAAACCCCGCCCCCCTTTTGGAAATATCATTGGGTAGTTCAACGGTCACTCAACAGACTATCCAATCATTAGTCTCACGAAGAAAACATCGTATGTCAGCACTCCATACCAGCAGGACGCGACACTGGAAAATATGATATGCTCGTGCATGGCCAAAACTAAAGGTGAAAGGTTACCAAAACGTCGACAAACACAAACGCGCTAGCTAGTCTGCTTGGATTATTTAAAATGGCTAAAATACAGTTGTTGAGAATGTTTCTCAACCAGCGTTTAACAGCAGCGGCTGAGGAGATATTTGGGGCTGTTGAGAAAACGATAGCAGAGTACCAGGAAGAAGTGTGTCGTTCAAAAGAGGAGAACGGCCGTCTACAGAGGCAGCTTGATATCGTTCTCAAACCACAAGAGATACAATTACAAAGGACAGGTTTGTCACTAGCTATTATATTTTTCCTGTTGACATTAATATTATGCGACATTGGCAATAATTTTTTTATTACATTTGAGCATGAAACACATGTCCTGCTGAAAGACACGTTTTGTATTATGTTGCATACATGTAAATGTAATTATGGTCTCATGTCAGCTTTGACTTTTTTGTTTAATCCTTCTCTCCAGACCTCCAGCAGCTCTCTCTCACTGTCTTCGAAGAGGAGGTTCCCACTGAGCAGCAACACTGTGAGCAGGAATGGAGCCCCAGTCTGGGGCAAGAAGACCCAGAGCCCACTCAGATTAAGGAGGAACAACAGGAGCAACACAGGACCAGTCAGGAGGAAGAGTTTCATAATGACTTCTTCATAATTAGCTCTAATGACTGTGTGAAAAGTGACTATGATCAGGAAGAGGACTCATGTCAGCCCTCACATCTTTACCAAACCCAAAGTGAGGAATATGGACAGGGAGCCTCTCTAACAAGCATTTCAACGGAACCGATCAAAACAGAACCCGATGGAGAGGGCTACATGTCATTAGAACCAACCAGGGAACCTCAGCCCCTCTCTGCGGTAAATCCGGTCTGTTCTCCAACCCCAAGTAAATACAGGGAAGGTGTCATTGAAGAGGAAAAAGAACCTTGGATTAGGTTTAAACCACTCAAATCGAAGAAAGCACAGAAAATAACAAGCCATAGCTCCAGTATGTGGAAAAAAGGAAGGAAATCCTCAGAGTCATCCCATATGAACCCACACAGTCAAAGCCTTACTACTCCCTGTTGGTGTGGTGTGTGTGGAAATAAATGTTACTCTGTGAGTTTTTTAATAAAACATACGCGAGAACACACAGAGGATATAGGCCTAGATTGCCTTTGCGGTGTCTGTGGAAAACACTTTGAGTCCAAAGAAATTCTGATAGACCATCTCCAAACTCACGTGAAAAATCTTTTTTGTCACTTATGTGGTCAATGTTTCAACTGGACTAGTAATCTGAAAAGACACATGATGATTCACACAGGGGAAAGACCCCATCGGTGCAGTGACTGTGGCAAAGGCTTCAGGTCGAGTGATTGTCTGACAAAGCATAGGAGGATTCACACAGGGGACAAACCGTTTCCTTGCCCGGTTTGCCACCGTGGCTTTAACAGACGAGATAACCTGAAAGTGCATATGAGAGTTCACACAGGGGAGAGACCGTATATGTGTTCTGAATGCTATAAATGTTTTGCCACGTTAACGTCACTGAATAAGCACCAGACAATGCACAATGAGGAACGACCGTATGCGTGCATCGATTGCGGTACGCGCTTCAAAGCGCTTGAATCCCAAAGAAGGCACATGAAGAGTGTTCACAACAAGAAGGAGAATACAACATGACAGTGCCTTGTATGGGTTATGGTATCAGAAGATTGAGGCGCATTCTAACCGCCATTGGACCGGAGAACAACCCTTTAGGACAGACGCATTGCATTATGGAATCTGTGCCGTAGTTAACATTACCTGTTACTTGTTAGTATCCATTACCCATTAGTTTACCAAAGGCAAATAGCAGACAGAGGTTATATACTGCTCAAAAAAATAAAGGGAACACTTAAACAACACATCCTAGATCTGAATGAAAGAAATCATCTTATTAAATACTTTTTTCTTTACATAGTTGAATGTGCTGACAACAAAATCACACAAAAATAATCAATGGAAATCCAATTTATCAACCCATGGAGGTCTGGATTTGGAGTCACACTCAAAATGAAAGTGGAAAACCACACTACAGGCTGATCCAACTTTGATGTAATGTCCTTAAAACAAGTCAAAATGAGGCTCAGTAGTGTGTGTGGCCTCCATGTGCCTGTATGACCTCCCTACAACGCCTGGGCATGCTGCTGATGAGGTGGCGGATGGTCTCCTGAGGTATCTCTTCCCAGACCTGGGCTAAAGCATCCGCCAACTCCTGGACAGTCTGTGGTGCAACGTGGATGGAGCAAGACATGATGTCCCAGATGTGCTCAATTGGATTCAGGTCTGGGGAACGGGCGGGCCAGTCCATAGCATCAATGCCTTCCTCTTGCAGGAACTGCTGACACACTCCAGCCACATGAGGTCTAGCATTGTCTTGCATTAGGAGGAACCCAGGGCCAACCGCACCAGCATATGGTCTCACAAGGGGTCTGAGGATCTCATCTCGGTAACTAATGGCAGTCAGGCTACCTCTGGCGAGCACATGGAGGGCTGTGCGGCCCCCCAAAGAAATGCCACCCCACACCATGACTGACCCACCGCCAAACCGGTCATGCTGGAGGATGTTGCAGGCAGCAGAACGTTCTCCACGGCGCCTCCAGACTCTGTCACGTGCTGAGTGTGAACCTGCTTTCATCTGTGAAGAGCACAGGGCGCCAGTGGCGAATTTGCCAATCTTGGTGTTCTCTGGCAAATGCCAAACGTCCTGCACGGTGTTGGGCTGTAAGCACAACCCCCACCTGTGGACGTCGGGCCCTCATACCACCCTCATGGAGTCTGTTTCTGACCGTTTGAGCAGACACATGCACATTTGTGGCCTGCTGGAGGTCATTTTGCAGGGCTCTGGCAGTGCTCCTCCTGCTCCTCCTTGCACAAAGGCGGAGGTAGCGGTCCTTCTGCTAGGTTGTTACCCTCTTACGGCCTCCTCCACGTCTCCTGATGTACTGGCCTGTCTCCTGGTAGCGCCTCCATGCTCTGGACACTACGCTGACAAACACAGCAAACCTTCTTGCCACAGCTCACATTGATGTGCCATCCTGGATGAGCTGCACTACCTGAGCCACTTGTGTGGGTTGTAGACTCTGTCTCATGCTACCACTAGAGTGAAAGCACCGCCAGCATTCAAAAGTGACCAAAACATCAGCCAGGAAGCATAGGAACTGAGAAGTGGTCTGTGGTCCCCACCTGCAGAACCACTCCTTTATTGGGGGTGTCTTGCTATTTGCCAATAATTTCCACCTGTTGTCTATTCCATTTGCACAACAGCATGTGAAATGTATTGTCAATCAGTGTTGCCTAAGTGGACAGTTTGATTTCACAGAAGTGTGATTGACTTGGAGCTCCATGGTGTTGTTTAAGTGTTCCCTTCCCTGTAGCTCAGTTGGTAGAGCATGGTGTTTGCAACGCCAGGGTTGTGGGTTCGATTCCCACGGGGGGCCAGCACAGAAAAAAAAATAATAATGTATGAAATGAAAATTAAATGTATGCATTCACTACTGTAAGTTTTTCTGGATAAGAGCGTCTGCTAAATGACTAAAATTTAATGTAAATGTATTTTTTTGAGCAGTATATTTACTTGACCTCACCTGTTCCATAGTGACTTGCCTACCTACTACGCATATGAATACCTCTATATTGGTTTTCCTTTTTGTTTTAAATGTGCATGTGATGTTATCCCACTAAAGCAATAAACATTTCAAGTGAATATATTTACTTGAGCTGAGGGATCCTGTATGGTCTTGTATTCAGAGCCAGGGCTAAAGGAAGCTGATCTTGCTGTCTCTCTCTGGGAGTCTGCTGGTTCAGAAAAGACCTGGGTGGGAGAATCTGGTCTATAGTATCCCTGCCTGAGTGTGAGTGGAGTCCCTTCAGTCAGGATGATCTGGGGTGTGGAAGACCATGGTGGCACATCTGCCTTGGAGCCCTGACAGAAAATACAGAGGATGGACGTCATCATTAACACGTCACTGCTGTTGCTTTATACTCTAACCTAGGGGGCACCAATGTTGTGTATTTTTTACAATCTGCGATTTTTATACCAATCTAAAACGATGCATAAATCCACAATGCTTTTGGCTAGAAACAAGCAGTAAAATGCCAGAGGAAGATGTGACTGATGCACATGGTAATATATGGCATGTCTCTATGACATTCAGAAGCTGAGCTACGACCTTCCAAGGTCAAGGAGTCAGAGAAATTGGACTTTGCTTGGGAAGTAATCTTATACAATGTGTGACTGTCAATATCAATTGGTCTAATCGCTGTCTATAAAAGAGAATATGTATAATTTAATTGAGAGTTCATATAAATTATCATAATAAAATGTATTTGGTAGCAGAATAACATTTAGGGAAAATCGGGTCTTGACTTTATTTTTTGGTGGTGTATTTAATATGGGCCCTGGGTGGGAAAGGTTAGGAACACCTGCTCTAACAGAGTAAGTTCTAGATTATTGCATAATTCCAAATCAAGCAAAGCACCTACTCCCTTGGCACTCCTGTGTATGTGAGAGGATTTGACAGGTTTAAATGGTAATTGCTTCATGTTGTTTTTCTGGGGACATTTGTATGGTTAAACAGTACAAATACGACCTACCCAGATTGATCAAGGTGGCGAGACACAAAGTGGAGGAGCAATTCAGCGGGTCGGATATGAGGCGTTTGTGGCAGGGGCTTCAAACGAGCACGGTTTACAAAAAGAAAGCCAGTCATGTCGGGACACCAACGCCGCACTACCGGATGAGCTAAACACCTTTTTCTCACACTTTGAGCAAAACGACTCTGAGCTGCCGAGGAGAGCCCCTGAGGACAACGAAGGCTACGTGCTTACGGTGTCCACGAAGTCATTAAAACATGTTAACCCTTGCAAGACTGCCAGCCCAGACCGCATCCCTAGCTGTGCCCTCAGAGCATGTGCAGACCAGCTAGCTGTTGGGTTTCCTGACATTTTTAATCTCTCTCTAGCTCGGGCCGTTATCCCCACCTGCTTCAAGATGTCTACTATCCTCCCAGTGCCCAAGAAAGGGAAAGTAACTGAACTAAATGACTACTGACCCGTAACACTCACTTCCGTCAATCATGAAGTGCTTCGAGAGGCTAGTCAAAGACTATATCACCTCCTCCCTCCCCAACACACTCAACCATCTCCAATTCGCCTACCGCCCGACAGATCCTCGGACGACACAATCACCATTGCACTGCACACTGCCCTCACCCTCCTGGACAAGAGGAATGCATACCATAGCGCCATCTAAGCTCACCACAATGCTCACAGCTCCGGGACTGAACTTCCTATGCAACTGGGTCCTGGACTTCTTGACGGGACGACCCCAGGTGGTAAAGGGAGACAAGATGACCTCCTCCACACTGATCCTCAACACGGGGGCCCCACAAGAGTCGTCCTCAGTCCCCTCCTGTACTCCCTGTATACCCACGACTGCGTGGCCTTACATAGTTCCGACTCCATCATCAAGTTCATTGACGACAGGACAGTAGTAGGGCTTATTACCAACAAAGACGAGACGGCCTACAGGCAGGAGGTTGCCAGGTAAACAACCTCTCCCTCAACGTCAGCAAGCAAAGGAGCTGATTGTGGACTTCAAGAGCAACCAGGCTGCGCACGTCCCCATCCTCATCAACGGGACGCTGTGGAGACGGTCAAAAACTTCAAGTTCCTCAGCGTACACATCTCCAAGGAGCTGAATGGCCAAACCACACCGTGGTGAAGGCACGACAGCGATTCTTTAACCTTAGAAGGCTGAGGAAATGTGGCCTGTCCCCGAGGGTTCTCACAGTGTTCTACAGGGTCACCATCGAGAGCAAACTGTCGGCCTGCATCACAGCCTGGTACGGCAACTCCACCGCCACTGACCGAAAGGCACTACAGAGGGTGGTATGCTCGACTGAACGCACCAATGGGTGCACACTGCCTGCCCTCCATGACACCTACAACACCAGTGTCACAGGCGTCAAAGTGAGTAGACCAAGGTGCAGCATGGAATATGTTCACCTTGAGTTTAATGAAGAAGAATGAACACTTTACAAATTAAACAAAAATGACAGCAGACAGTTCCGTCAGGTACTTACGACTAAGCGGAAAACAACTACCCACAAAAAACAAAGGAAAAACAGGCTGCCTAAGTATGTCTTCCAATCAGAGACAACGATAGACACCTGCCTCTGATTGGAAACCATACCCGGGCCAAAACATAGAACACAAAACATAGAATGCCCACTCACCTATCACACCCTGGCCTAGCTAAACAGAGAAAACACAGCTCTCCTAGGTCAGAGCGTGACAACCAGGTGTCTTAGGAAGGCCAAAAAGATCATCAGGGACCTCAGCCACCCGAGCCACGGCCTGTTCTCCCCGCTTCCATCACAGGATTATCATGGTTAAAACGAACAGACTGGCCAATAGCTTCTACCCCTAGACCATCAGGCTGCTGAATAGCCACCAATAGTCAGCTACCTGCTCCCCTTGTCCCCCTCCTACCCCTTGGAAGTAGGGGCTAAAATGTGCTCCCTTTTGGGTAGAAAAACACTGGGCTTGGGGTTGATTTGGAAGTCAGAATAGGGCCTACCTGGGGTGTGACAGCTGGTTCAGGTCCAGCCTTTGTCTTCACCCCATCCTGATGACCAGCAGAAGACCCATGTATCCCTGGCAACAAGGGAAGGGTCACTCGCTGGTCGTCAAGCCGATGACCCTGGGTGTTGGACAACAGGTTAAAGAACCGGTCAGCATCTTGTCCTGTCAGAAAGACAGAGAGCGAGAGAGAGGGAGCGAGAGATAAATTGAGAGTGGTAGGGAGGGAGAGAAAAAGGGGGAGGAGAGAGAGAGAGAGAAAGAGGGGAGGGAGATACGACAGAAAAATCAATACCAACTTTTCCAAGATGAATAGAAAGCACTACTGGCAGCTGTTTGTCTGTATATCTGCAATTTCGGTACAGTACCACCCTTAGTGGTGTCATAAGAACCCAGAAACATCCAGTTTTCAGGGATAAAGCATCTTCAACCTAGCTTCCTTTCCCCCTGAAAACCTGATGTGAGGACCCCTCAAGGGCTTTTCTTTAACGCCTGCTACGTTAGGTTAGTACAGTACTGACCTGAGGGTATAGTAGTGGAGTGGGTTAGATCGTCTGTACAGAGGCTGACTGCAGGTCACAGACTTGTCTTGTTTTCAGTGTCATACTAAATTATCTTAACCAATAATTCCAGTCATTATTAAATAACATATACCATATTTGAGTCCCACCTTGAACAAAACATTACTTTTACTGTTTAATGAAGCCTTTATAAGCCTGCATAGATGCTTCACTCAGAACCAGATACCGGTGTCATTTCAGCCATTGATAAAGAACATACAGTATATGGGGGGACTATTTAGGTCCCACTTCAAACTACACCTAATTTGTAAGGCTTACTGAAGCATTCATAAGACTTTTATAAGGCTGGTCGTCAAGCCGATGACCCTGGGTGTTGATATATATGCCGTTTAGCAGACGCTTTTATCCAGTGACTTACAGTCGTGCATCTTACAGACGGGTGATCCTGGGAATCAAACCCACTCTCCTGGCATTGAAAGCACCATGCTCTACCAGCTGAGCTACAGAGGACCACAGCAAATGCCAGATGTAACACCAGATGTAGCGGTCTGTCATATCAACATTATCTAATATGAAACGCTATAAATGACTTGTGAAGCATCTATGTGGTGTTTATGCTCAAAGTCTATACATATTAAAACACATTTATTTTTTAAGTGGGACAAGTATTTGCCATTCAGACTGAGACGTAATGCAGTATTAAGAAGTGAGGATAAGCATGCATAAGTAATTAAGGTCAGTGCCATAAGGTCTCCAATCCTAAACAGGCTGGTTGTCAATAGCAATTATATTAAACAAAGACCTTCAGCATCGATTGTGAAAGCCATAGAAATTAAAATGCATGCTACAACATATAACGCATGCTTGATTGCCATAGAAATGGACATTAGAATGTCATGTATACAATCAAAATAGGGACGGTTTCCCGGACACAGATTATGCCTAGTCCTGGACTAAAAATAATCTCAACTGAAAGTTTTTTTCCAGACTTAATCTGCACCCGGTACCCAGACTAGTACTATGTTGATTTCTCCTGGCTTCAACACCAGGGATTCTCTTGGCAGCTAGAACATATGACAAAGAGTAAAATGTATGCATTTTGTTTATTCATAATTTGGACTAAAATACAAAGACATCAAAAGCCCAAACAACCACACTTCATCCCTTCCCTTATAAAACCTATATTATTATGAAAGTGCATGATTTCAGAGAAAGACACTACAGTAGTAAAGACACTCAGACAGATGAAAACAAATGTAACTCGGGAAAGGCACACAAGTATTTAAATGGTCCCAACACAGGTTACATCTCAATAGTCTAAAGAGGCCACTGCTCTTTATATCCTTTCGTTCATCAGCAGTGAGGACGCCACTTTAGAATGTTGATATGCAGCCCATATTTGTAACTCAATTACAGTAGAAGACACAGATTCAAACAATCTTCATAATATAAGGGCTGTTTTAATTAAATATTCAGAGCAAAAGATGTCCATCACAGCCTTACATTAATACGTATGTACATCATTGGTTTTAATTCAAGCATAATTCAAATAAGAAAATTCAATAAAATATTGAAAATCATAAGACACTATCCTTTAATGACTACATCTTAAAAAAGGCACTTTCTTTTAGTCGTCTCAAACCCTGCAACAGACGAGTACACAAGCATCTCATGATGAACCCCTCCGTTAACAGCAGACCTGGGTCCAAATAGTATTTGTATTTATTTTTAACCGTGCTAAATTGAACTTGTCAAACCCAATAGAACCACTGAAATAGTCCTAAAAAGTGCAAACCCTACTGATCTGGCACTCCCGGCAGTCTTAATCAAAACACTCAAAACAAACGCAATTTGTATCCAGGTTTGTGTTCAGAGACATTCTCCCAGCAGACTCAGACCAGCTCCCTTCCAGGCCCGAGGAGAGAAGGGAGGGTTATATCTAGCTTTTAGGAGTTTAAACCAGGTCCAGCTTCTTCAGGTCATTTAGGAAGCTGGTGGGAGTGACAATGTGAGACGAACCTATAGAGAGGGGAAACGACAACACAGGAAAATGAATACTAATTATATAGCGCTTTTTTGTAACCAAAAGACGCTTACATTCATGGTGAAGATTCATTATGAAAATGTAAGGAGAGAGAGACTGTCACGTCCTGACCAGCAGAGGGAGTAATTGTATTATAATTTGGTCAGGACGTGACAGAAGGGTATTTGTTTTGTATGATTGGGGTTGTGTGTATTATTAAAAGGGTGTTTGGTTTATGTAGTCTGGGGTTTGAGTATATGTTCTAGTGTTGGTTTTCTAGTCTGTCTATTTCTGTGTGGTTTGTGTGGCTCCCGATCAGGAACAGCTGTACATCGTTGTTCCTGATTGGGAGTCATATTAGATGCTTGTTTTCACCTGGGGATTTTGTGGGTAGTTGTCTTTAGCACTGCTGTTGTGAGTATAGCCTTTTAAACTGTCTTTTGTCATTCTTCGTTTTGTTATTTTTTCCGTGCTCTCTGTGTTTAATAAATATTCAAGATGAGCATCCACATTCCCGCTGCGTTTTGGTCATCTCTACCCAACGACACCCGTGACAGAGTTTCAGCGGCGCATTTACCGGACATGAAAAAAAAAACATGCTGGGGGATATACAGTGCCTTCAGAAAGTATTGACTTTTCCCACATTTCGTTGTGTTACAGCCTGAATTTTGAGATTTGTCGTCACTGGCCTACACACACACACACACGATACTCCATAATGTCAAAGTGGAATTGTTTTTTGAAATGCTTAAAAATGAATAAAAACATTTAAGCTGAAATGTGTTGAGTCAAGTATTCAACCCCTTTGTTATGGCAAGCCTAAATAAGTTCTTGAGTAAAAATGTGCTGAACAAGTCACATAATAAAGTTGCATGGACTCACTGTGTGCAATAAGTGTTTAACATGATTTTTGAAAGACAACCTCATCTCTGTACCCTACACATACAGATAATTGTAAGGTCCCTCAGTCGAGCAGTGAATTTCAAACACAGATTCAACCACAAAGACCAGGGAAGTTTTCCAATGCATTGCAAAGAAAGGCACCTATTGGTAAAAAAAAAAAAAAAGCAGACATTGAATAATATCCCTTTGAGCATGGTCAAGTTATTAGTAACACTTTGGATGGTGTATCAATACACCCAGTCACTACAAAGATACAGGCATCCTTCCTAACTCAGTTTCCGCAGAGGAAGGAAACCGCTCAGGAATTCCACCATGAGGTCAATGGTAACTTTAAAAAAGTTAGAGTTTAAATTGCTGTGATAGGATAAAACTGAGGACGGATCAACTATATTGTATACTGATTAAAAATAAAAAGGCAACATGAAACAATTTCAAAGATTTCACTAAGATACAGTTCATATAAGGAAATCATGACTGGGCTTGGGCGCACTGAGGAGCCAGGCCCAGCCAATCAGAATGAGATTTCCCCACAAAGGGCTGTATTAGAGACAGAAATACTCATCAGTTTCATCAGCTGTCCGGGTGGCTGGTCTGAGACAATAATGCAGGTAAAGAAGCCGGATGTGGAGGTCCTGGCGTGGTTACACATGGTCTGCGGTTGTGAGGCAGGTTGGACGTACTGACAAATTCTCTAAAACTACGTTGTAGACGGCTTACGGTAGAGAAATTAACATTAAATTATATAGCAACAGCTCTGGTGGACATTCCTGCAGTCAGCATGCTAACTGCACGCTCCTTCAAAACTTGAGACATCTGTGGCATTGTGTTGTGACAAAACTACACATTATAGTGGCATGTTATTGTTCCAAGCACAAGGCGCTCCTGTGTAATGATCATGCTGTTCAATCAGCTTCTTGATTTACCACACCTGTCAGGTGGATGGATTATCTTGGCAAAGGTGAAATGCTCACTAACAGGGATGTAAAAAAAATTGTGCACAAAATGTAAGCCAACTAAGCTATTTGTGCATATGGAACATTTCTGAGATCTTTTATTTCAACTCATGAAATATGGGACCAACACTTTACATGTTGCGTTTATATTTTGGTTCAGTATAGTTGCTCCAAAATACTAACCTAACTGACAGACTGAAAAGGAGGAAGCATGTACAGAATACAAATATTGCAAATCATGCATCCTGTTTACAACGAAGCACTAAAGTAATGCTGCATAAAATGTGGCAAAGCAATTCACTTTTTGTCTTGAATATAGTGTTGTTTGGGGAAAATCCAATACAACACATTACGGAGTACCACTCTCCATATTTTCAAACATAGTTGTGGCTGCATCATATTATGGGTATTGCTTGCAATAGTTCAGGACTGGGGTGCTTCTCAGAATAAAGAAGAAACAGAATGGAGCTAACAGGAGGCAAAATCCTGGTGTAAAACCTGGTTCAGTCTGTTTCAACTTGACAGCAGGACAATAACCTAAAACACAAGGCATAATCTTCACTGGAGTTGTTTACCAAGACAGTGAATGTTCTTGAGTGGCCGAGTTACAGTTTTGACTTAAATCTACTTGAAAATCTATGGCAAGACCTGAAAATGGTTGTTGAGCAATGATCAACAACCAATTTGACAGAGCTGAAAGAATTTTGAAAGAATAAGTGGACAAATGTTGCACAATCCAGGTATAGAAAGCGCTTAGAGACTTACCCAGAGGTGTAAGGTGCTTCTTCAAAGTATTGACTCAGAGGTGTGAATACTTACGTAAATTAGATATTTCTATACATTTCATTTTCAATACATTTGCAAAAATGTCTGAAAACATGGTTTTCACCTCGTCATTATGGGGTATTGTGTCCAGAGAGAAAAAAAATCCATGTAATCTAGTCAGGCTGTAACACAACAAAATGTGGAATAAGTCAAGGGGTGCGAATACTTTCTGAAGGCACTGTATGATCTTTCGCGCCACCAGCAGGGGAATTCCAAACGAGGATACATGGTGTGTCGTCCTTGTAAATAAAATAAAAATTCAACTGGCTTGCCTGGTTAAAGAGAAGGTTAAATAAAATATTTAAAAAAAAGATTTAAAAAAAAAATAAAAAAAATAAAAATAAAAAAAGAGTACACTAAGTTTCAGCCCAACTATTGTGTTCCTTACCAATCAGGACCTCCCATTTTCCGTCAGTAGCTCGAGTGACCTCGTAGGCGGAGCGCATCTCGGAGTGGGACACACCGCCGATCATGAAGATGATGAGCCGAGGGCCGGAACGATACTCCGTTGGAGACTTGTTCTTGTGCCATTGTCCGAACCGCGCACTGCTACAGTATGATACAAACATAATAAAACATGTACATTTCTAATTATGTAGAAATTATTTGCAGCGGTAAAATAAAACATGTACATCAGTGGTGGCTGGTGGCACTTTAAATGGAGAGGATGGGTTCATAGTAAACGGCTCAAACGGGATACATGGAACGATATCAAACACATTGTTTTTAATGTGTTTGATAAAATTACATTCACTCCACTCACCAGCCTCCTGTGATGTACTGTACATTAGTAATTATGTAGTCATCCAACGATCATAATTATATATCCATTACCAACAATTATGGATCTTAAATCAATACATGGTCATGGTGGAAATTGTCACACTATATTTTTTGATTATATAATAGATACCGTGGGTGGTGTAAAGCCTCAAGATAATATGATTGGTTAATGCACAGAATTAAAAAGAACATAGTATATTATAACCCAAAAATAAAGTTATTCTAAGTCTATTATATGTATGGGATAATCAACGAGGGGCTATGTAGATGTACTATGTGAACAATCCAAGATGCAGGGGTGCGATGAGGATATATTAAATATGATCGACATATACAGTACCAGACACCTTCTCATTCAAGGGTTTTTCATTTATTTTTACTATTTTCTACATTGTAGAATAATAGTGAAAACATCAAAACCATGATATAACACGTATGGAATCATGCAGTAACCAAAAAAAGTGCTATATATTTTTATATTAGAGATTCTTCAAAGTAGCCACCATTTGCCTTGATGAAAACTTTGCACACACTTGGCATTCTCTCAACCAGCTTAATGAGGTAGTCACCTGGAATGCATTTCATTAACAGGTGTGCCTTGTTAAAAGTTCATTTGTAGAATTTCTTTCCTTCTTCATGCGTTTAAGCCAATTAGTCGTGTTGTGACAAGATGGGGGTGGTATACAGAAGACAGCCCTATTTGGTAAAAGACCAAGTCCATATTATGGCAAGAACAGCTCAAATAAGCAAAGAGAAACGACAGTCCCTCATTACTTGAAGACATGGGTCAGTCAATCTGGAAAATTTCAAATACTTTTACAATTTCTTCAAGTGCAGTCGCAGAAACCATCAAGCACTATGATGGAACTGGCTCTCGTGAGGACAGCCACAGGAAAGGAAGACCCAGAGTTACCTCTGCTGCAGAGGATAAGTTAATTAGCGTTACCAGCCTCAGAAATGGCAGCCCAAATAAGTTCAAGTAGTTCAAGTAACAGACAGTTCAAGTAACAGACATCTCAACATCAACTGTTCAGAGGAGACTGCGTGAATCAGGCCTTCATGGTTGAATTGTTGCGAAGAAACCACTACTAAAGGACACCACTAATAAGAAGAGACTTGCTTTGGCCAAGAAACACGAGCAACGGACATTAGACCAGTGGAAATCTGTCCTTTGGTCTGATGAGTCTAAATTTCAGATTTTTGGTTCCAACCTCCGTGTCTTTGTGAGATGCAGAGTAGGTGAACGGATGATCTCCGCAAGTGTGGTTCCCACTGTGAAGCATGGAGGAGGTGTGATGGTGCTTTGCTGGTGACACTGTCAGTGATTTATTTAGAATTCAAGACACACTTAACCAGTATGGCAACCACAGCATTCTGCAGCAATACACCATCCCATCTGGTTTGCACTTAGAGGGACTATCATTTGTTTTTCAACAGGACAATGACCCAACACATCTCCAGGCTGTGTAAGGGGTATTTGACCAATGAGGAGAGTGATGAACCTGGCCTTCACAATCACCCGACCTCAACCCAATTGAGATGGTTTGGGATGAGTTGGACCGCAACAAGTGCTCAGCATATGTGGGAACTCCTTCAAGAGTGTTGGAAAAGCATTCCAGGTGAAGTTGGTTGAGAGAATGCCAAGAGTGTGCAAAGCTGTCATCAAGCTGTCATGATTCCATATGTGTCATTTCATAGTTTATGTCTTCACTATTATTCTACAATGTAGAATGAGTATGTGTCTGGTACTCTAGGCTAACACACAACATCAGTGGGACGAGAACAAAAGCACAGGGGATATAGTTATAAAGCTAAAAAAAAAACAGCTGCCGGATGTTGACATGTTTAAAGTTACATCACCAGATGTGAACACGTTTGTATTCCATTAAGCTGTTGATGTCCTTGTTATATATCATATTTCTCCATGGTTGCGTCCCAAATGGGACCCCATTTTACATAGTGTTCTACTTTTGACCAATACCCCATGGGCCCTGGTCCAAAGTAGTACACCATAAAAGGAAATAGTGTGCCATTTAGGACGCAGACATGATGATACGTGTGTGTGTGTGTGTGTGTGTGTGTGTGTGTGTGTGTGTGTGTGTGTGTGTGTGTGTGTGTGTGTGTGTGTATATAAAAGATTTTATCAAGAATTTAAACCCTGCCCTCAAAAAGAGCTTTGCTCTGAACGAGGAAATCTGTGTACGTCCCAAATGGCACCCTATTCTCTATATGGCGCACAACTTTCAACCAGGGCTCATAGGGCTTTGGTCAAAAGTAGTGCACTATATAGGGAATAAGGTGCCATTTGGGTCACCACTGCATTGTGTCCATTAATGAGTAAACACACAGATTACCAAGCCCGGAAGTGCCTTCAGATGAGCTTTTATACAGTGCATTCGGAAAGTATTCAGACTCCATGACTTTTCCACATGTTTTTTTACGTTACAGCCTTATTCTAAAATGGATGAAATTGTTATTTCCACACACACACACACACACACACACACAGTACCATATAAGGATAAAGCAAAAACAATTTAGAAATGTTAGCAAATGTATAAAAAAAAAACTGAAATATCATATTTACACAAGTATCCAGAGATGTTTGATCGGGTTCAAGTCTGGACTCTGGCTGGGCCACTCAAGCACATTCAGAGACTGGTCCCGAAGCCACTCCTACGTTGTCTTGGCAGTGTGCTTAGTGTTGTCCTGTTGGAAAGTGAACCGTAGCCCCAGTCTGAGGTCCTGAGTGCTCTGGAGCAGGTTTACATCAACAATCTCTCTGTTCTTTGCTCATCTTTCCCTCGATCCTGACTAGTCTCCCAGTCCCTGCCACTGAAAAACATCCCCACAGCATGATGCTGCCACCACGCTTCACCTTCGGGATGGTGCCAGGTTTCCTCCAGACGTGACACTTGGCATTCAGGCCAAAGAGTTCAATCTTGCTTTCATCAGACCAGAGAATCTTGTTTCTTTTGGTCTGTGTCCTTAAGGTGCCTTTTGGCAAACTCCAAGCGGGCTGTCATGTGCCTTTTACTGAGGAGCTTCCGTCTGGCCACTCTACCATACAGACCTGATTGGTGGAGTGCTGCAGAGATGGTTGTCCTTTTGGAAGGTTCTCCCATCTCCACAGAGGAACTCTGGAGCTCTGTTGCGCAGTTTGGCCACGTGGCCAGCTCTAGGAAGAGTCTTGGTGGTTCCAAACTTCTTCCATTTGAGAATGATGGAGGCCACTGTGCTCTTGGGGGCCTTCAATGCTGCAGATTATTTTTGGTACGCTTCCCCAGATCCTGTCTCGGAGCTCTATGGACAATTCCTTCAACTTCATGGCTTGGTTTTTCCTCTGACATGCACTGTGTATTTCCATATCATGTCCAATCAGTCGAATTTACCACAGGTGGACTCCAATCAAGTTGTACAAACATCTCAAGGATGATCAATGGAAACAGGGTGCACCTGAGCTCAATTTCGAGTCTCATAGTAATACTTACGTAAATAATTATTTTACAAAAAAAATATATAAATTAGAAAACATTTCTAAAAACCTGTTTTTCGCTTTGTCCTTATGAGGTATTTGTGTGTAGATTGATGAGGAAATTGTTTTGATAATATTGGGGCGGCAGGTAGCCTAGTGGTTAGAGCGTTGGACTAGTAACCGAAAGGTTGCAAGACCAAATCCCCGAGCTAACAAGGTAAAAATCTGTCGTTCTGCCCCTAAACAAGGCAGTTAACCCACTGTTCCTAGGCCATCATTGAAAATACAAATTTCTTCTTAACTGACTTGCCTACTTAAATAAAGGTAAAAAAAAAATACATATTAGATTAAGGCTGTAACGTAACAAAATGTGGAAAAAGTCAAGGGGTCTGAATACTTGCCGAATGCACTGTTCAACATGAACAAGCTATATCAACAAATGAAAACTAAAATAACTCCAAGTAGATTATTCACAGGCTGTCTAATGGCAGCTTGGTCAACTAACTTTTCACCTCTCCAGCCCACTTAAGTACACCAAAGCTCTATTTTAAAGATTACAACTGAGATTAAAGTGTTAATGTATGTGACCCTGGTTATCCATCTGCCTCCGATAAGGCCATGCCCCTTCTCTGTCCTCGGACCGGCTCCTCTGTCCCCGGAACGGCTGCACCCCCGTGACGTATACAGTATACACACCTGACAGTCGTCTGCATGGTGTTGATGGGGGCAGGCTCAGAGATGAATGGCCACTGCTTCCTGTCCAGCTTGTCCTCTATGGCATTCTGGAAAATTAGACAGACATGGTTGGTCAGACTTGGAATTTTTGGATGACAGTAATTGGCTAGTCAAATGCCTCACAATAGTCCCAGTCGGTATTCATGTAATAAGGAATTCCTCTCGACCACGCCCACAAGTTGGGGAAAACCAACAGTATTTCCTGTTGATCCACATTGTAAAAGAAGCAACTTCATCATAGATTTTTTTGTTATACAGAAACAACAAAACATGCAGAAAAGCTGATGTATTGTTCAATGTACATGTGGCCAGGTCAAAAATCCTGACCTATGGTTTGCAGTGCTCCCACGTAGGGAAACAGAGCCTGTGAGAAGAGCCCTGTGGCTTCAGGCTATTCGGTGTGGGAGAGTGAGAAATGTGGAGGGGGCAGTGTCCAAGTAGACTACACGGAACTATGTGTGTGGAAAACATCATCACAGGTAAGACATTTAACTTGTTTAGTACAGTCCGTTTGGAACTCTACTCACTACTCGTATAGTCCGTTTGTTTGTGTTGTTGGTCTTGGCTAGCTTAATGTTCCGGTTGGTAGGTAGCACTCACTCAAGTGGCTGCTAGCTAGCATCGTCATGACAAAAAAGGGGGATCTGGGAAGCCTTACGTTTTTCTAAGTCGTGAGAAGGCCAGAGAGCAGGCAATGTTGAAAAGTAATTTTTATACATGTACTTTTCTTAAAAATGTAGTTTTGTAATTGACAAAAACAAGGAAATTGTGGTTGAAAAAGGTCAAGTTTTTGCTGTGAGCCACTGGGGTAATCACAGGTTGTCTTCCCCACAGATGGGCAGGGTCGTGCCTCTCTATCTGATACCGACTGGGTCTATATCAGGAAGCCATTGCGAGTGTACCCATGAGTTTACCAGTCAAATTGCCAGGGTTATAGGTTCCAAGTCACTTCTATTCATTCTATTTCTATGTGTGCTGCTGCATTGTGGGGGGTGTTTTTGTTGCTCCTTTCAACAAGGAGCAACAAAGTTTAATTACTTTGTTTAGAGTACATGTTACCGCCGAAACGGACTCAACTGCACTAATGCCCAACCGTCCTGTTGTCAGTCAGCTGTTGACAGATCCACCTGTACCCAAATACCTGAGACCCGATCCAGAATTTTAAAAAATGTCACGGGTCTTATCTGATATTATTGTCACGGGTATATGGGGCTGCTGGAAGCCTAGTGGTTCGAGCGTTGGGCCAGTAACCGAAAGTTTTCTAGATCGAATCCCCGAGCTGACAAGGTAAAAATCTGTCGTTCTGCCCCTGAACAAGGCAGTTAACCCACTGTTCCTAGGCCGTCATTGTAAATAAGAATGTTTTCTTAACTGACTTGCCTAGTTAAATAAAATACAAATAAAATAAATAGCACGAGTCTGCTTGGTGTTCCTCCCTCACTCTCACAGCACACAAACAGCACAGTCCCTGCTAGAGTAGCACCTCTCTCTCATGCTTTATCAGCTCTGGTTAATAAAGTATCTTAAAAATGTACTTTTCTGCTGCTTCCTGCACTCGGATCGGACCTGGAGCCGACCAAGTCTATATGGAACGGGTCTAGTTGTCCCGGGTCAGTTCGCGAAAGGGTCTCTCTCATATATACAAAAAAAATATATAAATAAATAAATAAATAAATAAATAAATAAATAAATAAATAATATATATATATATATATATATATATATATATATATATATATATATATATATATATATATATCGGGTCTGGGTGGGAAAGCCCCAGGCCCATTTCAAAGCAGATCCAACTTTTTGGACCCGTGAAATCCTCAAACCACACCGTCTATCCTTCTCCTCCATACCTCCATCACGTCTTTGATGGTGGGTGTCCATCGGGAGAGCTGGTACGTGCTCTCCTTGCGCTCTTTCTTCTCAGGCAGTGTTTTCCCAGCATTGAGAGCCTGAAACACAACGTTTCACATTTTTCAAAATATAACAAGGGGAAAAAAGGCTTCACTGTAAAAAGAGGCATTTGTTCAGCCCAGAAACGTGAGAGAGCGGGGGAGAGACGGACAGACCGGAGAAACAGAGCCCTACTGACCCCAGCGATGACGGGGCAGCCCAGGTGCTGTAGGTTGGTGATGATGTTGCTGTTTGCCTGCACGTTGGCATGCTGGATTAACTTGGTCAGGTTCTCCTCGCCAATGCCTGTGTGTGAGGAGACCACCGTTACACAGAGTAGAGCTGGAGAACATAATGAGTGACGACTCATCAAAACTGCTTCCTTAGCTAGCGTGTTGTCATCCCCCGAGGATCAACAGTAACCACATCGTATATCCTTAGAGAGACCATCATTATTTACAGAGTAGAGCCAAGCGCTCAACTTAAAAAGACCACCATCTGCTCCTCAGGCCAACATCCACAAACATATACACACACACACACACACACACACACACACACACACCAAAAAAATGTGATCAAGTCAATTGATCTTATAGAGCTGCTCAGGAAAGCTATAATTTCATTTCAATAGCAGTCGGGTGGAGAGTAGCTGTTTCGCATCATATTACAAACGCTCATATTGCTGTACCTGCTGTGTGTATCTTGACCATGCATTGACAGAAAGCAGACACATTTGGGATCACGCAGCCAGCGCCATTCTGTTGACCTACCCTTCTTCTTGTGGAAGACATAGAGCAGTATGATGCGGATCTTGTCGTAGGGGTCGATGTCGGTGTTGAGGAGTACCGGGACGATGCTCTTCATGGCATCCTTCAGGGGTTCCCCATCTACGTCAGTCCCCATGGCCAGGTCCTGGGAAACATATGGGGGAAAACAACAAATCGACAACACCACTCAAAGGCATCATTCTCTAGGTCCCCACCCCCCCAATCTGCATCAGTCACACATCAGTGCATAAACACTGCAGATCCTAGTCCCACAATCAGACCCGGATTACATCACTCCTGGACATGCTGGGTACGTCTCAAATGATCCACCACTAAACCTACCATGTTAAAGACTAGGAAAACAAACCTGAGCGGCGCTATTAGAATCATTAAGATCAAAACAATGCATGCGTCCCAAATGGCACGCTATTAGTAATGCACTAAAATCGGGACTCTGGTGCCATTTGGGACGGGGTAAATGTGTTGAGGGAGAAAGTAGGGGCTGTCCTGGGAACCAGGAAGGGAAAGGGGTTCTAGTCTGAGATGTACGATGTCTTATGGTGTAAGATTTCTGGATGGATGTAGTAATGACAGCCTGGCAACGTTAATGGTCTTTAAAAGACTAAGTATGACATGACAACAGCTTCCTGTGCATTACTGTAGGTTCAGAGAGGGACACTTGATAGAGATGTGCGACATGTCTCGTCTCAAGCCCTTTACACAACATTAGTGAAGTGGATGCCCACTAGGACGCCAGACATCGTCACACTATGGTGGCGTGTCAAATTGCACCCTATTCCCTATATAGTGCACAACTTTTCTTCTTTTTTTACCCCTTCTTCATGGTATCTAACTGGTAGTTGCAGTCTTGTCTCATCCCTGCAACTCCCGTACGGACTCGGGAGAGGCGAAGGTTGAGAGCCGCTTAATGTCCGCTTAACCCGTAAGCCAGCCGCACCAATGTGTCGGAGGAAACACCGTATACCTGCTGACCGTGTCAGAGCACACTGCGCCCGGCCCGCCACAGGAGTCGCTAATGGGCGATGGGACAAGGACATCCCTGCCGGCCAAACCCTCCCCTAACCCGGATGACGCTGAGCCAATTGTGCGCCATGGGTCTCCCGGTCGCGGCCGGCTGCAACAGAGCCTGGACTCGAACCCAGAATCTCTAGCAGCACAGCTAGCACTGCAGTGCCTTAGACCAGCGTGCCACTCGGGAGGCACAGTGCACTACTTTTGACAAGAGCCCTGTGTGTCCTGGTCAAAAATAGTGCACTAGTGAATACGGTGCCATTTGGGATGAAGCAGCCTATAAAGCTTTTAAGAGACTCAAACAGAGAGGTAGAAATAGAGATGGGAACGTGGGAAGGTCAACACCCCAGTGGAGGCTAGATGGGGTGAGTGGGTGGGAGTGGGACAGCATCATTATATGATAAGATAGTTCTAAATATTAAGATATATTACACAACAGCATCATAGTGACCTAGTCATTCGTGGTTTAACCACCTAAGGCTAACATCCAGGGATGTGACTATTCAAGATAATATATTTGTTTTTATATTATATAGAAAAACAAGGAAAACAATATCTTTGGGAAAATAAACATTTCAGTGTAGAAAGAATGATAGAGGATGTCAGGAAAGATGGGAAAAATCACAGAACAGAAACCTATAAAAATGTAATTAAAATGCTATAGGTCACTCTTGAAAAAGAGATGATTCATCTGACGGGTCTTGCCGGTTGAATAAAAACAGGGTGTTTACACTTCCGAGAAACAGAAGCATGCTCCTGGGTGTATTATGAGTGTACCTGCCAGGTCATTAGCATATGGTTTCATAAGAGAGGTAGGGAGCTTGATGGCACCCTATATAGTGCACTACTTTTGATCAGATCCCTATGGGTCTTGGTCAAAAGTAGTGCACTATATAGAGAATCGGGTGCCATTTGGGACTTGTGTTTTGTAGCAACACTGACCTGTTCCACCTCACACAGCTTGTCCACCGAGGCTTTGAATTTCTTCATGCAGGCCTCAGCCAGGTGCAGGTGAGTGGAGTACTGCAAATCAAAACAAACATTACTTATTAACTTCTAAAAGTTGATGTCATCACACTATCATGATACTCCACTTTGTTGCTACAGCCTGAATTCAAAATGGATTAAATTGCAGTTCTCACCCATCTACACACACTACCCCATAGTGACACAATCAAAATGCTTTTAAGAACTGTTTAATTTTGGAGGGAAAATTAAATACAGTATCTCATTCACACCCCTGAGTGAGTCAATACTTTGTAGAAGCACCTTTAGCAGTGATTATAGAGCTGTGAGTCTTTCTGGGTAAGTCTCGAAGAGCTTTCCACACATGGATTGTGCAACATTTGCCCATTATTTTCTAAATTCTTTAAGTCATGTCAAATTGGTTGTAGATTGGTTTTCAAGTAGATTTAAGTCAAAACTGTAACTCGGCCACTCAGGAACATTCACTGTGTTCTTGGTAAGCAACTCCTGTGTAGATTTGGACTTGTGATTTAGGTTATTGTTCTGCTGAAAGGTGAATTCATCTACCTGTGTCTGGTGGAAAGCAGACTGAAACAGCTTTTCCTCTAGGATTTTGCCTGTGCTTCACTAGCGGTTCTGGGGGGGGGGGGGGGGGGGGGGCAGTGCCCCTGTGACAACAATTTTGGACCCCCTTGTGGCCCCCCCTAAATGTGGAGTATGAAATAATGTTTACATACATTTTTGCTATCGTTCTTTTTTTACATCCATTATTAGACAGTGGCAACGCGGAACATGGTCTTTTGCCTGCTAATGCCTGCAATGCAGTGAAGAAAACAATATGACAACAATGTCTAATGTAACTGGCCCCTCTAACAGTACAACTGGCCCCAGCTTGGCCCCCCCAATTGAAATGGTCTAGAACCGCCACTGCTGTGCTTAGCACCATTCCATAAATTTTTTTATCCTGAAAAATTCCACAGTCCTTAAAGAGAGGTGGCAGGTAGCCTAGTGGTTACAGCGTTGGGCCAGTAACCGAAAGATTGCTGGATCGAATCCCCGAGCTGACACGGCAAAAATCTGGCGTTCTGCCCCTAAACAAGGCAGTTAACCCACTGTTCCCCAGTAGGCAGTCATTGTTAATAAGAATTTGTTCTTAACTGACTTGCCTAGTTAAATAAAGGTTACACACAAAGATTACAATACCCATAACATGATGCAGCCACCACTATGCCTGAAAATATAGAGAGTGGTACTCAATGTGTTGCATTGGATTTTCCCCAAACATAACACTTTGTATTCAGGACAAAAAGGTAATTGGTTTGCCAATTTTTTTGCAGTAATAATTTATTGCCTTGTTCCAAACAGGATGCATGTTTTGGAATATTTTTATTCTGTACAGGCTTCCTTCATTTTACTCTGTCAATTAGGTTAGTATAGTGGAGTAACTACAATGTTGTTGATCCATCCCTAGTTTTCCTATAACAGCCATTAAACTCTGTACCATGGTGAAATCCCTGAGTAGTTTCCTTCCTCTCCGGCAAGTCAGTTAGGAAGGACGCCTGTATTTTCGTAGTGACTGGGTATATTGTTAAACCATCCAAAGGGTAATTAATAACCACCATGCTCAAAGGGATATTCAGTGTCTGTATTTTTATTAACCCATAGGTGGCCCTTCTTATGCAAGGCATTGGATAACTTCCCTTATCTTTGTGGTTGAATCTGTGTTTGAAATTCACTGCTCGACTGAGGGACCTTACAGATAATCGTATGTGTGAGGTAGTCACTCAAAAATCATGATAAACACCATTACACACAGTGAATCCATGCAACTTATTTTGTGACTTAAGCAAATGTTTACTCCTGAATGTATTTAGGCTTGCCATAACCAAGGGGTTGAATTCTTATTGACTTAAGACATTTCAGCTTTCCATTTTAAGTCATTTGTAAAAGTTACTAAAAAACATAATTCCACTTTGACATTGTTGTATTGTGTGTAGGCCAGTGACAAAAAAAATCTAAATATAATCCATTTTAAATTCAGGCTGTAACACAACAAAAATGTGGAAAAAGTCAAGGAGCGTGAATACTTTCTGAAGGCACAGTAGAATGAAAAAATGTATTGGGCGTGCATTATAAGTGGCCTGCTACACCGGATGCGCAACATTTGCAGAGGGTAATACGCTCCTATTCATTTCAATTAAATCAGGCTCACGCCCCTTGAGTGTAAAATGCACCTTTTTTTTTTACGTGCAGCTCACTCCTGAGAACAATAGGATAAAGTAACTTGCACTAAGCTTTCAGCGTAGCAGGTAAAAATCCTACTGTTTGCTAGTATGGACATTGGAACATGGCCCATGTCTTTGCCAAATGTGAATAGAACACGTGATGACATTTAGGCTGACAGTATATGATCACTGGAGAGACATGAATGCCAGTCTCAACCAATCAACTGATTTTAGATGGAAAGACAAGGAACACCCACCAAGCTGAGTTCCTTCTGGTACTGTGGCATCTTCTTCAGCATCTGAGACAGGTCTTTGATATTGGCCTTATCAGTGGACATCCTCTTGCTCTCACAGAACACACGCAGCAGCTCCGTCACTTTCCTGGAACACGAACAAAGAGCATCAACATCTGAACCCAGGGTTGGGTTCAATTCAAGAAAGAGAATTCATGATATTCATTTTTACAATTCACTTCCTGAATGCAACACTGAACTTACCTCAAATCAACTCTGGATCATGTCATCGCTTATTAGTTGAGGTTAGATTAGTTAAAAACACTAGTTGTATGTAATCTTAATGATCGTGTCTTACTTGGTGACGTCAGCTATGTGCATGTGTCTCAGCTGGACCCACAGATCATCGTCTTCGTCCAGGAGAACCTCCTTCTCCTTGGAATCCCCGATTCCAGTCGTCTGATATCTACGACACACAATAACACAGGGATCGTTTGACAACTAGAACACACAAAATAACAACCGTTATACAGGGATAACAGATACCTTATTCTACTCATGGTATGGTATGGTATGATATATATATATATATATATATATATATATATATATATATATAACTACATAAAAAAATTATAATAAATAATATGGTGGAAGAAAGGTTATACTCCTAACCTGTAAAACGACTAACCAAAATGTAAAACTGACCCTTAAGCTAAATCTTAACCAATTCTAAAATTAAGTATCGTTTTGCAGGTCAGGAGTGTCTGTATAGCATTTTCCATATGGTCATCATGGGCCTTGGTCAAAAGTAGTGCAGTATATTGGGAATAGGTTGCCAAACTAAGCCTACTTGTAGATGTCCTGTTTGATGTCCAGAAGGTCATAGACCATGGCCTGGAAAGTCAGCTCATGCAGAATGGGAGAGATGGGGTCAAAGCCACGGTCCACAATCAACAGCTGTGACCTGGCCCTGTCAGGACCCTGAAAACGCATTAGACATCTCATGTCAGGGCAAGAAATTATACCTCGAACTGTCACTTTTTAATTACCAGTTAACCACTTCAATGCTTTGGCAGATAGGGAATATTGTTTTAGATCAAATGTATTGCCTCTAGCTGTACAATAGAATGTCAGGAATGCTTTTGGGTAACAGGTTTTACCAACAAGTCGCCTAGTCAGTGCCACCATCAGACTTGACCACATTCAGAAGGTTTTTTCCCCCCCAGCCTTTCACACGTTCAATTCTTTTCTAAAAGTACAACCACAATAACAAGAAAATATCTATGCCATGTGTATTGTAATACCCTTTTCACACTGTACTGCGCTGGCCTGCTTATGCACCCACCACAGTGGATATTTTGTTGTGAAAAACACATATCCGAGCCAGCACAGTACGGTTTGGCACGATAGTGGGAAAATGGTATTACTGTGCTGGGTACTGAGGCAGAGACACCATGGAGAAGATAAGAGCAGAAAGGTAAATTATATCAAATGAATACATGCCTTCAGAAGTCCAACACAGGCTTAAGGAAATGCCAGCTAGGAAAGACAGAAAAGGAGAGAAAAAGTAGCCGAGCAGCAGAGAGTGTGAAATATAATTTACAGGAAATCAAGTGAGAAAGTAGAAGTAGCTATGAGAGACTCCGATAGAGGTAACACTTTCAAAATGCTTCAATAATCATATCATTAGCCTAGTATCATAAAGACAAAGCATTTGATGGTTGCCGATAAAAGTCATTCAACGCAGTGCATTTTCAGGGAGTGAACGGTCATTTTGAGCCAAGCAGACATGGTACTATTAGTACTGTAAAGAAGTGTTGTGTATTGTGAGAGGTGGTGAGGCCTTGGTGTCCCCTCACCTCTCCCATGCTGGGGTTGTCTGCTTTATGGGCGTTCAGACGCTGATACACCTCCTCAGCCAGTCTGGCATTCTCCTCAGGACCGCTACGGTAGAGGGAGGGAGAGAACGAGAGAGAGAGAGGGTGACTTGCGACTGAACTAGCACAGACGTGCAAAAAGACCATTGAAGACAGGCTCTGTATGCAAGACCTGCGCGATGAGCTTTGAAGTGTCAATTCGCAATCCAGTCGGGGTGTTGCTAAAGTCGTCCACTATTGGAGGACTAAAAGTATCCATTTACTCAGATGAACACCCAATTCCCACTGAAACCTCTGGTAGCACTTGCATGCCTGTATTTATGAGACCTGTCTGTAAGTTAAGGTATGGTGTGTATAGGTACCTGCGGTAGCGGATGGCAGGGTACTCCTTCAGGGTGTCACAGAGGGTGGCGATCTGCTCTGCCAGAGTCTCCATCATTCTGTCTTTATTCCCCTCTCCAACTGGACTGTAGAACGAGTGCAGGGAGCTGGGATCGTCCAGGGAAAATACCTACAATAGAGAAGGGAGAGGAAGGGCTTGAGGGAGAGAGCGAGAGACGACAATTACTGGGTATTTTCACTGGATACTCCTAAGAGCGATCAAACTACCAAGGAAATGTGTTATTTTCAATGGGAGAGGCAAGATTAGACTTTTGGCAATTTGGCCATTCGACCAGAGTTGAGCAAAGTTCAAAGAAGGTGCTGTAGGTAGGTAGGTAGGTACCCACCTGGGACTCGTATGGCAGGAAAGCCACATTGATCTCCTTCAGAGTCTTGATGACTCTGGCAACTCTGGACCTCCCAATCTCAGCAAAAAGAGCATCTGGGCAGTCTGCAGGATAGGTGATTGGCACAAAACCAACAGTTATTTTGTATTATTAAACAAAATATTCATGCTTTTTGTCATTTTGCGAGGTTAATCTCAATTAGATTTAGAATCTCCTTTCAAGAGAGACATGACCAGAAGGACACCACATTTTTTTCTATCAGACAAGGGAAGAGTATAGTTTTGAAGTTTTATAACAAATGGTCTTACTGTCTGTGAAGAAGATGTGCGCCGCTTTGTAGGTGAAAGCAATCTCTTTGAAGTCATTGATGAGAGCACGAACCGACTGAGAACATCCACACACACACAGGTGAGAGAGAAAAAGAGGAAGATGAGTGTAAGATTGCTTTACAGCAGGACATGGCAGTTGATGACATAGTGAAAGGGGGAACGGCAGGGGAAACACACTTCTCACCTTCTCTGAAGGAGAGATCAGATAAATGGCCTCCAGGCTGGAGATGGGTTCCCTGCGCTTGTTGATGTCCTCCACAACTGGGGGAGGAAAAGGAAGATCAGTTAGTGACTGTACATCCTAACTGAAGAACGCCTCCACAGACACTCACTTCCTCATACTATGACCCATACCTGGGTTCAAATAGTATTTATTTCTTTTAAATAGCGTTTAATTGAGCCTGTCTCAAGTGCCAGATGGGAGGGGTTGGGTTTGTACTTTTGGGACTATTGGTTCCATTGCATCAGACAAGCTCTGTTGAGCGCAGCTTAAGTATTTGAAAACAAAAACTGTTTGAACCCAGGTCTACTCTGAACCTAGTTTAGAATGATGTGTCCCCTTGATCTAATAAATTGTTATTGACAAATACAAGTAGCCTAGCCCACTGGCCATCCCATCCCAACACTTACTAGTCACCCCCTCTGCCATGATATCTGACATCTTGCAGCAGGAGGACAGGATTCGCATGCTGATGTGGTCCACAATGAGCACCTGGACAAACAGATGGGCGTTATCAATTCATATTCAATTGATCATTAGACATTATGTCTTTGGACCTGGATCTTTTCAGAGCAACGCTCAACATTTTTTTACAATACCTTCCATTCTCCATCCTTCTTCACACTTTTGATAACTCCATTCAGGATTTCTTAAGAGATGAGGAAAGACAGACAAGAGGAAGTATGAAATATTACAGTAACAAAATTGAAATGTGTCCAACAACTCAGAATGAGTAGACGCGTTTATTTTATATTTAGTTTACCTGGGGGGGTCAATTAAGAACAAATTATTATTTACAATGACAGCTGGCAAGAGGCAAAACATTTGGAAATAGACAACAGTAGTCTAGGTTCTGGAATCTTTTTTTCTTTTTTTTCCCTGGTTCCATATTTGACAGAGATCTCTTAAAGTTGACCCAATTGATCTATGTTTTTTCAGAAGGCGTTTGTTAGCCAGTGTCAAACAGTAACTAATTGGGTCGTAAAAGGCAAAGGAACATAAACTTACACAGGTAGTAGGTACACATCGTCTTCCTTCACATGTATGGTTGATCACAAGGCAGCCCACAATCAACTAGCTACACCCAACTTGACCTATTGTTCCCATCATAGCTTCCATAATAAAGTAAGCAAAACACAAGGGAACACTGTAAATATATGACCCAGGATAACAGCCTCACGCCTAAACCTCCCCACCCTCCTGACCAACGCATTCAATGCTTCCTTCAATACTCCCCACTTGGTAAACAGTTCGATCACATCATTAAAAAAATAGTGGTACATCTTGAGCAGTGATCCACAACTGGAAAACACGTTTAAAGAACCTCCGCGGGTAGTCTTCAGACGCGCTCCCAACATCAGTCAAATGGTGGCGAGGTCTGACATTCCACCGGTTCTAGACAATGTGGTGGCTCTTAACAACATTAGCTCTTTGAGATACATTGCCATCGAACATGTTTCGACTCCTAGGAGGGGGGAGATACTGATAATATATTATTGAGAAGATAATTGTATTGGATCCACCGTTTGTGTACAATGTCTCTTAGAGGTCTGAACCAGGAGTTTGATATCAGACCATTTCTTCTTGCCTTCCAAGTCACCTACTTGGTCATTTTGTAAATATATATTATTTTCTGGAACTACTACATGTACCCATCTCATTGTTATAAAATTAGAGATAAACAATTTGTTTTTGCACCCACCATGAGTCATGTCCGCAATGGTCACGTGAGGTGAGATGTGTATATTTTTTTTTACGTGTGCACTCAGTTCGTTTGCTTGACCTGACGAAGATCCGTTTCGGATCGAAACGTTGTCAAAAAAAAGCGGTGAATTGGGATCTTTAATAGTGTGCGGGCCTTCTTGTTCTTTACTAGTACTGTTCATTAGCCCAGCACCTGTTTTCAATGACGTGCGTATGACCAAACTTTTACAAAGTCAGGAAAACAAGTTTTAGAATTAACTTGAAATACTACTACTAGTGATGAGGCATACTCTTCCCAGTCACATTTAATATTGACATTTTAAATAGCCTAATGACAGCTAGCTATCTCCCATGGCCAGGCATTACTAGGAAGCAACTTGCTTGAGTGGCGAATGCTATGCATCGCTAGCCAGGCAGTTTGGATGTTTTCTGTTATTAATTTTCGTGACAACAAACTAAAAACGTGATGGTATCAAAAAGTCACTATTTCGACCGCAGACCGTCGAACAGTAGAGAGATATAAAATTAACACATTTCTTAACTTACTCTCTCCGACTACAGCCTTCAGTCCGCTTGGAGCCATTTTGACACTTCCGTGTTGTCGATTTTTTTTCCATTACATGTTTTAACTGGCTGACGTAAACATAACACCTACGTCATGTCCGCTTCGTTTTTTAAAGATAGAAAAGTGCTCAAATGCACTCAAAATGAATAAGTAAATAAGAGTTTCCAATTTGACTAAAGTGTTATTCATATTCTTCATGAGTTCATTTGCATTAAAACATTGTCATTTACAGTAGGTCTCTGATACAGGGTAGGAGCAAAGAAAATAAGATTTTGTTGTGGTTTGGTTGCGAAACATCTTTATTTCATCGTATTTATTTCATTATGATGACATTCTCTACACTTCCAGCATGGGAGTCCCTGTTGAGACAGAGTTGGGCATGACTGGAAATCCAATCAGAATCAGAATCAGAATCTCATTACATTAGAATCAACATTAACAATTCAAGGATCAGTTGAGATCCATCTCCAATAGGCTACCTGTTCTGTATATGAGTGACACCAAGGGTTGTGGTGCCATCCTGACCAACAAAGAGTGCAAGTCCAGCTTCTGTAATAGATATAGATACTAAGCATTCGCACTCTCTATTGAGTAGTATGTCATGCTTTTAATCATACATAGGCTAGGATTAATCTGTGTTCTTGAAACCAGCATCAAGTTCAAAGCACCTTCCATGGGAGGAGGGAGCTCAAATACTGAGCCCAAGCTCTCTAGACAGAGATTTTCAACCACATCCTGGGCATCCACCCGTGTGTTCCCGACCCGAGTCAACTGACCGACAACTCTGGCCCTCTCCTGTGCCTCTGGGTTCTGACTGGGCATGGCATCAAGCAGTAGTCCCCCCTTCATCACCAGCTGCCTTCTCAGGGTGTCCTCTGATGAACCTGAAAACATTGTGGGGTTCACTTCAAATGCCAAATGATCTTTGGTGGTTGCAGTTTGATGAGGATAGTTAATTGGTGCATCTTTGTGTTGGTGTGTTTGCCTACAAACATATTAAACAGAGGTTGTTAGGTTAACCACACAAGTCTAAGCCCTAAAGATTTGTGTTAGCTTTCCTGAGCTAATGCCTAGGCTTTAGCTCAGCAGGTTGACAGTCTTGTAGCACAGGTCCAAACCCTGGCTGGTCACGCATACCAGGCTCAGAGTGACTGGAGGTGCTTTCTCTGGGCTGCTCAACATTCTCAGATGATAAAGTTCCATTTGGTAGTGAACGCTGGGTAGGACTGAGGAAAGCACAAACAGGAGAGTGACAAAGACTATAATCGGCATAATGCAATCAAAATTGGGAAATTAATATAAATGAAGAGATGGTTGAATAGTAGTAGTGTATGTGCAATAACATCCATAATACCGTATCAGTGAATAATAGTTGATCAATGCTATTAAGAAGATCCTCACACTCTGAAACATGGGTCTCCCTGGAGCAGCTGCATATGTAGGCCCACCTGTACAGGTAACCAATGAATCCAACAAGTTATACACGATCGGTTTTGTTACAAGACTTTGTTTTCACAAAATGTACTCATCAACTGCAAACTTCCATTTATCTAAGAGCACCCACCTTTTGTTCTTTCACTATGACTTAAGCAGTGCTGTCTGAGGATTTATCTACTTCTCCTATTCTCCCCATGTAGTGCACTAAAGGAGTGCACTATAAAGGGAGTAGGGTCCCGTTTGGATCTAAATAATTGTGGCTGACCTTGAGAAGGGAGTTGTCCAGCTTGTTGTCCTTGTTCATATATCCCTCTAGGAGGCAGTGCCGAGTCACATACCCAGAGCCTGCATACTCAGACAGGTTGAGGTCGACATAACCCACCTAATAACATGGAAATTGAGGAGATATTATTACTGAAGGTTTGAGAAAAAGTGATGCCCTATGGAAAAAACAACCCTCATGCATCTATACCTTCCATGTCTGCCAATCTAAAGGGTCTGGATAAGTGTAAGCAAGCCCTGACTATGCTATATGTTGGGAGCTTGCCCATGGACATGTTGAACAGTGGTCCCTCTCCTCTCAAACATACCTTTTGGTATGACCTTCCTCCCTTTGTGTCCTGCATGAAGAGAAGAACAGGTTATTTCATCGTTTTCATAATTTCGCTTTCCTTCAGCACATTTGAACAAGATTCTGAAATGGAACACAACACACCTCATTTTATGTATGCTGTTTTACTTAGATGGGAGATTTTATCAAATTTTACTCCATTTAGTAACAATTGCCATGCTGCATCCTAAATGGCACCCTATTCCCCATGTAGTGCACTATATAGGGAGCCATTTTGGACACACATCACACTGTTTTGCAGGGAGAGACTCTGATTTATGATAAGTTAGCTGACCTTGCGAACTGACAGTCTACACAAGCAGTCATCCAGGACTCCAGACAAGCTGTTGACTGCAGTTCGGCACTCAAATTCAAACATCTTTCCCCATTGCACTGAGTTGTGCAGGACTTCCAGTCTGTGGGTTACACACACAACTTGATAATAGTATTTGTGTAACTGTGGGTGAATCTTAAGTCTTTCTTCAAATCTTGCATGTTCGCCTCTAATGCAGTCTGTCCTTGCTTCACTGATTTTTCAGGTGAGAGGACGTGAGGAATCGAGGAAAGACTACAGATTCAACAAGCTCCCTTGCTCACTAGAGTTGGTGACACACCATATTTCTGCTGTACCCACCTCCATGCTCACCTTGGAGATTCCTCAGTAAAGGAGCCATCAAGCAAGCGAACTTTGCAGAAAATCAACCCTGTGACTTGTGGCACATTGCCCAGCTCATCCAAGAGTAGGGAAACGGAGAAGTTGTGCGTCCAGAAGTGTTTCCCGAGCACCGTGCGGGTATGCAGGCGAGCTGCCAACCACCTACTAGCCTCCATAGTCCCGTTTCCAGAGGTCCCTATAAAACTTGACTTATTAGAGGGACGATACAGTAGGTGAATACATGCAGGGTTGTGTTCATTAGAGCACACCGTAGCAAAACGTTTTATGACACAAAACTGAAAAATGTGTTGTCATTGGATGATTTCAGCTAGTACCTGCCAGATTCTAAATGTTTTCTCCCAACTGAACACGACTCAGCCCTAAAATGCATGGTCCAAACCACAACAGAGGCTTTGTGACATCATACCGTTTCTAGACCAGAATGGTCATCACAACAACAAAAAACAGGCAAAACCACATTTAAACTTTAATGAAGGACAATGTTGAAACACCCATGTACAAAAGACATGTATTCTAAAACATAAAAAATAAATTATATTCCAAGCCATATGATTCTGTCCTCATATTTCATTCACACATCTTTTTTTATGAGACAATCATACACACTCAATGTTTTACATCAACACCATCGCAGAGCAGATCATCAACAATAAAGTCATAGTTTGATTGCAGTGAAATAAAGCATTTCATTAAAAGCTTTTCAGCAAGACTATTCGGTTCAAAGGGGTAACTTGAAGGTCCCCCTCAAGCACACCCTCCCAAACGGT
Source organism: Salmo salar (assembly GCF_965601325.2). Taxonomy (NCBI): domain Eukaryota; kingdom Metazoa; phylum Chordata; class Actinopteri; order Salmoniformes; family Salmonidae; genus Salmo; species Salmo salar. The sequence continues at coordinate 55,868,199 of NC_138293.1, forward strand.
GTATAGTATAGCCTACATACTCCACGACATCCAAAATCCTCCAACCCCAAACGGCACCCTTTATCCTATACAGTGCACTACGTTTTACCAGAGCCCTATGGGCCATGGTCAAAGTAGTATACTAAATAGGTAATAGGGTGTCTTTTGTGACAGAGCACATGTTCTAGTCCAGTCCAAGTAGAAAAACAGGCAGCTGATTGGGCATTGGGGACATCGACCTCCTCCGATTGTCTCTCTGCACGGTCCTCCTCACTCCTTCTCAGCCTCCTCCAAGGCCATCCGTTTCAGTAGACGCCGCTCTTTGCGGTCTCGCATCCGCTCTTTGAAGTCTTCCAGCTCTTTCCTCTGTAACACAGTTCGTTCAGTCATAATCTACCACTGTCAATCAAAACAGTAATTTTTTTTGATTTTCAATTATGGAGGACAGAGACATTGACAACAAATAAAACATCCCCAGTCCTTTAATCCTACACCAAATCAAAACAGTTCTTAAAGGGTTATTCCACTCAAAATATTATGTTAAATTGTATTGGGAGTGGGACATTCCTTTAATCTCAAATCTTTACCTCCAAAAGGGTCACTATTGGTAGGCATTGATATGTCATACTTCATTGTTCCTAAATCAAGAGAAAATGTGTAACTGTTGGCATAATAACATGACATTATTCACACACTCACATGCATCTTCTCATCGGGGGGGAAAATCTCCCTCTGAAGGTTGTAGAAGAGATCACCATGAAAGAGGAAAGTAAAAGTTTAACATTAATGAACAACAGATAAAAACGACTTATGACATGGTCATACACAAAATGTCAGAATTTGCCAGACAGTACTGTCAACCTTCTGACTGTCTACACAATCTAATAACATGTAGCCTAAACAAAGTTTAAAAGCACTGAAAGAATGAACCAGAGCATAATAAGCCATTGGGCTTTATTGTGTGTTAACCTCAACAACTGTTATGTATGTAGCGACTGTTGTCTCCGGCTGAAGCAACATTAGTTCTATGTACTTTTAATCATGAAATAAATTAAATGAACCAATCAAGATAACACTAACCTTTCTCTTCACAATATATTCTTCAAAATACTCTGCTTGGTTGGAGATCCAGAACATGGTCACAGGGAAGGACAAATACAGCATCATCTGATCAAAGGAACACAGACAAAATAAACGTCTATATCAAGTCACTATCATCTCTTTGTTAGACATGTTACATGATTGTCAGTATAATAGATAGCTACATTGGTTTGTGTATCAGTTACCACTACAGTTATAAGACAACAATGAGGCAGATGGTGCTTTCAAGACAATTGGGAACTCTTGAAAAAAAAACGTCAGTGATCAAATCATGACGTCAGTGATCAAATTAAATCATGTGTAGCAGCCTGAATGTTTGACATCCCTACTTTTTCGTAGCAGGTTAATTTAGGAGAACTTACACAGCAGGTTGGGAGACGGAGGTTAAGGTTAGGAAAAGGGTTAGCTTAAATGCTCTCCTAAACTGCTACGGAAATCACTATCGAAGTGGCGTGAAAAGAGTGTGTCCCCTAAAATAACAACATTGTTGACGAGGATGATGTTACGTGACCACCTGGCTGGATAGCTAGCAAGTTAGCTACTGTAACGATCAACGTGTAGCTATTTCTACACCAATATAGAGCGTTTCGCGTGCAGTCTTTTTCCTTGTTGCGACTAGGATCCCTTACAAACGATAGACTGTACCCTCGTCTATGCTATTAATCATGACATTATGATGAAAAAAACTATTTTACTCACACGAAAGACCTCGATTTTCACCCCCATGTTTGCGCTGCTACTGCGCCAACCTTCACACTGCACTTCCTGGTTTTCGGGTTACGACTTTTCACAAAATATCCAATCAGTGACTAGAGTCCCATTTCTTTACGGTCAGTGCTATTCGGGATCATTGGGACGTCCAAACCAAACCTTTTTACCTTTCATTATTATTATTCGTAAATAATAGTGTAGTTTTATGTAAGGGCGGCACATTTCCAACAATATTACATTAGTGCTGGATATGGGTGAATATAATGAATTACTTGATGGTGACCCTCTGATTTTATTTTGTAGATTTCCTTTGAAACTGTATGCCATAAGTTGATTTTTGATACCCCCCACTTTTTTTACATTTGTTGATTTCTTTATTAAATCAATAAGAACTCTTTACAATGGAAGTAATAGCTCTGTAAAACTTGATACATCACCTATATTTGAAATCAACAGAGGAGTGAGGCAAGGTTGCCCAATTAGTCCATTCCTCTACCTCTTCACAGCTCAGGTTTGACATCTACTAGTATCCCAGAATTCCTTTACAGGTATTAAGATAGATGAAAGAATCAACACATCTGCATAATCAAAACAGATGATGTTAAAGTTCACAGCTAGATTTTGCCATGTAAACGAAAGCTCAAAAGAAACAGTTGCCTGGCTTTAACCCCAGGTGAGAGCAGGTACCCGTGTAGATGGAAACAAAAAAGTCTGAGCCTTTTGGATATACACTTGTGCGTTGCTTTGCCATGTGGTATAAGGAACTGAAGTAGATAAACCACTGAAGAAGCTGATAATGTGTAGCGTGATTATTTTTGTTGTGATACAGCGCATACGATTGTGAAAACTGAACTGTTCGGTATAGCAACGTACTGATGCAAACCTGTTTGCACACGACATTACGTACTTCACGTTCTTCACGTCTGCGCATGACGTCACCGACGACGAGAGGTGTTTGTTCTGGATCCTGGGAAAGAAAGATCCCGCGCACCTTGACAACCGAATAAACGAGGTAAAACGAATGAGTTTTTATTTAAAAAAAATTACACTGTGAATGCAAAGCCTTTAGAAAGTAATGTATTTCACACGAAGCTCCTGCGTGAGCACGAATCTAAGGACTCCGTCGTTTGAGGTCGTCGTAGCGTGCGCCTATTGGGAGAGAGTCGTCTGGAGGCCTGCTACTGAGACACGGGAATTAAACAAGCTAACGTTAACTGCGATATCATTTTCTGATATCTCTGACTAAGCGAACAAAAAAACGAACCCTCCAGCGTTAACGTTATGCTATTGTCCTGATTACATCACAACCTACTCAATTTGGATTTCCACGGGCCTCAACACAAGATTACACTAACGTTATCTAAGCTAACTGTATCAACTACCTACCCCTCCTCATCACTAGTATTAGCTAGCCTGCTAGAATGCCCAGCAAGCTAGCTACCTTGCCACTGGTGGTTGACTGAGTAGTTGTTAGCCAGCTAACAACATCAACAGTATTTTGACAACTAGTTGATTAGCTAGCAAGTAAGTCAACTAACGTTACGTTTTCATATGAACTCTGCTTGTTGTGTTGGATGGTATGTGCTTACATTCTAGAAGAGAAGATACGCAAGAAACGCATGCTTTTCAGTTCTAACGTTAGCTCGGTAGCTAGCTGGATTTTTAACAAATTGTCACTTTTCGATGTTAACGAGGATGAAAGTGTTTACTTCTCACATAGCGGGCCTGTCAATTTGACAATGATGACAAGTGACGGGTCATACAACGCCATTTGCGTTCCCTCAACAGGATTTGAAGTAGGTAATATTTCGGAACTACGCCAAGGATCCACAACTGTAATGTAAACTTAGCTTGCTAGCTAACGTTAGCTGCTTCGGACTGGACTCTTTGTATACCTGACGGGACTTCGTTTTAAGCGTGTTCTCTTGCTCGATTTCGCGAAACCGTGATATCTGCACTTATGCAGTTGCCACTAAATGAAGATAGTAACAAAACATTTGAATAGGCGTTCGGTATTTAGAATAAGGACTTGGAGCTGCTTGCTTGCAGTCGCCATTTTGTGTGGTCTGAAGAGAAGTGGATAAACGTTGGCGTTTTATAGAACATATTTGTATTTATTTGAACATTATTTAACTAGGCAAGTCAGTTAAGAACTGATTATTATTTTCAATGACGGCCTAGGAACAGTGGGTTAACTGCCTTGTTTAGGGGCAGAACGACAGATTTTTACCTTGTTAGCTCGGGGATTCGGTCTTGCAACCTTTCGGTTACTAGTCCAACGCTCTAACCACTAGGCTACCTGTAAGGAAACAAGCCGAATTGTCATTTTGTTTGTATGAAATTTCATCCATATAGTGAACCTTGTTGGTGTATTTCAAAGTACAGTAACTTAGCCTTGTTTTCCGTGAAAATGAGTTATGCTGCTGCTGTCGACACTGTACTTTCGCTTTGACTGATCACTCTTGACTTTGGCATAACGTTAGTATCACCTGATTAGGGTCAAAACAAGCATTTCACGTGTTGACGTTGTCCATGCCATATATTTGTATCCGTAAGTACACACACACAGCCCCACTTAATAGTATTTTGTCTACTCTATGTACCAGGACCCTTCGGAGTTGTCACGTCTTTTCTCTGTTGCATACCTTTTCTGACAGTCGATTGCATTTACCACTAACGTTATTGGTTAAGTTTAATTGCTTTTATGGAGTTTTTAGGTTAGTGTGTTTGTATGTCCATCCATATCTATCTACGCTGGTACCAAATGCATCCGGATTTGTGTCAAAAGGCAGTGGAAATGGTGAGGGAGAATCCAATAAAATGTACTGTAAACACAAGGGGGTTTAAAAGACAGGAGGGGTGTTGAGTTTAGAGGAAGAACAGGAGAATTTGTCTATCCCCTTTGATCAAGTCAAATGTGTGACCACTCCACTGTTCAGCCTAGCAACAAAAGTAGGATGTAACAAATGATTGCCAGAAAAATGCATGCTAAATATTCACAGTATTAGTTGAGCGAGAAAGTTAGGGATGAAATTAATTTGGGATGTGACAAATGGACAATTTTTCTTAACGTTTAAACTGCTATTTTTAGCGGGTTTCCATTAAAATGATAAAATGCATAAAGTTCCACGTGAATTCACAATGGAGCTTTGCTGCTGCCAGCAATGGTTTTGGGTCTCACGGTGCTTCCCTTTCAAATGGTTAAGCATTGCACCTGTACTACCATTACTGTACCTCGTCAAGTTTGCATTTCTTTCTCATTTAACTTTACAAATTATTGCCGTACAGGACTTTGCTGCTGTCGCTTGCCTTTTGCTGCCATTTTCCAACTGTTAACAATGATGACTTAGTGGTGGATAGTCGACTCCAAAATAATAACTCCTATGATTCAGTGTTTTTGGATCGGAGGAGACTGATTAGTTGCAGGGGCGAAAATCTGATATCAACTTTGGGGGGACAATTACATGAAATTTTCTCAAGAGCAATTCCTGAGGGGGACACCAAAAGTAGTGCTGTAACACACAGCCTACATTGTAATATGGTAAATGTATATTGAGGAACCAAAGAAATAAGGTGTTTGCCGTACTCCTAACTACCGGTACCCAAAACTACACAACTACTCACAACAGCAATACCATTGCCTTTAACAAATCTTAGTTCAGTCACCAGTTTAAGTTGAGAGTGGGGGTATCCATGGCAGTTTCCAATTATGTTCCTATTTTACAAGTAAAAAAATGGAGAACCTTTCATAATGTTGCCAAACAAAGACTCAACAAACTTACCTGAGACTCCCTGTCTCTGCCAGTCTGTCCCTGCATATCTGTCCCCAACTCTGCTGTCTGTGTGCCATCTGTTGCCTGCTCTGCCTAATGACATCATTGTGAAACATTTCCATTAGCATTTCATTTCTTTCTTATAAACATTTTATCAACTAGTCTTTGAGATATTAGGCTACTAGGGTTCTTACTTTGCGTTTTGGTGTACTGAAAAATACTCTAATGTCCGTCTTTTATTTTTCTGCCATTTTTCTATCTGGCTGGCTGGCTACACACACACACAGTGTGTAGGTTATTTACAGTAGGAGATGGGCTTCTATCATTCTATATGGGCTTCGATCTAAAAGGTAGCTAGCAAATGTGAAACGGATTAAAATGACAAGAGTTGACAGCTGTATGAGTTCACCATTTACACAACATATGCTGCAACCTTTTGTAATTTTAATAGTTTGTTTCATATTGGCTGGCTTCCAACAATAGCTGAATTTGCAAAGCTAGCGAGCACCAATTCAGTTTCAGTGGTGTTTGCTATAATCTTTTCTACCCGGGTTAAAATAAATAAATAAAAGTTCCCTTGCAACAATTTAGCTTTTGCAACGAGACCATTAAATATATTTAAGACAATGGTAGAAGAGAGTGTAGTTCTGTTCAGTTTGGACTTCAGTTTATCGCTAACCTTATCATTGGGACTTTGAAGCACTAACTTACATCATCTGCATGCTGATCTCGGAATAAATTGACGATAGCAAAGATTCCATCTTTGACGAGGCCACATAAATGGAATAGGTACTAGCTAGCTTAATAGTTAATATTTGCGCGCTAGCTCTGCATATTCAGCTAGTGTGTGTGCGCGATTGACTGGATTAACCTCACGTCAGTTACGTTCATTGAGTGCCTTTCAGACAGTGGCTACGACCCCTCTGTTACCTTGCCAGTGGATCAAACCATTGTGGGGAAAAGGGTGGAGGGGTCGCAATCTTTTGAAACTTAAAAACGCGCTATTAAGTGGCTATAATCAGCACAATTGCTTTCATTGCGTATTATGAATATTATTTAAATTATAGTTATGTTTCAGTGATATATTGGGGGGGACAAATCATATTTTTCCCAGGATAGGGGGGTCGTGTCCCCCCCGCGATTTCCGCCCCTGATTAGTTGCCGTACTTCCGAGAACACTTGCATCTTTCATAGCTTGCGAGGGGCGGAGAGAGAGAAGAGGGACACAGTATAGGCAGGTTGACCACCAGGCAGACAGTCAGAACCGTGCACTTAGGCCTCTATCGGCAATCAAGAACTCTAGCAATGGAATGCTGTATCTTACAATTTCTTGGCTTGCAGTGTCTCGAACCTTCAATTAAGCAGGGCCTAGCATCAGTGAATTGACCAGGATATTGAGATGAAAGAGATGCAACACTTCGCTCTCACACAGTCACACACAGTATGTGCACAGATTTGGTAGCCAGGGCAACAAAACAGCGGAGAAGTTGAACCCCGCGCTTCAACACTCTTAGTTGCGGAACTAAGACTCAGATTTGTCTCTCTTAAAATACACGCCAAAAAAAATACTATGGTTGCAAAGTTAAACAAACCAAACAACTCTATGCACAATAATTACTTTTAACAATTTCCACAGAAAATGTAACACATTTACTTGAACAGTGCAGATGCAAATTTTGGTAATAGAATGACAGCACAAATAGCAAAAACCATCATTCTGTTACCAGACATTGCATCTGCACTCAAGTAAATTAGTTTTAGTACAAACTTTATGTGAATGTTTTTTTAAATATTTTTTTATATTTTTATTATTTTTATAAGTAGTCCAGCATCATTCTGTTACTGTGGAATTGCCCTCTTATCTTACTTTCTTGCCCTCCTCAAAAATCTGTGGGTACTCTCTGTGGTTGAGTAACCATGGTAACTCCATCCTTGGCCTAGTTGTAGGTTTTACCTCTGAATGGAGGGGAGTGCTGTGGAATGAACAGGGAGCAAACAATAAAATCCATACATTTTATTGGATAAACGAAAGCCCTTCATTTCAAAATCTTCCCGTTAATCATGATTCATTAATCAATAATGATTCAGTCTTGATTAGTACCATCATGTTATGGTGAAACTATACAAATAGTCTAATATTAAACAGCTCATGTGGATTTTCTGTCTGTCTCCCTCATGAAATTGTCTGAAAGCAGCTCCTGGAACATTGACTGCATCTAGACTGTTGTCTCGTCACACCTCCCTTGTATGCTATTCCATTAACCTCTATGGGCTAGGTGGGACGCTAGCGTGCCACCCGTGGTGCACTCCATCAACAGCAGGTGCATTTCAAGAGCGGCAAATTTGAATCCAAATAAATGTCAAAATTCAAATTTTTCAAACATACAACTATTTTACACCCTTTGAAAGATAAACATCTCCTTAATCTAACCACGTTTTACGATTTCAAAAAGGTTTTACGGCGAAAGCATAAATTTAGAGTATGTTAGGACAGTACATTTACAAGAGTTGTGTGTAATGTTTTGTCAATTCAAAGACAGGGTCACCAAAACCATAAAACCAGCTAAAATGATGCACTAACCTTTTACAATCTCCATCAGATGACACTCCTAGGACATTATGTTAGACAATGCATGCATTTTTAGTTCTATCAAGTTCATATTTATATCCAAAAACAGCGTTTTACTATGGCATTGATGTTGAGGAAATCGTTTCCCTCCAATAACCGGCAGTCAAGTCAGCGTCACAAATTAAATAATTAAAATTAGAAAACATTGGTAAAATATTATATTGTCATTTAAAGAATTATAGATTTACATCTCTTGAACGCAATCAACTTGCCAGATTTAAAAATAACCTTACTGGGAAATCACACTTTGCAATAATCTGAGTACTGCGCCCAGAAAAATACGCGTTGCGATACAGACTTGACGTCATGTAGGGGAGATCTAAAATCGAAAATACTATGTAAATAATCCATTACCTTTGATTCTCTTCTTCAGATGTCACTTCCAGGTATCACAGGTCCATAACGAATGTAGTTTTGTTCAAAAAAGCTCATCATTTATGTCCAAAAATCTCCGTCTTGTTAGCACATGATCTAAGCCAGCCGGACTTCTCGTCATGAACGAGGGGAAAAAATATATTTACGTTCGTTCAAACATGTCAAACGTTGTATAGCATAAATCATTAGGGCCTTTTTTAACCAGAACATGAATAATATTCAAGGTGGACGAATGCATACTCTTTTATAACGTATTGGAACGAGGGTACCCAACATGAACTCGCGCGCCAGGTGTCTAATGGGACATCATCGTTCCATGGCTCTTGTTCGGTCAGATCTCCCTCCAGAAGACTCAAAACACTTTGTAAAGGCTGGTGACATCTAGTGGAAGCAATAGGAAGTGCCAAAATATTCCTCAGCCCCTGTGTTTTTCAATGGGATAGGTTTAAAGGTAATACAACACATCAGGTATCCACTTCCTGTCAGAAAATGTCTCAGGGTTTTGCCTGCCAAATGAGTTCTGTTATACTCACAGACATCATTCAAACAGTTTTAGAAAATTTAGGGTGTTTTCTATCCATATGTAATAAGTATATGCATATTCTAGTTACTGGGTAGGAGTGGTAACCAGATTAAATCGGGTATGTTTTTTTATCCAGCCGTGTCAATACTGCCCTCTAGCCCTAACAGGTTTTAAAGCCTTTCAGTAGCGCCGTGCCCGGCATACTTTTGGTCATGTAGTGTATGTGGAGTTGGTCCCCGCCTTTGCTGCTATAACAGCTTCCGCTCTTCTGGGAAGGCTTTCCACTAGATGTTGGAACATTGCTGCGGGGACTTGCTTCCATTCAGCCACAAGCATTAGTGAGGTCGGGCAGTGATGTTGGGGGATTAGGCCTGGCTCTCAGTCAGCGTTCCAATTAATCTCAAAGGTGTTCGATGGGGTTGAGGTCAGGGTTCTGTGCAGCCAGTCAAGTTCTTCCACATCGATCTCGACAAACCATTTCTGTATGGACCTCGCTTTGTGCATGGGGGGATTGTCATGCTGTAACAGGGAAGAGCCTTCCCCAAACTGTTGCCACCAAGTTGTAAGCAAAGAATCGTCTAGAATGTTAATGTATTCTCTAGTGTTAAGATTGCCCTTCACTTGAACTAAGGGGACGAGCCCGAACCATGAAAAACAGCCCCAGACCATTATTCCTCCTCCACCAAATTTTCTAATAAATTTATATTTGTCACATGCACCTAATACAACAGGTGTGGACCTTACAGTGAAATGCTTACTTACAAGCACTTAACTAAAAATGCAGTTTAAAGAAAATAGCATATATATATATATATATGTGTGTGTGTGTGTGTGTGTGTGTGTGTGTGTGTGTGTGTGTGTGTAAAAAGAACAACAAACAATTAAAGAGCAGCAGTAAAGAACAATAGAGGGGCTATATTCAGGGGGTACCGGTGTCGAGGTAACTGTGTACATGTAGGTAGAGTTATTAAAGTGGCTATGCATAGAGAGTAGCAGCAGCTTGGGGGGGGGGCAATGCAAATAGTCTGGGTAGCCATTTGATTAGCTGTTCAGGAGTCTTTACAGTTGGCGCTATTTATTTGGACAGGTAGCATTCTCATCACTTCAGAGAACGCATTTCCACTGCTCCAGAGTCCAATGGCGGCGAGCTTTACACCCCTCCACCATGCGCAACGCCAAGCATTGGCTGATGTTAGGCATGTTTGCGGCTGCTCGGCCATGGAAACCCATTTCATAAAGCTCCCGATAAACAGTTATTGTGCTGACGTTGCTTCCGGAGGCAGTTTGGACTAGAGGTCGACCGATTATGATTTTTCAACGCCGATACCGATTTATTTGGAGGGCCAAAAAAAAACCGGTGCCGATTAATCGGCCGATTTTTATTTATTTATTTGTAATAATGACAATTACAACAATACTTAATGAACACTTATTTTAACTTAATATAATACATCAATAAAATCAATTTAGCCTCAAATAAATAATGAAACATGTTCAATTTGGTTTAAATAATGCAAAAACAAATTGTTGGAGAAGAAAGTAAAAGTGCATTATGTGCCATGTAAAAAAGCTAACGTTTAAGTTCCTTGCTCAGAACATGAGAACATATGAAAGCTGGTGGTTCCTTTTAACATGGGTCTTCAATATTCCCAGGTAAGAAGTTTTAGGTTGTAGTTATTATAGGAATTATAGGACTATTTCTCTCTATACGATTTGTATTTCATATACCTTTGACTATTGGATGTTCTTATAGGCACTTTAGTATTGCCAGTGTAACAGTATAGCTTCCGTCCCTCTCCTCGCCCCTACCTGGGCTCGAACCAGGAACACATCGACAACAGCCACCCTAGAAGCAGCGTTACCCATGTAGAGCAAGGGAAACAACTACTCCAAGTCTCAGAGCGAGTGACGTTTGAAACGCTATTAGCGCGCACCCGGCTAACTAGCTAGCCATTTCACATGGGTTACACCAGCCTAATCTTGGGAGTTGATAGGCTTGAAGTCATAAACAGCGCAATGCATTGCGAAGGGCTGCTGGCAAAACGCACGAAAGTGCTATTTTGAATGAATGCTTACAAGCCTGCTGCTGCCTACCACCGCTCAGTCAGACTGCCCTATCAAATCATAGACTTAATTATAACATAATAACACACAGAAACACGAGCATTAGGTCATTAATATGGTCGAATCCGGAAACTATCATCTCGAAAACAAAACGTTATCCCTGTTACATTGCACAACCTTCAGTGTTATGTCATAATTACGTAAAATTCTGACAAATTACCCAAAGTGTTGCATATACCCTGACTGCGTGCAATGAACGCAAAATGACACAATTTCACCTGGTTAATATTGCCTGCTAACCTGGATTTCATTTAGCTAAATATTCAGGTTTAAAAAATATATACTTCTGTGTATTGATTTTAAGAAAGGCATTGATGTTTATGGTTAGGTACAGTCGTGCAACGATTGTGCTTTTTTCGCAAATGCGCTTTTGTTAAATCATCCCGTTTGGCGAAGTCGGCTGTCTTTGTTAGGAAGAAATAGTCTTCACAGTTCGCAACGAGCCAGGCGGCCCAAACTGCTGCATATACCCTGACTCTGTTTGCAAGAGAAGTGACACATTTTCCCTAGTTAAAATAAATTCATGTTAGCAGGCAATATTAACTAAATATGCAGGTTTAAAAATATATACTTGTGTATTGATTTTAAGAAAGGCATTGATGTTTATGGTTGGAGCAACGTGTACCTAAGCGATTATATGCAACGCAGGAGAGGCTAGATAAACTAGTAATATCATCAACCATGTGTAGTTAACTAGTGATTATGATTGATTTATTGTTTTTTTTAAGATAAGTTTAATGCTAGCTAGCAACTTACCTTAGCTTCTTACTGCATTCGCGTAACCTCGTGGAGTGCAATGTAAAGCAGGTGGTTAGAGCGTTGGACTAGTTAACCGTAAGGTTGCAAGATTGAATCCCAGAGCTGACAAGGTAAAAATCTGTCGTTCTGCCCCTGAACAAGGCAGTTAACCCACCGTTCCTAGACCGTCATTGAAAATGAGAATGTGTTCCTAACTGACATGCCTAGTTAAATAAAGGTCTAAAAAAAATAAAAATTCGGACAAATCGGCGTCCAAAAATACAGATTTCCAATTGTTATGAAAACTTGAAATCGGCCCTAATTAATCGGCCATTCCGATTAATCGGTCGACCTCTAGTTTGGACCTCTCGGCAGTCCCGTTCTGTGAGCTTATGTGGCCTACCATTTCGTGGCTGAGTCGTTGTTGCTCCTAGGCGTTTCCACTTAACAATAACAGCACTTACAGTTGACCGGGGCAGCTCTAGCAGGGTAGAAATTTGACGAACTCACTTGTGCCACGTTTTAAAGTCACTGAGCTCTATAGTAAGGACATTTTACTGCCAATGTTTGGAGATTGCATGACTCCCCCTTGCACACCTTTCCTTGGTTTCTTCGGCAGCATTGCCTAAAAACAGCAGTCTGGTTGCATCAGCATGAAACAACGTTTAGGGCCATTGTGAATTGGATGTAGGCGTACATATTAGAATAACACACATGCCTCTTATGTGTGGATCGTGTCAGCTCTACTGGTGACATCTCTATCTGCCATGTACGTTGCACCTTACTGAATGCGACCCAGATTTGTCTAGACCGTAGGGTGTTTGTGCGTGCGTCGTGTTTGAGAGTTTGCTTCCCTCTCTCTCGCTGGTGTTCTCATGGACTGTCCTCTCTGTTCTCTTCCCAGGTGTACCCCCCTCTTCCTCGTCAGCAGTGTGCTCTGTGAACTATTAGCTGGGCCTTGGCCAGCGTCTCTAAGGGGACTCTTCTCTGGATCGGGAAACGGGCCGGCCCACGCGGCAGCTCCCTTTGCTGAATGAGGCCGGAGAGGAGATGCACTCTTGTATAAGGATCTCCACACAGAGATACACATGTAAGTTGATCATCTAACGTACTAGTATCTTTTCCTCTGGAACCCTAACTGAGGGAAGAGTATAGCTTCCCTGGCCATGTCTGTAATGTATACTGGATCGTGTTCAGTAGGGAGAAAGTGTTTTGAATTGAAGTGAAACAGGGAGGCACTAGGCTAATACTTGAATTTGTTCAATGCAACCACTGATTGTAGTTAGTGCTCCACTGAACAAGACCTAGCTCTGCAGTGGAGAGTTTCCGTGACATATATCCATCAAATAACATGGCAGCCTGTGTATGTCTGCTAAAGTGACCCCGAGACAGGAGGTGTGTGTGTGTGCGCGTTCGTGTTTTGTTCTGTTTTGAGTTTCACAATGTTCTTGTTATGAGATGGGTGCCTGGCGAAAGGATATGAAAGGGCTTTGTTTTCCTGGTTTTGTCCTTCAGTGTACTATTCTATTTCTGCATCCCCTCTCCATCACCTGCTTTATACCTCTCGCCCTTGCACACGCACAGCTCACACGCACTCATACTACAGTCTGGGCACGTAAACACACACACAAACACACACCCAGAGCCAGCAGATTGGCTGGCTGTCTCCTCGACTGGGGTCCCTGTTGGTTTTGGCTGCTCTGTTGCCCACATGATTAATGGCCTCTGAAGTCTGAAGGCGCTTCCTCCTCCTGGCTCAGTCTCATCTCCTGTGTGTGTGAGAGAGAGACAGTGTTTAATTCTTGTGTATTTTATTCCTCTTGCGTTACTTTTTATGACATTTTACTCTGCATTGTAGGAAAGTGGTCATGGCAAGCATTTCACTGTAAAGTCTACTCCCTTTGTATTCGACACATCTGACAAGTAACATTTGGATTGTGTGTTTCTCCGCTGCTGTCTCCCATCCCCCCCAATAATGCAGGCAGCCAGTCCCAGGCAGCCCCCTCTTCCCCTCTCCCACCCATGACAATGTTGCAGTGAGTGCTCAGTAGGGTTGGGCGATGTCAACCTTTGTTTTATGGGTACATAATCACGATAGGACATTGTGATATACGATTCTATCGCCCGTATTGGCCATCCCCCCCCAAAAATTTATAAATTTATGGAACTGGAGAAATCATGATGAAAGATGATGTTTTAGAAAGTCTGGCAAGTGCATGCAATGGCAAATATTTTCTAATATTCCATTCTGGTAGAGGAGCAGAACAGGTTTGTGTGACTGTCTGTGTGGCGCCCACATGATGGAGCAGTGACCGTCTGAGGAACGGGCTGTCTTACCGTAGTAAGCTAGGTTATAGGCATACATCATGGGCTGAGTAGAAGCGGTCTGTCTTCAGAACTGGATAATAATTGCTTTATTTGCCTCATAAAACAATAGAAACATGTATATTGTCTGGTCTGTCTCATAAAGCTGTGATTGAAAATAAGTAGCTTAGGCTATGGAATTTCATTCTTATTATTTTTGAAAGCCACAAGGACTTTAGGACAGCACCTTAATATTTTGGGAAATAAACCACTGTTGCTAATTTTAACTTGTCTTAAAGTTTTTATGATAGGCCTAGTAGGAGGATAGGCTGTTGGCCATTTGGTTTCTCATTCAAGGATTTTCCCGGCTCGCATAAATAATATCTTTCTTAACCCCTTAGAGTCACTGTCTAATTAGCGTAACAAAAAAATCCCCATCAAAATCCGTCTAAGCAAGAGGCTATCAGTTTTTTTGTTTCAGTCCGTCAACGTTCTGCGGCTGCGGTGGAAGGTAGCAGAGCTACAGCAGTGTTTGTCAGACCAGGAGACATCCCGAAAATCGGTCTTCTCCCGAAACTGTCTGAACGGTTTGGCCTAAAAATATGTCCCCTCTGTGGAAGATGAGACTCTCACGAACACGATGGTATTCTCCGTTTTGCTCTACGACCGTCACAAGTGTCACTGGACTCGTCTGAAGTCGGTACCGCCGATCTGTCAACTTCTGTCTGTCGCGTCCGAAGAGTTTGGGCAACACACTATTAGGACCCCTCCATGGAAAGCTGAGACTCCCACGAACATGTACATGCTTTAGGATGTCCACAAGATTCGTCTGAAGGTAGCCCAGTTCCATTTGAAAAAATATATGGAAGTAGTTAAATACGGGTAATACATTTATTTTCTGATCTTAACGCTCAGATATAGGACATACGCTTAAACAAACTTTGATACATTTTTTTGACTCTGTTTTTCCATGTATGAATCGGTTATTCAATGCGTTTCTATGGGCTAATAGCAGTAATGTGAAATTCAAGTCTAACATAGAAATCTATATTATTCAATTATTGCACCCACGCGCATCAACGAGCGTCTGCGTTGCCAAGGGCTAAAATAGAAGTCAATTCTATTTGTGACGCAGATCGCGCTGCAAGTCCTGCCTCTCCCATTTCCTCATTGGTTTATAGAAGCAGGTGCCCACGTGCCATCTCCTCATTGGTTATACCCACGTGGGTGATTGAAAGACAAACTTTGTTCTCGGTCGTAGTGGTAATACTATGGAAGTTTAGATGCCGATCACCATATAAGTTCAAAGAAGAAAAAACCTGGAAGGAGGAGAGATGACTAGAAACGATTCGGTTGACCGTTTTATGTGTGGATTAATTGTCGAGTAGAGGACCTTGTGCATTTCAGGTAAAATAACAACTCAATGTTTATATCCCAGGACAAATATGCTAGCAACAGCAAGCTAGTTAAATAGGACAAATTAGCTAGCAAGTGCAAGCTAGACACTTGCTAGCTAATTTGTCCTATTTAGCTAGCTTAAATTGCCGTAAATGTTTAATGCTTTTCGACCTGTCCCCAAATTAATGTAATTGGTTCGAGTTTTTGATATTTTAATTTATGCACGATGGCGCACGCGTGCAGCCGGTTTGGGTTCCGTGTTAGACTCTAGGGGGTTAATAAGCTTAAACTTGTAAAAAAATCTATAGGATATTGTTTGTTCTCTCTCATTTAATAGTCCTCTGGCTTCCTTACATTTTTAGTGTCTCCTGATGTGGTTTATGCATTCTTGTGGACTTAGAACATCCAATTTAGTTGTTTTTCTATTTAGAAAAGTTGGATTTTTGAGAGCGAAAACAATTAACAGGAAAACGGAAACCTGTAACAAGAACAACTGAGAAAATGGAATCGGGCAAGAGAAAATATAATTCTATAGGGGCCTAAATACCTATGCATCCAACGAAACAATGTTTTCTGACTGAGAATTTTTGTGCTGTTTTGGTGGTATTCGACGCTCTGTCGGGCCTACATTCTTCTCTTGCGGAATTTGGGGGGAAAACTAAGGTTATATAACATTTATGGAAATAGGCTATATAGCAAATAACAATAGGCAAATTACTTTGAATGTTTCTTGTGTGCTGTCCTGCTGTGCGATGCGAGACTTACTGCGCGGCGCTAGTCGAGTTGATAGAGGCTGGATTGGTCCCAAATGGCACCGTTTTCCCTATACAGTGCCTTCGGAAAGCATTCCGACCCCTTGACTTGTTCCGTGTTTTGTTATGTTACAGCCGTCTTCTAAAATGTGTTCAATAGCCCCCCCCCCCCCCCCCCATCAATCTACACACCACCCCATAATGACAAAGCAAAAACTAGTTATTTTTTATTTTTTTTACATTTGCTAATTTTGTATATATAAAAAACTGAAATATTACATTGTACATAAGTATTCAGACCCTTTACTCAGTACTTTGTTGAAGTACCTTTGGCAGTGATTACAGCCTCAAGTCTTCTTGGGTATGATGCTACAAGCTTAGCACACCTGTATTTGGGGAGTTTCTCCCATTCTTCTCTACAGATACCCTTCCCCAGATCTGTGCCTCGACACAGTCCTGTCTCGGAGCTCTACGGACAATTCCTTAGACCTCATGGCTTGGTTTTTGCTCTGATATGCACTGTCAACTGTGGAACCTTATATAAACAGGTGTTTGCCTTTCCAAATCATGTCCAATCAATTGAATTTACCACAGGTGGACTCCAATCAAGTTGTAGAAACATCATGGATGATCAATGGAAACAGGATGCACCTGAGCTCAATTTCGAGTCTCGTAGCAAAGGGTCTGAATACTTATGTAAATAAGGTATTTCTGTTTTTTATTTAATAGATTTGCAAAAATGTCTAAACCAGTTTTTGGCTTTGTCCATATGGGATACTGTTTGTAGATGAGGATTTTGTATTTATTTAATACATTTTTTGAATTGTGCTGTTACTTCACAAAATGTGGAAAACTTTTCGAAGGCGCTACTTTTGCCCAGGGCCCAAAAGAATAGGGTACCGTTTAGGACGCAGCCCCAGCCTCTGAGTGGGTGAAGTTGGAGCTTTGTCACTCTGGCAGCTGCTGTATTGTCCCTGGGTCGGGGTGCACATGGCACGTGGACAGTCTGGGAGGGGGGGTACTGCTAGGACAGTGTCTGCGGTACAGAAGGGGTCCTTGGGGGTGTCTAAAATGGCACCCTAATCCCTAAAGTGCATTATTTTTGTCCAGAGCCCTATGGTACCATAATCCCTGTATAGTGCACTACTTTTGACTTGAACCCTATGGGTCCTGGTCAAAATAGTACACTATATAGGAAATAAAGGGTGCCACTTGAGACGCATCCCTAGACTGGCTGTACGTGTGAAATCAGATCTGACACATCTCTTACTGGTCGCTGCTAGACAACAGTATAGAAATCAGTGCTCGGGGGGGGTGTTATGGTATCTCACAGATATGGGAAAATTGTAATTGAGTATGCTAGTCCTAGGCTTGTGACCTCATTCTGTAGTGCGTGTTTGTGACTTCATTGATTGGGAGGGTTACGTGGGGTCAGCTTGCCTCGGGCAGTTGAAGTCGGAAGTTTACATGCACCTGAGCCAAATACATTTAAACTCAGTTTTTCACAATTCCTGATATTTAATCCTAGTAAAAATTCCTTGTCTTAGGTCAGTTAGGATCACCACCTTATTTTAAGAATGTGAAATGTCAGAATAACAGTGATTTATTTCAGCTTTTATTTCTTTCATCACATTCCCAGTGGGTCAGAAGTTTACATGCACTCAGTATTTTGTAGCATTGCCTTTAAATTATTTAACTTGGGTCAAATGTTTCGGGTAGCCTTCCACGAGCTTCCCACAATAAGTTGGGGGAATTTTGGCCCATTCCTCCTGACAGAGCTGGTGTAACTGAGTCAGGTTTATAGGCCTCCTTGCTCGCACACGGTTTTTCAGTTCTGGCCACACATTTTCTATAGGATTGAGGTCAGGGCTTTATGATGGCCACTCCAATACCTTGACTTTGTTGTTCTTAAGCCATTTTGCCACAACTTTGGAAGTATGCTTGGGGTCATTGGGTCTTCCATTTGGAAGACCCATTTGCGACCGAGCTTTAACTTCCTGACTGATGTCTTGAGATGTTGCTTCAATATATCCACTTCATTTTCACTTAAATTCACAATATATCCACTTAAAGTGCACCATTCCCTCGTGCAGCAAAGCACCCCCACAACATGATGCTGCCACCCCCGTGCTTCACGGTTGGGATGGTGTTCTTCGGCTTGCAAGCATCCCCCTTTTTCCTCCAAACATAATGATGGTCATTATGGCTAAACAGTTCTATTTTTGTTTCATCAAACCAGAGGACATTTCTCCAAAAAGTACAATCTTTGTCCCCATGTGCAGTTTCAAACCATAGAGCGATGGCTTCTTCCTTGCCGAGCGGCCTTTCAGGTTATGTCGATTATAGGACTCGTTTTACTGTGGATATAGATACTTTTGTACCTGTTTCCTCCAGCACCTTCACATGGTCCTTCGCTGTTCTGGGATTGATTTTCACTTTCGCACCAGATACGTTCATCTCTAGGAGACAGAATGTGTCTCCTTCCTGAGCGGTATGACGGCTCCGTGGTCCCATGGTGTTTATACTTGCGTACTATTGTTTGTGCAGATGAACGCGGTACCTTCAAGCGTTTGGAAATTGCTCCCAAGGATGAACCAGACTTGTGGAGGTCTACAATTTGTTTTCTGAGGTCTTGGCTGATTTCTTTTGATTTTCCCATGATGTCAAGCAAAGAGGCATTTAGTTTGAAGGTAGGCCTTGAAATAGATCCACAGGTACACCTCCAATTGACTCAAATGATGTCAATTAGCCTATCAGATGCTTCTAAAGCCATGACTTAATTTCTGGAATTTTCCACGCTGTTTAAAGGCACAGTCAACGTAGTGTATGTAAACTTCTGACCCACTGGAATTGTGATTAAGTGAAATAATCTGTCTGTAAACTATTTTTGGAAAATGTACTTGTCATGCACAAAGTAGATGTCCTATCCGACTTGCCAAAACTAGTTTGTTAACATGTAATTTGTGGAGTGGTTGAAAAACGAGTTTTAATGACTCCAACCTAAGTGTATGGAAACTTCCGACTTCAACTGTACATAGGCTATGGTGGGATTTTTTTTTTTTTTAGCCCTTTAAAACCTGCATTGTAGAGAATGCGGATGTGATCACAGAATCCAGACATTAAATCAGAATTCAGAAATATTATATGAACTTAGTAGGAAAATCAATTATCATAAGACAAAATGCATCAGTGATTCATATTTTCCTTCAACTTTCTGATGTGGCGAAAACACAGGAATGCCCCTGTTTGTGTGTCCGCGCGTTTGTCTACCACTTTGTGTAGCCTGGACTAAATATAAGCCTTCCACAACCATAATAACTTCATTATTTTATAAAAAGTTTAACCTGCTTTTTTTTGCAATAATCACTGATCTAGCTTTCAAGTGTGTGAAAAATGTCCTTTTTGTTACAAAGTTAAGCAGAACCATTCATATAATGCACATTCACTAATAATGACTAACTTGTAGCACTGCAGGCATTATAGATTGAGACCTGTGTTCATTTTCTATCTCTCAAGCACAAGCCCACGTGCTAGTGAGTAGCCAGCTAATCTTTAGATTTCAATTTTAGCCAACATGGATCTATTTGCTAACTAACAAGGTAGTTGAATTGTTATGAACACACCCTTCTGTCCGTCCTCAACTGTTTGAACAGCATGCTAGCCTGTCCACTTTGTTCAGATGTTGAAATCAAGTGGCCTACCTTATTTCTCAGAATGAGAACCAGTTGCCAATAACTTACATACTTGTTTTATGCTTATTGACGATTTCTAAAACAGACCAGACAGCTAGTTTATGTCTTTGGCTAAAATGCTGCTAGTTGTACGGCAGCGTGCGACGCTGCATTCATTTTCCAGAATCAATGTTCATTGATACTCCCGTTTTTAGTAGTTTCATCTGCGCCCAATTTGAGGAGTTGAGACAAAAAGGGTATCATTAGAAAGGTTAACTACTCCTGTATTACAGTAAAATGTGTTGCGGTGTCCATATGCCCAAATCAATTGGACCAAACCACCAAATGCAAATAGCGAGTTGAAGCTCTTGTCAGAGAAGTGATCTTTCATCTTTGTTATTGTGAGTGGCAGGGGCTTGTGTTTGTGTGTAATTTGGAAGGTGCACAGGAGACGAGACCAGAAAGACATCCTGAGCTTGATTCTTGCAATACAGTTATTTGAAATATCATGCCAAACATACATTTGAATGAATTCAATATGTCGCCTAGCCCTACCCGATTCTCTTTTGCCCTTGAAATGCTCAGTCTTGTGTGGGTGTTAAGAAACAAATGTGAAGATATTAATATACACAGCCCTGGTTGGCTGATAGGATGGTCTAGAGCTCACCCCCTTACCCAGATGAACAGTCATTGGTCTGTTATAATCAGATCAAATTGTGACGTCATGATGTGGGACAAAAGTTCCATCCCACCCGAACAGGCTGAAATTCCAGGCATTTGTTTCCCCCAAACATCTCGTACACAAAAAGGGCAAATCATAATTTTCACAATTTCAGACTGTTATATCAACTGCATATTGTGGAAATGTCTTCTTTTTTTTACCAGGAAAATCATGTTTTTTAACTGCACTGCCATTTTAAAGTGTGTGTTTTTTTTAGTGCGATGGTGGTGAAGATTGTATTACAGGGAGGAAGGAGGGGAACCAAGACCTCTCTGTCTTCCACACATCTGTTCCCTGTGTGTGTGTGTGTGTGTGTGTGTGTGTGTGTGTGTGTGTCTGACCCCAGCCTGGCAGTGTGGTTCACTCCACTACTCCTCCACACTCACGCGCTTCCCTGGAGGCTAGCATTCCCCTGCTGCCCCTCTATCTCGTTCTCCATCTGAGTGTCTCTCTTTCTCTGCCTCTTTCTCGCTTTGTATCTCTCTGAGTACATTTACAGTGCATTCGTAAAGTATTCAGACCACTGGACTTTTTCCAAATTTTGTTAAGTTACAGCCTTATTCTAAAAATAATTAAACGTTTTCCCTCATCAATTTACACACAATACCCCATAATGACAAAGTGGAAACAGGTTTTTAGATATTTTTAAAATGTATTAAAAAATAAATGCCATATTTACACAAGTATTCATAAAAATCACTCAATTGAACTCAGGTGCATCCTGTTTCCATTGATCATCCTTGATGTTTCTGCAACTTGATTGCAGTCCACCTGTGGTAAATTCAGTTGATTGGACATGATTTGGAAAGGCACACACCTGTCTATATAAGGTCCCACAGTTGACAGTGCATGTCAGAGCAAAAACCAAGCCATGAGGTCGCAGGAGTTGTCCATAGAGCTCCAGGATTGAGTCGAGGCACAGATCTGGGGAAGGGTATCTGTAGAGAAGAATGGGAGAAACTCCCAAAATACAGGTGTGCCAAGCTTGTAGCGTCATACCCAAGAAGACTCGAGGTTGTAATCGCTGCCAAAGGTGTGATGGATTCCTAAACTTGAAATTGGGTTAATTATCAGGTATTCTATTGAAATATTGAGTGCTGTGGTTTAGAGGGTCTTCACCAGAAGTTAATGTTTATCTGTTGGAGGAAGGTATATGGTGGGTGCAATAAAGTTTGTTTTCCCTACACTCAGTACATTCCAATCTTATGTGGTAGGCATTGATAAGGGGAGAAAGTAATGGATTAGCGATGAAGGGGGTCGAGGTCAGGTCAGGGAGAAGGAAAAGTTTATTACCCGCATCACTTAGTTTCCTGCCTAGCAATAAAGATGCAATGTTTAGCGAGGAGGAGACTCCACCCAAAGTGGGGTACGTATACCACCACTATTGTAACCATGTTTTTGTCGATTTCAGCAGTTCGATCCTTTGAGAATAATAAACTTGGTTTAAGCTTTCATAGTGTCCGAGTTATTACTCTGATAATTAGATCCTAAAATGTTGCTTTTTAATTGTGTATTGTTTATAGATTGAGGGGTAAAAAAAATGATTTAATCCATTGTTACGTTAAAGCCTTATTCTACAATGTGGAAAAAGGTCAAGGGGTCTGAATACTTTCCGAATTGAATATAAGAATTTGTTCTTAACTGACTTGCCTAGTTAAATAAAGGTAAACATGCACGCTAATTGAATATTAAACTGATTATGGCAGAAGGCCGAGTATGGCATTAGTCACGTAAACACCTTACTAGGCTTATCTTAATCAGTATAAGGGCAAAATCAAAGTAATCATACTCCGATTTAAAACCTGTATTTCTGACAAATGTTTCATTATTAGTACACTGCTTAATCGGCGTTCCAGCTGTATATTTGATCTGTGTGTGTGCCTTCACCGGAAGCGCAAGCAAGTGAAGTGAGTTCCAAAAAACATCAGTATGCATCTTAGAAATAGTTTTCACATCCAAACTTTGTCCAATCTCAGAATCAAATAGTCTTTGCGAAAATAACATGGTCACTGTGGTAGAGCGTTGATTTTGATTGCCGATTTTTCTGCATTTATCACAAGTCCCATCAAGTAGCCTGATTTCAGATGTCATATGAACAGGATTATTAGATAAGTAATTCTTGCAAAGCATATACATGTTTTAATTGAACTATTATATTAAATTGAGTCTACAGTCGTATTATTGTGTGCATGTAACTGTACTCTTATCTCCCTCCCTCTCTCGTTCTCAATCTCTTTCCCTCTATTTTCCTTTCTCTCTATCTCACTCTCTGTTGCATAACACAATCAGGTGATTTAGGTCAATTGAATAGTGAACAAATGGTCTGACAGACAACGATATCTGTTCCACACAATACATTTCAACCTGAACATTTGTTCTGTGACGTTGCACCCCCCCTGAACAGAGCCCTGATCTGTGCCTAGGAGCCATGAGGTAAATGTGCCCCAGGGGTGTCGTTCAGTTGGTTGAGCTCAGTGTGCTACTCAGGGTTTTCGTTAGCCGGTAGTAGCCGGCTTTTGTCCGTTTTAAAAATAAGGAAGTGGACGATAAATAAAATCGGCACCGGCCAATTGTCAGGGTGAAGTAAACTTTATTTTTCTGAAGCATAGTTTGGTTGTATGAGTTTGTGAACGGATCAATAGAATATGTAAACTTTTCTACTATGGTGGATAGTAGATTTACAGGCTCATAGGCGGCATGTCCATAAGACTAGGGGAAGCTTTCCCTAAGTGAATTAAATTGACAAAATGATATAGCCTTATTAGCCTACCTTATTAGCCTAGAACTGAAACCCTGGAACTACTGTACCCTCACAGACAACCCGGTCTTAATTACAGCACAGCAGGCTTATTGCTCTCTCTCGTGCGCAATCTCTTTCTCCAGTTGTATGTGACGTGGTTTCCCTCTCTTATCATCATGTTGGTAGACAGTAGGTACGAGGTACACTCCACACACTGATTAGTGTCATTGTAATGTGTCATGATGAGGTGAATCACTGTTGTTTCTGAAGACAGTTGGCTGGATGATTTACGGGGGGGGGAATTAACTGTCTTCTGGGGAACGCTGTAGCTGTGTCACACTCTCGCCCTCAAACACACACAGCCTTGAATAAAAGGACCACTTGCTTACAAGTGTTTTATTATGCTCGTAAAGCAAGGGGTGCCATTCTGTTAACTTGTGTGGGAATTCCATGATTCCACAGTATATTGTTGGGCAGTACAGTGGTTCTTTCTTTAAAAGATGCGCCGTATTTGCAGCACAGCTTGTGGGCTGCCACAGAATTCTATTGCACGCTATTTAAGTGTCAGCCATTGTTGCCGTTAATGCTAGTTAGTGCTAGTTTGACCACCAGAGGGCATCTTTGAGAAGCATTTGACAGTTTTTAATATTGGCTGTACTTGAGTTTAAAACCTTTTTTTTGTAAGAACATAGTATATTGGATTGACTTTAAGAAATTTAGCTTAATTAAATTAATATTTTGGTGTTTCTATTCCAAGAAAAAACGAAACCCTCAGGGTTTCCGTTAGGAAAATATGGCGCTGTACAACGTGACCGGTCGGGAGTACGCTACTTAAGTGACTGCAAGTGAAGAGCAAAATAATCCTAACATTTCCACACCCTAATTGTAGGCTAACCAATACCCAAACGGAGATTCCGTGAAAATAAAAATCTAATTGATTTATCAAGACCAATCCCCATGCTTGTCTCAGAGCAGCGTGAAACGGTGCTGAAATAGTTGACCACACGCGGGTAGGCTATTGCTTCAAATCCTATTATAACAATTGGATGACTTTGGGTGTTCCAGTAAACAACAATTTGTTGCCTTCATTAGCCTACTTTATTCTTAAAAGAACTACAGCACAGAGAAGAGAAAGGAGCCTTAAATAATTAAATAAAGCGATTGAATTCACAAATGCATTTGACTGCTTTTAATATTGGCCATCAACCAAAAACACCTTCATCAGATGAACGGCAACATGTCGGCTAAAGCAATTTAATTCATGAATGCATTTGAACATTTTTAATATTGTGATAGTGAAGAGCAAAAGAATCTTAACATTTCCAAATTAAAAATCTGATTTATCAAGACCAGTCCCCATGCTCTTTCATTCAGCGGTAATAGTATTCATAATAATCGTCATCGGATAACAGATTGGCTCTCAGAACTCATTAAGAGGCGGCTTCTATCTTCAATATAATCATTAATTCAGAAGGTTAAACCCATAGGTTTTAGGCCTAAGGTAGGTTATAAGCAACACACAAATTGCCTGTCAATTCATAAACCATGTGCCGTGGAATCGGTACATCGAAAATATCTTCCCAGCTATTTTGCAATCTATTAGAGGTCGACTGATTTAATCGGAATGGCCAATTAATTATATACACCTTTATTTAACTAGGCAAGTCAGTTAAGAACACATTCTTATTTTCAATGACGGCCTAGGAACGGTGGGTTAACGGGCAGAACGACAAATATTTACCTTGTCTGCTCGGGGATTTGTTTTTGCAACCTTCCGGTTTTAGTCCAACGCTCTAACCCACCTGCCTTACATTGCACTCCACGAGGAGCCTGCGTGGCAGGCTGACTACCTGTTATGCGAGGGCAGCAAGAAGCCAAGGTAAGTTGCTAGCTAGCATTAAACTTATAAAAAACAATCAATCTTAAAACCTCTTACATCTAGACGTTCCGCTAGCGGAACACCTGCTCCAATATCCAATGATAGGCGTGGCGCGAATTACAAATTCCTCAAAAATACTAAAACTTCAATTTTTCAAACATATGACTATTTCACAGCATTTTAAAGACAAGACTCTCCTTTATCTAACCACACTGTCCGATTTCAAAAAGGCTTTACAGCGAAAGCAAAACATTAGATTATGTCAGCAGAGTACCCAGCCAGAAATAATCAGACACCCATTTTTCAAGCTAGCATATAATGTCACAAAAACCCAGAAGACAGCTAAATGCAGCACTAACCTTTGATGATCTTCATCAGATGACACACCTAGGACATTATGTTATACAATACATGCATGTTTTGTTCAATCAAGTTCATATTTATATCAAAAAACAGCTTTTTACATTAGCATGTGACGTTCAGAACTAGCATACCCCCCGCAAACTTCCGGGAATTTGCTAATAATTTACTAAATTACTCACGATAAACGTTCACAAAAAGCATAACAATTATTTTTAGAATTATAGATACAGAACTCCTCTATGCACTCTATGTCCGATTTTTAAAATAGCTTTTTGGTGAAAGCACATTTTGCAATATTCTAAGTACATAGCCCAGGCATCAAGGGCTAGCTATTTAGACACCCGGCAAGTTTAGCCTTCACCAAAATCAGATTTACTATTACAAAAATGTTATTACCTTTGTTGTCTTCGTCAGAATGCACTCCCAGGACTGCTACTTCAATAACAAATGTTGGTTTGGTCCCAAATAATCCATCGTTATATCCGAATAGCGGCGTTTTGTTCGTGCGTTCCAGAAACTATCCGAAATGGTAT
The DNA here is from genome assembly GCF_965601325.2 of Salmo salar. Lineage (NCBI taxonomy): Eukaryota > Metazoa > Chordata > Actinopteri > Salmoniformes > Salmonidae > Salmo > Salmo salar. The sequence continues at coordinate 55,894,513 of NC_138293.1, forward strand.
ATCAGGGTCGTGCGCATGGCGCAATTCGTGACAAAAAATGTCTAAATATTCCATTACCGTACTTCGAAGCATGTCAACCGCTGTTTAAAATCAATTTTTATGCAATTTATCTCGTAAAAAAGCGATAATATTCCGACCGGGAATCTCCTTTTCGGCAAACAGAGGAAAAATCACAAAGACGGGGGCGGCCAGGGCACGCGCCTAAGCCCACAGTCCCTTGATCGGCCACTTGACAAAGGCGATAATGTGTTTCAGCCTGGGGCTGGGATGACGACATTCTGTTTTTTCACGGGCTCTGAGAGCCTATGGAAGACGTAGGAAGTGTCACGTTAGAGCAGAGATCCTTTGTAATTGAATGAGATGGCAAAGAAGTTCAAGAAATGGTCAGACAGGCCACTTCCTGTAAAGGAATCTCTCAGGTTTTGACCTGCCATTTGAGTTCTGTTATACTCACAGACACCATTCAAACCGTTTTAGAAACTTTGGAGTGTTTTCTATCCAAAGCCAATAATTATATGCATATTCTAGTTACTGGGCAGGAGTAGTAACCAGATTAAATCGGGTACGTTTTTTATCCAGCCGTGAAAATACTGCCCCCTAGCCATAACAGGTTAACATAATCACTAGTTAACTACACATGGTTGATGTTATTACTAGTTTATCTAGCGTGTCCTGCGTTGCATATAATCGATGCGGTGCCTGTTAATTTCTCATCGAATCACAGCCTACTTTGACAAACGGGTGACGATTTAAGAAGCGCATTTGCGAAAAAAGCACTGTCGTTGCACCAATGTACCTAACCATAAACATCAATGCCTTTCTTTAAAATCAATACACAAGTATATATTTTTAAACCTGCATATTTAGTTACTATTGCCTGCTAACCTGAATTTCTTATAACTAGGGAAATTGTGTCACTTCTCTTGCGTTCCGTGCAAGCAGTCAGGGTATATGCAGCAGTTTGGGCCGCCTGGCTCATTGCGAACTGTGCGAAGTCCATTTATTCCTAACAAAGGCCGTAATTAATTATGACATAACATTGAAGGTTGTACAATGTAACAGCAATATTTAGACTTAGGGATGCCATCCGTTAGATAAAATACGGAACGGTTCCGTATTTCACTGAAAGAATAAATGTTTTGTTTTCGAAATGATAGTTTCCGGATTCGACCATATTAATGAAAAAAAAGGCTTGTATTTCTGTGTGTTATTATGTTATAATTAAGTCTATGATTTGATATTTGATAGAGCAGTCTGACTGAGCGATGGTAGGCAGCAGCAAGCTCATAAGCATTCATTCAAACAGCACTTTCGTGCGTTTGCCAGCAGCTCTTCGCAATGCTTCAAGCATTGTGCTGTTTATGACTTCAAGCTCCCGAGATTAGGCTGGTGTAACCGATGTGAAATGGCTAGCTAGTTAGCGGGGTGCGCGCTAATAGCGTTTCAAACGTCACTCGCTCTGAGAATTGGAGTAGTTGTTCCCCTTGCTCTGCATGGGTAACGCTGCTTCGAGGGTGGCTGTTGTCGATGTGTTCCAGGTTCGAGCCCAGGTAGGAGCTAGGAGAGGGACGGAAGCTATACTGTTTCACTGGCAATACTAAAGTGCCTATAAGAACATCCAATAGTCAAAGGTATATGAAATGCAAATCGTATAGAGAGAAATAGTCCTATAATTCCTATAACTACAACCTAAAACTTCTTACCTGGGAATATTGAAGACTCATGTTAAAAGGAACCACCAGCTTTCATATGTTCTCATGTTCTGAGCAAGGAACTTAAACGTTAGCTTTTTTACATGGCACATATTGCACTTTTACTTTCTTCTCCAACACTTTGTTTTTGCATTATTTAAACCAAATTGAACATGTTTCATTATTTATTTGAGGCTAAATAGATTTTATTGATGTATTATATTAAGTTAAAATAAGTGTTCATTCAGTATTGTTGTAATTGTTATTATTACAAATTAATAAAAACGGCAGATTAATCGGTATCGGCTTTTTTTGGTCCTCCAATAATCGGTATCGACGGTGAAAAAAATCATAATCGGTCGACCTCTACAATCTATATGGCACAGTTGTCAATTTTTTGGTCCTTTAAATGAAACTGGTATATATTTTTTATTTTTCACAATTTTCTTTAACCAATTTTTGTCTTTTTAATGCACGGCCGACAGACAAGTTCCTTACTGAAATTGAAACCAACTTTCTATGGCTTGTTTAAAAAAAAAAAATGTTTTTGAGATTTTGTTTTCAAATAACCGAAAGTGATCGGTTGTAATCTGAATAAAGGGAAAAAGGCCATTCTTGAACATGGGGTGAGACATTCATACTAATTTGTAAATAAAGCCTGTTTGTGATTTAGAATGATTTTCATTTCTGTTTTTAGAGGGAGAGAAACCAAAAGCCCACCGTGCCTATTTTTCGAAAATCGTCAGTCCACATGTGAAGCGAAATTCCCCATTTTATTTACCCAAGTAATCTCTTAACCACCGACAGTTTTTTGTTGTTGTTGCCAAATGCAGGACTCTAGTGCCAGAGAAGAGACTCTCAGACTGAAAACGCCTCCATTAATTTACGAAAAGATTGTCAATTTGTGCCACAGTTTAGACTACCGATAGATCAGCGTTCTAACTCCCCTTTGTGATAATGTGGTGCAATGACAGAATGCCACCATCTACCACTAACGGTCGCAGCATAAACTCGTAACTTTTAAAGAAAGAACCACTATGTTTGAGCTTTGTCTCATGTCAAATTTCTCCCCGTGTCTGAGTTGATATCCGTTTGTTGTGGGAGAGGATATCCACTGTCTCCTGCAGGATTTTTTTTTCAGCCAAACGCGCAGTCTCCGAGCAATTTTTTTTTGAGGCCTTACTATTGGCCGCAGAGACAAAATGTTGGTTATTTTAAAGCTATTCTACACATTTCGCTATGGTTTACACCGTGTTCTTATGCTATCTGAGTGATAGTGACTCAAACATAAACAAATCAATTGGGGGCCCCATGGCATTTTGACAATTTTAGATTCTCCCTGTCTGTCTAGTTTTTATTTTGGTAATAGATATTTCTCAAAGGATATCTTATTTAAAAATATATAGTGCCATCCGTTTTGTCACCAAAGCCCCATATACTACCCACCACTGCGACCTGTACGCTCTCGTTGGCTGGCCCTCGCTTCATACTCGTCGCCAAACCCACTGGCTCCAGGTCATCTACAAGTCTTTGCTCGGTAAAGCCCCGCCTTATCTCAGCTCACTGGTCACCATAGCAGCACCCACCCATAGCACACGCTCCAGCAGGTATATCTCACTGGTCACCCCCAAAGCCAATTCCTCCTTTGGCCGCCTTTCTTTCCAGTTCTCTGCTGCCAATGACTGGAATGAACTGCAAAAATCTCTGAAGCTGGAGACTCATATCTCCCTCACTAGCTTTAAGCACCAGCTGTCGGAGCAGCTCACAGATCACTACACCTGTACATAGCCCATCTGTAAATAACCCATCCAACTACCTCATCCCCATACTGTATTTATTTATTTATTTTGCTCCTTTGCACCCCAGTATCTCTACTTGAACATTCATCTTCTGCACATCTATCACTCCAGTGTTTAATTGGTTTATTGTAATTACTTCGCCACCATTATTGCCTTACCTCCCTTACCTCATTTGCACACACTGTATGTAGACTTTTGCTACTGTATTATTGACTTTATGTTTGTTTATTCCATGTGTAACTCTGTGTTGTTGTATGTGTTGAACTGCTTTGCTTTATCTTGGCCAGGTCGCAGTTGTAAATGAGAACTTGTTCTCAACTAGCCTACCTGGTTAAATAACGGTGAAATAAAATAAAAAATTGCTCCATTATCTTTTCTACTTTATATCTGGTTTTGTTTGACACTGAAAATGCTTACCATCCCACATTTTTTTATTAACAATTTAGCAGCAGTGGCCCGCTGGCCTTGTGAAGAAGGAATGGATTGTTCAGTCCTCCCCCTCTTATAGTATTGTCTTACATATTATCTCTCTCTCTCGTTGTTTCTCTTTCTCTCTGCATTGACAAAAGCCCGGCCGGCGTGGATGCTTTTGTATTAGTCTAGACGTGCTGTGTGAATGTGTGTGCAGCAGCGTGGTGGGGAGAGAGGGAGGGATGGAGGGGGAGCGAGAGCAGTAGATAAGGTAGCCTTTGGTTTGGTGGGGGTAGGCAGTCGTTGGTTCACAAGATCAGCCCGAAAGGAGAACGGCAAGTGGGGGAGGGGCAGGGTGAATTGGAAGGAAGGAGGGAGGGGGTGGGGTGCCAAAGGTGTGGAGGGAGAGAGGGAGGGACCTCAAGCTATTGAGGGGGGGGAGAAAAGGGAGGGGTGGAGTGAGAGCGCAGGGAGAGGGAGGGGTAACGCGCTGTGGGCTGAGACTAGAGCTCAATGAGGAAGCGGAACAGCAGAGCCATTTTCACCGTTGAATAACCACCACACGCCGTTTGCTGTGTGTGTGTGTGTTTTGAGAGAGAAGAGCTACGAGAGAAAGGGAAGAAGCAAGCTCTCCTGGATTAATTTTTTAATTTTTTTTACCGGAGCGCTGTCCTCCTTTCTCACTCTTGCTGCTTGTGAGTGGGGGAGGCCCGGGGTGGACACACACAATGGGGCGAGGAGCCTGTGGCTGCTGGGCCGTTGTGCTGCTGCTGAGAGGGGGAGGGGGTAGAGCGAAGGAGACCGGCACACACAGCTAACTCAGCCAGCCGGCTCCAGTCAGGCCTCCACAGGCATAATTTTACCCCGATCCCTGTCCCTTTTCTGTTTTTTTTTAAATATTTTTTTTCAAGGAATACCCATCTCTTAAGCCTGGATCAATGGATTAATCATGTGTGGATTATTGTGGATGGATTTTGTGAAACAGATCTAGATTGGAACCTTAAACAGAACCGTTCTCTCTTCCTGTGTTTGTGGGAAAAGGAGCGAAAGGGAGCCAAACTTCTCCTGTTATTTTCTTTTTTTTTGCTTTGAGGGAAGCTTCTAGATGGATTACAAGATGCATGCCAAGTCTAACGATCTGCTGGATTTTCAGACTCTGGATGCTCTTTTGGAAAAAATGGCACATTATTCTTCTGTCTCTGTGAAAAGGTAACGTTTGGCCGATACAGATAAATAAAAAAATAGGCTTCCCTCATGTTTCCCATTCAAGGGAGACTTTCTCATAATACTAGGCTACATCCGTTGTGTTAAATACACGGAACAAAAATATAAACGCAACGTGCAACAATTTCAAAGATTTTACTGGGTTACAGTTCACATGAGGAAATCAGTCAATCGAAATAAGTTCATTAGGCCCTGAACTTTGGATTTCACATGACTGTAAACGCATATATGCATCTGTTGGTCACAGATACCTTTTTTTTTAAGAAAAAGAAAATGGGCCTCAGGATCTCGTCACAGTATTTCTGTGCATTCAAATTACCATAGATAAAATGCAATTGTGTTTGTTGTCCTTAGCTTATACCTGCCTATACCATAACTCCACCACTACCATGGGGCACTCCGTTCACAATGTTGACATCGGCAAACCACTTGTCCACACGACGCCTAACAAATTCTCTAAAACGACGTTGGAGGCGGCTTATGGTTGAGAAATCAACATTCGATTCTCTGGCAACAGCTCTGGTGGACATTCCTGCAGTCAGCATGCCAATTGCACGCTCCCTCAACTTTAGACATTTGTGGCATTGTGTTGTGAAGAAACTGCTCATTTTAGAGTGGCATTGTATTGTGCCCGCAGCACAAGGTGCACCTGTGTAATGATCATACTGTTTAATCAGCTTCTTGATATGCCACACCTGTCAGGTGGATAGATTATCTTGGCAAAGTAAAAATGCTCACAAACAGGAATATAAACAAATGTGTGCACAGCATTTAAGAGTAATACCTTTTTTTCCTATTTTTATTCAGTGTACATATACTTAAGTCTACAGCTTGCATTTGTACTGTATGGAGGACACCTAATCTAAAACATGAAAGTGAAACTGAAAGCTCCAGTTTACAGAGAAGTCTTTGTTTGTGGACAACATTCTCAAATATGACCTATTAATGTGTCATTTTCTCTGATGTAGCTTATTAGTTTAAAGCCTGTGGAAATTGTTGGTTTGGAGGATTACATTATTAGCCACCATTCTGCCTATAACCCTCCTGGTGGGAGAGGTGAGGAGGGGAGGGGAGAAGAGTGTGTTGTATTTGTTGTGGCAGAAGGGGGGAAACGTGTCCTGATTCCAGGAAATGCCTTGGTGAATGAACTGGTCCGGTGAGTTCAGCCCGGGTGGGAGGGAGAAGGAGAGCAAGGGGTGTTCTTTAGCTACAGTTCTCTGTGTTTTTGTTTAATCAGTGACTCAGACATGAGTGTTGTCACTCTCTCCCCTCCATTATTGGTGTGTGTTCTCCTCACCCTTTCGTCCTGGCTTTTTGCCCACTGTAAACACAGATTGTTGTCTTCTGTATTGAATCTTTTCGCTCCTGTTGCACACCACCCTGTGTGTTTGGTCCACCCTATGGTCAGTCAGAGAGAGAGCCACTGGGAGTGTTTCACCACAGTGTTCTTTGACTGAACACAAACCCAACCTGATTTTAATGTAGGCTTGTCACCAGCAGCAGTGTGTGTCTGTGTGTTAGGGTTGGGCTGATGGACTATATGATAATATTGACTATTGGTGATATTTGAACTTTACAATTCAAAACTGTGCAGTCGTATCAATATGTTCAGCATGAAGTCTAAACGAATAAACCCTTTTTTTTCCCGTCATAAGTATTTTTTTAACGAGAAGACGACTATAAGATCATAAATAAGCACAGTGGAATTATTTTGTCATTTTACAATGCAACACGATAATATCAGATATCGACAATATTTGGAGTAGCATATCGTGGAATAGGTCTGGCCAAATATCGCCCAACCCTAGTGTGTGGGGGATGTTGCCTCACTCAGAGGAAGCCTGCTTGCCTCTACAGATCCACACAGCCAGAGAGAGAGAGGAGGGCTCTGAACAGTCAGACATGACGCATGCCTCTGACTCAGTTGCCTGCCCCCCCCCCCCCACCCCCCCAAAAGGCGTTTTGTGGCCTGCATGCACGTGGGTGAGAGCAGTTCTCCGCTGAAGTGAGGTAGTTTAGCGTCCCTGGTCCAAAGTAGTTCACTGTGTAAGGCAGTGTTCCCCAATTGGTGGCCTGCGGGTGGTTTTTATTTGGCCACCCAAGTTTACAAATATTTTAGTTTTCTTTTGTTGCGTTTTCATTGTTGGAAGTAAGACAGTAAAAACACCAGGAAATCACCTCCAATTGATTTTAATTGAGCAATTAAGCAAGGTTTGAAATGCTTTACTCAAATACTATATCTGCTTGGGCTTCTTGTGGTCAATTATTTGTAATTATGTTCCGGCCCCTCAACCACCCGCCCAAGACTAAATTGGCCCGCGGCTGAATCTAGTTGATGATCCCCGACGTAGGGAATGGGGCGTTATTTGGGACACAGACATAGCCTAATTCCAGGCCAGGCTGACCGAAAACATGTGGTGTCCATTGCAGACCCCACTAGGTGAAGATGTGATGGTCCACTCCACTGTCTGACGCACGCCATACTGTAGATGTCACAGATGCTACCTCTCTTGGACTGACGGAAAGAGTTCAAATGAAATGGGCTCGGCCCATTAGTCTATAGGCCGTGTATTTCCCTCAACATCATCAAACCATTAGTTTGTTTCTCGAATGTTTCGGAATTATTAAATTCAGATTTTTGTGGCATGACTAACATTCAATACAGTTTGTCCAAATATGAAATTCCAGAATGAAGAGTACTTTTGATTGCCGATAGAACAGTGCACAGACCCATCTGTCTGTCTGGTGGCTGACCTGCCTATACTGTGCCCCTCCCCTCTCTCTCCATCCCTCGCTAGCTTGCTATGAAAGATGCGAGTTCTCGGAAGTACGGCAACTAATCAGTCTCCTCCTTTCCAAAAGTCAATAATCTTAGGAGTCAATTCCGAGCAGGCATTGAATTTTAACCTGTCTGGGGTATGTGGCACGCGCACTCATAGGACTTCATGTTACACAATACATGTATGTTTTGCTCGATAAAGTTCATATTTATATCCAAAAACCCATTTTACATTGGCATATAATGTTCAGAAATGTTTTGCCTCCCAAAACTTCCGGTGAATGAGCACATCAATTTACAGAAATACTCATCATAAACGTTGATAAACTATTAAATTGTTATTCAAAGAATTATAGATACACTACTCCTTAATGCAACCGCTGTGTCAGATTTCAAAAAAACTTTACAGCGAAAGCACACTTTGCAATAATCTGAGTACAGCGCTCAGACACGAAACCAAACCCGCCATTTTGTGGCGTCAACAAAACTCAGAAATAATATTATAAATATTCACTTACCTTTGATGATCTTCGTCGGAATGCACTCCCAGGAATCCCAGTTCCCCAATAAATGTTCATTTGTTTCGATAAAGTCCATATATATGTCCAAATACCTCCTTTTTGTTTGCGCGTTCGGTCGAGTACTCCAAATGCGCTGTGCTCGCACATTTAGTTCAGACGAAAAGTCAAAAAAGTTATATTACAGTTCGTAGAAACATGTCAAACGATGTATAGAATCAATCTTTAGGATGTTTTTATCATAAATCTTCCATAATATTCCAACCGGACAAGACCTTTTGACTTCAAAAAAGAAAAGGAACACAGCTAACTCTCACGTGAGTTTGCACCACTGAGCGCATGTCATTTTCTCACTCATCTAATTCCAGGAGCTCTTATTCTCTCCCTATTCACAGTAGAAGCATGAAACAATGTTCTAAAGACTGTTGACATCTAGTGGAAGCCTTAGGAAGTGCAAAATGAACCCTAAGTCACTGTAGACTGTATAGGCAATCACTTGAAAAACTACAAACCTCAGATTTCCACACTTCCTGGTTGAATTTTTCTCAAGTTTTTGCCTGCCATATGAGTTCTGTTGTACTCACAGCCATCATTCAAACAGTTTTAGAAACTTCAGAGTGTTTTCTATCCAAATCTACTAATAATATGCATATCCTAGCTTCTGGGCCTGAGTAGCAGGCAGTTTACTTCGGCACGCCTTTCATCCGGACGTGAAAATACTGCCCCCTACCCTAGAGAAGTTAACACTCAGAAATGATCAGTGGGAGTTGACGTTCGAAGAGTCGTGGAATCAATTATTTTTTTAGTCTGCGCTCCATCACTGTCATCATCGTTAAGTTGGAAAAATAGCAGAGAACGGCAAGTGACAGCAGTTAAGTCCTGTTTGGCAGTACTGTGAAGTTAAATGAGAAGGAAATACAAACTTTGCGAGGTGGAATTGAGGTCAAGTAATGGTAGCACAGATGCGATGCTTAACCATCTGAAAGGAACGCACTGTGAGACCCAAACCAATGCTGGCAGCAGCAAAGCTGCATTGTGAATTCACATGGAAATTTCACAAAAGAACTATGTAAAAATGTGTTTTGCTGTTTAAACATCAAGAACATTTTTCCATTTGGTCACATCCCTAGTCACAAGTAGTCATTTGGGACTTACTCATAGCCGGATGTCTCTTACTGCACTGGTGTGTGGAGTGGGATCCTCTGACCTACGTTCCTATTGGCTGCAGCTACCTCCCCTGGAAAACGCAAATGATTATTTACCTTCTAGATGGAATAGATTAGCCTAGTAGATACAGTACCTCTATTTTGTAACCTAACATGAGGTGTGTGTGTGTCCCCCCAAATAGCACCCTATTCCCTGTGGCGCTCATTAAAAAGTAGTGCACTATATAGGGAATAGGCTGCCATTTAGGACAAGTTTTACCCCCCTCTGGTGTTCAAGTGTCAGTCACTGCCAGAACCTGATTTCCTGGCCTCGACTAGGCCCCTCGGTAACCAGAGCCACTTCCTCCCTTCTCTCACAACATTCCTCGGCAGTCTGTGGTGATCTATGTCCAGGTCCAAGGTCAACTGTTATTCCAGAGCCCAGAGCAGTGGGGGTGTGTGGTAAGACACACACACACACACACACACTCACACACACACACACACACACACACACACACCGGTAGGCAGGAAGTCAGCCAGCGGCAGCGTTTATCTTCACCCCTTGTAGGAATCTGCCTCTGCTGAGTTGTATTTACGAAGTGCATCAGAGTTGGAGACAGTGCTGATCTTGGATCAGGTCCCCCCCAATCCATATAATCGAAAACTGATCCTAGATCAGCACAGCAGCACTCCCACTCTTGAGACTTTGTGAATACAGGGCCTGGTGTATTAAGTAGGTTGTAAAAATGTGTTGTTGACCTTTCGGACCGTAGCAGGAAATAATTAGTCATAGCGATTTATGTTTTTAATGCCGTTTTCTTTTGTCTTTTTGAAGTGAGTTTGTGTAATGCACCAAGACAGAGCTATCAAAACCTAACCATACGGGCTCTGTTCAAACGTAGTGCACCGTGTAGGCAATAGGGTGCCGTTTGGGATGCATCCAGACTGGGTTAACTTTTCTATGGATGCTGTTAGTCGAGAAAAATAACAAGGTCTAACCTGGAGCTAACTTAGTTTAATCATCAGCAGTCACAATGGATGTGTTTTGGCCATCAAGCCTTGGTCAGCGACTTTGTCAGGTACTCAACGAGCCACTTCCACTCCTGATGAGATTAGTATTTTTGACATTTACATGTCCATTGTCTGCTGGATTAACGTTGTGTACAGGTTCCTCCTTTCCAATCGAAACCAAACCTGTGTTACTGTCACTTATCAGGCCGATGGTGTGAAGGTGAGAATGGACCCAAGTTGACCTGATTAGGGAGTACGTCTCAAATGGCACCCTATTCCCTATAGTGCGCTACTTTTGAACTGGTCAGAAGTAGTGCACTACGTAAGGAATAAGGTGCCATTTGGGTTGCCGCCTAGGTGTAAAAAAAAATAATTCTTCAAACATGGGAAACCACAGGAAAACCTAGTGAAAGACAACAGGACTGGTGTGGCCTCTCTTTGCCTGAGCTAATCATGTTTGCTCAGAGTCATCTTATCTAGTCAAATAGATTCAGTCAGCAGTTGAGGTTTTAAAGAATCGCAATAAACTAGACCCAATAGTGGAGCAATAGCACACAGTGGGGGACAAATGCTGTACTTTGTACTGTGTGTGTGTCCTTGGATTCCCTGATTTGTTGTTGCCTGGCTGTTGTGAACCATCTGGTGGTGCTGTGTATACGTCGGCAGGTTCCTGGTCCCAGAGAACACTGCATCCCGAACCAGCTGGAGCATCAGCCTGGTGTTGTGGCTAGCTAGAAGCTACCTAACGAACAGCCTCTGTCCCCCATAGAGGGAGCCCTCCCGTCTGTACCTGCCACAGACGCCTCCCTCATCCTCTGTCCTCCTCCTGTGTCTGTAAGAGCTGGGTGGTGGTGTTATGTTTAAAACAGGGAGGGAGTTGTCCTGGATTTGAGCATTATGTCCAATGAGGAAACGCTCACTTTCATTGCAAGCACATGCAACACATTTTGAAAATGTTTTCCGTTGTGTGCCCCAATGAACACTATCCTGTTTGTGGAGGGCCTGTCAGTTCCTTAGTGGACGTCATCCTCCTCCTGTCTGCTGCTACTGCTGCTTGGTCCCATTGTCTGTCCCTGTCGACCTCTTCAGTACTGCAGCCTCAGTCGACCACACACACACTGTATAACACACAATGAAAATGCATGATTTTTTTTCCCCCAAGATAATTGTAAGATATATGAATCACTGATTCATATTGTCCTTCAAATTTCTGAAGAGGCAACGGCACACCATGTCTGTGTGCGCGCGTTTTGGTCTACCACTTTGTGTAGCCGTTTGCGGCGATACGAATGTAATGACAACCATTGTCTACTTTGGAAATGTTCGCAAAAACCTTGTCAATTTAAACATTGACTACAAAGTAGCCTCTGCCTACCTGGCAGAATGATATCGTGATTATTTGCATCAGTCCAGTGGTCATTTGAATCGCAAACTCAATCACATGAGCGCTACAGAAACATTGCTAGCCAAACAGTCTCTGGCTAGTGGTCGTCTGATGTGATTCAAGCATTGTTGTCGACTTTTAACATCCACTTTTGTTATTCTATTAGTGTGATTTTGAGTGCAATTTTTTTTGGAAAAACAAAATGTAACTTGGGGGAAAAACTACGGAATCAGGCAAAAGATTAAACCACTTTTCTTGAGCCTTACCAGTGCAGTGCTTGACTAATTTCCACTAGACTTATATAGCTCTGTCTCTGAATGCAACCTGCTATTTGGTCATCAGCAGCAGCTCTGTGCTGTATCATGTCTAGCATTATATTCAGGAAGTCTGTACTCTGTTATAAGAAACGTTCAATAACTGTTTTGGCCGGTGCTTTGACCCGAGTGGGCAGGTAGCAGACAAGTTAAAATTCCTCTCTCCTGTTATCATCCCAGACAGAGGTCTGTCAGTGTATGGGTGTTTCCCCTCCAGGGAGGCCTAGGCAGCGATCATGTGCTTGGTTAACTGCTTAGTTAACTGCTAACTCAGAACGGTTGACTCATCAGGAATGTGGTTAGTCGAGCGAGATCCGTACACTGGTGTATGTGTGACTGGCCAGAGTTTTAAAAGAGAATCCCTCATGATCAATACTTTGGTTGGTCACATTGCTGTGTCTTTGTACTCTGTCTCCAACACACTGTCCTTGTGTTGTAGAAGCCTGGGGGAGAGGCGGCATAGGAACACTGTGTTCCACCAGCAGCCAGATGATGCCAAACGTACCACACACACCCACACAAAACCTCCCACATCCTGAAACACTCCAGAGACCAGAGACTTCCAAGGAATGGGATAGTCTGTCTTACCAGGGACCCGCATAAACCATTAGACACACACAGGCCCTGCCAAAACCCCAGCGGTGGTTAACTTCTAACCCACCTCTGATCTCTCTCACACACACACACACACACACACACACACACACACACACACACACACACACACACACACACACACACACACACACACACACACACACACACACAGGGTTGGGTCAATTTTAGCTCCATTCAGAAAGTAATCCAGATTTGGAACTGGCGTTTCAGTATCGTCCTTGAAATGACAGAACCCTGACAGATACAGACAAAGCCTTTTTTTATGATGGGCCAGGGGGGAAAAACTGGAGGACTGTTTCTCCTTTTGGACTAAGAGATTTTTGCTTTTTTGAACACTTGTAACTGCCATTTCCTCCAATCTAGAGCAAAAAAAATCCTTATATATAAACTCAGCAACAAAAAAAAACGTCCCCTTTTCAGGACCCTGTCTTTCAAAGATAAATTGTAAAAATCCGAATAACTTCAGATCTTCATTGTAAAGGGTTTAAACACTGTTTCCCATGCTTGTTCAATTAACCATAAACAATTAATGAACATGCACCTGTGGAACGGTCGTTAAAACACTAACAGCTTACTGTTAACAGCTTATTAAGGTCACAGTTATGAAAACGTAGGACACTAAAGACGCATTTCTACTGACTCAGAAAAACACCAAAGAAAGATGACCAGGGTCCCTGCTCATCTGCCTGAATGTGCCTTAGGCATGCTGCAAGGAGGCATGAGGACTGCAGATGTGGCCAGGGCAATAAATTGCCATGTTCGTACTGTGAAACGCCTAAGACAGCATTACAGGGAGGAAGGGCGGACAGCTGATCGTCCTCGACGGTGGCAGACCACGTATAAAAACACCTGCACAGGATCAGTACATCCGAACATCACACCTGCGGGACAGGTACAGGATGGCAACAATTGCCCGAGTTACACCAGGAACGCACAATCCCTCCATCAGTGCTCAGACTGTCCGCAATAGGCTGAGAGAGGCTGGACTGAGGGCTTGTAGGCCTGTTGTAAGGCAGGTCCTCACCAGACATCACCGGCAACAACGTCGACGATGGGCACAAACCCACCGTCGCTGGACTAGACAGAACTGGCAAAAAGTGCTCTTCACTGACGAGTTGCGGTTTTGTCTCAACAGGGTTGATGACCGGATTCGCGTTTATTGTCGAAGGAATGAGCGTTACACCGAGGCCTGTACTCTGGAGCGGGATCAATTTGGAGGTGGAGGGTCCGTCATGGTCTGGGGCGGTGTGTCACAGCATCATCGGACTGAGCTTGTCATTGCAGGCTATCTCAACGCTGTGCGTTGCAGGGAAGACATCCCCCTCCCTCATGTAGTACCCTTCCTGCAGGCTCATCCTGACATGACCCTCCAGCATGACAATGCCACCAGCCATACTGCTCATTCTGTGTGTGATTTCCTGCAAGACAGGAATGTCAGTGTTCTGCTATGGCCAGCAAAGAGCACGAATCTCAATATCATTGAGCACGTCTGGGACCTGTTGGATCGGAGGGTGAGGGCTAGGGCCATTCCCCCCAGAAATGTCTGGGAACTTGCAGGTGCCTTGGTGGAAGAGTGGGGTAACATCTCACAGCAAGAACTTGCAAATCTGGTGTAGTCCATGAGGAGGAGATGCACTGCAGTACTTAATGCAGCTGGTGGCCACACCAAATACTGACTGTTACTTTTGATTTTGACCCCCCCCCCCTTTGTTCAGGGACACACATTATTCCATTTCTGTTAGTCACATGTCTGTGGAACTTGTTCAGTTTATGTCTCAGTTGTTGAATCTTGTTATGGTCATACAAATATGTACACATGTTAACCTCTCTAGGGGAGGTGGGACAAAATCGTCCCACACTATTCAACAGCCAATGAAAAATCAGAGCGCCAAATTTAAAACCACAAAATGTCATAATTCAAAGTTCTCAAACATATGACTATTTTACACCATTTTATAGATATACTTCTCCTGAATCGAACCACGTTGTCCGATTTCCAAAAGGCTTTACAGCGAAAGCAAAACATTAGATTATGTTAGGAGAGTACATAGACACAAATAATCACACAGCCATTTTCCAAGCAAGCATATATGTCACATAAACCCAAACCACAGCAAAATGCAGCACATATATGTCACAAAAACCAAAACCACAGCTAAATGCAGCACTAACCTTTGATCTTCATCAGATGACACTCCTAGGACATTATGTTATACAATACAAAACAGCTTTTTACATTAGCATGTGATGTTCAGAACTAGCATACCCACCGAAAACTTCCGGTGAATTTACTAAATTACTGACAAAATACACAACAATTATTTTAAGTATTGTAGATACAGAACTCCTTTATGCAATCGCTATGTCTGATTTTAAAATAGCTTTTTGGCGAAAGCACAGTTTGCAATATTCTTAGTACATAGCTCGGCCATCACGGCTAGCTATTTTGACATCCGCCAACTTCGTGGTCACCTAAACTCAGAATTACTATTATAAAAATTGGATTACCTTTGCTGTTCTTCGTCAGAATGCACTCCCAGGACTTCTACTTCAACAACAAATGTTGTTTTTGTTCCAAATAATCCATAGTTATATCCAAATACCTCCGTTTTGTTCGTGCGTTCAGGTCACTATCAGAAGGGTAACGCGCATTTCGTGACAAAAAAAATCTAAATATTCCATTACCGTACTTAGAAGCATGTCAAACGCTGTTTAAAAACAATTTTTATGCTATTTTTCGCATAAAATAGCGATAATATTCCAACCGGGCAACGTTGTATTCATTCAAAGACTGAAAAAAAATAGAGAAGTCTCGTGAACGCGCATCTCCAGTCTCACTGTCCCCAGGCTGACCACTTACAAACTCTGCTGGTGATGATTTAAAAAGTGTTTTGATATGTCTAGGCTTGCAAAGGGGAGGGTATATTAGTAGTTTATCAGTAATCTACCAGAATTTTGTTTACTTTCAAGGAATATATTTTATCATTTGACATCTTGTGGCCTATTTGGGAACTACAGGTGTCTGTAATTATCTCTGGCCCCTTTATGGCTTTATCGCATGTCTTAAAAAAAAAAAAAGAAAATTCAAATATGATACTTTTTTTTTTAAACAGCTGTAAAATATTAGCCTAAATATAAACCATCAACTTATTGAATACTATTGAGGGTTTCAGCATAATTTTTAAATTTATTTTACTATGTCTGTCTTAGTACATGTTTTAAGGCCAAACCGATGGCAGTTGTCAACAAAAACGACAGTTGGAAGATTTGCAGAGTTAATGGAAAATGCCATTGTTGATTTACATACTTTTATCATTATTAGGCTATTTTCTCTTGAAACTTACGGTCTATCCACTAGAAGCTCATGGACAATATGGACACAGTTAGAAAAATGTATACAATATATGAAAAAGTTATTCAAGTATAAATTGCCAAAGTTACCATAGATTGCCATGGATTGCATGTTACTTACCACAATTACTGAAGATTCCGGTAACTGGTAAATTAACGGGAGCTTTGCAACCCTATATGTCTGACAAAGATGCTAATGACGGTCTGTCTGTCTCCCCCCTCTTTTCCTAGAGAGGCTAGTGAGGAGTGCAATGGAATCAGCGGTGCTCTCTCAGTGGAGTCGTCCGCGCCGCCGTCGAGACTGAACAACTGGTGTCCCGCGGCCACTGCCGCCCCTACCCCAACCCTTACCCCTACCCCTGCTCCGGCCCCTGTGCCCGCGCCCCAAGTCACCTCCGCAAGAATGGGGGACGGCCTGGACGCAACCACAGTGCAGATGTCTTCGTCAGGCAGCAGTAGCAGCAGCCAGGGGGGGCAGCCCCAGCCCTCCACCTACGTACCCACAGTGCCAGAGTTTAACCCACCGCCCCCGGAGTACATCAACCCGTCGCAGCCCAAGCGGCAGACCAACCAGCTGCAGTACCTGCTCAAGGCGGTGCTGAAGACCCTGTGGAAGCACCACTTCTCCTGGCCCTTCCAGGCACCTGTTGACGCCGTCAAACTCAACCTGCCGGTGAGTAGTGTGTTTGTCTGGTTGGCTGGCTGGCTTTCTGGCTGGCTGGTGTCACGCTATGTGGACTAGAAAAGGAGAAACGAACGACCTGAAAAATAGTCTTTGGAAGTTTCATTAATTTAAAAGTTGAATTCACTAAATAGTCTTTAGATCAGGTTTGGGTTGTAGTATACCTACAGGAAGGTAATTCTCCAGGAACAGGGTTGGAGAACCCTGCTTTAAACTTCTATCCTGACTACCCATCCACATCGCTCTGACCAAACGCCACACTCAGTGTTTCTTCTCCACCATGAGTCCGGTTTTGCATTTTCTCCCTGACATTTTATAAACTGCGAACACGTTCTGACCGTTTTGGTCCCAGATACAGAAGGGTTGGGCCAGATTCGTCATAGTGACACAAGGAATAAATACACAATGAATAACGCGAAACGTTGAGTCAAAGTAACATGGCTATATACAGGCAGTACCAGTACTGAGTTGGTGTACAAGGTAATTAACGTAGCTATGTGCATATGCACTCAGTGACCAGTTTATTATGGATACCATCTAGTACCGGTTCTGATTCTCTTTTACCTCCAGAACAGCCTGAATTCTTCGGGGCATGGACTCGTTGCTCAATTGGTATCAAGTGACCTAACATGTGCCAGGAAAACATGCCCTACACCGTTACACCACCGGCACCAGCCTGTACCGTTGACACCAGGCGGGGTGGGGCCGTGGACTCATGCTGCTTACACCAAATTCTAATTCTGCCATCAGCATGACGCAACAGGGACCGGGATTTGTCGGACCAGGCACTGTTTTTCCACTTAGGTAGTCCAGTGTTGGTGATTGCGTACCCACTGGAGCCGCTTATTCCTGTTTTTAACTGATTGGAGTGGAACACGGTGTGGTCGTCTGCTGCAATAGCCTATCCGTGACAAGGATCGATGAGTTGTGCATTCATTCTGAGATGCCGTTCTGCACACCAGCGTTGTACTGTGCTATTATTTGCCTGTTTGTGGCCCGCCTGTTAGCTTGCACCATTCTTGAGGTTCTCCTTTGACCTCTATCATCAACGAGCTGTTTTCACCCACAGGACTGCCGCTGACTGGATGTTTTTTGTTTGTCGCGCCATTCTCTGTAAACCCTAGACACAGTCGTGCTTGAAAAGCCCAGCAGGCAGGACAGTTCTGAGGTACTAGAACCGGCGCGCCTGGCACCGACGATCATGCCACGCTCTAATTTGTCTAGGTCACTCGTTTTGCCCATTCTAACGTTCAATCAAACGGTAACTGGATGCTTGTCTGCCTGCTTCATATAGCGATCCACGGCCACATCACTCACCGTTTGCAGGAGCGAACCCTTTCCATTAATGGGGTGGTATACCTAATAAACTGGCCAGGGTGTGGGTAGGCGTAAAGTGACTATGCAACAGGATAGATAATAGACAGTAGCAGAAGTGTATGTGGTGAGTGTGTTAGGCCTCAGATTGCATCTGTGCGTATGCTGTATGTGTGTGTTGGTATGTCTGTGGGTAGAGTCCAGTGTTTGTCCATAGTCGGTGCATGACAGTTGGTGCAAAAAAGGGTAAATGCAGGTATTCCGGGTAGCCATTTGATTAGCTATTTAGTTGGCTTACGGCTTGGGGGTAGAAGCTGTTCAGGGTTCCTGTTGGTTCCTGACTTTGTGCACTGGTTCCGCTTGCCGTGCGGTAGTAGAGAGAACAATCTATACAATTTCCAGTGAGTGCTTGTTTTCCCTTTTCTAGTTAACGCCCTTAACTCTGCACCCCAAAGAGCTTTTTTGCCATGGAGTATTGAGTTAATTATTAATTCTAGTAGTGTTTCTATGTGTGGCCATGCCACCTAAGCACCCAACATGCACACTTGGCAGATTCCTCTGTCTGTGACTCTCCTGTTTTAATTGAATTATACATAAACATTTCAGGACTACTACAAGATTATTAAAGTTCCTATGGATATGGGAACGATCAAGAAGCGACTTGAGAACAGCTACTACTGGAACGCCCAAGAATGTATTCAAGACTTCAACACCATGTTCACCAACTGCTACATTTACAACAAGGTAACGATGCAGTAATGCACCGTAGCTGTTGTCAACCACCACCATAGAAATATAATCTATAGAAAGGGCTTGGAACCGCTAACCCTAACAATTTGAATGAGGTGGTTCATTTGATGACCACCACACCCCGTATATTTAGAGTTGAGCGTACTTTTAGAGTGGACGCTGTTTTAGAATGGATGCTTTTTCCTAGGTAGTGCTAGATAAATGTATGTCTGGGTCCGAGGTAGTGCTAGGTCTGTGCACGTCTAGGTCCTAGGTATGTCTAGGCTTTGGTTTCTGGTAATATATTAACATGGAGTGTCTGTCTCCCCATGCCTGCAGCCTGGAGATGACATAGTGTTAATGGCTGAGCAGCTGGAGAAGATGTTTCTCCAGAAGATTACTGAGATGCCCCAGGACGAGACGGAGATTGCTGTCATGACCGGCAAGGGACGAGGCCGGGGCCGACGGGAAGGAGGTAGGGTACAGCACACACACACAGGCACACACTGAAACAAGTACACACCCCTGGCCTGGGGTTTCCAATACCCTTTTCACACTACTGAACTGTGCTGTGCTGGCCAGGTTACACGTCCACCATAGTTGCTGGAAGTTGTCTTTTGTCATCTTTTTCATTTTTTTCATGTTGTTTCAAGTGAGCACTTTTCAAACTAAATAAAAGGAAGAATTATCACTGTGAATCATCATAATGTTTCTGTCAATTAATCCCATAAGGGATGGGTCGCCAACTTGCACCAAAATACATTTAAGTTAATTCAATTTAGGGTTGGGCAGTATCCACATTTTTGTACCGTCATATCGCTTTTGTACCATATCGGGTATACGGTATTACCGTAAGTGCACACAAGGGTTGCAGTTTAAAAATAAATAATATTTCGTTATTTATACGCACAAAACTTTTTAGGAAACCAAGATCTTTAGGGCCCTGTAAAATCCATTAAAAAGTATTTGCCTCATTCCGTTTTATTTGTTCCCAAATTACATTTCCCTATTTTAGTTCTGTTTCCCCCATTCACACCGCCCAAACACTTATGTTCCTCTTTTTCACTACAAAACATAGAAATTAGAGGTCGACCGATTAGGATGTTTCAACACCGATACCGATTATTGGAGGACAAAAAAAAAAACGCAGATGCAGATTAAAAAAAATATATATATATATGTGTAATAATGACAATTACAACAGTACTGAATGAACAATGAACACTTTTATTTTAACTTCATATAATACATAAATAAAATCCATTTAGTCTCAAATAAATAATGTAACATGTTCAATTTGGTTGAAATAATGCAAAAACAGTGTTGGAGAAGAAAGTAAAAGTGCAATATGTGCCATGTAAAAAAGCTAACGTTTAAGTTCCTTGCTCAGAACATGAGAATGTATGAAATCTGGTGGTTCAATATTCCCAGTTAAGAAGTTTTAGGTTGTAGTTATTATAGGAATTATGACGCGTCGACTATTTCCCTCTAAACCGTTTGTATTTCATGTACCTTTGACTATTGGATGTTCTAATAGGCACTTTAGTATTGCCAGCCTAATCTCAGGAGTAGATGGGCTTGAAGTCATAAACAGCGCTGTGATACAAGCATTGCTAAGAGCTGCTGGCAAATGCAGTTAAGTTTGAATGAATGCTTACGAGCCTGCTGCCGCCTTCCACCGCTCAGTCAGACTGCTCTATCAAATCATAGACTTAATCATAATATAATAAACACACCGAAATATGAGCCTTAGGTCATTAATATGGTCAAATCCGGAAATGATCATTTAGAAAACAAAATGTTTATTCTTTCAGTGAAATACGGAACCGTTCTGTATTTTATCGAACGGGTGGCAACCCTAAGTCTAAATATTGCTGTTACATTGCACAGTCTTCAATGTTATGTCATTATTATGTAAAATTCTGGCAAATTAGTTCGCAACGAGCCAGGCGACCCAAACTGTTGCATATACCCTGACTCTGCGTGCAATGAACGCAAGAGAAGTGACACAATATGCCTAGTTAATATTGCCTGCTACATGAATTTCTTTTAACTAAATATGCAGGTTTAAAAAAATATACTTCTGTGTATTGATTTGAATAAAGGCATTGATGTTTATGGTTAGGTACATTCGTGCAACGATTGTGCTTTTTTCGCAAATGCGCTTTTTTTAAATTATCATCAGGCTGTGATTCGATGATAAACTAACATTATATATAACGCAGGACAAGCTAGTTAACCTAGTAATATCGTCAACCATCTGTAGTTAACTAGTGATTATGTGAAGATTGATTTGTTTTTTTTATAAGGTAAGTTTAATGCTAGCTAGCAACTTACCTTGGCTCCTTGCTGCACTCACACAACAGATGGTCAGCCTGCCACGCAGTCTCCTCGTGGAGTGCAATGTAATCGGCCATAATCGGCGTCCAAAAATGCCGATTACCGATTGTTATGAAGCCTTGTTATCGGCTCTAATTAACCTCTCTGGGGTATGTGGGCTAGCGTCCCACTCGCCAACAGCCAGTGGAATAGCAGAGCGCCAAATTCAAAACAACAAAAATCTCATAATTCAAATTTCTCACACATACAAGTATTATACACCATTTTAAAGATAAACTTCTCGTTAATCCAACCACAGTGTCCGATTTCAATAAGGCTTCACGGCGAAAGCATACCATTAGATTATGTTAGGACAGCATCTAGACAAGAAAAACCCCACAGCCATTTTCCAAGCAAGGAGAGGCGTCACAAAAAACAGATGCAGCTAAAATTAATCACTAACCTTTGACGATCTTCTTCAGATGACACTCCCAGGACTCAATGTTACACAATACATGTATGTTTTTCTCGATAAAGTTCATATTTATATCCAAAAACCCCATTTTACATTGGCGTGTAATGTTCAGAAATGTTTTGCCTCCAAAACTTCCGGTGAATGAGCACATCAATTTACAGAAATAGTTATCATAAACATTGATAAAATATACAACTGTTATGCATAGAATTAAAGATAAACTCCTTAATGCAACCGCTGTGTCAGATTTCAGAAAAGCTTTACGGTAAAAGCACACCTTGCAATAATCTCTGAGTACACCGCTCAGTCACCAAAACAAGCCATACAGATACCCGCCATGTTGCGGAGTCAACAGAAGTTAGAAATAGCATTATAAATATTCACTTACCTTTGATGATCTTCATCGGAATGCACTCCCAGGAATCCCAGTTCCACAATAAATGTTTGTTTTGTTTCGATAAAGTCCATATTTATGTCCAAATACAGTTTCTACAGTTTGTAGAAACATGTCAAGCGATGTATAGAATCAATGTTAAGGATGTTTTAAATCATAATTCTTCAATAATATTCCAACCGGACTATTCCTTTGTCTTCAGAAATGAAAAGGAACTCAGCACGTTCTCACGGCTGCGCGCATGATTGAGCTCATGCCATTCTGTCAGACACCTGATTCCAATAGCGCTTATTCTCTCCCCATTCACAGTAGAAGCTTGAAACAACGTTCTCAAGACTGTTGACATCTAGTGGAAGCCTTAGGAAGTGCAATATGACCCCACAGACACTGTATATTGGATAGACAATCACTTGAAAAACTACAAACCTCAGATTTCCCACTTCCTGGTTGGATTTTTCTCAGGTTTTCGCCTGCCATATAAGTTATGTTATACTCACAGACATCATTCAAACAGTTTTAGAAACTTCAGTGTTTTCTATCCAAATCTACTAATAATATGCATATCCTAGCTTCTGGGCCTGAGTAGCAGGCAGTTTACTCTGGGCACGCTTTTCATCCGGACGTGAAAATACTGCCCCCTACCCCAAAGAAGTTAATAGGCCTTGCCATGCCGATTAATCGGTCTACCTCTAATAGAAATTTACAATTTTCACATGTTGATATTGCAGTGGTGCTGGAGATTATGAATATGAAGTTGTATTTTACAGTTTTTAACCACATCAGGAGACCCTTTGATGTCTGGGCAAAATTTGAGAAAGTAAAATGTTTGGGTGTAGTACCCCTTCTAATTCCAGTGCACACCAGCAAGAGGCTGTTTTTAGCTGTGTTTTGGCACAAGCGTTGGTATAGTTTGCAAAACAAACATCCACTGGATTGATGCAAATAATCATGATATCATTCTGCCAGGTAGGCAGAGGCTACTTTGTAGTTAATGTTCAATTGAAAAGGTTTTTTGGGAAACCTTTCCATCTACCAGAAGACTTTTCATTAGCATCATGCTAAAGGCTGCACAAAGTGGTAGACGCGCGCTCCGTACATACACAGACGGGAGTTCTCTTTGCCTCTTCAGAAAGTTGCAGGAAATGCGAATCAATTATGCATTCTGTTCATGTTTAATGGTAGACTTGGGCTAATTGCTACATTTTCAATACATTTAGTTGATTCCCTACTAAGTTCAATGTTGATTTTATAGGGCCCTAGAGCTCTATCCAGGAGGGGGTTGAATGTCTCTGCTGTAACCAAGAAGCTTCATCTTGACATTTAGCCACTTAGCTACCAAGTTAAAAAACCAAATGCATAGCTGGATATCATTTAATTGACGTCTTAGATGTATTGTACTTATTCAATGTCATTCATTCTTTCATGCGTTGTTTGGTCTCTGTGTCTCACACCCTCCCAGGTCTGAACTTGAAGCCAGGCCCGACAATGGATTCTCCGTCCACCACCCCCCAGACGCGGGGCTTCTCCAGCCACTCCCCAGGCCCCCAGACCAGAGGACCACCAGTGCAACAACAGACCCAGGACCAGGGGCCTCCATCTCTACCTCCTCAGCCCCTCATTCAGGCCCTGCCCTCCCGTGTGCCCCCAACGCTACCTGTCCACACCCATGCCCACGCGCCACAGCTCGGGGCCCCCTACTCACTGGGCCCGTCGGACCTGCCTCTCCAGGCCCCTCCTAAGCTCCCTATCATGACCTCCGTGCCTCCTCCCCCCACCCAGACCACCCTGCCCCCCACGTCCA
Source organism: Salmo salar (assembly GCF_965601325.2). NCBI lineage: Eukaryota > Metazoa > Chordata > Actinopteri > Salmoniformes > Salmonidae > Salmo > Salmo salar. The sequence goes on from NC_138293.1 coordinate 55,918,475, forward strand.
TTCAGAGCACCGCCCCCATACTGCAGAACCCCGTACCCATGGCCAAAGTGAGTAGGATGGAGGGTTTGGCATGCATGGGGAGGGTGCTGGGTATATTGCTTGCAGAACTGGGTCATGTTTATTTATAGCGCAAAATGGAAAATGAGAATGAGAGTTTCGAGGTGGTCCCTCCCTGTTTCAATCTGTTTTCTTCCATTTGATGCATAATAAACGACCCTTGATTCAAATAGTATTTGTGTTCCTTCAATTACTTTCAGCATTTAATTGAACCTCTCTGGAGTGCCAAATGGGCAGGGTTTGCACTTTTAGGGCTACTCCATTGGTTCCATTGCACCAGGGAAGCTCAATCAATCGCAGTTCAGAATGCTTTTGACAAAATTACACTAATGTGTATTACCTTAAGCATCTGATCTAAAACGATCACATTCTGCTCTCATGCTCTGCCTCTTCTCCGTCCCCTTTCTGTCCCTCTCCCTGTGCCCCTCATTTCTCTATCCCCCTCTTCCCTTCCTCCATTCCAGCAGAGAAAGAGCCAGAAAAGGAAAGCCGACACGACCACCCCCACGGCTAACGACCAGCTGAGCGAGTCTTCTCCGGCTGAGTCCAAGTCGGGTAAGACGCTGCCGCGGCGAGAAAGCGCCAGGCCCACCAAGCTTCTCAAGAAGGAGGCTCCGGACTCCCAGCACCACCTGGGCCTCGGGATAGGTCTCGGTCTAGGGGGACCCGTAGGACCAGGGGTAGGGGCTCATAGCCCCAAGCAGCAGGAGCAGCTACGGTACTGCTCCAGCTTGGTCCGAGACATGTTACATAAGAAGCACGCCGCCTACGCCTGGCCCTTCTACAAGCCAGTCGACGTGGACATGCTGGGGCTGCACGACTACCACGACATCATCAAACACCCCATGGACCTCGCCACCGTCAAGGTGGGTTTGAATGGAACGCTATTTCGCTGTGTCCCAAATTGCACCTTTTTCCCTTTTGACCAGAGGCCATAGTGCACTACTTTCGACCAGAGCCCTATGTTGGGTTAGGGTTGGAAAGAAAGCCTGAAGGAGTGTAGCTCTCTAAGGGATTCCCTGGTCCTCTCTAAAAGGATTCCAACATTGCGACGTGGTTTTGTTGTTGACATGTGGTGATGTGTTTTTAGGTGAAGCTGGACAGCCGGCAGTACAGAGACGCCCAGGAGTTTGCTGCCGATGTGCGGTTAATGTTCTCCAACTGCTACAAGTACAACCCACCCGACCACGAGGTGGTGGCTATGGCACGCAAACTGCAGGTAATAACACTTCTAACCTGGTAAATAATAACACTCTCTGAATTCCATTTCATTACTTACATTTTCCAGAAGGAACTTAAGTGTGGTAACATAAAGATATATTGTAAATATTTAAATGGTAACATTCACGCTTGACAGATACACACGCAAGGTATATATAATGGATTTCATAACAAATGCCCACATGAGCTTACGCCTTTTCATGTACCTGTTTGCTAAACTATTTGCTGTTTTAATGTTTTACTGGTGCAGCAGATGTTTGAATCAGGGTTGTAGGGAGAATACGTTTTGAAACCAAGTGAAATTTATAGGTACTACCAGTTCCTGAACACCGACGTTTACTTTTCCATCGCAACTAGTTTTGCTGCGGTGCGCCCTATTGAACACCACCCAGTTCTGTTCTCTACCCACTCTGACACTGAGTATGTCCTCTCCCTCCCTCCCTCTCTCCCTCCCTCCCTCTCTCCCTCCCTCCCTCCCTCTCCCTCCCTCCCTCTCCCCTCCCTCTCTCTCTCTCCCTCCCTCCCTCTCTCCCTCCCTCTCTCTCCCTCCCTCCCCTCCCTCCCTCCCTCCCTCTCTCTCTCTCTCTCTCTCTCTCTCTCTCTCTCTCTCCCTCTCTCCCTCTCTCCCTCTCTCCCTCTCTCACCAACAGGACGTGTTTGAGATGCGCTTTGCCAAGATGCCAGACGAGCCCGAGGAGACGTTGGCTTCGGCTCCTGCCCCCGCGCTGCTCCAGTCCTCCGCCCCTATCATCAAGTCCCAGCCGCCGCCCATCTTAAACCCCGCCTCCTCCATCCTAGGTCCCGCCTCCTCGGTCAAACGCCCCGCTTCCTCCTCGGACAGCTCCAGTGATTCGTCATCGGAGTCGGAATCGTCCACGAACGACTTGGAGGAGGAGAGAGCCCAGAGACTGGCCGAGCTACAGGAACAGGTGAGGAAAGACCGAAATGACATCATTGAATGCAAGTAGGATTGGATTGAGGGATTCCATCTTCTCTGATGACATCTCTATTCGTCATACATTATTGTAATGAACCATAACCCCCTCATAACTATCATCTTCCTGATTTTTCTTTGTTGGCACTAATAACATCCATTTGTGATACATTTGATGGATAAATAAAGTTGTTTAAAATCTAATTGAATCCCTGAGGGTGGATGAGGGTGGCTGTGTCATTTCTGACCCCCTGGGATATTTGGTTACTTCCAGTCAATGCCTATCCATTGTTTTTTGACCGTTGGTTTCCTGTCTGTCTGTTTCAGCTCAAAGCTGTTCATGAGCAGCTGGCGGCCCTCTCGCAGCCACAGGCCAGCAAACCAAAGAGAAAAGAGAAGGAGAAGAAGAAAGACAAGCACAAAAGGAAAGGAGCGGTGGAGGAGATCCCGGAGCCGGCCATTCAGTTCCCCAAGAAGACCAAGAACAACAGCAGCAGCAGCAGCAACAACAACAAGGAGCTCCTGCCCAAGAAGACCAAGAAACCCAGGTAGGAACAATAATAGCCTTTTCACACTACTGAGCCAAGCTGAGAGGAGGGGTATGCTACAAAGCAGGACCAAGGAGTAAGCCAGCTAACTTGCCTGACTATTTTGATATTATCATTTTTTTAAAGAGGAGCTTGAAATGGTCATGGTCGTATTGATAAAACAAATTAAATCAAATTTACCAGAAAACCAAGAGTTATTTCCGGTTGCTTATTAAAGTTAGCTGGCTAACTCATTGATCCTGGTTTGTTGTATACCCCTCTGTACTGCACTGGCCTGGTTCTCCATCAGTCTATACACGGTACAATACACAGCTACGGGACGTTCTGTCTTAGGTGTGGCATTGGTACAGAAGTCAGGACCTGTGACATTTACCAGGGGACACAGAATTTGCTGAGCGCATGGATTGTATTGACACATTATAAACGTTGCTGACCTCAATTTGCCTTTGTCAAATTACTTCATGGACCTGTTTTGTTGATGTTATTTATAAGCTTCTGTCTCATTTCTACGGCAAGTGTGGTAACATGATTTGTTTTCTCCCTCTGCCTTGGGCTCTTTCTGCATTTCACGGAGATGTTATGTTACTGTGGCTACATTACAATGTCCATATACTGGCATAGTACTTAGAATTCACTACTTCTTTCGAAGTAGTATTCTTGTTTGGACATTGGAATAGAAAGGTTATTCCGCTTCCAGTTGAAATAGTACTGATGGTTTATATATTCTGCTCTGATCTTGCAGTAAGAAGGAGGGAGGTGCGGTGAAGAACAACCGCTCTGCAGCCCTGGGCCCTCAGGCAGCGCTGCAGCCCCCAGCTCTGCAGCCCGTGTCTGGCTTGGGGGAGGGCCTGGAGGAGGACCCGGCTGCAGCCGGAGTCCCCGGGGAGAAGGGTAAGCCCATGTCGTACGAGGAGAAGAGGCAGCTGAGTCTGGACATCAACAAGCTGCCCGGTGACAAGCTGGGTCGTGTGGTCCACATCATCCAGTCCAGAGAGCCCTCGCTGAAGAACTCCAACCCCGACGAGATCGAGATCGACTTTGAGACGCTCAAGCCGTCCACGCTGAGAGAGCTGGAGAGATACGTGTCATCGTGCCTCCGCAAGAACAAGAAGAAGGTTCCTGGTGAGTCTCAACATGCGTATCTTTGCCTCCTCTGTGGCCAAACAGAAACTCCCGACTCCCTACAAATCACTTGTAATTGAATAATGTTGCATAATTAATTCAAATGAATCCCAAAATTACAGTTACAAAACATGAATAACAAGGTATTGTTAAGATAACTTTTCTACAGCTTTCCTCTAGCTCCTAGGTCACACTTAAAAAATATATATATATATATTGTTTCACCAAGCGGTTTCCTTTAACTTTGAGCAATGCAGTGTGTTGTTGACCTAACATATTCGTGGAAGATAGTTTGTCTTGAGAAGCTGTCGAGTCACATGCTTCCCTCTCCTATAGTGGCAGAGAAGACCATGGAGGCCATGACGGCCGCCAAGACCAAGGCCAGCTCTTCCTCTGACTCGGACAGCAGCGACTCCAGCTCCTCAGACAGTGATGAGGAGAAGGGTAGGGACACGCTGCAAGCCCTTCTCATTTCACTCCTCAAATGTTGTTTTTTAAGCCTTTATTATCTTCTTTGGTTTGAAGCGTAACATTGAGGTATTTCACACATGCCTCGTTATTTACCTCGTGCGTATACCACGGTCAATACTTGAATATTTGACTAGCTCACATTGTGGCTGTGTTTAAAACAACCGATTTTTATCACGTGTTCAGAATTGATAGACGAAAGCTTGGTTCAGTAGTCAGGATCTCCTCTCTCCCTTCTCTTGTCAGGAGTGGCTCCTAAACAGAAACAGAAGAAAGGCCACGGAACCAACGAAGGGAAGAAGCCCCATCTCCACCATGCCATATCTGGAGCTGGTCCGGTCCCCCAGGGCCACCCTCACGCCCAGGCTCCTGTCCTGCAGCCCAGCATCCACCTGAAGCAACAGCAACATAACCCCTCCCCAGCCACCTACATGGCCCCTCCTCCCCCGGTAAGATTTGATTGATTGATTAGATAACTAAACGTAGTAGGCTGCTCCAGCCTGAGAGATGACAACATATTTAACATTTTGGTCATTTAGATAACCTCATCACAGTCCTAAGTACATTTTCTCTCAGCAAAGTCAGTGCTAGTAGGAAAAGACAAGTGCAGGATTTATTTAAGGTACTTAACATTACATACATGATCAATTATCCAGGATAAAAACACAGCTCGAATGCTTATTTCCTATGTGGTCCTAAAGATGTGACATGATAGCATTTGGTTGTCTGTTTTTGTAAAAGCTCATTACAGGATTTAAAAACAACGACAAGACGATATACATAATATATATATATTAGGGCATTTCACTACACCCGCGATAACATCTGCTAAATATGTGTATGCGACCAATACGATTTGATAGGGATGGTGACTGTACAGCGGGACTACACAGCTGATTAAAAAAGCATTTGGCATCACTGAAAAGTGCAGCAGGGAAGTTCAGTGTATGATTGCGCTTGTGTGTAATGTCTAGGTAACGGTCACGGCGTTGGAGTCCTCCCAGCTGCTGGAGAACACGTTTGATTCGCTGTCCCACTTCGGCCAGCAGCCCCTCATGCACCTGTCCCAGCACCACCACTCCTCGTCGCCTGCCGTGCCCCCCCACCTCAACGCTCATTCCGCAGCAGGGCCCGTGTCCCCAGAGACGCACCCATTTCTCAACCAGCACCCCATTCTCCCCAACCCTAACCCAGGTAAGTCCCGGCCTCTTCAAGCCACACCTGCCAGATAGTCTTTTTCTATTTTTTTCTAATATTTGAGCTGTGGTTGATTGAGCTTGCCTGGCGTAATGGGACCAATGGAATAGTCCAGAATGTGCGAACGCCACCCATCTGGTGCACTGGGCAGGATCGATCCAACGCAAACAAAGTATTTGAAAGAAAATACTTTCTGAACCCAGTTCTGCAATAAATCGGTTTCGTGTTACCCGGAAAGCTTCCTAAAAAATTATTCTAAGCATTTATTGACCTATGATTAGATTAACTAGGCAGTCCTTTGACTTTTTCCATTGTGATGTTTCCATCCTGACTCTCCTAACCACATTTTGTCATTGTTTCCCTTCCTCCTCTTCACCTGTAGCTTTGCACAACGCCTTGCCCCAGCAGCCGTCTCGACCCAGCCACAGGGCAGCAGCTCTACCTCCCAAACCCCCCCAGCAGCAGCCGCAACCAGCGCCCCAGCCAACCCTACAACAGCTTCAGCCACAAGCCCCTCCACCCCAGCACCACCTCCCGCCCCACATCCTCCACCCCACCCCCCCTCAGTCTCTGCAGCAGCGGCCCTTGTCCCCCCCCACCCTCACCCCTCAGGGCCTGCTGTCCTCCCAGCCCCCCCAGATGCTCCTGGAGGACGATGAGGAGGTGATTCCACCCTTACCCCTCAGCCAGATGCATCTCTACCTGCAGCAGGGACAGAGCCAGGGAAGACCTGGCCAGCAACCACACAATCCCCAGCAGATCATGCAGTCTCTCCAGGTTCGACAACAACAGAACCAGGCTCCCCTCCTGCAGTCTGTACAGGTCTGTATTGTGTATATGTTGAGTGTGTAATATGTTTATTTTAAGGCTGCCCCCGACAAAAAATAAATATTGGTAGACCGAGAGTCATCATGTTCAATCCATTGGTAGAAACGTCTAAACCTATTTTTTCCATATATAGGCAGACACAACCTATGTGTTTGAATAAAACCAACTACATATGCACTGAGCTTGTCTGATGCTTTAAGCACAGTGTTTGATTAAATAATTAAGACACAAATGACTCAAAGAGCCTGATGGTCACACTGTGTTAAAAAAGACAGCGAGTTCCTGTGTGACTGGCGCACGTTGTCTCGCTCTCCTCCCTACTGCAGCGAAAGACAGCACAGCAAGTGTTTATTGCGCTGTCCGTGCTGAAGCTGCAACATCATTACAGCCATTTTGTTAACTTGTTTCTGACTGAGAAGTTCTGTTATCAAAATCCCTCATTTGTTTAGGAAAAACATTCCCTATTCCCTCAACCCTTGCTTTCTTTACGTGAAACATGTAAGCATCGCATGCTTGTGACCAATAGAGCCTGACCTATAGCCTATCATAATCACATCAATGAATTGGTGATAATAAACTCCCAACGTGCTAATGTCGACAGAGAAATGGATGCGGAGGACGTGAAAAAATAAACTTGAACCGGTTGAATGTTTACTGGTTGCTCAGGAGGGAAAGGGAAAGTCAGATCTTTGGAAGGTATTTGACTTGGTTGTGGAAACTACTGGAGATCTAGAAAAAGGAGGGTATAGGAGCAAGCGTTCTGTGAGTAGTGTGTGTGCCAAACAGTTGCTCTTAGATTATTATTTTTTTTTCTGTTCATTTGGAACAGTGTAAACAACACTAAATAATTGTACCAGAGAGTCTGTTCTAACGAAGAAAAAAATAACAATAAAGCCTTTATTACAGCAGACTAAAAACAGCTCCTGAATTGCGGTTTATTTCTTGTTTAGGCTAATTATTCAAAGCTCCCTTTGTTTAATTTTAAAACTAAAAGGCTTGATTGCATTTCAAAGCATGAACGTCTCTTATGCTGTGTGATGGCATGAACGAATAAATGATTGATTGATACATTAGACTATATATTGGCCTAAATACAGGCCTAAGTTACGGTATTAAGACTAAACAGGACGCGCTGTTAGGCCTACAGCTCGATAGTGGTTGTACAAGGCTACTCTACAAAGCCTACTAAGAATCACGACATTACTTTTTATAATGATGATCATAATAATTATTGTAATAATGAGATCAAGAGAAAGGAGGGTATAGGAGCGAGAGCTGCGTGCATGTTATACGTGACCAACAGGTGCTGTAAGATTACAATATAATTTTTCTTCCTGTTTGGAACAGGGTAAACAATAAGTAATACCAGTCTGTTCTAAACCCCTCCAGAAATTGTAAAGCCTTTATTACAGCACAGCAAAGATTAAAAACAGCCAAATCTGTGAAATTGCTTTATCCAACATTTTGCCCGTTTCATGAGGCTTGGTGCACACGGAATCAGTAGGCTATTAAACACTCACGGGCAACAGAAGTAGGATCTGTCTTATTTCTTTAGAAACAGTACCAGTCAAAAGTTTGGATACACCTACTCATTCAAGGGTTTTTCGTTTTTCTGTGGAGACATCAAAACTATGAAATAACAAATGGAATCATTTAGTAACCAATGAAGTGTTAAACAAATCAAAATACATTTTAGAATCTTCAAATGAGCCACCCTTTGCCTTGACAGTTTTGCACACTCTTGGCATTCTCTCAACCAGCTTCACCTGAAATGCTTTTCCAACAGCCTTGAAGGAGTTCACACATATGCTGAACAGTTGTTGGCTGCTTTTCCTTCACTCTGCGGTCCAACTCATCCCAAACCATCTCAATTGGGTTGAGGTCAGGTGATTGTGGAGGCCAGGTCATCTGATGCAGCACTCCATCACTGTCCTTCTTGGTCAAATAGCCCTTACACAGCCTGGAGGTGTGTTGGGTCATTGTCCTGTTGAAAAACAAATGATAGTCCCACTAAGCACAAACCAGATGGGATGGCGTATCGCTGCAGAATGCTGTGGTAGCCATGCTGGTTAAGTGTGCCTTGAATTAAAAAAAAATCACAGACGGTGTCACCAGCAAAGCACCCCCCACACCATCACACGCTTCATGGTGGGAACCACACTTGCGGAGATCATCGGTTCACCTACTCTGCATCTCACAAAGACACGGCGGTTGGAACCAAAAATCTCAAATTTAAACTCATCAGACCAAAGGACAGATTACCACCAGTCAGTCAATTGCTTGTGTTTTTTGGTGCAAGCTAGTCTCTTAATATTGGTGTCCTTTAGTAGTGGTTTCTTTGCAGCAATTCCACCATGAAGGCCTGATTCACGCAGTCTCCTCTGAACAGTTGATGTTGAGATGTGTCTGTTCCTTGAACTCTGTGAAGCATTTACTTGGGCTGCAATCTGAGGTGCAGTTGACTCTTAATGAATTTATCCTCTGCAGCAGAGGTAACTCTGGGTCTTCCTTTCCTGCAGTGGTCCTCTTGAGAACCAGCTTCAACGTAGCGCTTGATGGTTTATGCGACTGCACTTGAAGAAACTTTCACATTTCTTGAGATTTTCAGGATTGACTGACATTCATGTCTTCAAGTAATGATGGACTGTCCTTTCCCTTTGCTTATTTAAGCTGTTCTTGCCATCATATGGACTTGGTCTTTTACCAAATAGGGCTATCTTCTGTATACCCCCTCTACCTTGTCACAACACAGCTGATTGGCTAAAACGCTTTAAGGAGGAAAGAAATTCCACAAATTCACTTTTAACAAGGCACACCTGTTAATTGAAATGCATTCCAGGTGACTACCTCATGAAGCTGGTAGAGAGAATGGGAAGAGTGTGCAAAGCTGTCATCAAGGCAAAGGGAGGTTACTTTGAAGAATCTCAAAAATAAAATATGATTCCATATGTGTTATTTCATAGTTTGGATCTCTAGTAAAAATAAAGTAAAACCCTTGAATGAGTAGATGTCCAAACTTTTGACTGGTACTGTATATATGGATGATTTATAAAGCCAGGCACATTTAACAGTTAGGCTATTGATATATAGACCTAATTAAGTTGGGGTTTGCTATCTCCTCAATTTGCTTAGACAATTAGGCTAAGCCCTATTCGCAGGGGACTTCTATTACTAGACAATTTTGGTTACGTAATTATTACTCCAGAATGTCCATTATTACAGAGGACGATTCAGACGGGATTACTTTTCTCCAAACTCTGTTAATTTTTTTATTTATTTTTTAATTATAAATTGAGAGTTATGATGGAAGCCCAGGTGATAACAGGGCTGCACTGTTAACTCGAGCTTAGTTCCCAAGTTTCTAAACCATACCAAACCATATTTGGGTATAGTGTTGTCATAATATTTAAATTGAGGAAGTGTGATCATAATCATTAGGATATTTTAGCAATCCGCAGTAGAGATGCGTTTTTAAGGCTCTGGGTGCGAAAGTCAACTTCTAATTTCCAAACGTTTACGTCAGTTGTATGCTGCTTTGCAATCTATTAACAGCAAGGGTTACATTAAATAGGCATATTATTTTGTACTGATGTGTTTGGCAATAATCAATCCATTTCTACAAAACATATGAACGAAAGCATTCACTGTGAGTGTTGCTACATTTCGCTCCTTCGTATATAGGCTATGCGCAGCACTTCGTTCAATTTATCGAATCAGTTATTGTTTTCTTCCGCAACACCGGTCAAACTCAGACATTTCTCTCAAAACACAGGGATGTCGATTCGCAGGGAGCTAGTATTATCAGAGTTTGCCAAAAACAGTTGGTTATTCTGGCTGGAATTGTTTAAAAAAAAATATGAAAACATAAAATTTACCAGTGGTGTAAAGTATTTTTACTTAAGTAGTTTTTGGGGGGTATCTGTACTTCACTATTTATATTTTTGACTACTTTTACTCCACTACATTCTTAAAGAAAATAATGTACTTTTTACTTCTTACATTTTCCCTGACACCGAAAAGTACTCATTACATTTTGAGTGCTTAGCAGAACAGGAATATCAGCCCTAGTTTATTTGGATCCCTTTTTAGCTTTTGCAGAAGCAGCAGCTTCTCTTCTTTGGGTCCACATAATGTGTATATAATATTTGTATTGTATTTGTTGTGTGTGTAATGTACGTTTATTTCTTATACAGAGTCACTCTGTGTCTTGGTAAAAATTTGCCCTCTGGGACATTAAATTGATCCTATCCTCCTATCCTAGGTCCAGCCCTCCCAGACCTCCTCTCTTCAGCCCCCCCAGCTCTCAGTCCAGCCCCCCCAGCCCCAGTCCAAGCCCATCCCCCCCTCGCGCCAGATCCTACCCCCGCACCAAGTAGCCCGCCACCTGCAGCAGCATGCCCAGATGGGTTACCCCTCCCAGGGGCCGGTGGCACAGCAGACGGGTCAGTCAGACAGGCAGGCCGCTGCAGGGCAACACAAGGGGTCAATGCAGTCCTCCGCCAAAGCACAGCACATCATCCAGCAACAGCAACACCCCTCCCCTCGACAGATCAAGGCTGATCCATATAACAGTGGTGAGACTCAAGTGTTGATTATATTGGTTGAAAGGCCTCAGATCTCTCAAAACCTGGAGAAAGTGTGTAGTGTCTCAGGAACTACATTATTATAACATAGCAATCTAAACAGCGTGACTGCAAAAGAGACGACCTGGACCGTCGTGTGTTTCGGTATGTTAGGACACTGCGCTGTAGGTTTTGAATCCGACTAAATGGTGATTCTACTCATTCCCTCTGTTCTGCCTGCAGGGCACCTAAGGGAGAACCCCTCCCCCATCATGATGCATTCCCCCCACCTCCCCCAGTATCCCCCCATAACGCACCAGTCTCCGCCACACAACCTGCAGCCCAAGAAAGTGAGTAGCGCGTGTGTATCTGTCTCTATTTCTGTCAGTCTGCATCTGGATCGGTTTTGCAAACGCGCATTCAAATAATGTTTTCTATCAAGTACTACAGCTTCGCTGGATTGTTTGAGCTTGCCTGGCACAATGGAGTTTATTGACTAGTCCTATAAAAAAAAGTGTGCTGCAGGCAGGCTCAAACGAAAGCTGAAAGTATTTGAATGAAAACCACAATATTTGAATCACTGGTCTTGTCTGGTTGTGCCGTGTGAAGTTCGATAGAGCCTCTGTGTGTGTGTGTGTGTGTGTGTGTGTGTGTGTGTGTGTGTGTGTGTGTGTGTGTGTGTGTGTGTGTGTGTGGTGTGTGTGTGTGTGTGTGTGTGTGTGTGTGTGTGTGTGAGAGAGAGGAATGTACGTGTTAACCTGCATTTCTATGTGCTTGTTGAAGGGACAGCAAGCACTTAAGCCACAATCCTGAGTGTTTTTAATGGGTGTATATCATTCATCGAAACGACCATTGAAGAGCAGAACATCTTCCAGAATGTGCCGTTAACCCTGTCCGGCCGTGTGCTGTGTGTTGAAGGAGCAGCGTGCGCCCCCGGCCCTGGTAACCTTGAAAGAAGAGAAGTTGCCTCCCTCTCCGGTGATGAGAGGAGGAGAGCCCTTCAGCCCAGCCATGAGACAAGACCCTCACAAACACCCAGACAGCCACAGCAAGCCCTCTCTACCAGGCCACGCACAGCAGAGTGAGTACACTCGTATGTGGGGACATTTTGCCGTTCCCCACAAGGATTTCTTTATTTATTTTAGGTTTAGGGTTTGGAATTAAGGTTAGGTTAAGGAAAATAGGATTTTGGATGGGAATCAATTCTTTGGTCCCCACAAGGATAGCAATACAAAACTTTGTGTGTGTGTGAGGGCTGGGCGGTATACTGTATTTTACTATATACTGGTTTGGGTTTTTACTTTACCTTCTATAACGGTATTTCAATGTTTGGTTTGTTAAATACGCCACTCCGCCGTGTGTAACGTCATCTTTTATAGTTTACTCCGCTACTTGAGTCGTTGCTCTCACTCTCTCAGCAAGCCCCCGCCCCCTGTCACTCAAGTGACAGTTGTGCAGTTGTTGCTCGACCGCGAGGCCACTTGAGTCTGCATAGTCAATGCAGCAGATGCAACAAGACGTCGATGACAGCGATGCTGCTTTCCACTTCGCTCCTTAATATAAATCCACAAAGGTTTTACAATTACACTGTTAGTTTCTCTTAGTCTGCACCCAGCTAGTTTGTCTTTTGTTGGCAAGTTTTGGCTAAAATAAATCGTCTTAGCTGCTAATGCTAATCGCTAGTCAGCTGGCTAGCAAATAAATGTTCTGCGTCAGAACAAATGTAGCTAGCTAATACAACCTGATTTCGGTGCTAGTGTAGGCCTAAATCTGCATGTTTGTGCATCAGTGTCTTCTAAATCAAAAAGGAATAGGCGAGCCATGAATGTTAGCTACATGAAGAAGGAGAACGTTCAATGTAGCCAAAGATTATATGGTTCCCTGGGAAACACTGACCAACACTTTGGTTTCTACTCTGTCACAATAACTCCTTGGCATTTTCATTCGTTGTCATGTCAAACACCGTATTCAAAGTACCTACTATTATATTTGAACTATAGAATTAGAATAATCATTATATTTCCATGATTCAAACAACTTCAAAGTGTTTTGATCTAAATCGCAAGTCAACATTTGGTTAAAAACAAAGCCTAGATTTATTGCCCATATCATATCGTGCAGCCCTATGTGGCAGTGTGGAAATGATCTCCAATGATTGCAGGAAATGCAGAAATGGATGAATATGCCAAATAAATGTTGGTTTAAGTTTGATTAAACAGTATAAAACGAATCAGAACGGGGAAAGCCCCATTTAAAAACACTTAGAATGTATGTGTTGCCACCATGGGGTCATGAACTACTCATAAAGCAAATGTAGAACTTTTATGATTCAAAAACATAAAATACAGTCAGATATTTTGGCCATATTGCACAGCCTAGTGTGTTTTATTTGTGGGTATACTATTTATGGGGCTGTACTGTGTGTGGAAGAACAGTATTGGGGAATAGTGCTCATCTGTAGACAGACACACGTTCCATAAGAATGAACGTGATTGTGTGTAAAACAAACGAGCACATATGTCTTTCTTTTTGACATGTTCTGTATTCCTTGTGTGTGTTTACGTGCATCAGATGTGAAGTCGATGGACAGCTCTCGGCCGGTCATCCGTTGTTCCTCAGAGCCCAGCGGTCCTCCCTCCTCCTCCTCCTCCCTGCCAGACAAGGACAAGTTCAAACAGGAGCCCAAAACGCCCATCGCCCCCAAAAAGGTACAGGTGGGTGGAAGACAGAGCAGCACGTTGCCATACACACATACACCGTATTGTAAACCTATGGGTGGCAGGTAGCCTAGTGGTTAAGAATGTTGGCCTAGCAACTGAAAGATCACTGGTTTGAATCCCAGAGCTGACTAGGTGAGAAATCTGTCGACATGCCCTTGAGCAAGGCACTTAACCCTAATTGCTCCTCTGGATAAGAGCGTCTCTTAAATTACTCAAATGTAAATGTAATACAGAGTATACAAAACATGAAGCTCTTTCCCCGACAGACTGACCAGGTGTAAACTATGATCCCTTATTGATGTCACTTGTTAAATCAACTTCAATCACCGTAGATCAGTGGACACCAACCGGTCGATCGACTCGTCGATCTCCAAACATGTCTGTAAAAAAACAAATGATAAAGTCTTGTTAATAATTTTTTTTTATTAGTCTCGGGCTGTTGGTGGTAGGTGCAGCCAATGCCTACCCGGCGCACAGGGCAGCTGAAAACTGTTGCCATTTCATGTGTCTGAAGGTACTAACTCTGCCTTCCCGGTGGGCCTGGAGAGGAAATCAAGTGCACTATGCCACCGCTGGCCAATCAGATTGCGCAGATGACAGTGTCTGCAGTAACGTAGCAGGCATAAAAGAAAGCCACAGCAAAATTGATACTGTGAGATTTCAGGACGTTTAAAACCATGACTAGAGAGAGACTGTTAACGAACACATCAAAGAGCTGCTGTTTTTATGACTGAGTTCATGTTTAAGTTCTCACTCAGCACTGTCAAGACTTTGTATTCAACACTTTTTTATAAGCCATAAAATGCGCGTTCTTCCCATTTCCACTCAGCGCTACAACAAGCACTGCAGCAGTAATGAATGAGGAGGAAAGTGTATCTATGGGCTTGTGTTGTTGTTATTAGCGGCTTGGGTCTTTTTTAATGTCAAGGAATATTAGATTTTCTCTGTTCATAGGAGTAACAACATGAATTTGTGCATGAGGCAGAAATAATGCGGTGTGACTTGAGTTTCACCATCATCTGGAAGAGAGTGTCCCTTTTTGGTCAGTGTCAGTGGAGGAAAGGGAGAGGGGGGGGGGATGTTGAGAGACAGACCCTCAGTCTGCTGCTCTCTCCCTCCGCTGACACTGACCATCAGATGCGTGGTGCTGTGCCTCCCAAGTAATACAACAATGGATCTGTTACCGGTGGGATCATGTAGCCTACCTCAAATTTTGAATTAGAATTTTAAAAAATGTCCCAGACTACAAAGCATTGGCAGGTAAATTCAAGCAAAGCCAGTATGCGGTGATAATGTATTGGGCCTGTAGCTTACTGCGCAAAACTCATTGCTACAGAACTGTTTAATTGGCTAATGTTGCATAGGCTGACATTTTAAGTCACGTTAATAAAAAATCAGAGCGGTAGATCTCGGCATGCGTTTTGACTCAAAGTGATCTTGACTCAGAAAAGGTTGGTGACCACTGGTGAAGATGAAGGGGAGGATGTGGGTGTGCTGTTCAGAGGGTGAATGGGCAAGACTAAATATTGAAGTGCCGTTGAACTGGGTATGGTAGTAGGTGCCAGGTGCACCAGTTTCTTTCAAGAACTGCACTGCTGCTGGGTGTGTTAAGAATGGTCCACCACCCAAAGGACATCCTCTCAACTTGTCACAACTGTGGGAAGTGGAGCGAACATGGGCCAGCATCCCCGTGGAAGGCTTTCGACACCCTGTGGACTCCATGCCCTGATGAATTGAGGCTGTTCTGAGGGCAAAATGGGGGGGTGCAACTCAATGTTCCTAATGTTTGGTATACTCTGTATATTATCTTTTATTATGAGAATACCATCATAGCCACTCGTTTCAATAGTTTGGGTATGTGATGAGTCAAATACTAACATATCTGCTCTCCCTCAATCCCCTCCCTCGCTGTCATCTGCCTGTCTCACTCTCTCTGTCTGTCGCCATCTGTCTATCTTTCCATCTATCCGTCGGTCAGGATGTGAAACTGAAGAACATGGGTTCGTGGGCCAGCCTGGCCCAGAAGTTCACGTCAGCGCCCTTGTCTGCAGTGAAGTCGTCTAGCGACAGCTTCGAGCAGTTCCGCCGGGCCGCCCGGGAGAAAGAGGAGAGGGAGAAGGCTCTTAAGGCCCAGGCAGAGCAGGCTGAGAGGGACAAACTGCGCCGGGAGCAGGAGAAACTACGGTGAGGATTACAGTTGGGTTGTCTTCAAAAACTCGGTGTTTCAACCCTGCATTCAATGTTTCTTTTGGTATTTCAACATCGATGTTTGACAATGCATTTTCTGTGTGTGTGAGCAAACCAAATTTGTCAAATGAAGTTTCACTTTGCTGTTCTGAGTCTTGCGGATCCGGGATTGTCGAGAGAAAGAACATTCCACGTTAGCTACCAAGCCTTTGTGACACTCACTCGTCTCTCTCTCTCAGGGGTCGTGACCGGGATGATGAGGATGTCCTGGAGCCTCAGCAGCAGTCGAGGAGGATTCATGAGGAGCCTCGAAGCAGACGTCTGGAGCAGCAGCAACACATCCAGGCCCCCCAGCCCCAGCAGCAACCCCAGGCACCAGCCCCCCAGGCCCAGCCCGCTGCCCTCCCCCAGCCCCCACAGGCCCCCACACCGCCCCAGCCCTCAGCCCAGGACCAGCAGAGGGAGCTAGCGCGACGCCGCGAGCAGGAGAGGAGGAGGAGAGAAGCGGTGAGACTAGTTTCCCACATAGTTGGTAGGGCTGGGAAGGACAAATAATGGATGCAGACACCTAGTGCAAAAATAATATTGCGAAATTGTCAAAACGATACGGTATATCGTCAAATCCCGATATGTAACTGAATTTTAAAAAAAATCCCCATCGCTAATAGTTGGGGGATTGGGTTATTTGTTTGTTACTGTAGGGTTATTGTCCTGTATGTTTCATAGTTGGCATGTCTCTTTTTGACTATTGCATGTCCTTAATTGTCCTGTCTCGTGTATTGCATTTTGTAAAACAATTTTACATATCCATGTCTTTGGGAATTGACAGAAGGGGAGAAGCACAAAAGCGGTGTCAGTGAGTTTATGATCAGTCCCTATGCCATGTTCAGTCTCTCAGCTCTTCTGACGCCTCAATCTCTCTCCCCTCTCCAGATGGCGGCGACCATCGACATGAATTTCCAAAGCGACCTGATGGCTATCTTTGAGGAGAACTTGTTCTGATGACGAGAGCACCCCCAGAAACTTAACACTGAAAAAAGAACACATCACAGAATAATGAATATGGAATTGAACATTTCTTATGAAATG
Source organism: Salmo salar (assembly GCF_965601325.2). Lineage (NCBI taxonomy): Eukaryota > Metazoa > Chordata > Actinopteri > Salmoniformes > Salmonidae > Salmo > Salmo salar. The sequence continues at coordinate 55,935,408 of NC_138293.1, forward strand.
GAATCTTCTGTATGACATCACAGGTGGGGGGGGTTTAATGAACCAAGATACAGGATGTGAATTAAACAATTCTCCCCCCCCCCTCCCCTCAAGAGCAGAGAGGGTGATCTTCAGCTAGACTGGCGAGCTACTCGGCTGTTAGCTGCTCTGCTATGCAGCCTCTGGAAGTAAGATGCCACATTGAAGGAGCGACATGAACAGGATATTTTCAACCACGTTTGGTGTCGTTTCTCTGGGGATTTGACCCTTGTTGTTGCCCCTGGCAACAAGACATGAGGGAAAGGACTCCGGGTGGTTATGTAATTTCACACCTGTTTGATACTTTCACACGGGACAGAGCGAAGGAGAACAATCTTGTAAATGGAAGTGAAAGACGATAACGGAAACACAGAGCAGCGGTGAAATGCTCTGAGAAACAAAGTACCTATGCGTATCTACGGACCGAGACTGGGGTGTTCATATAGACTGCCAGACAGACGTCTGTCTGATAAGAGGAGAGGCAGAATAAATATTTTTATGTGATCTGTTTTTTGTTTTGTTAGAGAGAACACATGTAAGGAAATGTTGGGGACAGGCGTGTGTGTATAAGGGGGGAGGGACTTCAAATTCTGACATGTGTTTTTTCCAGGAGAGGAGGTACAGTACAGCTTTGCCTTCTGCCTCACTCTTGTCCATTGTCCACACACACACAGACCGTACATTAGATAGGCCTCTCTCTCCCTCGCCTGGGCCTATGAACAAATCAGTAACAACAAAGTATGGAACAGTCTGCCGGCAGTGGGAGGAGGGAGAAAGCAGAATTAAGTGCAGATGACTTTTTTCATTATGTAGGATCTACTGTAAAGAGGTATTTTCTTATTCTATGATTACTGTTTATTTGTTTGGTTTTTTTGTATATATTTTTGTCCCTCCCTCACCAACACACTTGCCCCACTGTCTATGCCAAACAACCATTACCTTTTCAATGCTGAACTCCTCCCACTTCTCCTTTAAAAAAAAAAATGCTTCTTTGTTCATATAACGTGTTTTTTTTTCTTAATATATAAATAGATTTTTTTCCCCCGTGTCCTCGTCACCCCTCTTCAAACAAAGCGTTTAGGTAGTTTTTTTAAAGAGGATAAAACCTAATATATGCATTATTCCAACAAGTGTTAATTAATTAAAGAACCATTTGAAGTTTTCATATTTCATGTTTTCTTCCTCATCTGAAGCTGGAGCGAAACAGTCTGATCACTACTAGAGGCAGAGGCTCAGTCCCAAATGGCACCTGGTTTCCTACTTGGTGCACTAGTTTAGCAGTGCACTATAAAGGGGACAGGGTGCCATTTTGGATGAAGCCAGAGTCCAGCTGTTTCTAGTGCTATGTCTTGGTTGGGTTGAATCTGAGTTCACCATCACTGTAACCACCGTATTGTGTATTATTACGTTAGGAGACAGCTAGGAAAGTGGTCATTAATGGCATTTTCCTCTTTGCAGCTGATTCATATTAACTATTGAACCAGAGGATCAGTAACTATTACTGAACTGTTTGATTTGTAAACTGTGTTGATTCCTCCCTGTTCCTTGCTTGTATATTGGCCTGGAATTTGCCTAGTTAAAATTTTAAATAATGTTACATTATACACACTAGCATATGACTTAGAATGAAGCAATGTATTGGACATGCAAAATAAGTGGTGTGCTGGTATGGTTGTTGGAACATATCCAAAGGGTTCTAATCTGGTAGTGAGCCCGCCACTCTACTTTATATGTCATTTGGGGACAAGGAATGCGGTGAGAGGCAAACCTCAAAACATAATTAGTTCTAACTGCAACTTTATTGGGCTCTTTATAAGAACAGATGAGACACTTCTTACAGATTTTAGTTCCAGGATGCATCCAAAATGTTCCTTATATAGTGCATTGCTTTTGACCAGGGCACATGGGGTCCTGTAGTGTACTATATAGGAAATAGGGTGCCATTTGGGATGAACTTCCACCCTCCAGACTTTAGTAATGCTAAGAGCAGAGACCAAAAAAGAGCTCCACCTCCTGGCTAGTCTGTGCATGAGTCTTGTTGTTATTATTATGACTACAATTAATCAGAGGGAAACTTTTAGCCGTACAAAAATACGAGAAATAAATATGACAAAAAAAATGTTCTAGAAAACCCTACAAAAACAGCTCTGATTTCTATCATTTTTTCTTGTTCGATTCTAGTGGATACATGTAAGTTATAATTCTGTTGTTGGAGTTGGCGAGGGGGTCACAGGTCGAGGGTCACGACGGGTTGACCTCTGACCCTGTCCTCTGCGTTTTCTCTTATGGTGTTTTTCTCCAGTGCCTGTATTGTTCTATGATTCTAGTTGGCATATATTACATTTGGGGTGGATACAGTATGTACGGGTGGGAAGGGAGGGAGATTTAGGATAAGCTTGTGTAAAAAGTCAAAGGAAAAGTCAGCATTTTATATTTTACCCATTTAACGATATTCAGGTTTAAATCTAGTTTTAGCTGGACTTCTGTGGTATGAGTGTACACTTGACTCGACTACTTTCTCATTTTCATTCAATCAGTACATTTTTAAGTAGACCTGTTTCTGCCGCGCCACTTTAGCATTTGTGTGTCAGAACGTTTGTGTGGATGACTGTGTATGTATGATTTTAGTATGTGGCGCAGGGACGCATGTGCCCCATTATAGAAAAGCATTTGAAATGGGGATGAAGATGAATATACAAAATGCTACAAGAGAACGAGTTTCTTTGCTAAAGCCAGTCATCATTTTGATGGAGTCCACCATATATGAATAGCCTATATATAATTTTGTTTTGTTAGACAAGTTATGAAAAGGTCAAATACTTTTTCATTCCTTCAAGCCTTTTATTAATACCCTATTTTTATCCCCATGGTAACTGATGGACATGATGTGCCATAAATATGGATTCTTCTTCAGAATGTGCTCAGCAGAGTTTGCTTTATTCAGGTATTTTATTTTGTGTTACATTTTTGGTCTTTTGTTTTTTGGGGGGTTTTGTGTAACATTTTCCTCGGTTATTGTTTGGTATGTGAGTGGTCTGTCGAGGTCAATGATTAAATCTGTTATGATCATGGAGTAAACTCATCTCTTTTATAGAAAATAAAAAAATAAACAAAATGCTGGTATTTTTTCTTCATTGCATTGGATTATGGCAATAAGGGCCCTGGACTGGTTTCCTTAGTGAAGTCCTACATTTGGTTCTGTGATGTCGGGGATGGACTATTTATCGACTAGAGTACAATGTACTACAGTACTGGTGCAATCTATCTGTAAAACTAGCCCATACTTTCTTAGGGATATTAACTTTTGAGGGAGAGAGAAAGTGAAGCTTCCTCATTTGTAGCATATACAGTGCCTTCAGAAAGTATTCATACCAGGACAAAAATGTAATTGCTTTGCCTCTTTTTTTTGCAGTATTACTATAGTGCCTTGTTGCAAACAGGATGCATGCTCTGGAATATTTTTATTCTGTACAGGCTTCCTCACTGTCATTTTAGGTTAGTATTGTAACTACAATGTTGATCCATCCTCAGTTTTCTATCACAGCCATTAAAAGTCACCATTGGCCTCATGGTGAAATTTCTGAGTGGTTTCCTTCCTCTTCGGCAACTGAGTTAGGAAGGACGCCTGTATCTTTGTATTGACTGGGTGTAGTGATACCCGTGTGAAGTGTATTAACTTCACCATGCTCAAAGGGATATTCAATGTCTGCTTTTTTTCACCCATCTACCAATAGGGGCGGCAGGTAGCCTAGTGCGTTGGACTAGTAACCGAAAGGTTGCAAGATCGAATCCCCGAGCTGACAAGGTAAAAATCTGTCGTTCTGCCCCTGAACAAGGCAGTTCCTAGACCGTCATTGAAAATAAGAATTTGTTCTTAACTGACTTGCCTAGTTAAATAATGGTAAAATAAAATAGGTGGCCTTAGAGAGGCTTTGGAATCCCTCCCTGGACTTTGTGGTTGAATCTGTTTTCAAATTCAATGCTCAACTGATGGGACCTCACAGATAATTGTATGTGTGGTGTACAGAGATGAGGTAGTCATAAAAAAATTGTTAATCACTATTGCACACAGTGAGTCCATGCAACTTATGTGACTGGTTAAGCAAATTTTTACTCCTGAACTTATTTAGGCTTGCTATCAGAAAGGGGATGAATACTTATTTACTGAAGACATTTCAACTTTTAATTTCAAAACATTTCTAAAAACACTTTTCAATTTTGACATTATAGGTATTTTGTGTGTGTGACCCCGTTAAAATTCAGCCTGTGACACAACAAATGTGGAAAAAGTCAAGGGGTGTGAATAATTTCTAGAGGTACTGAAATCGTTTTTATTGAGTATATTACATAAAGTTGACATTGACTTTGAAGTCGAAAGTGTTGGAATACGACTGAAATCAATCAGTTACAGACATACATGGTGGCGTTACAGGAAGATCGTAACGCTGTGATCCAAGAGGTTGTGAGTTTTACTCCCAGGTTGAGGACATGTTGAATAATAAATAATGTGTAAATAAACATACACAATGTAATCATGTATGTCAAATAGCCTATGTACGTGGAAAACACTGGCTATTTCGTGACGTTCTGTGGACAATCTAATGACTTTGCAAGGCATCGTGAACATTTTAATCCATGTGAAACTTCATGTGAAGTGTCCCAAAACCACATGATTTCACATGTGAAAGGTTGCGATCACTCGTGAAAATCCACATGTGAAACTTCCTGAGAAATATCACGAAGTATTCCAAAAACATGGGGACATTGCACATGTGAAATCATGTGATTTTTACACCTGTGAAATAATGTTTTTTTCCCCCTACGGGTACTGAAATGAGGCGGGAAAGGTACGCTCTTTCCAATAAGTCAAATTGAAGAAGCGGACGCGCCACTGGGGATTTCCCAACAGACACACAGCAGACGCACTCACAGCCTGTTAAACTTGCGGTCCAAAACTAGAATAAGGAGGCAAGCAATGAGCAATTCCGTGATCGTGGACCTTCTCCTGATTCCGACCAGATTGTGTCTGTGGTTTCAGTCTGTGCTGTACTGGTTTCTTGTATATGGCACGGCTGGAATCACAGCCGGACTGGTTCTTACCCGGATCGCATGGCGTGCACTGAAAGACCCCTACGGGACCTTCCAATGGACAGTCCGCAAGAAGCAGCCCGCCTGTCTGCGTGATCCCACTCTGGGCAAACACGGCTACTTGTGGGGCAGGGTAAGAATAGATAGGACTGAGAGAGAAAAACACCGCTATTGTCGGGAAAACATTTGCTACTTTTATATTTTATTGCAGTCAGCAATTGGTGAGTACTTAATGATTTCCATAAAACATATGAAAATCAAATATGTTTGGGTGGGATAGCGGGGTAAATAAAATATCAATGGGTCTTTCAAGTGAAATACAACATTAGGCTATCTGTTTATCTGTCTTGACAATTGCTCAGTTGACTAATGTGTGCAAGAGTTGAGGGGTTGTACCTAATTTTAGTTTGATCACCCACTCCACCTCCCTGTCTGCATCCCAAATGTAACTCAACACGCGACTTTTGACCAGGACCCATTGCACAACTCTTGACCAGAGCTCTATGAGCCCTGGTGAAAAGTAGTACACTAACTAGGGAATGGAGTGCCATTTGGGATACACACCGGTTTCAACCTTATCTATCTCCACTCTACTCTAATATTAGAAGCTGGAGGACCGACAACTATGTAAAAAGAACAGGGTAGTTCTGCCAAACACTTTCAAATTCCCAGATTGATGGAAAGCACAGCAGCTGTTATCGCTCTCCCTCTCTCTCTGCCGTCTTCCTCTCTTTCCATCTCCTCCTCTCACCTCTATCTATCCCCCCCATCTCCCTCTTCTCCCTTTTTTATCACAGAGCTCTGGTTTGAGGTTCCATTATGTAACCAAGGGAGACAGCAGGAAGCCTCTAATGCTCTTCCTTCATGGATTCCCAGAGAATTGGTAACATACACACACCCACTCCTTTTTTATTACATTATAAAGCATTATCACATCTCCTGACACACTGTACATGCCAGTGACAAGTTTTACAACGCATTATAACTATATCATAATACAATTATACCTGCCAGCTTTAAGCAAAGTAATAATCCTCTCTCCCGTTATCTCTATCTCAGGTACTCGTGGCGCTACCAGCTGTGTGGGTTTAGTGGGCAGTACCACACGGTGGCAATGGACCTGCGTGGCTGTGGCGACTCTGACGCACCCTCCCAGCTAGAGGACTACTCTCTGGAGAAACTCTGTTACGATATCAGGGACGCCATTGATGAATTAGGTACACTACACGTGTTAGCCTCGGTATACCATATGGGCTATTTAACTGCTGGCCCTCGAGGGCTGAAGTTCTGCTGGTCTATCCTTCTAATCAGGGAACTGGGACAGGGACACCAGATGTGTGTGGTCTGTCCGTACAAGGAATGAACTATCAACTAAAAAAGAAAACCAGCAGTATTTGAGGGCTGAAGGCCATTAGTTGAATTTCCCTGATATACAGCAGGCTATGTATGCAGACTTCACTGTCTACGACAGAGGGAGAAATTAGTAGTAAATATCCTACATTACTAGAAGAAATGGTGCTGTAGAACCAAAAGGAGTTCAATGGGCCTCAAAGGTTCAACGGTTTATTGTTTCTTCTGGGATTTCAGGCCACACCAGTTGTGTGTTGGTGGGCCATGACTGGGGCGGTATGCTGGCCTGGCACTTCACGCTGGAGAGGCCTGATATGGTGCAGCGACTGGTCATCATGAACGCACCGCACCCTGCCTCCTGGCTAGGTAATGATGAGTGTGTACCTGCATGTGTGTGTTCTATTACTTTCCCTTATGGGTACTGAACCGTACCATATCTATAGACTTGCTTTAAAATAGGTTCCGTTCGATGCTCGATCAGTATAGTTTGTTTTTCCAGAGAATAGAAGTATATTGGAAATGTCCTAACTGGCTATGTATAATGTGATCTCTCTTTTCTCCACCTAGATGCAGTGTTGAGGAGACCCTCTGAGCTCCTGCGCTGTGGTCATGCCTGCTTCTTCCAGCTCCCTGCACTCCCAGAGTTCACTCTATCACTGGAGGACTTCAAGGTAGTGTCTAAGAAACTCACACCAGCATAGAGGCACTTTCTCTTCTATGACTCGTATAGTTACATTCATACACACTATCGAGCTTTCATGGTGCAATGGAATAGTCCCAAAAGTACAAAACCCGCAAATCTGCCCCTCCAGGCATGTACGTTCAAAGTATTTGAAAGAAAACGAATACTATTTGAACCCAGGTCCTGTCCTCCCATAGAATTGCATGTAAAACTAATTTATACGGTCTGCTTGAGTCCTCCACCCTGTTTTGTTTCATGATTACAGGTCATAGTACCATGGTTCTCATCCTCTCCTGTGTTTTTGTGTCCAGTTGGTGCGTAGTCTGCTGTGTGGGGGTCGTGGTGGCATCAGGAACCGTGCCCGCAGGCTGACTGAAGCTCAGCTCGAGGGGTATCTCTACCGCCTGTCCCAACCTGGCGGGCTGACCGCACCCCTCAACTACTATCGCTCACTACTCAGGTCAGAAATATATAGCTAACCGCCTCAATATCCTTTATGATAACATGTGGACTGTCAAATAAGAATAAGTTTGATTTGCAGTTTTGTGTGTAGAATTCAACTTTTCCCACCAACATACAGTATCTGACACTGAATCACCACCTTGGTGATTTTGTTCCTGCAATCACCACAAAAAATACAAATATACAAAAGATGGACATGGAAATATAGAAAGAAAACAGCATACCAGTACTTTGTTTGTTTGGACCAGGAAAAAATACGTAAAACCAATATGTTTTATAGAACTTTTTATTGTATATTTAATATGATTCCAGTAACGCCCTTTACAAGCACCAGGAGGTGGAGGTGCCATGCCTGCTGATCTGGGGCGAGGCTGACAGCATCCTGGTAGAGGGGATGTCTGGGGGCACCAGGCCCTACGCCCGGGGGTCCGTCACCTTGCACACCATCCCTGGGTGCAGCCACTGGGTACAGCAGGACCAGCCGGAGAAGGTCAACCAGCTGCTGTGGGAGTTCCTTCTGGATAGGGAGAAGGACGTGGAGCGCTGCTCCGCACGGAGAGGTGCAGGCTGGGCCATAAAGTGGACCAGAGAGTAAATGGATGGTGGTCCTGAACTGCTGAGAATCAGGGTCGGGCCAATTCAGAAAGTAAACCAAATTCAAATTTCACATTTTCCTCATTGCAAAGCATTGAAGAGAATTTGAATATTTGTGTATTCCTGAAATGACTGGAAATTGAAATATAATTGACCTCAATCCTGCTGGGAATCACCACTATAACCGTTTCGCACTACTGAGCCGAGCAAAGCTGGCCTGGTTACGCAATCACCATTGTTGCTGGAACCGTGCTAGAAAAGACAATATCTAAGCCAGCACAGTATGGTTTAAAAAGGTATTGCGGTTTTGTCTTTTTTTTTTTGTCCACAATTGTAATGTGTTGTATATTAGGCCTCTCTACTATTCTCACTGACTTCAGCCAGTTCATATTGATACAGTGGCCCTGTCTCAACCTATTGCCATCATAACTGTATCATGTTACCATAACGATGCGGCCGTGTTACCAAAGCAAACCCAGTCACTGCCTGGACATTAAGACCACTGGCCACAGACACAATGTCCCGTACTGTATCAACTGTCTACATTTCCAAACCAATGGAAATAAATGAGATTCAATCATATCGATCGGTTTCCAATTCTGTTGATTACTTTGGTCTGCCATGTATTTTATCTGGTTTGATTCAGTCCATGGTGTTGTGGATGATTGGTGTAAAAGCATCTTTGATGGATTGTATGCATCTTTGCGGTCTGTAATCCACCTATGCGTGACCTACCTTACCCACCTCTCCCTATACTCTACCTGTAACATACCTATGTTTAAAACATTCACACTTAAATCATATCAGCCATCTTCTTCCTCTGATTGGTAAACATTGGACATATAGAGGAAAACACACACCTATAGGCAACCAACAATGGCCAACTGTGGGGAGTGTTGCATTTTAAAGGCTAGTTGTGATGAGTCATCTGTTATTGGGTCACTAATCTGGATGGGAGGTCACATGGGGGTATCCAGGAACGGACTGGGACCAGAAATTGGCCCAGGTGTTTACATACCGGCACATCCGTGGCCCCCGCTATTAACCAACTAAAGAGAATTTTGGGGGAAAAAACTACAATTTAGACAGGCCCACTGGCTAAAGACTGACCAGCCCGATACCCCGGCTATCTGGCTGTTCTTACACAATGTGGAACCCCAAACCACATATAGAATATTAAAATCAAGTGCAATCCAAACCTTGATGTTCCATCCATTCTCAAGTTGATCATTTTAAACCGTAGGAAATGAGACACAATTCAACACTTTAATGGAGAATGTAGTGGGTACGAGGATTAAAACAGTTTAAAAAATATGATGCATCTGTAAGAAATGAATGATTAAACAGATGAATGCATCAATATATACATTTTATAATAACAAATTCAGAATGTTATATTATTTAGAAATAGTAAATATGGCATAATCATCATTTACTGTCAATCACAAAGAAATAGCGTTCATTGAATTGGACGTCCCCACCTGCGATTCATCCAACAGGGACGAGGAGGGTGTGGCTCGTGCCTATATACAACAACCATTAAACTAAGTAGACACGGGTGAAAACCACTGAGGTATAATACAAAGATGATGGATATACTGACAAGATTGCATGTTTCTCCGCCCTAAACAATGGAAGTCGTTGACAGGAAAGCGGGACGGCGGATTATCTTACTTCCTCTTATCCTTTATTTGGATTGGTGGATACATCTCATTATTGTAATTCTTTTTTGAATATTCGATGAGGGTTGTTGACGTGACTGCATGTATTCAATGGAGAGCGATACTTTGCTGACTAGCCTCATAACATGAACATGCATAGCCATATCGACACAACTCCGATATAAAGTGTTTTTTCTAAAAGTTCCGGGATATCACGTGTCCTACTTATATCAGTACACGAGTAACAACTTAAGCATTACGAAACTTCTATTCGATCAAATAAACCTCACGTTGAAAATAAACTATTCCTTTTTTTGTTGACTAAGTTCGTCACTCATTGACCTCCATACAAAAACTCCTCGCTTGGTGGGCAACAAAAACAAAAACGCCACCTGCTGGAGAGTGGTATTTCACTTGCTTTGGCAATGGAAACAAATGTTTCCCATGCCAATACAGCCCTTACATTGAAAGTGAATAGAATTTTCCATGGAGTTCGCCTCTCTTTCTCTCTTGGTATAATAAGAACAGGAGACTGCGTTCAAGATGTCCGACCGTTGTTTAAGGACTGCGGTCCAAACACTTAAAAGACATACCTATCCCCTCAGCCCTCAAATTAAGTGGACACTTCTGATGACGTCTGACGAGTATACACTTGAGGGGCGAGGGAGGGAGGAAGGAATGCTTTCTGGAAGATGCTCGTCAGATTCCCATATCGATCAATGTGACACAATCCTTTTCCAAAGCATCTGGTCTATATATTAACATTAATACATGTGAACTCATGGCTGTCAAAGATTGTGTGACACTTTCATATTATGGTATTCCAGTGAAATAAGAACTTAAATATTTAGGCATCGTCACTCAATGCCTAGGTTTACCTCCACTGTACCTGCACCCTACCATAAGTTATGCCTTGAATCTATTCTACCACGCCCAGAAATCTGCTCCTTTTATTCTCTGTCCCCAATGCACTAGACAGCCAGTTTTGATAGCCTTTAGCCGTACCATCATCCTACTCCTCCTCTGTTCCTCGGGTGATGTAGAGGTTAGCCCAGGCCCTGTGTGCCCCCAGGGGCTCTCATTTTTTGACTTCTGTAACCATAAAAGCCTTGGTTTCATGCACGTTAACATCAGAAGCCTCCTCCCTAATTTTGTTTTATTCACTGCTTTAGCACTCCGCCATCCCTGATGTCCTAGCCGTGTCTGAATCCTGGCTTAGGAAGGCCACCAAAAATTCTGAGATTTCCATCCCCAACTACAACATTTTACATCAAGAAAGAACTGCCAAAGGGGGAGGAGTTAGCCTGCAAAGATCTGTCATACTTTCCAGGTCTATGCCCAAACAGTTCGAGCTTCTAATTTTTAAAATGAATCTCTCCAGAAATAACTCTATCCCTGTTGCTGCCTGTTATAGACCCCCCTCAGCTCCCAGCTGTGCCCTGGACACCATACATAGCCCATCCAACTACCATATTGTTGTTTACTTTTTTTGCACACCAGTATTTCTACCTGCACATCTATCACTCCAGTGTTAATTTGCTAAATTATTATTACTTTGCTACTATGGCCTATTTATTGCCTTACCTCCTTACTCCATTTGCACACACTGTATATAGATTTTCTATTGTTATTGACTGTACTTTTGTTTATCCCATGTGTAACTCTGTGTTGTTTTTTTGTCGCACTGCTTTGCTTTCTTGGCCAGGTCGCAGTAGTAAATGAGAACTTGTTCTCAACTGGCCTAACTGGTTAAATAAAGGTGAATTTTTTTTTTTTTTTTTTTTTTTTTTAATTAACATTACTAAGGATCAGAAGTCTAGAGGCTTACTAAATTTTAACCCTCTTATTAAAAAAGACCAGAAGAAGCTAAATCAATGGCTACAGAGGGACTTATCTTTAAAAGGAAGAGTCCTAATAACCAAGGCTGAAGGTATCTCTAGGCTAACATATGGTGCTTTATCTTTATATCTTGACGGTAAAATAAGCAAAGAGAGAGACCAGATGCTTTTCAACTTTCTGTGGAGAAACCGTACCCGTTCCGTTAGGAAAACTGTTGTAAAGAACACTGCAATGAACGCTGAATTTTCGACTTTACTACCTCAATACTTTTAAGATGAATTGAATAAAACAATTCCTAAGAAGACCCACTTCTGTGAAATGTTATTCCTCATGTCTTCTCTACTTTTGGTGGCCTTGACATCATGTTGGTTTGCAATTATAATATTGACCAAGTTCCAGTGAAACTCTCTGCTTTTCATCAGCAGGTTTTCTTGTCATGATTCTTAATTTATAAGCATAATTTTTCTCCACACATATATATGGAATAATCGGGATATATTGTATAAAATACTTATTTGTTTTTAGAATATTGGTTCTGAAATAATATCCTATTGGTGAGTCAACTTGTAAATGCAGAGTTTTTTAAAACTTAGTTATAAGGAATTCTTATCACTTTACAAGGTCCATGTAACACCTAAAGATTTTGCAATTGTTTTAGATGCCATTCCCTCAGGTGTTGCTTTATTATTCAGGAACGTGTCAAGACCTGACCCTCAGAGCCTACCTTCTATTGACCCTGTTGACTCATCAGTAGGAAAGATCTGTTTCTCTTTTGGTCCAATCAACAACAGAGCGATACGAACCTTGTTTCAGCAGGATGTTGTTTCAGCAGGATGTTGTATTGGAATGGATTTATTGATAATATCTGTTGAAAAAAGTTTGGATGTTGCCACACACATACCTACTTGGTAACAAAATTAAGGGAGTTTCCTTTAAAATTATTCATAAATATGATCCTGCCAACAACTACATGAAGAAGTTTAAGAAAAACAAAATCAAATTGTACCAGAAATGGTGTTGCATCCTTTTTGGCATTGTATTCATGTAAGGAATCTGTGGTAAGACATCAATAGATTTATAATTGAACACATTTATGAAGATTTTACACTGTTGTGGAGAGATGTACTGCTTGGATTCTTTACCTACGATTGACATAAAATTGTTTCAACTTATTTCTATCATTTCATTATTCTTTTGGCCAAATTCCATATTCACAAATGCAAATTTACAAACAAAACACCATATTTCCTTACCTTACAAAAATAAATTGAACTATATTTTAAGATAAAAAAACAAAAAAGCTGTTACACTTAGAATTCTATGTATGTCCCTTAAGGTCCTGACATTGTACCCACTAGCACAATTGTCCTTTGTATATTATTTATATATACACTTGTGTTCCCCCATGTACTTTCTGTATTGATATGTTGTTAATAAAAAAATATATATAGCATTTTAAAAAAGGAGGAAGGATTGTTTAAAAAAAGATATATATTTTTTTATTATTAACAAATCAATACAGGAACTACATGAGGGAACACAAGTATATATGGATAATATACAATGGACAATTGAGTTAGGGGGTACAATATCACATTACATAAGGACCTTAAGGGACATGCATACACTTATAATTCTAACAGCTTTTTTGTTAGTAGAGTATTTAATTGTCTTAAAATACAGTTCAATTTATTTTTGTAGGGTAAGAAAATTTGTTTTTTTGTTTGTAAATTTACATTTGTGAATATGAAATTTGGCCAAAAGAATCATGAAATTAATTACATAAAAATGTTTCAGCTTATTCGTATCGTAGGTACGTAGGTACTATTGTAAAGTGGTTGTTCCCTATTGTAAAGTGGTTGTTCCACTGGATATTATAGGTGAATGCACCAATTTGTAAGTCGCTCTGGATAAGAGCGTCTGCTAAATGACTAAAATGTAAAAATGTAAAAAAATGTAGGTAAATAATCCAAGCAGTGCATCTCTCCACAATAGTGTAGGATCTTCATAAATGTGTTCAATTATAAATCTACTGATGTCTTGCCACAGTTTTCTTACATGAATACAATGCCAAAAAAGATGCAACACTGTTTCTGGGTGGTCATTACAAAAGGAGCAATTTGAGTTGATGTTTTCCTTAAACGTCTTCATATAGTGGTTGGCAGGAAAATATTTATGAATAATTTTAAAGGTAACTTCCTTAATTTTGTTAACAAGTAGGTATGTGTTTGGCAACATCCCCCAAAAATTCCAACAGATATTATCAATAAATCCATTCCAATAAGGCATGACATAAGGTATAGATACAACATCCTGCTGAAACAAGGTTTGTATCGCTCTGTTGTTGATTGGACCAAAAGAGAAACAGATCTTTCCTACTGATGAGTCAACAGGGTCAATAGAAGGTAGGCTCTGAGGGTCAGGTCTTGACACGTTCCTGAATAATAAAGCAACACCTGGCATCTGAAACAATTGCAAAATCTTTAGGTGTTACATGGACCTTGTAAAGTGATAAGAATTCCTTATAACTGAGTAAAATACCCTCTGCATTTACCAGTTGGCTCACCAATAGGATATTATTTTTGAAGAAAGGAAAGGAAAGGAAGATATGATTTAAATGGACCACCCTTGGCTGGAAATTCATCACTCGTTCATCCCGCGATGATTGTGTTTTCAGCCACCGGTGGCTTGTGGGTGCTTTATATGCGCTACATTCAATTATGAGTGCATGTCTACTTATATTAAATATATTATTATTAATATATGCCTACTGTATGAAAAGCTAGCAAATGAATTAGCTAACTAATGTTAGCCTGACAAGCTGACATTTCTGAAGAAGGAAAATGTTTTATTTCTACAATTTCCAAAAGATAACCAAACAAAAACATATTTACTTTTTACGTAGTAGTACAATTTCTAACCTATTTGCGTTCGTTTTAACTTACACTTCTATGTTGACTTCTCCAATGATGTTGTTTAAGTTTTCGCGGACTTTTTAGCGGATGTACAATCGTCGCAAATTGAATTATGGGGAGTTTCAGGCCCGGGGGTGAACATAATTGTCCACTCGCAAAGCCGACTAAAAACGAAGCCTGAGGGGCTTACGTTGCAAACTTCCCTTGCTTGGCTAATCATTTGGACCACCCACCAAGATGGCGACGGGGATTCCCCCAAGGGCATAAGGAGAGGGTAAGTGAACGAGGGTGTGTTTTAAGTGTTTTGACCGTAAACCCAAGGTAATCTACTCACGTTCGCATATTGCCAATACATGGACCGTTTATTTCCGGGTTGCATCCGGTTTTTATGGATCAACATCACATTAGCACAATCACTCAGTGCGCACAGGGAGCAGCGACAACGTCATCACATTATCCTAAAACATGGCAGACATTTGGATGAATATAAAATGTCAAAGGTGCAATATGTAGAAATCGCTCTGCCATTTCCTGCTTGCAAAAATTCCAATAGTTTGCCTAATTTCAGTTTATGTGATAAAACATGCAGTTTATAGTATCATTTTACCATCTAAACTGCTGTGAAATATACTTTCAATAACCAACATTTATTGTATAGGTTTTTGAAGCTGGTATACAAAATCGAAAGTAAAAGATGCACAAATGAAACACAGGGAAGCATAGAAATAGCGCACATAGAACAGATCTAGCGCTTTTTAGACTTGCTTTTAACGAGTGACAGATCTATAACTTAAATTTCGATGTAAATTTGGTCAGGCCTCCAAAAACGTACATATACATTAAACTTAGACATCTTTACTAACTTTGGCTGTAGGTGGTGTCTTATTGGTTATTTGACTTGTTTATGTGGCCGTGTATGGAATTTGTCTTTCTGGGCCGGGCGTCAGTTAATCTGCAGTACCGAAGCAAAACTGTAGGAGCAGTCAAAACCGTGCTTTTAGACCGGAACCCTGGCCACTTGGGGTGAAAAGGTACATTTACCTGTTGGAAGTGTTGAACATATAAATTGCATTTCGGGTTATATTGGAGGGAAACGTTCTAAAACGGCGGTAAGCAACCGAATGTTTATTATTATAGGCCTATGCATGATTATTCTTGGTTGTATAATGTGGGTTTCGATAATTAAATTACAAACTCACGTCAGGTCCAGCGTTGATCAAATTGTGTGTAGTCGGATATGACAATCAGAGTAGCCCACTTTTAGTCCCTGTATTTATTCTGAAAAAGTCTGCACTTATTTTGTCATAAGGGTTAAAACAAAGCTGAAACTTCTTAATTGACCTAGGCGTCATTCAGTAAACCTTTACGATTTTCTTCTAGTTCTACCGTACCTTCAGTCTTTGTTTTACTGTAACCGTACCTTGTACCTTTTGTTTACACCTGATTTTACAGAGGGAATAAAACAATGTCACGTAGATCTTTTTATGTTTGTTCAAGAAAATGTAAAGTTTAACTATAAGGTTTGGTGTCTCGGGCTTGTACAATGTTCTAAGTTTAACTTGAAAAACTGGATATCTGTCAACTTATTTTGCAACAGTGCGCGACGCGAGCAGATAGTTATCTGTTTATAAACACAAATTATTACAATACAGTTCAGCAACCTTGTGTCAGAGCATTTCGTATTATTCTGTACGTAAATCCGAGTGCTACATTTAATATATGTTACATTTCATATGGTATTAATTAATTTGTGGATGTCCATCACCCATTTCGTATGACTAGTTACAAATTACATTTGTATTATATGTTATGAATTTGTTAACATACAATATGTTACGAATTTGCAAAACGTATATGTTATGAATTCTGGCTAGGTGGCTAGCTCGCTATCGTTATCTAGGCTAGGGATTAGGGTTATGGTTAAGTTTAGGAGTTAGGTTAAAGGGTAAAGGTAAGAGTTAGCTCAAAGAGTTAAAGTTAGGGGAAGGGTTAGCTAACATAAGGTTACGGTTAGTTGAAGGTGTAGCTAAAATGGTTAAGGTTAGGGGAAGTGTTAGCTAACATGCTAAGTAGTTCCAAAGTAGCTAAAAAGTAGTAAGTAGTTGAAAAGTTGCTAAAATTGTCAGTGATGAGATTCGAACTCGCAACCTTTAGGTTGCTAGACATTCACGTTATACCCATCCACCCTGACCAACTCCCCTCCTTTAGGTTTTGACTTAAGTAACCATCTGTCTTATGTAACCATAGCAAATGTAAAATATTACTAAATGGAGTGTCTCGGATTTCGTTCCAGAATAATACGAAATGCTTTGAGACCAGGTTGAGTTCACACACTCAACCTGCACTCTGCTGGTTTACACATGCCTTTTTTTTGTGGCAGAAACCATCCCATAATAGGTCTAAGGGGGTAGAATCAGTGGAAGCAACTAGTGTCAGTAAGCCTATATCACATCTGGCACAAGGTGTCTAGTACAGGGCTCCCGAGTGGCGCAGTGGTTTAAGGCACTGCATCTCAGTGCAAGAGGCATCCCTACATTCCCTGGTTCGAATCCAGGCTGTATCACATCCGGCCGTGATTGGTAGACCCATAGGGCGGCGCAAAATTAGCCCAGAGTTGCCCGGGGTAAGTGGTCATTGTAAATAATCATTTGTTCTTAACTGACTTGCCTAGTTAAAAAAAAAAATCAATTGAAAAAAGTAGTGCCTACTGCCTAACTCTGTATAGGGGTTTTCAGCAGTTAGCTTCGCCCACAGCTGGCTCTGTGTGAACTGCAGTTACGATGCTGTGTTTTAAAGTTTTTTTGAAATATATGGCCATATCTTTCATATCAGCAAGAAATAATTTTTCAAAGAAAAAATATGCCTGTTACTGTAGCAGAGTTGCACAGATCCATACGATGTGTGTGTGGTCATTTCCATGTAAAAGTTTATAGGAGCGTATCAAATTGTGTGTTAAATAAAAGCTATGAGTCTTAAAAAAAATATATTAAGCCATGTATACATTTTTCAACCATATTCCATTCAAAACATGTGGAATAAGCAAAGGCTTTGATTTATTGTCAGATGAAAAAGGGGTTTAGAAAATATCTACCAGAAAAAAGTCTTAAAGGTATTAGAAATACCCCTGCCAAGTTGTCAACACTTATTTAGTTCAGGATATTTTTTCTGCCTTCTGTAAGTTTAAGAAACATTGCCTTGTGTCTTGAAATTCCGTTACCAAAAACCCACATAACTTTAAGATATTCCTCATGAGGAGGGAGAATAATGAAAGTTCACAGAAGTAACAAGTAAAGGTAGACCTATCAACTAGTTATAGTGTTTTTACGGATATTAATTTTGATTAAGAATTATTACCAAATTGGTAACAGATTTGCAAAAAATCGGTAACGGAAGTTCTGCAATTTAATTGGCTACAATAGGAAATCAAAGTAGTCACAAACCACAATTGGCTCACTGGCTACTGTCCTCCTTTCCACTGATAACTGTTTTCTTTCTGTCGTCTGGACAAAGCAAGAGTAAAAAGTCTGGACAAATTAACCCTGGCTTTGATTTCAACGTCCACAGACGGCTGAACCGGCCTTCATTTGGCCCAAACATTAATCTCATACGCAGACACTTCCGGCTTAATTGGCCAACCAATCATCTCCCACAAATCCTTCCCCTTAACCCTCCCAGGACATTAGCACTCCACAAGCACAGAGCCATGCATTGCACTTGTGTGATTCGCTAAAATTAAGTGACGACAAATACTTTACTCAGTAGATTACTCCCATAGAATTCTATGGTCACTCCCACTAACACCAACTTTGAGTGGTTGATACCCCAGGCTTATATGCGCTGTGCGCAATAGCCTTGGGACGAGGTTAGCCAAGCATAGACGTCGATGATTGGTTCAGATTTGGTCCGGACGGAAGTTTGGACAGCAGAGCACAGTAGAGTACAGTAAATAAAAGTATAGTTCAGTAGAGTAGACTATAGTTCACTACAGTAGAGCATAGTAGTTAGTTATTAGGATCCCAACTAGTCACTGCACATGCAGCAGCTACTCTTCCTGGGGTCCACATACAGTGAGGGAAAAAAGTATTTGATCCCCTGCAGATTTTGTACGTTTGCCCACTGACAAAGAAATGATCAGTCTATAATTTTAATGGTAGGTTTATTTGAACAGTGAGAGAGAATAACAACAAAAAAATCCTGAAAAACGCATGTCAAAAATGTTATAAATTGATTTGCATTTCAATGAGGGAAATAAGTATTTCAAATCAATTTATAACATTTTTGACATGCGTGTTTCTGGATTTTTGTTGTTGTTATTCTGTCTCTCACTGTTCAAATAAACCTACCATTAAAATTATAGACTGATCATTTCTTTGTCAGTGGGCAAACGTACAAAATCAGCAGGGGATCAAATACTTTTTTCCCTCACTGTAAAACATACAAATGCATGACAAAGTACAGAACAGTTATAAACGAGAACAACATAAGATATTACATAACATTTTATATATAAAATAAGAGTTTTAAATTAGAAAGACACCAAGAGACAACAAAAATACAATTTACACACTATTCCAATATACATATACATAATCCTATTCCTTTATACAGTATAGTTAAATTAGAACTTTAGAAAGAGGATAGGCATTGTGATACAATCTTTTTAAAATCTTTTTTCCAAAGAGAAACTTGCTTTTTGCCTGACTAACCTTTGGTGGCAGAGCATTACATAACTGAGTGACGCATGAATTCTGTTTTTGTTTTGGTTACGGTGAAGAAACCCATAGTGGCGTGTCTGGTGGGGTATGTACAGTACCAGTCAAAAGTTTGGATGCACCTACCAATTCAAGGGTTTTTCTTTATTTTTACTATTTTCTACATTGTAGAATAATAGTGAAGACAAACTATGAAATAACACATGTAGTAACCAAAAAAGTGTTGAACAAATCAAAATATATTTTATATTCTTCAAAGTAGCCACCCTTTGCCTTGATGACAGCTTTGCACACTCTTGACATTCTCTCAAACAGCTTCACTTGGAATGCTTTTCCATCAGTCTTGAGAGTTCCCACATATGCTGAGCACTTGTTGGCTGCTTTTCCTTCACTCTGCGGTCCAACTCATCCCAAATCATCTCAATTCGCTTGAGGCCAGGTCATCTGATGCAGTACTCCATCACTCGCTTTCTTGATCAAATAGCCCTTACACAGCCTGGAGGTGTGTTGGGTCATTGTCCTGTTGAAAAACAAATGATAGTCCCACTAAGCCCAAACCAGATGGGATGGCGTATCGCTGCAGAATGCTGTGGTAGCCATGCTGGTTAAGTGTGCCTTGAATTCTAAATGCGTCACAGACCGTGTCACCAGCAAAGCACCATCACACCTCCTCCTCCATGCTTCACGGTGGGAACCACACATGCAGAGGTCATCCGTTCACCTACTCTGTGTCTCACAAAGACACGGCGGTTGGAACCAAAAATCTCACATTTGGACTCAGACGAAAGGACAGATTTCCACCAGTCTAATGTCCATTGCTCGTGTTTCTTGGCCCAAGCAAGTCTCTTCTTATTATTGGTATCCTTTAATAGTGGTTTCTTTGCAGCAATTTGAGGCCTGATTCACACAGTCTCCTCCGAACAGTTGATGTTGAGATGTGTCTGTAACTTGAACTTAGCGAAGGCTGCAATTTATAAGTCTGGTAACTCTAATGAACTTATCCTCTGTAGCAGAGGTAACTCTGGGTCTTCCTATCCTGTGGCGTTCCTCATGAGAGCCAGTTTCATCATAGCGCTTGATGCGACTGCACTTGAAGAAACTTTCAAAGTTGTTGAAATTTTCCAGATTGACTGACATTCATATATTAAAGTAATGATGGACTGTTACTCTTTGCTTATTTGAGCTGTTCTTGCCATAATATGGACTTTGTCTTTTGCCAAATAGGTCTATCTTATATATATATATCCCGTCACAACACAACTGATTGGCTCAAACGTATTAAGGAAAGAAATTCCCCAAATTAACTTTTAACAAGGCACACCTGTTAATTGAAATGCATTCCAGGTGACTACCTCATGAAGCTGGTTGGGAGAATGCCAGGAGTGTGCAAAGGTGGCTCCTTTGAAGAATCTCAAATATAAAATATGTTTTGATTTGTTTAACACTTTTTTTTGTTGGTTACTACATGATTCCATATGTGTTATTTCATAGATTTGATGTCTTCAGTATTATTCTACAATGTAGAAAATAGTACAAATAAAGAAAAAAATTTGAATGAGTAGGTGTACTTTTGACTGGTGCTGTATATCTGTTTTGAAGTGAATGCAAATAGATTTATACAAGTTGTTTGGCATTTTCAACACACATTTCTTAAAAAGACTAGAAGAGAAGTAGTACATTTCTCCTCAAACCACAACCATGAAAGACTATCATGCATGTTGTTGATGTTAGTTCTGTGTCAAACCTACCAAGTTGATGTACTGGGCCGTACGCAATACCCTCTGTAGCACCTTACGGTCAGATGCCGAGCAGTTGCCATACCAGGCGGTGATGCAAACCGGTCAGGATGCTCTCGATGGTGCAGCTGTATACATTTTTGAGGATATGGGGACCCATGCCAAATATTTTCAGTCTCTTAAGGGGAAAAGGTTTTGTTGTGCCCTCTTCACGACTGTTTTGGTGTGTTTGGACCATGATAGTTCGCTGGTGATGTGGACACCAAGGAACTTGAAGCTCTCAACCTGCTCCACTACATCCCCGTTGATGTTAATGGGGGCCTGTTCAGCCCAGCTTTTCCTGTAGTCCACGATCAGCTCCTTTGTCTTGCTCACATTGAGGGAGAGGTTGTTGTCCTGGCACCACACTGACAGTTCTATGACCTCCCTATAGGCTGTCTTATCGGTGATCAGGCCTACCACTGTTGTTTCGTCAACAAACTTAATGATGGTGTTGGAGTCGTTTGGCCACACAGTTGTGGGTGAACAGGGAATACAGGAGGGGACTAAGTGCACAACCCTGAGGGGCCCCAGTGTTGAGGATCAGCGTGGTGGACGTGTTGTTGCCTACCCTCACCACCTGGGGGTGGCCCGTCAGGAAGTTCAGGATCCAGTTGCAGAGGAAGGTGTTTAATCCCAGGGTCCTTAGCTTAGTGATGAGCTTCATGGGCACTATGGTGTTGAACGCTGAGCAGTAGTCAATGAACAGCATTCTCACATAGGTGTTCCTTTTGTCCAGGTGGGAAAGGGCAGTGTGGAGTGTGATTGAGGTTGCGTCATCTGTGGATCTGTTGGGGTGGTATGCGAATTGCAGTGGGTCTAGGGTATTGTCGGGGTAGGTTCCTTGTCAATCATTGGCTTATTGGTGAAATCAGCAGTCAGACAATATCATCTTTAAGTAAATCAATCAAACCTTTATTAATGCAATTGCAGACAGAAGTGACAATGGAAACACAGCACGTATGTTTCACAGTAAGTTCTGCACCCCACCTAAAAGCACAGCTGATTTTTATACGTCATCACTCCCTAGTGGTATGATCACCTACGTCAATGTATGTATACAGCAATATGTTGAGGTTACCTTATAAGGTAACCTAGTACAGTAGCTTCTCTGAATTCATTAGCATTGTCCACTGTCACACAAGATCAAAATGTCAATACCAGACAGTGGTTACTTCTCTTTATCAAGTTTCGGTCTGACTCCGACCTAGCCTGCAAGCACACTCTTGCAACAGCTAGGGCTTAACCACAAAGACTAATATATACAGTTGATGTCGGAAGTTTACATACACCTTAGCCACATTTCTTTTCACAATTCCTGACATTTAATCCTAGTAAAAATTCCCTGTCTTAGGTCAGTTAGGATCACCACTTTATTTTAAGAATGTGAAATGTCAGAATAATAGGAGAGTGATTTATTTCATCTTTTATTTCTTTCTTCACATTCCCAGTGGGTCAGAAGTTAGTATTTGGTAGCATTGCCTTTAAATTGTTTAACTTCCGTCAAACGTTTCGGGTAGCCTTCCACAAGCTTCCCACAATAAGTTGGGTGAATGTTGGCCCATTCCTCCTGACAGAGCTGGTATAACTGAGTCAGGTTTGTAGGCCTCCTTGCTTGCACACGCTTTTTCAGTTCTGCCCACAGATTTTCTATAGGATTGAGGGCTTTGTGATGGCCACTCCAATACCTTGACTTTGTTGTCCTTAAGCCATTTGCCACAACTTTGGAAGTATGCTTGGGGTCATTGTCCATTTGGAAGACCCATTTGCGACCAAGCTTTAACTTCCTGACTGATGTCTTTAGATGTTGCTTCAATTTATCCACATAATTTTCCTTTCTCATGAAGCCATCTATTTTGTGAAGTGCACCAGTCCCTCCTGTAGCAAAGCACCCCCACAACATGATGCTGCCACCCCCGTGCTTCAATGTTGGGATGGTGTTCTTCGGCTTGCAAGCCTCCTCCCCCTTTTTCCTCCAAACATAATGATGGTCATTATAGCCAAACAGTTCTATTTTAGTTTTACTTTTACCGAATTCCATTCTATTCTGTCTCTGTCTCCAGCCGCCATGGAGAGCGGTGGCATGGGAAACGCGTGCGACTACAGCCACAACGTCACCTTCTTCTACGATTACGTAGGTAAGGAGATCAGCAGAGACTGGAGTGTCAGGGACTGTGTGGTAGTGGTCCTGGGCCTGACCATCTGCCTCATTATGATCCTGTCCAACATATTGGTGATGGCGGCCATCTTGATCAACCGACGCTTCCACTTCCCCATCTACTTCCTGCTAGCCAACATGGCCGCTGCGGACCTGTTCGCCGGCTTGGCCTACACCAACCTCGTGCTCAACACAGGACCCTGGACCATCAGGTAGGGCGGACAGTAGTCTAGAGAGGCCGGGTCAGTAACCGGAGGGTCACTGGTTTGAATCAGTATCCTAGATACCTGCCGTTGTGCCCTTAAGCAAATTTAACCATCAACTGCTCTACGGGCACTACACTGTGGCTGACCCTGACTTCCAACTTCTCAGTAGGTGTTTGTAATGTATGTGTGTGTCTCGAGTGGGTTTGGATAAAAGACATACTAATCTCAGTGTCTCTGTGGCAGTTGACAACAGAGGAATCTTCTTCTTCTTCAGGCTGTCCAAGCAGCAATGGTTCATTAGGAATGCTCTGGTGGACATGAGCCTGACGGCGTCTGTGGCCAACCTGCTGGCGGTGGCGGTGGAGCGTCACCAGACCATAATTACCATGCAGGTAAAAAGACTAACGACTCTAACAGACTCTAAAGCCTTTTCCTTTGGCTTTAAATTAGTCTGGCTGTTCTTTTAGTATCTTATGACGTGTTTGTACTCGTTTTTCTCATTCTATTTGTATTATTTTTATCATGTACATTGATTTGCGGTCTCTGGATGTACTGTGTTATACGTTTATTTTTATTATGATTATGCAGCTGCACAGCAAGATGACCAACCGGCGTGTGGTGCTGCTGATCGTGTGTATCTGGGCAGTGTCTATCATCATGGGGCTGGTCCCTTCCATGGGGTGGAACTGTGAGTGCCAGCTTAGCGACTGCTCAATCATCGCCCCGCTCTACAGCCGCAGGTAACCAGCTAGGTCTAGGATCAGGTCCCCCTTGTCCTTATAATGTTATTTAAAGGGCAAAGGTGATCCTAAATCAGCAGTCCTACTCTGAGATGCTTGATCCATACGACCCCTGGTCGAGAGTGAGCTGGCAAATGGACTGGAGGGTTGTTGGCGTCCAAGTATCTTAGATGCCATCTCCTGCCGTTGTGCCCTATCCTAGATCAAGGCATTAATCTAGCCTAAATCTGCTCCAAGGGTGCTTCTGCAGTGTGGCTGGCTGACCTTGGCTTTCAATGTGTGTGTGTGTCTCAGGATGTTGGGTTTAAAGCGAAAGACAAATTGTCATGATCTACAAAGAAAAAGGACAACGTCTTTTCTTCTCCAGGTATATGATCTTCTGGGCGTCTCTCAACCTGCTCACCTTTTTTGTCATGGTGGCTGTGTACGCGCGCATCTATGTCTACGTGAGACGTAAGGCTAAACGGATGTCTCAGCACAGCTCCCACCATCTGAGGCACAACGAGACTGTCTTTAACCTCATGAAGACTATCTCTATTGTACTGGGTGAGTGGGATCTGGAACTGGCCTGGAACGTACACTTCCAAGAGGATGTGACGCTAATGAAACTAATACTGTTCAACGATCGTGCCATTTTATTTGACTGTTTTCTATTCTCAAATCATTTCCATTCCATGCACATCCTTACTTACATCTTACTCATTGCTAAAAGGTACCTAACCTTTTTCCAGATCTATGCAACTCTCTAAAACATACATACTATTGTAAGGTTATGGGGAACATAATCGTTTGTTTTAATTGACAAGTGAATGGCATGGGTATGGCATATCCTCTCATGTTTTCCTTCCTTCCCTCCTCTCCCTAGGTGTGTTTGTCATCTGTTGGACGCCGGGCCTGATGACTCTGTTGCTAGATGGGATCATGGGTAAAGACAGCCATGCCTTGACCTATGAGAAGTACTGTCTGATCCTGGCTGAGTGTAACTCCCTGGTTAACCCTATTATCTACTCCTTCCGGGACGAGGAGATGAGAAGGACCTTTAAGTGTATCCTGTGCTGCCTGTGTAGGAGGAGCTCTGACCATCAGGGGGAGCAGTCCCCTGTGGAGTTCACCACACTGCAACCAGAGGTAGGTTAACCACAGAAAGATTACAGGTCAGCTCTTTCAACAAAAATAATCCTGTGATTCCTGGCATCCTATCTCCTTACCACCTCCTCAACTGTATTGTAGGACTAGGTCCAAGGTCCCCTCTCTTTGGACCTTCTTGTCCAATGGGTTTTGAGAACGAGGCGAGAGGGTGCAAAGAATCAAGTAAAGATTGAGATAGAACCACATTACGATGCTATAGGCTTTTTATACGGTGTATGGGTTCTAATCATGCTTTTTGTTGTTCTCCAACATCTAAAAATTTGCTTTTACTTCACAACGATTTACCATTCTGGCTCACATGTCACGTTTCCTCTTTTGTTTTTGTCCTTCAGTGTGTTTCACCTAGATTTTAATTTCTTACAATAATTGAGAAGCTGGTACTGGCAAGGGATGACCAATAATCTTTTTCTTTACCCCAAACTGCTCTGGCTTGAACTTTGACTGACTGACACATATTCCAACTACTTATTCCAATGGAGTATTTGTTGGGAATATCTGTTTAGTTGGTGGATGTGGTGCTATGCTTGTAACCGCTCTCTCTGCTTGGTGCTCTTCTGCAACTTTTTTTCCACAATCAAAATTTGAATACTTTTCCTGAGGGAGAACAAACTTTAGACCGAGAGACTACATACAGCAAAACCATTGTGTAATATGTTTTCCAGAATGCGTTGGTTTGGATTTTTTAAGAGGCTCCGTTGTGACAAAATAGATTTGTCTGCCATCATTACATGATTTCTGAAAGAAAACACAAATTTGAGAGCTTTGTATTCCAAATGTATTTAAACGGTGACTCTATAATTTCCTGCCTTATCTCGTGCCTCTTCATCTTTCACCTTTGCTTCTCCCTTTAGACTTTAACCTAACACTTGTGACTCACAGCGTGCTGCTATCTTTGTGAACAATTACTATTTATGATATTGAGCAATATTGCGTGTCTGCCACTACGCAGAGATACAGTGCCTTCAGAAAGTATCAACAACAACAAATATGTACAGGATATATCTATATAAATTATTCATAGCCCTCGACTTATTTCACATTTTGTTGTTAGTCTGAATTCAAAATGTATTAAATGTTTTTTTCTCACCCGTCTACACATAATACCCCATAATGACAAAGTGAAAACATTTTTGTAGAAATTTTAGCAAATGTATTGAAAATAAAATACATAAATATTCAATTTACATACAGTACCAGTCAAAAGTTTTGGACACACCTACTCATTCCAGAGTTTTTCATTTTTACTATTTTCTACATTGTAGAATAATAGTGAAGACATCAAAACTATGAAATAACACATATGGAATCATGTAGTAACCAAAAGTGTTAAATAAATCATAATCTATTTTATATTTGAAGAATCTCAAAGTAGGCACACTGTGGCCCAGACTTGAATCCCATTAAATCTGTGTAAAGACTTCAGAATTGCTGTTCACTGTCGCTCCACATCAACACTGAAGAAAAATATAAATGCAACATGTAAAGCTGAAATAAAAGATCCCAGAAATGTTCTATACTAACAAAAAGCTTTTCTCTCCGATGTTTTGCACACATTTTGTTTACATCCCTGTTAGTGAGCATTTCTCCTTCTCACGAAGATAATTCATCCACCTGACAGGTGTGGCATACCAATAAGCTAATTAAATAGCATGATCATTACACAGGTGCACCTTGTGCTGGGGGTAATAAAAGGCCACTCTAAAATGTGCAGTTTTGTCACACCACACAATGCCACAGATGTCTAAAGTTTTGAGGGAGCTTGCAATTGGCATGATGGCGGCAGGAATGTCCACCAGAGCTGTTGCCAGATAATTGTTTTTTTCTCTACCATAAGCCGCCTCCATCATTTTAGAGAATTTGGCAGTACGTTCAACCGGCCTCACAACCACAGACTCCATGTATGGTTTGCTGATGTCAAAGCTGTGAAAAGAGTGCCGTTGGTGGCGGTGGGTTATGGTATAGACAGGCATAAGATACGGACAACAAACACAATCGTATTTTATTGATGGAAATTTTAATGTGATGAGATCCTGAGGCCAATTTTCGTGCCATTCATCCGCCGCCATCATCAGCATGATAATGCACAGCCCCATGTCGCAAGGATCTGTACACAATTTCTGGAATCTGAAAACATCCCAGTTCTTCCATGGCCTGCATACTCAGACATGTCACCCATTGAGCACGTTTGGGATGTTCTGGATCGATGTGTACAACAGCATGTTCCAGTTCCCGCCAATATCCAGCAACTTCACACAGCCATTGAAGAGAAGTGGGACAACATTCCACAGGCCACAATCAACAACCTGATCAACTCTATGCGAAGGAGATGTCACGCTGCATGAGGCAAATGGTGGTCACACCAGAATCTGACTGGTTTTCTGACCCACGGCCCCTACTTTTTTTTGCATATCTGTATTTCCTGTAATGTGAAATCCATAGATTAGGGCCTAATGAATTTCACAGATTTCCTTATATGACCTGTAACTCAGTAAAATCGTTGCATGTTGCGTCTATTTTTGTTCAGTAACTTAAGAGCTTGAGAGAATTTGCAAGGAAGAATGGTAGAAAATCCCCAAATCCAGATGTGCGTAGCTGATAGACGTACCCAAGTCAACTCAAAGCTGCAATTGGTGGTTCTACAAAGTTTTGACTTGGGGGTGTGAATACTTATGTAAATGTGATTTCACTTTCAATACATTTGCTACAATTTCAAAAAAATTAAGAGCACGTAAATGGAACAGAATTCCCTTTTTTAATGCATATTCTGATCTTGAACTTAAGCATTAGAATAGTGTGCTATTCGTTTGGGTGGAGATCAAATAAATTATGGTGTGGTCGGAGTTGCGTCTACAGATACGCCATATTCTGACCTTGACTTAATTCCACCATTTTTACTCGTGAGGAAACTATGAATAAAGTGGAAAAAGCATCTACCTAATTTTTTGATAGAAATAACACCATTCTCCGTAATTTACAACTTGATAAGAGCTAGGTAAATGAGTATTCCGCTTTGGATAAGAGAATTAAAAAAAATACTTGTTTTAGATATTTTACCTTATCGCAGGAGATGTGAAACCAGTCCACAGTACCACAGTAAAGTTGATGAAATACTGTGCCATTATGCAGCATTTAAATGGCCTTTTAAGTTGCAGAGATACTCTCAAATGTCATGATTATAGACTATCAACTTTTGCTTTCCTATTTGTATCATAAGTATTAACCACTAGCCATAGGCCTAATAACACATTCAACTGCCAGTTTACTGTTAGTTCCCTTCAGGTGGTCTAGCCTATATTATCATTCCGTTTAATTACATTGGTGATATCAAAATACTGATACTCTAAATTGGTGCAGAAACATAAAGGAAAGGGGGATACCTAGTCAGTTGTACAACTGAATACATTCAACTGAAATGTGTCTCCCGCATTTAACCCAACCCTTCTGAATCAGAGGTGCGTGGGGCTGCCTTAATCGGACAAAATTCGAAATAGATTAGTACACCGTATTTTAAAAGGATTATTGAATAAACTCACTGAGAAATGTTGGCTCGCAAGTGGAAGGGTTTTTATCGGTTGAATTATTTATTCAGCGCGCGCAAGGGAACCACACCTGCAAAGTCCGGAACGCACCTTCATACGGTAAGTCTGAAAACCAACTACTGAGAAGTGAAAATGAAAGGCGTGCGTAAGAAAGGCCTAATTTCTTAAGTCAGAATCGGGCCCTTCGTCATTATGGGTTATTGTGTGTACTGTAGATAGGTGAAACAAAATATTGAATTCAGGCTGTAACACAACAAAATGTGGAGTAAATCAAGGGGTATGAATACTTTCTGAACGCAAAGAGGTTACTATTGTTCAACAGTAAAGACGATACTGTGTGTCTGCTCCCCACAGGTAGAAAATGGTTGTGAAGTAAAATCAGAGGAGAAAGCCAACTTTACTGCCCTCCAGCTGATAAAGACAGAGTGGTGACAAGCCTCTTCACCCTGACAGCTGGATTAAATCATATTGACACCATGGACATTAAGATCTACAGCCACTCATGAATGTAGACCTCTATTCAAATCTGTCACTGAAGCGTTACAAATTGCGCCATAGAAATGTAAAGGCGATTTCCGATTGACATATGCAGCGTTTACTGTGAATGCGTCTCTGCTAATGCGGGAACATTGCGTTTAAATTTAAATCACTGTTACGCAGAACTTCCGTGACACAGATTGAATAAAGCCGTTAGTGGGGTTGAAACAGGACGACAATGTACAAGCACTGGACAATATGGTTATGACGCCATACGGTCATGTGTACATTTTGGGATGCTTGTTTGTACGTGTACAGTATGTTTTGTTTATCTAGATGCGTTACACTAATACTGGGAAATTCAGAAACTTCCAAACTGTCTAGGGAAAGACTACCTCTATGTGCCACAGTTAAATTATGTGATACATTATAAAACGAGCCATGAGATGCTTTAAAAATACCAGCAGGGGATATAGGGAAGCCTGGAATTTAAGCTGACTATCACCCTGTCACTATTTACTGGAAATGAAACTATAGTGAACCTGCGTGACATTCGATCATGCATGCATACATTTTGCGTACGGGTGGTCCTATGAATCGAACCCACAACCCTGGCATTGCAAGCGCCATGCTCTACGTTTACCAACTTAGCTACAGAGGCGGGTTTCACTTATGAAAAACTGAGTTTAAATGTATTTGGCTAAGGTGTATGTAAACTTCTGACTTCAACTATATGTAAAACACCATCAAATGGTGTCGTTATTTGATTTGTTTAAATGTCACAAGAGCGAGCATAGATGTAATGACTAATCATAAAAATAAAAACCAACCCCAAATAATGAAAAGCACAATTATTTTATTCATTTTTTTCTTCTAATAAGGAACACTACAACTTGTCATTCTTTTTACTCGTTCTAGAACAATTCTAAAGTTGAGGTATAAAATGAGTTCGTACAGACTCACAGGTCTTGAAACAGTGGGGTTTTATATACAAGAGACAGAGGTAGAGACGAGAGGGGGTATTTAAAATACAGGGGGACGAAGAAGAGGGAGTAATATACAAAGATACTAACAAAAAAGTGACACATTAAAAGGGTTTAATGTATAGTTTGATTTGGTGCTGTGGAATTGTACGGTCGCAGATAGAATATTCTGTGGTAGAATCCTACAGTAGGTGACTCAGTATTGGCTCAACCTGTATAGGAGTAGCTACATTTTTACGTTTAACTGTATCGTTACTATAAAATACTGGGCGAACACAAAATATTTTAAAAATGGGGTCAATCCAGACAAAATGGCCGAAGTTAAATGGATAAGGGAAATCCAGGGATTTCTAAAAATGTGAGACGTTTTTTCCCCCCCAGTTGAGGTAAGGGCTTATTAAATGCATTCACGGTATATGCTAGCAAGATGGCCAACAATGGCTCTGGCATTAATTCAGCGGTTATTGCTAAAATGCGGTTTCACAAAAGTGCCAATTGGAATTCATACAGCACCAAACAAAACTACAATACCCATAACCCCCACACTGCAACCCCAATTAACAAAAATACCAAATTATCATTAAAAAACTAACAAATTAACTTGACCCCAACCTCAGGAGAACATTAAAAGACCAAACAATCAGGCAACTCACCCAAAAATAAAGCAGAGGGTTTATAAAAAGAGAGACGAACATTCCACAATCTGTACAGTGACATCCATTTACGACGGGTAGAAAAAGACAAGACTAATTTGGTGTAGTAGTGGTAGCATTATTTGTAAGATATAAGCCATATGAAATGTTTATAATAACAGTAAACAAGGACACTAATTTGGGTAATACAATATAAGAGTTCTCTGTAACGATGTCTGTATATCTGTTTAATATATAGTTTGTCCTTTATCAAAATGCCCGGTACTCTTAACAGTTGATGTATGATTGTAAATAAACATTTTAAGCTGAATAAAAATAAAAGGAAATGAAATCAGAGAAACTGAAGACTACCTTGTTTATCGTAATAAAACCAGTGGTGCCTTTTTGGTAACAGTTATTAACAGAGGTAAGCCCTTGCTGATTGGCCAAATCATAGAGCTAACCAATAGGATCCATTTTTACCAGCAGATTCTGAGATGGAGTAAAGGGAGAAAGCAACATGCCTTCCCATGGAACAGGTGCTCTCTACGGCAACGATGCTCTGTCATCTCCACAGCAACAATACAATCAATTCTTTAGCACTGGTGTGACAGACATAACAGCCCCCCCCCCCCATATAACCCCAAACTTAAATGACATGAGGCCAGACATCACCATAGAAAGACAAGTACAAATACAATTCCCTCTACCCCAAAACTGAAAACTTTTTATTCACCAACTTTGTGTGAAATATAATCATCATAATTACATTATTGATAACTGGTATTTTTGGTACGATGCAAAGTTGTAGTGTGGCCTGTGAGCAAAACAGATTATTATGAGTAGATGAGAGTTTAAGCCCTGTCTGGACCTGGGACTTCCACCTGAGTCCTGTTCAGTAGGGCGCAACCCAAAACACGCATTCCTATTAGATAAGTTCAGGTAGTAGCATCTACCCGTATCACTCGGTTTTAAAATGTTTTCGCCCTACTGAACAATACCCTGCTAGTGGGGAGGCCACAGTTATTTAATACACCGAAAACGAACTGATAAATAAAATGTAAGGGCTCAGTGTACTCCATAACCTTTGACTTCGGTGAACGCCCCAGAAAAGTTCTGATCCAGAGACCGTTTGGTGGAGTATAAACCCAGGGTCCTATTCATTAGTGTACACCGAAAGTGAAACGTTTTGCACCGTAGCAAAAATGTTTAGCAATAGCAAAAAAAATAAAAAAAGCATTTGTTGGACAAATTCAGGTAATCCCTCTCCCTGTTTCAGCCAGTTTCGTTCCTAATGAATACGGCCCAGCATTACCCCGTAAGGCTGGGCTTTATTCATTAAGCCATCCCGATTGAAACATCTAAGAACTCTGTACATACAGCATAACGCATTACTTCTTTTTGGTCTGTGTCTTTGAGAAAACAAAAGTGAAGAAGCTAAATAACTTGAATATTTAAATGAGAACCATCACTGAACACCTAAAAAGCCTACATGCATTGGAAGACGGTCACAAATATTTTTTTTTTTAAACATTTTCATGTCACATTTTGTCCCCCCAATGACATAGCCATCTCTCTGCCCCAACATTTATTTCATTCCACCCATTTCACCGTCCCAACACCACATTTAAGTTCTATAAACAAACTTTGTTTATTTGGTGGCTGGTGCATTTCTTTGTGAAACAACAGAAAGAAAAAGGCTACAATCAACTAAAAGTAGTTGACAGAGGAAAGTAACGCCTACAAAAGAGAGTATAGCTTTTGATGACTAACCGAAGGGGGACGCAATAGAAACGACCTCTGGAGGACTTAGAGGATCGCTCATTTCCCCACTCCATCTTCAGTCCTGCCCTCAACTCCCCAGAACTACTGTCACCAGGTAGACGCAACCGTAAAAAGGTGCAAATGTTTGTGCTTGACAGATGTGTCCACGTTCCATACGCGGGGTTGTAAAAGTGGGTGGTGTGTGCATATCTGACCTATAAAGCACTCACTCAATACTAAAAGATGGGAGAAACAACAGCGGTGTCTTTGTTACTAGTTGGTTCTCAGAGGAACAGAAGGGGGGGTGAAAACTATCAGGTTGGGGGAAGGAGAGAGGACATCACTTTGGTACAAGCAAGGTGAGCAGAGCTCGTCTTGTGATCCGTATCGCCACAGTGCCTGGCGTTAGTGTGTGACCACTATCACACGCTTCAACACCAGAACCTCACAAGGTATAGGTAATGGACAGGCTGTGAACACTGTGTGGAGTTGACATGAGCATTTACACAGGTAATGTACAGACATCATCAGTGATCATCACCTGCCCTACACAGCCAGGTTGGGTTAGTAGTTCCCCAAAGGTTCTGGAGGCGGCGAGGGGTTATGATGTCATGATCAGGCGCCAGTCAGTCTCCTCAAATTCAAAATGAAGACAAAAGCGAGCCTCCAGAATTTCTGTAGTGTGGAAGGTAAATGTCTTCTGTTCACTTGTCCATCTTAACAGTCAACAGAAGTGTGTGTGTGTGTGTGTGTGTGTGTACACACAGCGCCTGGCATGAATTGCCCAGTTCGGACCGGTAGTGGAGAGGTAGGCAGGAAGGAGGATGGGGGGGGGGGGGGGTAAGTGGGTAGTCCGAGCATATCCCAAAAGAAAGAGGTCTCTGGGGTGGAGGAAGAGGAGGAAGGGGGGGGGGGGGGGGGTCTCAGTTGGAGGTGTCAGAGTGGGCGCTGCCAGGGGGGCCTGGTGGAGAAGTGACACAGGAGGGGTGGGTGTTGTCCTGCCAACTGTTGCTAGTCTAGAAGGCAAGAACCAGGAGAGAAAAACAAAGATGTCAATTTGGGCAGCTAGTTTTGTTCCGACTTTTTAATATAGGCGTGTTGTGACCCCGGTAAAATCCACGTGTAAAATGCTCCAAATACATTTGCCTGGACTACAAATGCTTTGTTGATAAGCATGCATTTCTTTCGGTCTAAATAAAAAAAGGAGAGGTTTGACTCACGTCGAGGTGGTGTGGGGCGTAGAGGGAGCTAGAGGTCAGCTCCTCATAGCCTGCCGTCAGGCGTGTAACATGGTGCAGGGTATCCACCTGGACGGAGACAAGACAGGCGCCATCAGCTACGAGATGCATGCACATATACACACACACACTTTCCTTGTTTTACTATTCTTGTGGGGAGTTTAGGTCCCCACAAGGATCGAAGAACACACACACGACCTGGGTTCAAAAAGGATTTGTTTCCTTTCAAATACTTTGAGTGCATTTGATTGGCACGGGCTTGGTTCCGTTGTGCCACGCAAGCGCAATCAAGTGCAGGAAATGTGTTTGGAAGATAACATACTATTTGAACCCAGGTCTGGGGCGCACACACAAACACGTAGTTGCACATCAATCAGGGCAAAGTCTCACACAAACACAGGTGGGAATTAAAGGAACTTTAAAAGCTTCCACAAACCTCTGCTGTATCGGTCAATGCAAAAGTAGCATGGCTCTTGGTTTGGACTGCTGGTTCCCTATGAGCTAACTTCTCTGTACAACCCTGACTTTGCGTTCATACACTATCCATCTGCCTCTACTATCACAAGCCAATAGCTATGATTCATTGTTCATTCCAAGATTGATGAGATGAAATGATTTCTACCTATTTAAAATTGCACAATGTTGTATTCAGTTGTCACTGATGGAATGCAGAAAATGTTGCCTACCATCCGGTTAGTCAGGGAGACTCAATTGCATTCGTGTCCTCTCTCCACCTTCTCAAAACCTATTGGATGAGAAAGCCAGCGGTCTCGCCCCTCTGACATTCTCCTCCAATGGGTTTTGAGAAGGATGTGAAGGGAGCGGAGACAAAAGAGTCAAGGCAATGCAACTGAGGAATTCCCCTCAGCCGCTGACACTGACCGTCCAGGCTAACCTCAGGCTGTTTACAGCAGAAATCTGTGGATCCTCTTCAACAACACCGCTGGCTTTCTCAACAGCGGAGGGCAACAACAACAGCAGAGTAATGGGGAGTGGGGAGTGGGGGGGGGGGGGCCTTTGGCTTCCATGGTGACAGGATGGAGAGAGATGGCCATGGGCTGGCTGCTTCCCAAATGGTACCATATCCATCAAAAGTAGTGCACTATATAGGGACTAGGGTGCCATTTGGAGAAGCAAATGTGGACATAGACGAAATGGATGGATAAATAACTGGGGGAGAATGGTAAGGTAGGTACACCAAAGGCTTAACTGAAACAAGGTGGAGAGAGGGGGAGGGCCAAAATGCACCTGAGGCGTGTTTCTCTGCTAAGTGGAACGAGGACAGCTGCCACAGGGGGTCTTGGGTTGGGTGTTTAGGGATCAGGGGTGAGGAGAGGGAGGTGGGGGTCATCATAGCTAGGAGGAGCTGGTGTCTAGGGATGTTTGGGTCACTGGTTTTGGGGTGGTAAAGTCCCGGAAACCTCCCCAAAATGCCCTGTTTTTTGTTTAAAGAAATCTTGTTTGAACAAATTTCAAGATTGCCTTCACTATTCCCTCCCGATTCCAGAAATCCTTCAACCAGGATTGTGAAAACCAGGACATTTTGTGAACATTACAGGAATTTTGCAAACCTATAGAGACTGGATTGGAGGGAGTCGTAGCATTGAGGCAGGCTTTCCTAGAGGTCCTCAGTGCCTACCTGGGGCTGCAGAGAGGGGGCGATGTTGAGGACGGCCTCCCCAGCCCCGTTGAGGTTCGAGGGGTGCAGGCCGAGGTAGGCAGCAGCAGCGTCGCCTGCATGAGACAAGCTGTATGACCCTGACGACCCTGCAGGCAACACACGCTGTGTCAGCCAATCAGGCATCTCAGTGTGGCTCTGTCAGTCAAATCAGGTACCGCAGTGTGCCGGGGTCAGAGATCACAGTTCAACCAGGAAGTTAAAAGTACACTGGCTTTTGAAAAGAGACCGTCATACCCGTGCTCACAACCCGTTGGCTAGTGTTGAAAACATGAGGATCGTGGACCACAGTCAGAGTGTTTAGAATGAGGTGAGCAACGATTTTAGTCGCTCGTGACACAGCCTTCTGGGTACCAAGATGATCCAATACATTGTACAGCTAGATCCTCAATTTCCACCTTCCTCAAGTTGTTGTGAATGAAGAATGAGGCTAGTGCAGGAGAATATGAAATAGCCAAACTATAGGGCCAACTGCAACTTTCTTGATCGAAACGGACCAAAATCAAGACAAAACAAATGTCTTATTACATGAAAAAAACGGCGGTCAACATTTTCTTTACACTATAACAAGTGAGCGTCATAAAGTGGAATTCAGACATTTTTAGTTGTTAAGTCTTGAGTCCGAGTGCTGACACTCGACAGTCCACCAGCGATCTGTAATCTTACTGCAGGAGAGGCAGACCATGGAAATCGAATCCAGATAATAGAATAGATTTCTATGAAGCAGACATACAGTGCGGCTCACAATGACAATGGTACATCACCTACCTGCTCCTGTCTGCTTCCTGAGCAAATAGGGGTAGCTGGTACATACGTGTGTGTGTGTGTGTGTGTGTGTGTGTGTGTGTGTGTGTATATATATACACACAGACTACCATTCAAAAGTTTGGGATCACTTCGAAATTTCCTTGTTTTTGAAAGAAAAGCTAATTTTATGTCCATTAAAATATCAAATTGATCAGAAATACAGTGTTGACATTGTAAATGACTATTGTAGCTGGAAACGGCAGATTTTTTTTATGGAATATCTACATAGGCCCATTTTCAGCAACCACCACTCCTGTGTTCCAATGGCACGTTGTGTTAGCTAATCCAAGTTGATAATTTTAAAAGGCTAATTGATCATTAGAAAACCCTTTTGCAATTATGTTAGCACAGCTGAAAGCTGTTGTTTGATTAAAGAAGCAATAAAACGGTCCTTCTTTAGACTAGTTAAATATCTGGAGCGTCAGCATTTTTGGGTTCGATTACAGGCTCAAAATGGCCAGAAACAAAGGACTTTCTTCTGAAACTCGTCCGTCTATTCTTGTTCTGAGAAATGAAGGCTATTTCATGTGAGAAAATGCCAAGAAACTCATTAAAATGCAAATCATTTTATAACATTTTTGACATGCGTTTTTCTGGATTTTTTTGTTGTTATTCTGTCTCTCACTGTTCAAATAAACCTACCATTAAAAGTAACTTTTTTCCCCTCACTGTGTGTGTATGTGTGTGGTTAGATAGATATATAGATCTATATATCTATCTATAGATATAAATAAATAAAATAAATGATGGGCAAAAGACCACACACTGGACAGAGGAACTCTGCCTAGAAGGCCAGCATCCCGGAGTCGCCTCTTCACTGTTGACGTTGAGACTGGTGTTCTGCGGGTACTATTTAATGAAGCTGCCAGTTGAGGACTTGTGAGGCATCTGTTTCTTAAACTAGACACTTTAATGTACTTGTCCTCTTGCTCAGTTGTGCACCGGGGCCTCCCACTCCTCTTTCTATTCTGGTTAGAGCCAGTTTGTGCTGTTCTGTGAAGGGAGTAGTGCCAGATCTTCAGTTTCTTGGCAATTTCTCGTACAGAATAGCCTTCATTTCTGAGAACAATAGACTGACGAGTTTCAGAAGAAAGTTCTTTGTTTCTGGCCATTTTGAGCCTGTAATCGAACCCACAAATGCTGACGCTCCAGATGCTCAACTAGTCTAAAGAAGGCCAGTGTTTTTGCTTCTTTAATCATAACAACAGTTTTCAGCTGTGCTAACATAATCGCAAAAGGGTTTTCTAATGATCAATTAGCCTTTTAAAATGATCAACTTGGATTAGCTAACACAACTTGCCATTGGAACACAGGAGTGATGGTTGCTGATAATGGGCCTCTGTACGCCTGTGTAGATATTCCATAAAAGAAAAAAGCCGTTTCCAGCTACAATAGTCATTTACAACATTAAAATGTCTACACTGTATTTGATGTTATTTTAAAATGGACCAAAACAAATGAGCTTTTCTTTCAAAAACAAGGACCTTTCTAAGTGACCCCAAACTTTTGAACGGTAGTGTGTGTGTGTGCGTACTGTACACTAATGTGAAGGTGTTCTGGCTGCTACATAAAGACAGACAGCCAACAGGGTGACTGTGGGAGTTTGCAGTAGTAGTAAGATAAATAAGTAAGAAATATATCATGTTAAAATGACGACATCAAAAGAGGAAGTGGTGAAATTGAACAGAAACCATTCAGAAAGAAAAAACTACATTTGTTAGTGAATTGGATTTATAATCCGATGGGGGACGATGGTCATTTCCTACTAAGAGTTATTGCTTAGGGCAATAGCCCAGCATCTAAGATACTGCTGAGTCAAGCTACATTTATCCCTGAAAATTACCACTTTCTACAACATTAAAGCAACTTTTAACAAGGAGATTATCAATCTGGTCCAAAATAAGATTTGGTCTAAAAAAAAACTCCACTATAGAAAACCTGTGAGAGCAATAACATCACAGCAATGCATCAGGCACCAAACAAGCAGAGGAACAGAATAAAAGTCAGATGGAGAGCCAGACAGACAGAGGCAGACAGCCAGCCAGCCAGCCAGCCAGCCAGGCAGGCAGGCAGGCAGCCACGCACGCAGCCAGCCAGCCAGCCAGCCAAGCACGCAGCCAGCCAGCCAGCCAGCCAAGCACACAGCCAGCCAGCCAAGC
The DNA here is from genome assembly GCF_965601325.2 of Salmo salar. Classification (NCBI taxonomy): domain Eukaryota; kingdom Metazoa; phylum Chordata; class Actinopteri; order Salmoniformes; family Salmonidae; genus Salmo; species Salmo salar. The sequence goes on from NC_138293.1 coordinate 55,974,034, forward strand.
ACGCAGCCAGCCAGCCAGCCAGCCAAGCTCGCAGCCAGCCAGCCAAGCACGCAGCCAGCCAGCCACGCAGGCAGCCAGCCAGCCAGCCACGCACGCAGCCAGCCACGCACGCAGCCAGCCAGCCAGCACGCAGCCAGCCAGCCAGGCAAGCACGCACGCAGCCAGCCAGCCAGCCAGCCAGGCAAGCACGCACGCAGCCAGCCAGCCAGGCAAGCACGCACGCAGCCAGCCAGCCAGGCAAGCACGCACGCAGCCAGCCAGCCAGGCAAGCACGCACGCAGCCAGCCAGCCAGCCAGCCAGGCAAGCACGCAGCCAGCCAGCCAGGCAAGCACGCACGCAGCCAGCCAAGCACGCTCGCAGCCAGCCAGGCAAGCACGCACGCAGCCAGCCAAGCACGCTCGCAGCCAGCCAGGCAAGCACACACGCAGCCAGCCAGCCAGCCAAGCAGCCAGCCAGCACGCAGCCAGCCAAGCACGCACGCAGCCAGCCAGCCAGCCAAGCACGCACGCAGCCAGCCAGCCAGCCAAGCACGCAGCCAGCCAGCCAGGCAAGCACGCAGCCAGCCAGCCAGGCAAGCACGCACGCAGCCAGCCACGCAGCCAGCCAAGCACGCAGCCAGCCAGGCACGCACGCAGCCAGCCAGGCACGCACGCAGCCAGCCAGCCAGCCACGCACGCACGCAGCCAGCCACGCACGCAGCCAGCCAGCCACGCACGCACGCAGCCACGCACGCACGCAGCCAGCAACGCAGCCAGCCAGCCACACACGCAGCCAGCCAGCCAGCCAGCCACGCACGCAGCCAGCCACGCACGCACGCAGCCAGCCAGCCAGCCACGCACGCAGCCAGCCAGCCAGCCAGCCACGCACGCAGCCAGGCAGACAGGACAGACAGCAATGCAGACAGGACAGACAGCAATGCAGACAGGACAGACAGCAATGCAGACAGGACAGACAGCAATGCAGACAGGACAGACAGCAATGCAGACATTGTCCTCATTCCGTGTATGTGGTTCTACACTACTGCCAGTGTGTATGAACTGTAATGTGTGTGTAATAGCATGGACCTCAGCTGATTGGTGTGGGGAGGACGGGTGATTGAGATGGATGGAGGGGTGGGGGTCAGGGGTGGTTGGCAGGGGCACACAGTACCTGAGTTGGGCGTCGCCGGAGAGTTAGCCTGGCTAGCCTGCGCCGACACACTGGCAGCATCCACCGCTGTTTTAACTGCGTAGAGGTTCGCTTCCTCCTGGAACTTACCAATGTTCTTCTTGTACCGTATTCTCTTGTTGCCGAACCAATTAGAAACCTGTGGGGGAGACGGACAGACAGTGTATTAGTCAGTGTATCCCCTAGATGTCTTTCCAGGGGTGTATTCATCAGTGCATGCCGTAGCAAAATGTTTCCCCAACGGAAAACGAAAACAGGCGGTTCGTACTGGAAATGTCAGGTAGTCCATCCTTGTTTCGGTACATTTTCAGTCACCTGACACTTTCAATTGAAACCAAATAAAGGTAAATTATTTTAGGCAGGGGAACAGACCCCCCTACCTATACATTAGAAGGGGATAAGCTGGTTTCAGTACTGGTAAGTCCACTGGCAGCAGAAGTGTGTGGTGCAGTACGGTGGTACCTGGGAGACAGTGATGGCACACTTCTTGGCCAGCTCTTCTTTAGCCTCCTCACTGGGGTAGGGATTGGACAGGTGGGAGTAGAAATACTCGTTCAGAACCTCTGTAGCCTGCTTGTTGAAGTTACGCCTCTTACGCCTGACAGAGATATTGATACGACACACACACAAAGTCAGTCAGACAATATTCATCTCGGAACAATTTTAAAAAGCCCTGCAGGTAACAAATTAAATTACTGCAAAACTCTGAGAAGCACAGACAGACCTGGCGTCGAGGAATCTGGAGCGTAGGATCATGACGGCCTCGCAGGTGCTCTGTTTGAGCTGCATCTGGATGGAGCTGAACTTGCGGTGGATGATGGCCACCATGCGCTCGATCTCCTTGGGAGAGATGGGCCGCGTGCGACTCTGTTCCCTCAGCAGGTTCATCACGTGGTTGGTGAACTCACTGCATGCCTGGGGTGTAGGGGCGGAGGAGGAGAAAGGGAGGAGGAGGAGGATGAGGAAGAGGGAGAAATGGGACTATCAACACAAATTTTCAAACTTAAATTCGGTCCAGTTACACAAAATAACACAAATTCTCAGGAAAACACTCAACTTTGAAGGAGAGAGAGAAATGCGTGTGCGGTTTTTCTCCAGCTTCGATTGGTAAATCTGTGTAAACGCGTCTCCCTCGCTCTCCTACCTGTTCATATTTCTCTAGCTCAGAGTGGTAGATCTGTCTGATCTGGGCCAGCTTGGCTCTGTAGTCTGAGTGTTCGATGCCTCCGTCGGCGCCGGGCGACCCTCCTGCTGCTGCTGCCGCTGCCGCCGCTGCAGCCGAGCCCCCGCCCTTCTCCGGGCCAGACACGCCCTCGGCCAGCAGCATGTTGTCCAGACGCATAATCTGGGGATCTGGAGGGTCCTCATCCTGAATGCCTCGGATACTCAGCACTGGAGAGGAGGCGAAGAGAGAGAAATTCAATATATCAAAAATCAGGCATTAAGGATAAGGGAACACCGTGTCTCAACTGCAACGTCATTCAGATCCAACCCCTTATCCGACCTTAGGCACTTGAGGTAGATCTGAAGAAGTCGGATAGGTATAGGCAATATGGTTATAACACTCTCAGATAGGCCAGGTAGAATGTTTGTCATACTGCTTAGGCTAAAGGCTTCTCCTATCCAATTTCTTTCAGATCTTTAGAAGTGCCTCAGCTAGGGGTTGTTTCTGGACTGGGGCCTTAGTACTGAAAAAAAAAAGTTTCCAAATAGGCATTTGGTATTTTCTCTACCGGAGAGGATGATTATTCCGGGTTCCAGCCGGTGCAAGGGAAGGGAGGACAGTAGGACACTTCATCAATACTAAAACCTCAAGGAGAAGAGCCGAGCTGTCAAAACAACCCTGTCAACTCTCTCTCTCGAGTCACTTGGCTATGAGTCCCTAATGGCATCCTAAAAGTAGTGCACTTTAAAAAAAAAGGGGGGGGTTAGGGTTCCATTTGGGACGCAGAAGATTCTTCGAGTGAATTCTAAAATTAGCAGCACCCTATTCTAACACCAGGTGGCAGTGTGGCGCCTCTGTCAGTGTCAGGCTGCCAGTACAGAGCCGAGAGAGGCAGGCAGCAGCAACATGAGGCATGGGCAGAGTAATGGGAGTGCATGTGCTGTCACTGCAAGCTCGGCTGGCCACAAGTACAGCTTTCAGCCGCTCTGCTATTCCACTGTATTAAACCCAGGACCTCTGTCAGCCCCCAGCCACACACTCATCTCTCCCTCTTACAGATAGACACCCACACACAGAGGCACACAGTACACACTCAGACGCGCACACAGGTGCAAACAGACACGCACATTGCTCTCAATGCACAGACTCCTAAACACAAAGACACTGACTCACAGCCTTTGTTTTAACACCATCATGCCGTACTGTACATTGTCCTGCAACCTAACGCTGTACATCTCGGCTTGGTTTGGCTCAGTAGTGTGAAAGGGGTAGAAGAGAACTGTAGCATTCCTGTATTAAAGCCAAGACCAGTAACTCTCTCAGAGCCTGTTCTATCCAACTTACTGTTCTGCTGTTCACAGTACAGGAATATATACTGAACAAAAATATTAAAAACGCCAGATGTAAAGTGTTGGTCCCATGTTCATGAGCAGAAATTAAAAGATTGCACAAAATGCTTATTTCTCTCCAATTTTGTGCACAAATGTATTTACATCCCTGTTAGTGAGCATTTCTCCTTTGTCAAGATAATCCATCCACTTGACAGGTGTGGCATATCAAGAAGCTGATTAAACAGATTATGATCATTACACAGGTGCACCTTGTGCCAGGGACAATAAAAAGGCCACTTAATGTGCAGTTTTGTCACACAACACCACAGATGTCTCAAGTTGAGGGTGCGTGCAATTGGCATGCTGACTGCAGGGAGGTCCACCAGAGCTGTTGCCAGATAATTTAATGTAACATTTCTCTACCATAAACCGCCTCCAACGTTGTTTTAGAGAATTTGGCAGTACGCCCAACCGGCCTCACAACCGCACACGGTGTAACCACACCAGCCCAGGACCTCCATATCCGGCTTCTTCACCTACAGGATGATCGGAGACCAGCTGATGAAACTGAGGAGTATTTCGGTCAGTAATAAAGCCCTTTTGTGGGGAAAAACTCATTGGACTGGCTGGGCCTGGCTCCCCAGTGGGTGGGCCTATGCCCTCCCAGGCCTGCGCCCCTGCCCATTCATGTGAAATCGATAGACTATGGCCTAATAAATGTATTTCAATTGACTGATTTCCTTTTATGAACTATAAATGAGTAAAATCCTCAAAATTGTTGCGTTTATATTTTTGTTCAGTATATAAATGTGTGTATGTCCAAGGGGCTGGGTCCAACAGGACACATTTCCCTCTTGAACGGATAAATAAAGTATTTTTGTTAAAGCCATACCTAGCAGCTGTTCTGTACAGCTTACAGTTCTGGAACAGAGGAAAGACAGGAGATCATTTTATTTCTACCAGCTTTGTCCTCTCTGGGTTAACACAGCCATCGGAGAGAGTTCACCTAAACAGTAAATACATCTGGGATATTTCCTGCAGCTCAATGTTAAATGATACAGGCCTATCCATTGATTCTTGAAACGTATACACAACCTAGTGGCAGGGCCTGCTGTTGGACTGGAACACCAACTCTGGATTGGGGCTTTAACATGTAGTTACTGGACACGAGATAAAAACAAATGTTTCCACAATAAAGTCAATATCCTTTCTGTTAGTGTACTATTTTAAAAGTGTATCCTATCAATTCTGCCCACTCCCCTCGTCCCCGCATCCCCTAAACAATGGTCTCCCTCTCTTCTCTTAACTTTCCCTCCTTTTCTATAAACTTATTTTCTCCCCTGCTGTTGCTCTCTTTTTCTTGTTCCCTCTTGCCTCCGTTGTTTTCTCCATCTAGATCCTCTCTCTGTTCCCTCTGTTCTCCCCAAGACGCATTCCTTCACGGTTGCTCCCCCTCTCTCATCCCCGCTCACCGCTCAGGAATGCAGCAGACCCAGCCGACTGAACTAATGACCCCGATTGGCCCATCTCCCTCTCCACTCGCAAAGCTAAACTTTAGTACTTATAGGCTAGGTAGAGAGAAAGTGCTTTTACGATGTGTACGCAAACTATACACCTACTTGCTAAGTTTTCTAGAGTTGTGTGTGTGCTTGTCTTGAGTAGATTGTGTTTTAAGTGTTAGGAGGATTAGCCTATCTTGTGTGTGCTCTCCAGTAAGTCTGTAGCGTCCAGACTGTGTGTGTTCGCGCGTGTGTGTAGGAGTCCCGTCCCAGACACTGTTCCAGACGAACCATTTCCCGATCCAGCAGAGGCAGCAGACAGTGCAATACACTGGAGGCCCAGAATATTCAGACGTCGGCTCAAAAAACACAAAATAGTATTTGTTACCTACCAAATACTTTTAGCTGTGCTTGATTGAGCTCATCTAGACCAACAACGTCAATGGAATAGTCCCAAAAGGTACAAACCCCACCCATCTAGCACTCCAGGCAAAACGCACTTCATCAGATAAAAGTATTTGCTTTTGGTCAGTTAGTGTCATACAAGGATGCAGTGGTCATAGAAGGATTGACCGACAGCCCAAGAGGTCAACCATGCCTCTCCGGGTCTTCCCCCTCCATCCTGCCCCACCTCTCTGCTCACACACACACACACACCCTCCAACCCCACCCCCCCCCACCTTTCATTATTATAGCCCCCAGCTGTAGCCCCTAATGACCTCAGATTCTCCTAATTACTCCAATTATTAAGCTGTGATTTCTGACAAATCGCACACATACACATCTATTAGGGCCTACGCACTCAGTACTGAGCAGTCGTAATGCATTTTCCAATAACGCAATAAGGAGCTGGTGTTTGCGGCCACAATACAATTACATAGTAGAAAAACACAACAGCACCCTAGGTTGTGTGGCATTGAGACAGGCAGCGAGACGAGAGGAGAAGAGCTACAGCCACACTATGAAATATTCAGGCTCTCCAGCTGGGGGTTTCCACTGCATACATAATCCTGAAGCTCATTCCTGCCTCACAGCCAATATCGCTATGCACACAGGCTAGAACGCAATTGTGCGTAGTAGGCCTAGTAGGTAGCGCGCAGGTAGGTAGGTACACACTCTAGGCCCCTCAAACTCAACTGGACCTCAAAGCCAGTTCCACTGCATTTTTTTTCTTCTTCCATTCTCCATTGTTCCCCTCTAATCAGGGACTGATTTAGACCAGGGAAACCAGGTGTGTAATTAATGATCAGGTAGAACAGAAAAGCAGCAGGCTCCGGACCTCGTAGGGTCAGAGTTGAGAAGCCCTGCTCTCGGCCTTCATGTGTGGCAGGGTGAGGTTGAAGGCCACCCTAACAGACCAGCAGTGTCTTCAGTACATTAGGGGGAGATGCATGTACCCCGAACACATTCAGGCCTTCATCCATCCCTCAGCTCATGGCACACACACACTTTTTATCCCACGTCTGTCTTCTCTCTTCTCTCGCTCTGTCCTGCAACCCCTTTTCACTCTCGCCCCCCCCCACCCCCTCTCCTGTATCCCCCTTTCTCTCTCGGCACCCCCCTCACTCCAGCGCCTCTCGCTCTCCATTTCAGTTGAGTTCTCCATGTGAGCTGCAATCCCTCATGCTGTCAGCCCCCACCTCTCCATCTCCTCCTCCTCCTCCTCCTCCTCCTCTCCCTGTAGACAGACAGGATTAGCATTTTAATTGCCTCAGCTCCCTTGGGTATTCTCAGCCTTCCACTGAGGGAGCGAACCGGGGAGAGAGAGAAAGAGAAGGGGGGGGGGGGGGGGGAGAAAAAGTAAGGATAGAGGGCAGCCTAGAAGAAGAACCAAGGAGAATTGGAAAAACAAGGGAGTCACAGGAGGAGACTTAAAAGCAGAGAGGCAGAGGAAGAAGATAAAAAAAAAATGTAAAAAGGCAAGAGGGAACAGCAGAATAAGAACGCTTCAGAAATGCTCCTACTACTATACCATAACTGGATCCAGAAGAAAAGAATGGTCCAACAGGAAGGAGGTTCCAAGCTACATAACCTTCAAAACAAGAAGGAGCTGCATACAAGTCAAGGCTTGACATTCTGGCGAATTCGCCATCAGCACTAAGTGAAAGTCACTGGCCCAAATGAGAGAAAAAAAAAGACTGGTCTCAATGCCAACTCACAGAGAAGAGGAGGATGTGCAGTAAACCCTTCGTGAAATAAATTCACTATTAGCAAAGTTCCCAGTCTATGACTAGGTTGAAAATGATAAAAATATCAAATATTTTCAACCTAGGTCTATGACACCCATAGACTTCTATAAAGGAGTACTCTGTCATTCGAAATTTGATGATGAAAGCAACCTAGTGAGCATTCTGTGGCATCAGAAAGGAAGAGTGTAAAGTAACTCTGGGCCCCGGGAGGAAATTGAAGACTGTTACTGAACCCACAGGTTGAATTAGGATCCCCATGCTACAGCGGGAGTCGTCTGACTGCTGTCTGGAGTACTAGTCCTAATCCAGGGGTATCGTCTACCATTTTCCCCTCCTCCCTCTAGCACAAATAATAACATAGCCCTGGTGTAACAGAGGTCGGGAACCACACTCAGATGTTTTTTTATTTATTTAACTAGGCAAGTCAGTTAAGAATTCTTTCTTATTTACAATGGACGGCCTACCCCGGCTAAACCCTAACACTGGGCCAGTTGTGCGCCGCCCTATGGGACTCACCAATCCCAGCCTGGAATCGAACCAGGGTCTGTAGTGACACCTCTAGCACTGAGATGCAGTGCCTTTTAGACCGCTGCGCCACTCGGGAGCCCTGATGACGACGACTTACCTTGCCTGAGACCTGAAGACTTCCAAGGCTTTCGCTCAACAGGCTCACAGTCTTGAGACCCGGGTTCGAAACCCAGTCGGTCGCGTGCAACAGCAAACAAGCTGTACAAAAAAGGTGACGCTAGCGGTTCATAAGTAAGTAGGGAGGGGAGGGCATCGTGACATCTTTAGCTACACAAGTTGTCAATTGGGGACCACATTCGTTCCGACAACAGTTTTAGTCTATCGAGTGGTACTTTTTGGAGAGGGGCAGTAGTAAGCTGTGGATGTCTCAGGTCCTGCTTTAAGCAGCGTCTGTGGTTGTGTTGGTCCTCTTAACTGAAACCCTGTGGCACACACCCAGGTACACACACACACCCAGGTACACACACACACACACACAAAAACAAACAAACGGTCACACAAATGGTCAGTGTGCTTCCTTCCTGAGCGAGGGAGTGGTGAGTGGTCAGTGTCAACACCGTGTGATGAGGGGTGTGAATGGGGAGATGTCCCGCCCTGGGCAAACACAGCGAATACCATTAAGCATGAAATCAACCCTTTGTTAACTAGAGACGACAACTATAGAAACCAGAGCAAATCAGGGACAAAAGGCTTAAATCAGATCTAGGCCTATAAGGCTCAACACACACCTCCTGTTCTCAGGTGCTCTATATGAGCCTATACCATCCAACACATTCTCCATAATAAGCATCCACTAGAAGAGCAGCAGGCATGAGATGAGAGGAGGAGTGAGAGGCAGGAGGGTATTTTAAATGTTTTCCTTTATTTAACTAGATTAGTCAGTTAAGGACAAATTCTTATTTACAATGACGGCCTACCGTCACTCGAACAAGGACAACGCTGGGCCAACTTCTCGCCGCCCTACACGACTCCCAATCACGGCCAGTTGTGATACAGCCTGAAATCGAACCAGGGTCTGTAGTGATGCCTCCAGCACTGAGATGCAGTGCCTTAGACCGCTGCAACACTCAGGAGCCCTCCAAAGAGATTAGGTAGATGTATCCCTTAAAGCGGCCGTTGTCCCTCTATCCCTCCTTCACTCGCTCTCCTAGTGTTGTCATGACACCTGAATTTTGACTGATACCAGGTTTAGTATCAAAATACCACGTAAAAAAACCCCAACTCTTATTAGCCCCCCCCAAAAAAAATATATATATTTTTTTTTTTAATAAAAAAAAAAAAAATAAATAAAAATAACAGAATTGCACTTGACGCAGACAGAAACTCTTCTACTGCTCTGAACTCAAAAGATGCCCAACGCTTGAACAATCTAATTGTAACATCACATTTAAAATGTAAGTCTATGATTTGATATTTGATAGAGCAGTCTGACTGAGCAGTGGTAGGCAGCAGCAGGCTCGTAAGCATTCATTCAAACAGCACTTTACTGTGTTTGCCAGCAGCTCTTCGCAATGCTTGAAGCACAGTGCTGTTTATGACTTCAAGCCTATCAACTACCGAGATTAGGCTGGCAATACTATAGTGCCTATAAGAACGTCCAATAGTCAAAGGTATTTGAAATATTCAATAGGATTGTGTGCATGCATAGAGTTATTGAGCTTGTTTTCATTGATTTCATGTGGCTATAGATGAAACAATTGGTTTCCCTTCCATTTGGGACTTATTTTATTGTACTGATCAACAACATTTGCATAGAAGTTGCAATCTCTTCTTCAATAAAAGTTTGCACTGTCTCTTTAAACCCAGTAATGATGTCATTCATGACGAGGCACACGCCCACACAGTCCGTTGAGGTCGTGAGAAAGAGACATGACAGGCGAAGGGGAAAAGTTTCTTTGGACATGGGGAGACGATTAAGTTTTAAAAGTTTTTGGTGACAATCATCATATTTTGCGTTACGCTTGTATATTATCACAAACAAAGTACTAGGATAGTGAATTGATGTTCGCTTCCACAGTAAGCTAGCAAGGAAAGCTAGCCTACAAAGCTGGAAGCTACCGGTATCTTCTTGCATTGGAAAGTGTTCTAGCCTGTATGGACATTGTTTTGCGAACAGTAATGAACAGGTAAAAAAAATGTTACATGCTGTGTTGCATTATTCAAGTGTTTTAACTTCTGTGCAGCATGAGTGGGGAGCTAACATGATGCAGTCCAGACTCCCAGTGCTCTAGCGAATGAGTAAGTGGAGCAGACAAGAGGCAGGAATGGTGCGCTCGCGCTATAAGGAGACAGACTTGATCCTCTCAATCAGTATACGACCTGAGGTACATTTGACTGAAGTACCGAAAGTAACAAATTATAGTATCGAACCGTTTTTCACGTTCTAATATCAAAAAATGACGTTTCAGTATAACGTACAACACTACTCCCTTTCCCCCTCCATCCTTCTCCCTCTCAAATCAAATGTTGTGTCACACGCGCCTAATACAACAGGTGTAGACCTAACCATGAAATGCTTACAGTCCCTTCATAAATATATATATTTTTTTTTTTTAAACTGCGTTGTTGGTTTAGTAAAATATTTTCAAATTTGTTTTATTTATATATATTTTTCAATGTTCATAAAACAAGGCTATATAAAAGGGGTGCGGGGGGCTACAGGTTAGTCGAAATGATATGTACATGTAGGCTCCCCGTCTTCCCTCTCATCAGCCCAGCTGCCTGCTTTCCCGTGCTCGTTAAGAGTCGCCTCTGAAGGAGCTCCTAAAGACTTTGAAAAATGAACGCTCATTTGAGAGGTTGTTCATTTGCACTGTTATGCAAATGAGGTGGCAATTAAGCAGTAGATCAGAGGAGCAGCGGCCATTTATAATGAACCAACGAGCACCATGACAGAGTCAGATGTTACCGGGGAGAGAGCTGGAGAAGCTAAGCCTGCATGTTGGGTGTTTGTGCCCGTCTGATTACACTAGCACTAACTCTGTAATCAAACACACAGATTCAGCGGTTATACTAAATAGTATTATAGCACAAATCTAGAGTACTGGTAAGTAGGTACTACAATGTACTCTCGAATTAGTTAAACTACTCAAACATAGCCTGCTTGAAACAAACTATACAGCCTGTAGAACAGGATTCCCCAAGTGGTTTTATTTGGCCCTCCAAGTTGTCTGAGCAAAAAGGTTGATGAATTTTCATTGTTGGACAGAAGACTAAAAACTAGAAGTCGACCGATTAATCGGCATGGCCGATTAATTGGGGCCGATTTCATAAGTCGGTAATCGGCATTTTTGGACGCCGATTATGGTCAGTTACATTGTAATCCACGAGGAGACTGCGTGGCAGGCTGACCACATGTTACGCGAGTGCAGCAAGGAGCCAAGGTAAGTTGCTAGCTAGCATTAAAATTATCTTAACATAATCACTAGTTAACTACACATGGTTGATGATATTACTAGTTTAACTAGCTTGTCCTGCGTTGCATATAATCAATGCGGTGCCTGTTAATTTATCATCGAATCACAGCCTACTTCGCCAAACGGGTGATGATTTAACAAAAAGCGCATTTGTGAAAAAAACAATCATTGCACCAATGTACCCAACCATGAACATCAATACCTTTATTAAAATCAATACACAAGTATATTTTTTTAAACCTGCATATTTAGTTCAAAGAAATTCATGTTAAGCAGGCAATATTAACTAGGGAAATTGTGTCACTTCTCTTCCGTTCAATGCAAGCAGAGTCAGGGTATATGCAGCAGTTTGGGCCGCCTGGCTCGTTGCGAACGGTGTGAAGACCATTTCTTCCTAACAAAGACCATAATCAATCTGCCAGAATTGTACATAATTATGACATAACATTGAAGATTGTGCAATGTAACAGCAATATTTAGACTTAGGGTTGCCACCCATTCAATATAATACGGAAGGGTTCCGTATTTCACTGAAAGAATAAACGTTTTGTTTTCGAAATGATCGTTTACGGATTTGACCATATTAATGACCTAAGGCTCATATTTCTGTGTGTTTATTATATGATAAGTCTGATTTGATAGAGCAGTCTGACTGAGCGGTGGTAGGCAGCAGCAGGCTCGTAAGCATTTATTCAAACAAGCACTTTCCTGCCTTTACCAGTAGCTCGTCGCAATGCTTGAAGCACAGCGCTGTTTATGACTTCAAGCCTATCAACTACCGAGATTAGCCTGGCAATACTATAGTGCCTATAAGAACATCCAATAGTCAAAAGGTATATGAAATACAAAATGGTATAGAGAGAAATAGTCCTATAATAACTACAACCTAAAACATCTTACCTGGGAATATTGAAGACTCATGTTAAAAGGAACCACCAGCTTTCTTTCATATGTTCTCGTGTTCTGATTAAGGAACTAAAACGGTAGCTTTTTTACATGGCACATATTGCACTTTTACTTTCTTCTCCAACACTGTTTTTGCATTATTTAAACCAAATTGAACACGTTTTTCTTTGAGACTAAATTGATTTTATTTATGTATTATATTAAGTTAAAATAAAAGCCTTCATCCAGTATTGTTGTAATTGTCATTATCACAAATATACATACAGAAATCGGCCGATTAATCGGTATCGGCTTTATTTGGTCCTCCAATAAATCAGTATCGGCGTAAAAAAAAAATAAAAAAAAAATCGGTCGACCTCTAGTAAAAACACTAGGAAATCAGCTCCAACTGATTTTAAATTTAGGAAATCTGTTCCAAAGTACTCCCATGCATAAGCGAGACACAAGCGATTGTATACAAAATGTAAGCAAGGTTTGAAATTGTTTTAGTCCAATTATATCCTTCTGGGCTTCTTGTGAAAATGTTTGTAATTATGTTCCGGCCTTCCGACCATCCTCTCAATTTATTTTTATTTCAAATTGGCCCGTCGCTGAATCTAGTTGATGATCCCTGACGCAGAGCGAGTTTTGTTCATGTGCATTTTTATATGAGTGTTGTGTTTACACCTTTGTGGGAGACTGCCAGATTAGAGTAGATTAACCAACAGGCTGTATCCAAAGCCTAAATCCAACGTGTCACCAATCGAATCTCCGTCTCAGGAGAACAACACAGCAGCTCCACAGGCTTACCAGGAGAAGGTGTCCTTAATACCGCCAATAACCCTCAACACACTACCTAATCCTGGGCAGTTTCCGTGACAGTCACACACACACGGAAGGCGCCGAGTTAGAGAACTATATCCAAGTGAGTGATGGCCTTTTTTCCACTTATGTCTAACAGGGGATCTGATCAAAAGTAATGCACTCTAAAAAGGCATGGTGTGTGTGTGTGTAAAACACATTCTCTCTGGGACTCCGGTTGGTGTGAAGGAGTTCTACAAGCTCTTAGCCTGGTCACAGATCTGTTTGTGTCATCTTGCCAACTCCTATGTTCATTGTCAGGCAAGACAGCACCAACATATATGGGACCAGGCTAGAAGGCTCCCTTCCATCAATTGTAATTAATCATTAATTAGTGGGGATTAGGGCACTGGGAGCTCCGACACTCCAACCGCCCGCCACTGCCACCTTTAATGCAATTCAGCTGAGGCCACATTTACATGTCTTTAATTAAGAGGACTGACAGTGGCTGCCTTTACAACAAGCTCCCCACTGAACAGGAGAGAGGGAGAAGAGAGACAAGCTGAGGGGTATTGGCTAAGAGCACTGGAACACAGGCATGGTTCCTCACATAGATCTGACCTCATACACTTGCATCTATGAATTTGAGAGTAGGTAGGCCTACATTTCTCCAGCGGTATCCCTCAGCTTTATAGAAAACCAAGTGGCGGGGCTACCTCGTTTCACATCGAGGAGAGGGCCTTTGAAGCATGAAACACACCGAGAATCTCACTGCACTTCAAAGTGCTATGGGATGGTAGCTAGCTAAGCGCACAGACGCAATGCACATAACACAATACTTCCTCCAAACTAGCTAACCACTGCAGCTAGTATTGACATAATTAAGTCACAATGGAATAGCTAGTTTCCATGTGACAGCTGCCTGTGTTAGCTGTCGCGTTAGTGCAGTGTCCTTAGCTAGCTAGCCATGTTGTGCTAGCTATCGAATATGCGAATGTTAGCTAGCTAGCTAAACATTTGGCAATGGGCTGGCACTGACAGTATGGGATTATGGAGAGTGAATTAAATGATTTCTTCGTCATCTTGCTAGGTAGTTATCTAGCTGTGGCTAGTTTCAACAAGGGCTTTCTACACAACAGCAACATTAGCGCAGATCGCTTGGAATCTATAGCATAAGCAATACGCACGGATATGTATTGCTAAACAACACTTCTGCCACCTAGTTTGGAGTATTTTAACAAAGGTGAGTGGCTGATGACTTCCAAGGTCTTTGCTGTGTGAACACAAAAGAGAGTGACTGTCGACACTGTTCAGAGGTGCAAAGTACTGTCGGAAGGCAAACGTTTGACAATCCTACCAGTATGTCTGGGCTTAAAAAATTAAAATATATAAAAGAAATGCTCAAAATCAAATCATTTCTGGGTAACAATCACAACAGCGTCGAGACGAGAGCCTTTAATTCGTGGAGGAATAAAACAACATGGGGGTTTGGTAACCACACCACAGGCCAGTCAGCCCACCTACCATTAGGCCCAACCAAGCCTGGGGTTGATCTTCCCTCCCCGGTCGGAGGGCTTGTATTGGGGGCCGGGGGGCGTCGCTGGGTGTCCGTCAGGTCCAGGGGTCTGTGTGATATTAGCCGTCTGCCAATCTGGCGTGGGGGAATGGACACAGTAATTACTACTGCTCTTAATGCCTCATCAATCTCTATCGCTCCTTCTCCCTTCCCTCTCCCTCTTTTTCATTCTCTTCATTCCGTGAAGGAACAAACAGATTGAGTGACAGTGACAAACGGAATGAAATCATCTGGGGTGTGTGAGTGACAATACCAGCTTGAATGTAAATGCGTCGATGCAATAAACAAAATAAAAATGTCCTTAGTCAGTAGAGAGTATGAGTCAGTCAAGGAGCTGTGTATACAAGTATCTGACTTGGTTATCCTCATTTGTCTATGTAGTTAATAGCATAGTCACGATACCAGAATGTTGACCTCGATACCAGGTTTAGTATCACGAGTCTCAATACCGAAAGGATACGCAATACCAAAAGTATACCACGGCAAAAATAATGTGTATTATCTTAAGTCAGAATAACCACAGGGCTTTATTTTTGAAAACAAACAATATGTTTATGGCAACGGCTCGGCCTCCGACCGCAAGGCACTACAGAGGGTAGCGTGTACGGCCCAGTACATCACCGGGGCCAAGCTTCTTGCCATCCAGGAACTCCATACCAGGCGGTGTCAGAGGAAGGACCTAAAAATTGTCAGTGACTCCAGCCATCCTAGCCATAGACTGTTCTCTCTGCTACCACACGGCAAGCGGTACCGGAGCGCCAAGTCTTGGTCCAAGAGGCTTCTAAACAGCTTCTACTCCCAAGCCATAAGACTCCTGAACACCTAATCAAATGGCTACCCAGACCATTTGCATTTCCCCCCCTTTATACGCCGCTGCTCCTCTCGGTTGTTATCATCTATGCATAGTCACTTTAATAACTACCTACATGTACAGATTAACTGGTGCCCCCGCATATTGACTCTGTACCGGTACCCCCTGTATATAGCCTCGCTATTGTTATTTTACTACTGCTCTTTAATTATGTTACTTCGAGTATTCTTCTTAAAACTGCATTGTTGGTTAAGTGCTTGTAAGTAAGCATTTCACAATAATGTCGGCGCATGTGACAAATAAAATGTGATTTGATAACTGTTAAAACAAATAAAGATATTCTATATTACACTTCAAAAATAAACCACCATATTAAATAACAGAATAATATATTGAAAATGTTCCTTCTGCAGAACCATGAGACTCAGAGCATACAAAATAATTGTACAGTTACATCTAAACTGTTCTAAAATTTTAATTTGACAGTGGTAATTTGCTCATCCAAGGCCATAATATTAGGTAAAATGACATGATTCATTACAGCTAAATAATTGTATGTATTCAATTAACAGTTTTAGTTCCAAAACATATAAAAACACTGAAGCTCATTTCTTAAGCTTCTATATTGCAATAGTCCCCACACACCATAGAAATACAATGGATTTTACACAGTATACTACGATTTCCAGAGTGCATTTCAATTGCCAGTGCTGCTGGCTGGCTAGTGGCTACTGCTAGCAAGCCCAGACAAACGCAAAGTAGTCTTAATATATTGTTATATAGCTAAGTTATGAGTGCATTTCACATTACTTTTGGGTTGTAATCATATTACAATGCTCACATGAATGTCATGCTGAATATGTATGTTCATGTCACCAACTAGGTTTCCATCCAATTGGCAACAGATTTTCATGAGAATGCTCTAGAAGCAGCATAAAGAAAATATGCACATTTTCCCACCAGTGGCGTTTCCACCAAAAAGACTTGTTGTGGATAAAAAAAAAACAGTGCTTGATGACCGTGCACACAAATTGTACTTTTTCCTCTTGAGTTTTCATTCACCAAATAAAAATCTTAAAACTCTCAATGTGTTTCCATTGCATTTCCAACTCTGCCGATAGCTTTGTTACAAAAACTGTTGCATTAAATAGCCTACTCTGGTCTTGGCACTTGCGCTCTGGCCAACAGTTTGCAGTTGAAGTTTTCGTTATAAAGAAGCCATGCGGTCTGTATTTTCTCTCTCCTCTCGCTTGCTTCTCAAAAGTGGCTTGCGCTTCGTCAGCCCCATGCATGCGCAAATGCAAGTAGTCTGGCTAGCTTACTACAGCCCCCTTGAGATTCAGACAAAGTACACAGACTCTATCCTCTCATTCCGTGCGACACATTTGACAGAAGTACCAAAAGTAACAAGTTCTAGTACCAAACCGTATTTCATGTTCTAAACTCAGCAAAAAAAAGACACGTCTTCTCACTGTCAACTGCGCTTATTTTCAGCAAACTTAATATGTGTAAATATTTGTATGAACATAAGACTCAACAACTGAGACAAATTGAACAAGTGCCACAGACATGTGACTAACAGAAATGGAATAAATGTGTCCCAGAAACAAAGGGCGGGGGTCAAAATCAAAAGTAACAGTCAATATCTAGTGTGGCCACCAGCTGCTTTAACCTCTCTAGGGTAGGGGGCCGTATTTGCACGGCCGGATAAAAAAAACGTACCCGATTTAATCTGGTTATTACTACTGCCCAGAAACTAGAATATGCATATAATTGTTTGATTTGGATAGAAAACACCCTAAAGTTTCTAAAACTGTTTGAATGGTGTCTGAGTATAACAGAACTCATATGGCAGGCAAAAACCTGAGAAGATTCCTTACAGGAAGTGCCCTCTCTGACCATTTCTTGGCCTTCTACACTCTCTTTATTGAAAACTGAGGATCTCTGCTGTAACGTGACACTTCCTACGGCTCCCATAGGCTCTCAGAAGGCGGCAAAACGTTGAATGATGACTTTGGAGCCCCTGGCTGAAAAACAGTAGTGCATTTGGATAGTGGTCAATCAGAGAACAATGAGACTGGGGGCGCATGCACGAGCCGACACCATGTATTTATTTTTCATCTTTGAACGAAAACAGGGTTTCCCGGTCGGAAAATTATCGCTTTTTTACGAGAAAAATCGCATAAAAATGGATTTTAAACAGCGGTTGACATGCTTCGAAGTACGGTAATGGAATATTTAGACATTTTTTGTCACGAAACGCGTCGTGCGTGTCACCCTTCGGATAGTGTCTTGAACACACGAACAAAACAGAGGATATTTGAACCAAACCAACATTTGTTATTGAAGTAGAAGTCCTGGGAGTGCATTCTGACGAAGAACAGCAAAGGTAATCCAATTTTTCTTATAGTAAATCTGAGTTTGGTGAGGGCCAAACTTGGTGGGTGTCAAAATAGCTAGCCCGTGATGGCGAGCTATCTACTCAGAATATTGCAAAATGTGCTTTTGCCGAAAAGCTATTTTAAAATCGGACATAGCGATTGCATAAAGGAGTTCTGTATCTATAATTCTTAAAATAATTGTGTTTTTTGTGAACGTTTATCGTGAGTAATTTAGTAAATTCACTGGAAGTTTGCGGTGGGTATGCTAGTTCTGAACGTCACATGCTAATGTAAAAAGCTGGTTTTTGATATAAATATGAAGTTGATTGAACAAAACATGCATGTATTGTATAACATAATGTCCTAGGAGTGTCATCTGATGAAGATCAAAGGTTAGTGCTGCATTTAGCTGTGGTTTTGTTTTTTGTGACATTATATGCTAGCTTGAAAAATAGGTGTCTGATTATTTCTGGCTGGGTACTCTGCTGACATAATCTAATGTTTTGCTTTCGTTGTAAAGCCTTTTTGAAATCGGACAGTGTGGTTAGATAAAGGAGAGTCTTGTCTTTAAAATGGTGTAAAATAGTCATATGTTTGAAAAATGGAAGTTTTCGGATTTTCGAGGAGTTTGTATTTCGCGCCACGCCTATCATTGGATATTGGAGCAGGTGTTCCGCTAGCGGAACGTCTAGATGTAAGAGGTTAATTAAGTAATGCAGTGCATCTCCTCCTCATGGACTGCAGCAGATTTGCCTATTCTTGCTGTGAGATGTTACCCCACTCTTCCACCAAAGCACCTGCAAGTTCCCAGACATTTCTGGGGGGTATGGCCCTAGCCCTCACCCTCCGACCCAACAGGTCCCAGACGTGCTCAATGGGATTGAGATCCGGGCTCGTCGCTGTCTTGCAGGAAATCATACACAGAACGAGCAGTATGGCTGGTGGCATTTTCATGTCAAGATGAGCCTGCAGGAAGGGTACCACATGAGGAAAGAGGATGTCTTCCCTGTAACGCACAGCGTTGAGATTTCCTGCAATGCCAGCAAGCTCAGTCCGATGATGCTGTGACACACCGCCACAGACCATGATGGACCCTCCACCTCCAAATCGATCCCGCTCCAGAGTACAGTCCTCGGTGTAATGCTCATTCCTTCGACGATAAACCGAATCTGACCATCACCCCTGGTGAGACAAAAACGTGACTCGTCAGTGAAGAGCACTTCTTGCCAGTCCTGTCTGGTCCAGCGACGGTGGGTTTGTGCCCATAGCCGATGTTGTTGCTGGTGATGTCTGGTGAGGACCTGCCTTACAACAGGCCTACAAGTCCTCAGTCCAGCCTCTCTCAGCCCATTGCGGACAGTCTGAGCACTGATGGAGGGATTGTTCATTCCTGGTGTAACTCGGGCAGTTGTTGTTGCCATCCTGTATCTGTCCCACAGGTGTGATGTTCGGCTGTACCGATCCTGTGCAGGTGTTTTTACACATGGTCTGCCACTGCGAGGACGATCAGCTGTCCACCCCGTCTCCCTGTAGCGATGTCTTACGCGTCTCACAGTACGGACATTGCAATTTATTGCCCTGGCCACATCTGCAGTCCTCATGCCTCCTTGCAGCATGCCTAAGGCACGTTCACACAGATGAGCAAGGACCCTGGGCATCTTTCTTTTGGTGTTTTTCAGAGTCAGTAGAAAGGCCTCTTTAGTGTCCTAAGTTTCCATAACTGTGACCTTAATTGCCTACTGTCTGTAAGCTGGTAAGTGTCTTAACGACTGTTCCACATGTTGATTAATTGTTTATGGTTCATTGAAAAAGCATGGGAAACAGTGTTTAAACCCTTTACAATGAAGATCTGTGAAGTTATTTGGATTTTTACGAATTATCTTATAAAGACAGGGTCCTGAAAAAGGGCCGTTTCTTTTTTTTGCTGAGTTTAGTATCGAAAAAGTACAGTTTCAGTATACTGTGCAACACTAGTTGTTATCCTTGACAACTGAACCTAAGCAGGCTATCATTTACAAACCAAGTTGAGAATAATTTTGTTCTACATTCAGTCAACGAGCTTCATCCCAGTGGTCCTAACGCATTGTAAATGGTATGTGTTTCTCTTTTGTCCTAAGTGGCATACTGTACATTGCATATAGGAATTTCCCTTTACCCAAACTTTGGGCTCGGCCTGCTCTTCAGCCAACAGACGCCGCAGGACTTAACCTCATAAAAAAAGGCATTAAAAGTCTGAGGTTTCTCCAACAACTCGTTAAGTTTTACAGCTAGGTTCAAATGAAGCTCTTTGAAAAATAATAATAATTAAAAGGGCTTAATTAGCCATGTGATTCACTGGATGGCAGGGCTGATGGCTCTAGTCGGTACTACAGCAGAGCCAGGACCAATGCTATGTGTGTGTCTGAAATTGTACCCCATTTAAACCAAGTGCACTACTTTTGACCAGGGCAGGTCAAAAAGGGTGCATTTTCAGATACAGCCCTACTAGACAAGCGTTTCTCAACCTTTTCTGTACTTGACATGGCAAGATGGGTGTTTTGCTCCTTGGATAACTTTTTACAATAAATCTAGGCCTAACTTTTGAAAGCCGACTAAATCAGTCAGTGAACTAGCTCAAGCAGCATCGTCCCAAGTAACAGTTGCAGTCCACAGACTGGAGGTTGACAAACACTGATCTAGAACAGTCAAGGATGTCTACGGTCAGAGACATTCAATATTTAACTGTGTTGTCTTTTACGGTTCAGTTGGTAGGGCCTGGCGCTTGCAACACAAGGATTGTGGGTTCATTTCCAGGGCCACCCATACGTAACATTTTTGCACACATTACTAAGTCGCTTTATATAAAGTCAGCTGCAAAACGGCATATATTATTGATTGTAACAATAACTAGGTTAATTTCAGTTAAGAATTACAGCTTATTGCCTTTCTTTTTAATAAACAACCAATAAAAAGCAAACGGCTTCATCTGGAGGCTGAAAAACAACATGGCTGTTGGTTTTAAGTGGGTTGAAGTCGATTCCAAAACCCTGGCTTGTACCTCCTATTTCAAGAAACAGGCCTAAAAACAGACGGGCTTGAGGTTTACATGTTCCGTCATTAAAACGTTCTACAACGCTGGCTCAAAACCTAATGCTGGTTCAGCCAGACTGCTATGCAGGCTCATTCAGTAGAGCATGGTGCTTGCAACGCCAAGGGACGAGGGTTTGATTCCAGCTGACCCATATGTAAAAAATGGATGCCTGCATGACTATGTCGCTTTGGATGAAAGCCTCTGCTAAATGGTATATTATTAACCAGGAAAAACAGTGCAGAGAGAGGATGGAGGAAGATGTGTACCAGTGTCATATCGAGAGAGACAGAAAAGGCAGGAGAGCAGAATCCACGCAAGCAAACTAGGATTAAAAAGTAACAGCAGGAGCTTTTGGCAAAACTTTCCCCATTGCACCAGTAGCTATTTTTAATGCCAATGCCCAGGAGAGAGAGAAGGAACAGAACAGGCCGTCAACCCAGAGTGGAAGCAAAGGAATTGTCTCTTCAACTTTGATCAATTCATAATTCCTCTCTCCTTCTCCCATGGCTTTTAATTTGTTTCAGAGTGAATCGTCAACAAAAGATTAGAATTTTTTTTTGTTGTTGCTCAGATGAAGGTAATATTTAACGTGAGAGAAAGAAAGAGGGATAGAGAGAGAGACAAGAGGAGAGGGGTGGAGAGCAAAAGACAAACAGAAAAAGAAGCGAGAAAGAGAGCGAGAGACTGTGCTGGTGAAGGGGGAGAGGAGGGGGGTCCTGGCATTTTGAGCAGAACATTTCCTTAACAATGAAAACAATCTACCCAACTGCAGCACTCAGAGGAATTCACCTCCCCTCCCCCACTCCCTCTACCCCCCCCCCCCCCCCCCCCCCACCAACATTACCATATCAAAGCCCGGAGTTCAGAGCAAGTCTTCTCTTTCAAGAATGGGAGCGAGGCGAAGGGAGAGAAGGAGGGGGAGAGGACAAGACCGAAGCAGCAGGAGTAGACCAGAGCACTGAGTTTGCTTTTATCCCTGCTGTTCAGTGTGTGTGTGTGTGTGTGTGAGTGCCTGTGTGTAAAGACTGCAGAAAATCTAGTAGAGATACTAGAGGACTACTGATTGGGGCCTTCCATAGGCTGCAGCAGAGAGAGAGAGAGAGAGAGAGAGAGACCTACGCCTTCACTATATAGAAACACTAAAACAGTAAAGAAATATGCTAAGCAAAAAGAAAGAACAGGTATCAGCAGAAATCAGCTCAATGTAATTTAGGCTTTGGTGGTATACCGTATACCGGGGTATTTGGAAATAGACAGGGCTTAGACTGCTTAAAAATCCTTCTTTAACCAGTCTCCTCTCCTTCAATCTACCCTGAACAGCCTGACAGTATTTTTTCAATACTGTCAAAACTATTACTTTTTTTGTAGCTACTTTCAGTAAATAACAGCAGTCAACTTGTGCTATACGTTAGGAGTTAAATTAGATTGTGTTCTTCAATTCATACATTTTTCATTGTGAAAAATGCAGATAGTACCCGGTCACGTGGTGCTTGTTTACAAGCACGGCAGGCCCATTAGGCAGGATTAAGTGGCCACCTATGGCGCTAGATTGACGAGGGTGGGATTTTCCTGAGCTAAAACTGACCAAGACGCACCGCCAACACAACAATGTTTTTTACATTTTATTTAAACTAGGCAAGTCAGTTAAGAACAAATTCTTATTTACAATGACGGCCTACCGGGGAACAGTGGGTTAACGGCCTTGTTCAGGGGCAGAACGACAGATTTTTACCTTGTCAGCTCAGGGATTCGATCCAGCAACCTTTGGTTATTGGCCCAACGCACTAGAATACCTGCCCCCCCGACTGCGGCCCTAAAACAATGACAATTTCTCTAAACCAGTGGCATAACGGCTTTAGGTGAGCGTTGATGATACACATGGGCGCAAAATATCCTCTTAAGGATCGCACCCATTTTAGCCTAAAATGACATACCCAAGTCTAACTGCCTGTAGCTCCGGACCTGAAGCAAGGATATGCATATTCTTGATACCATTTGAAAGGAAACACTTTGAAGTTTGTGGAAATGTGAAATTAATGTAGGAGAATAACACATTAGATCTGGTAAAAGATAATGCAAACAAAAAAAACATGCGATTTCAAAGAATAGAAATAAAATGGGAGTTTCATCATCTTTGAAATGCAAGAGAACGGCCATAACGTAATATTGCAGTTTAGGAGCAGTTTAGCTCAAGCGTTCCGGTATAGACACACAGATCCC
Source organism: Salmo salar (assembly GCF_965601325.2). NCBI lineage: Eukaryota > Metazoa > Chordata > Actinopteri > Salmoniformes > Salmonidae > Salmo > Salmo salar. The sequence continues at coordinate 55,997,074 of NC_138293.1, forward strand.
ATAGAGGATATTTTGCTTGTCCATTCCCAGCGCAGCGGTCTAAGGCACTGCATCACAGTGCTAGAGGCGACACTACAGACCCGGGTTCGATCCCGGGCTGTATCACCACCGGCCATGATCAGGAGTCCCATATGGCAGCGCACAATTGTCCCAGCGTCGTCCGGGTTAGGGGAGGGTTTGGCCGGGGTAGGCCGTCATTGTAAATAATAGTTTGTTTTTAACTGACTGGCCTAGTTAAATAAAAAATAAAAAATGTAAGTCCTCTGATGCTTTGTTGATAGATAAAAAAAAAAGTAAAAAATATTGACTCAATTTGGCATGAGGGTCTGCTATACAAATTGATGGAAAGCGGTGTTGGAGGGAAACATACGTCATTATAAAATCCATGTACACAAACAAGTGTGCAGAGCCCCAGGACACATTGGAAAGAATCAACAACACAAAAGGCCCTAAACAGAGAATACACAGTAGCAGAATACCTGACCACTCACTGACCCAAAATGAAGGAAAGCGTTGACTATGTACAGACTCAGTGAGCATGCATCTGCTACCGAGAGAGGCATCTATAGGTCGACCTCTCAAGAGAAGACAGGCTATGTGCCCTCTGCCACAAAATGAGGTGGAAGCCCAGCTGCACTTCCTAACCTCCTGCCAAATGTATGACCAGAGACACATATTTCAGATTAAACACAAACAATTTGAAAAACAAAAAAACTATATATATATATATATTTTAGGTGAAATACCATTGTGTACAACCACAGCAGCAAGATGTGTAACCTGTTGCCACAAGAAAAGGGCAACCAGTGGAGAACACCATTGTAAATACAACCTACATTAAATCGGTTTGATTTTCTCTTTCCTACTTCAACTACTTGCACATTGTAACATTTGAAATGTCTATTCTTTTAACTTTATTGAGTGTCATGTTGACTGTTCATTTCTGATTGTTCATTTCCCTTGTTTATTGTCTATTTAACTTGCCATGGCAATGTAAACATATTTCCCATGCCAATAAAGCCCTATGAATTGGGAGAGATGGAGAGAGATAGAGAGAGAGAGCGAGGGACACAGAGCAGGAGGAAGGGATGCTTTCTATTGACATTCCAGAGGCACATCATGGAGCCTGCAGGGGGTCTTGTGGAGATGCAGGGAACAGGGAAATGGCAGAGCAGGTAGGCATATACGCAGCTGGTAGGAAGAGGGGCACTAAATACAGAATAGTCAGCAGACTGGGGCAGTGGTGAAGATGATAGACAATAGCATTGGCCTACATACAACCACAGGTACTGTAACACTAACAAGCTGCTTTGTATGGACGCAAGTAAACTGAACAAAACTATCAACGCAACATGTAAAGTGTTGGTCCCATGTTTCATGAGCTGAAATAGAAGATCCCAGACATATTCCATATGCACAAAAAGCTCATTTCTTTACATCCCTGCTAGTGAGCATTTCTCCTTTGCGAAGATAATCCATCCACCTGACAGGTGTGGCATATCAAGAAGCTGATTGAAGAGCATGATTACACAGCTGCACCCTGTGCTGGGGACAATAAAAAGGCCACCTGAAAACGTGCAGTTTTGTCACAACGCCACAGACGTCTCAAGCTGAGGGTGCGTGCAATTGTCATGCTGACTGCAAGAATGTCCACCAGAGCTGTTGCCAGAGAATTTAATGTTAATTTTTCTACCAAAAGCCGCCGCCAACTTTGTTTTAGGGAATTTGGCATTACGTCCAACTCGCATCTACTGCAGACCACGTGTAACCACGCTAGCCAACAACCTTCACATCCGGCTGATGAAACTGTGGGTTCGCACAACCAAATCATTTCTGTCAAAACAAAACGTCTCAGGGAAGCTCATTTGCGTGTGCGTCGTCCCCACCGGGGTCTTGACCTGACTAGAGAAGAGAAGAGAAGTGAGAGAAGAGAAGTGTGCTCTGCAGGGATGAATCCCGGTTGCAACTGTACCAGGCAGGTGGCAGACAGTGTGATTGGCGTCGTGTGAGTGAGCGGTTGGCTGATGTCAACATTGTGAACACAGTGCCCCATCGTGGCCGGTGGGGTTATGGTATAGACAGGCTTAAGATACGGACCACGAACACAATTGCATTTTATTGATGCCAATTTGAATGCACAGAGATACCGTGACGAGCTCCTGAGGCCCATTGTCGTGCCATTCAACTGCCGCCATCACCTCATGTTTCAGCATGATAATGCACAGCCCCATGTCGCAAAGATCTGTACACAATTCCTGGAAGCTGAAAATGTCCCAGTTCTTCCATTGCCTTCATACTCACCAGGCATGTCACCCAATGAGCATGTTTGGGATGCTCTGGATCAATGTGTATGACAGCGTGTTCCAGGTCCCGCAAATATCTAGCAGCCATTGAAGAGGAGTGGGACAACATTCCACAATCAACAGCCTGATCAACTTTATGCGAGTAGATATGTCGCACTGCATGAGGCAAATGGTGGTCACACCAGATACTGACTGGTTTTCTGATCCACGCCCCTACCTGTTTTTTTAAAGGCATCTGTGACCAACCAATGCATATCTGCATTCCCAGGCATGGGAAATCCATAGATTAGAGCCTAATTTATTTATTTAAATCAACTGTTTTCCTTATATGAACTCAGTAAAATCTTTGAAATTGTTGCATTTAGATATTTCGTTCAGTGTATTTCATGTAATAACCACAGCAAAGCTGAAGGTGACATCCAAGCCAAACTGATATAACCTGTAACTCCCACCACCTCCATTCCATCCACACATTTTCAGGCCTCTCTCCACTAGAAGGCTTAATGTGAAAAATCGAAGTGAATGGCATTAAGGTAAATAAGGCCACTAGTTGCCTGGGCAACAGTCTATCCCCTCACCCATTCAAGCCTACCCTTTACTCTGGTCCTATCAGGAGAGAGCAATAATGCACTACTGACAGGTCACCACAACAGGCGGCAGTGCAACAGCACTTTCAAACTGTATTGCTAAAGGAGAGGGAAGAGTGGGGAGCGAGACAAAGGGGAGAGGGGAGGAGGAGAGGAGAGAGCAGAGGAGGATGGGGCGTAATTTAAGGCAGGGAGAGGAGAGAATCCATGAAAAGGAGAGGTAAAAGAGTGGAGAGAAAGAAGGAGGGCAGGTAGCTGTAAAGCCCAGCCCATCTCCTCCCACGCTAGCCACCACAGCCATCAATCTGCCATCCATCCATCCACTCCTGAGCTGGCCTCCTCCTTTGAACCATGCCAGAGAGAGAGCTGCCCGCTAGCTAGCTGACTGAAATAGCTAATAAGATAGGAACGGAGAACTTTTCAATGAGAGCCATGGCTGGTCTGGAAAAGCTATACTACATGACCAATAGTGTGGACACCTGCTCGGTGAACATCTCATTCCAAAATCCTGGGCATTAATATGGAGTTGGTCCCCCGTTTGCTGCTATAACATCCTGCACTCTTCTGGGATGGCTTTCCACTAGATTTTGGAACATTGCTGCGGGGACTTGCTTCCATTCGGCCACAAGAGGATTAGTGAGGTCGGGCACTGCTGTTGGGCGATTAGGCCTGGCTCGCAGTCAGCGTTCCAACTCATCCCAAAGGTTTTCGATGGGGTTGAGGTCAGGGCTCTGTGCAGGCCAGTCAAGTTCTTCCACACCGATCAACAAACCATTTCTATATGGACCTCGCTTTGTGCACAGAGGCATTGTCATGCTAAAACAGGAAAGGGCCTTCCCCAAACTGTTGCCACAATGTTGGAAGCACAGAATCGTCTAGAATGTCATTGTATGCTGTAGCGTTAAGATTTCCCTTCACTGGAACTAAGGGGACTAGCCCGAATCATGAAAAGAAACACACAAAAAACAGCCCCAGACCATTATTCCTCCTCCAAACTTTACAGTTGGCAATATGCATTGGGGCAGGTAGCGTTCTTCTGGCATCCGCCGAACCCAGATTTCTCTGTCGGACTGCCAGATCGTGAAGCGTGATTCATCCCTCCAGAGAACGTGTTTCCACTACTCCAGAGTCCAATGGCGGCGAACTTTACACCACTCTGGCCAACGCTTGGCATTGCGCACGGTGATCTTAGGCTTGTGTGCGCGGCTGCTCGGCCATGGAAATCCATGAAGCTCCCGACGAACAGTACTTGTGCTGACATTGCTTCCAGAGGAAGTTTGGATCTCGCTACTAAGTGTTGCAACCGAGGACAAATTATTTTTACGCGCTACATGCTTCAGAACTGGGCGGTCCTGTTCTGTGAGATTGTGTGGCTTACCACTTCGTGGCCGAGCAGTTGTTGTTCCTAGACATTTCCACTTCCCAATAACAGCACTTACAGTTAACCAGGGCAGAAAGTTTATGAACTGACTTGTTGGAAAAGTGCCATCCTATGACGGTGCCACATTGAAAGTCACTAAGCTCTTCAGTAAGGCAATTCTACTGCCAATGTTTGTCTGTGGAGATTGCATGGCTGCGTGCTCAATTGTATACACCCGTCAGCAACGGGCGTGGCTCAAATAGCCGAATCCACTCATTTGAAGGGGTGTCCACATACACTATACAAAAGGATGGTCACAGATCCTTTCCCTGCCCTTTAACCTCTCTGGGCTAGGCGGGACGAATTCGTCCCACCTACGTAACAGCCACTTGCAGCCTGTGGCGCGATTTTCAAAACCTTAAAAATCCTATTACTTCAATTTCTCAAACATATGACTATTTTACAGCTATTTAAAGACAAGACTCTCGTTAATCTAACCACACTGTCCGATTTCAAAAAGGCTTTACAACGAAAGCAAAACATTAGATTATGTCAGCAGAGTACCAAGCCAGAAATAATCAGACACCCATTTTTCAAGCCAGCATATAATGTCACCAAAACCCAGAAGACAGCTAAATGCAGCACTCACCTTTGATGATCTTCATCAGATGACAACCCTAGGACATTATGTTATACAATACATGCATGTTTTGTTCAATCAAGTTCATATTTATATCAAAAACCAGCTTTTTACATTAGCATGTGACGTTCAGAACTAGCATACCCGGGGAATTCGCTAACATTTTACTATATTACTCACGATAAACGTTCACAAAAAGCATAACAATTATTTTAAGAATTATAGATACAGACCTCCTCTATGCACTCGATATGTCCGATTTTAAAATCGCTTTTTGGTGAAAGCACATTTTGCAATATTCTAAGTACATAGCCCAGGCATCACGGGCTCGCTATTTAGACACCCGGCAAGTTTAGCACTCACCATAATCATATTTACTATTTACTATTATAAAAGTTTCATTACCTTTTGTTGTCTTCGTCAGAATGCACACCCAGGACTGCTACTTCAATAACAAATGTTGGTTTGGTCCAAAATAATCCATCGTTATATCCGAATAGCGGCGTTTTGTTCGTGCGTTCCAGACACTATCCGAAATGGTAAAGAAGTGTTGCACGCATGGCGCAATTCCTGACAATAAAATTCTAAATATTCCATTACCGTACTTCGAAGCATGTCAACCGCTGTTTAAAATCAATTTTTACGCCATTTTTCTCGTAGAAAAGCGATAATATTCCGACAGGGAATCTCCTTTTCGGCAAACAGAGGAAAAAAATCACAAAGGCGGGGGCGGTCGGGTCACGCGCATAAGCCCAGTGTCCCTTGATCGGCCACTTGAGAAAGGCGATAATGTGTTTCAGCCTGGGGCTGGAATGACGACATTCTGTTTTTTCCCGGGCTCTGAGCGCCTATGGACGACGTAGGAAGTGTCACGTTAGAGCAGAGATCCTTAGTAAAAGATAGAGATGGAAAAGAAGTTCAAGAAATGGTCAGACAGGCCACTTCCTGTAAAGGAATCTCTCAGGTTTTGACCTGCCATTTGAGTTCTGTTATACTCACAGACACCATTCAAACAGTTTTAGAAACGTTAGGGTGTTTTCTATCCATATGTAATAAGTATATGCATATTCTAGTTACTGGGTAGGAGTGGTAACCAGATTAAATCGGGTATGTTTTTTATCCAGCCGTGTCAATACTGCCCCCTAGCCCTAACAGGTTAAACCACTGAAATTGCTCCCAGACAAGGAAAGTGTAGTCCACATTGATGAGATTAGCGCGATCGCTTCCAGCAGGTTAAGATCACCTCAGCATAACAAAACAACCATCTAAATTTCCTTTCGAACCTCAGCTACCAAATCAACCAATACAGTGTTATCTGAGGTATCAATTGGTAATGAACCAGGTGCCAAGGGAGCCATTAACGAACCAATAGAGGCACCCATAGGGCCTATGTCCGAAACAAACAACCTGGAAATACAGCTCGTGCTTACGCCAATCCAATGCTTTGAAACGTGTGGGGTGGGTAAGATATCATTTTATTGTCTGTTTTCACAGAAATGTGTGTTTGCGTTATAAAACAACTCCTATTGAGTGCACATTTCAATAGAAATGGTAGCGAACTGGGATTCAGGCAGACTGGGATGAGAGTTGAGAACAAAAAAGGGAAGTGGAGACTCACCCGTCTTCTCTTTGATCTCACACAGAACGCTGAAGAGGGCGGGCTTCATTCTGTGACAGTTCAGGGCGTGTTTCCTGCCGGCGAGAAAGGAGAGAGCGAGGGGGGAGAAGAGAGAGAGAGCGGGTTGGAGGTAAGATTAGGAGATGCAGGTACATCTTCTAGTCATTTCATAGCATGTGCCGTTCCATGGAAAAGCGAGCGAGATTGGATTCGATGAGGTTTGTCCATCCAGCGTTGATCTAGTAGAGCAAGGTTCTGTATTAGCGGATTTCTAAAAGCTAATATAAACAAAAATACAAAAAAGGAAAACAGTTGTATTATCACAGGAATTAAACAAAGAAACGATACCACAATTACTAGATTTTAATGCCAGTTTCTACATCTGGGTTACAAGCTCTGATACTAATGAATGACAAAGATATAGGTCTAGAATACACTCACAGTTTCACATTGACTTTAATATCTTGGTCCCCCATAGCACAGTAATAAAGTTCCCTCCCAAGCCATGCTACTTTTGTACCCGCACAGCAATTTTTTGGTGATAGCATACTCTGCTGAACACCCACTCAGCGACACTTGACTTTTAATTATATTACAAACTCTCAATTAGAATATTCAATTAAAACAAACTAATGGGCCATGCTCCATCACTGCTTAGTGCTCGCTCACATGCGCACAAACTGTACAGCAGTGGTAGTCAGGGCCTTATTACTGACGGGCACGCAGGGCATGTGCCCTGGGGCCCCGACCTCCAGGGCCCCCCCCAACAAAATTATTATTAATATTTCCGGAGGCAGGCCCCCCCCCCCCCCCCCCAAAAAGAAAGAAATAAAAAATAAAACTTAGTTAGGGACCCAAAACTACTCAGCATATGAACGCATCATAAGCCACGCCAAAATGTGTACAATAGTAGGAAATTTGCTTTAAAATGGCAAAATTCTCTTTCAACCTCATGGCAAAATGAGTAGAATAGCAGGATTAGCAGAATAGCAGCTGCATGCTGCTCTCAGGAACTTAAATGGTGGCTTGTGAAAATTCATTTTTTAGCAGGGGGTCCCTTGCCCAGGGGCTCATAATATTTAAGAGGCCTTGACATTAAAGTCTGAAAATCCCTGTACACACACACACAGAAACATGACTCACATATTCCTCATTGCTCTGATCTGTGCAGCTTCAGTGAAGAGCTTAATATTGAGCCCTTCCAGAGTGTCATGTCCCTAGAGCTGTGGTCCTCATCTGAAGAGAACCTTTATGGATTTTTTTTCTCTCTCATCTACGCCTATTTATAAACCACAAAACATCTCATTTTCAAAACGTATGAAATACATTGGGAGATCATGTGCTGAAATACACGACAGCTGAAACGTACATTCAAGGATTTGATGGATAACAAAATAAATAAACCACCAAATAATACAGGTTAAAAATAATACTACCCAAAAGGGGAGATGGGCAAAGGTAAAAAAGGTGTTCAACTGAAACTGTTTTGAAACGTACCCAACACAGGCATCGGAGGGAGAATGAAAACAACAGATGAATATGAGTGGGCAACACCTAACCTCAACTCCACTTGTGTCCATGTAGGATGCCGAACCTAGGCTATATCATATTGGGAAATGCGTGAGTATTTATATGCTGACAGGAAGTGTACATTGATGCGTCTGCCAATAACGAGGGGATCGCTCGTTACGTTACTCCTTCGAGGGAGCGCATAATTGTGTCGGTCTTAATTCTATTTAACCTTTATTTACACAAGTTTGTCTCCCCTGAGCTAACATTTCTGAGAGCTGCTCAGGTAAAAACGTATTTTTTAGTTGAAAATCACTGCTGGATTTGAGTGGGAGAGGGGCCATGGAGGGAGGTGGGGGTTGGGGGGGGGGGGTATGAGCAGGAGCAGGTGTGGCGCTCGTGCTTTCATGGGGCATGCGGTCGGTCCTGTGGGTCCGGTAGACCTGTACACACTACTGACCTGTGCTGGAAGTTGAGCGGCAGGCCACCCCCTGCCGTGCCCCCCCCAGCTTCCCCTCCCTCTGCGGGGTCATCTGATCCGCCCCAGTGCGCCGGCGACTCCTCTGGCCAGCATCTGGACATGGGGTAACAGGGGGGAGAGGGTGAGGAGGCGTCCTATCCGCTACCACCCAGATAGGAAAACATTAGCCGTCCTATCACACTAGGTCAGACCCGGTACGTAGTGCCCTAGCAGGGCACTGTGTTGTCCATCTCATCGGTTCTCTCCTGCCACCCGGCCCAGACAGTAACACCCCACCCTCCAGGTCAGTACAAGGGCTTTGTATGTATGCAAGGGGCCCCACAGGTGACATGCATGACCTAGGTAGGCTACATTTGATGGCGTGTGTGTGCGCAGAGATATGCCAATCAAAGCGGCAGTCACCTCGTTTGGCCCTCTCGTCTCGAGTGATAGGAGAGCATTTAGTCAAAATCAAAAGCAAACAATTTTATCAGAATTGAATAGGCCTTTATCAGACCATCCAAATCACGGACTGGACTAATCCATGATGGGCTGTATCACGTCCAAGTCGAAAATCAACCGTCCATCGACTTCTTTCTCCATCTTGCTGCTGTATGGAAATAAGTGATTGACTGTCATCCCTGGCAAGTTTTCAAATGTATACTGTGTGTATATGTATTTTTGTTAAACTTTCAAACAAAAATAAATCAATCTAGCCTACCTCTGCTGAGAGAAACGACTAGTGAGTAATTTCACTGATCTAGAGCATCTCATGTCTTCAGACCTGCATATACAACTAATTAGGGTCGTCACGATACTCAGAGGTACCGTTACAACGACACCTAACAGGCTTTATCTGCTGCCTAAGAGTTTCTGACTCCATCCTCAGATGAGAAGGCCGAACACACGAAAACAACAGGAAGTACTAAAGGAGCAGGACTGCTAGGAGAAGGAAAAAGAAGGAAAAAGGAGAAGAAAAAAAAAGAATAAAGTGCTCAACTCTGAACATCTCTCAGACACTATAGCACAACAGCCATCTAGAAACACACACAGAACCACAATCGCACACACCATATAGAAAGAAAAAGAGGTCTTTAACATTGTAAACACACTAACATTATTTCCGGCCTTATTTTTTTTGTTCTTCTTGAACACGTAGTATTTCAGTTCGTTAATTACATCTTCAAAGTTACACCCTTAACAGTGAAGGCAATATCCTTGAGTTTATCAGAATCGTCATAAGCTGCGTGTAGCGTCCAGCACCCCCCCCCAATTCTCATTAATAGAAACTAGATTTTCGGACAGCTGCACTCCCGTACACATTACAGGAGAATTGATTGCACCCCGTGCAAAATGAAAAGGATGCACACCACCAGGACGGGAGGGAGTGAATTAATTAAGAGAACCAGGTGGTCAAATGTGGGGTGGAAAATCACTAGCTAATGACACATCACAGACACTGGCCACAGCCTCGTATTGGGACAGCCGCGTCTTTTGTTCACAATTCTGACGCCCCCCCCCCCCCCCCCCAGCTGACCTACAGCTCCTTGGAGCCACATGGCATATGAATATGGGTAATTTGCTTATTGTCATGCACGCACACACCAAGAGTTGTGATATGCAAACATATATTCTGCATACATTAACAATTGAAGTGAGAGACCTAAAATATTAATGATTGCTCTGTCAAAACACAAGTGACTGATTAACTTGTCCTATACCTACACCACGCCGTTAGATTTCCATAACCATGTTGATGTGTCATATCAGATATGGCACTGCGAATCATTTTTACAAGCCCACACAAGTGAAGTCCCTCCAACATTTTAACTAACGGCCATTTGAATTTGAAAAGCTCATCACCGACAGCGACGGCTCAATTAAAGGAGGCCTGATTATCTATGCTAATGACAATGTAGGAGATTAATCAAGTGTATTTATGTGTGTCCAAACTGGCACCCTATTCCCTATATATAGTGCACAACGTAAAAAGTAGTGCACAATAGAGGGAATACGGTGCGATTTGGGACACATCCATAATGGTATTTGCTATTTGGGACCTTTGGGACGTCCTTACACCCCACCATGGAAGTAGAAATGTACAATGGCTAAGGTAAGAGTTAACATAACCCAGGTAATATTGTTTGCCCTGGCTATCCAACAACCTAGGAACTAATCAGATGGGCTATCTGCATAAGTGTACATCAAAATATGAACTCGGACACAGATGCCACTATGTCTGAAAATCACAATGCAATGAGAGCTGTTCTAATCTTGAGCTGTAAAACACAGGGCTATGGCTAGCCCAATAAGAGACTAAAGGAGCCTAACATTAGTCCTTATAGTCCAAAGACCTTACATATTCTGTTCAGAGGAGAATTGGCTCTGCCAGCCAAAAACAGCCAAATACTCCCATCTAAACGTGAATGGATTCTCAATTGCGGTATAGTTCTAGAAACATAAAGCCCTCTTTAATATCAAAATAATTTCACAAATGCAAAACATACACTGCTTTAACCGGTTTTAACACAGTTGCAGCAGACAGTATTTTTCAGTAACACTTTTGTGCGGTGTCTTTTCCGTTTACACACAGGTGTTTGGAGACGCTGATAGCCAATTGTCACAGGTAGTCGACTGTCTTCTGTAAAACAAGCGCTTTAACATGGAAATATGGCCATGCGGGAACCCTAAACCCCTATAAAAAGGTGTGTAGTAATTTAACCTTTTGTTTTTTGAAAATTATTTCTCGCTGATATGAAAGATATGTTCATTATGTTTCCAAACCTGTACTACAAATTATGCATGTTAACGTTTAGCATAAGCAGTGGGGCTCTTAACACAACTCTCCCGTCCAAAAGATACTCACAAGGCATTAAAGGTGGTTTGCGTCTATGAATGGGCTAAGCCAGGGGTGTCAAACTCCTGGCATTCTGTTTTCAATGAAGTCCGTCCGGAGAGCTGCACTGAAAATGTGTTATATTTCCTTTCCTTCCAAATTTGCAAAAAATATATATATTTTGGGGGAATTTGACACTCCCTGACTGTTCAGCTTTTATTTTTGTTGTTGGACACAGTCAAGAAACTGTATGAATGTCGGTCTATCATTTCTACACAGTTAAGATTTTGTTTTAGTAATTTAAAGTATTTTCACTTCGTTTCTCCACACAAAAATATAAAATTACTTTACTTAAACCACCCGCAAGATTGGACCCCCTCGCGGGCCGAATCCGGCCCCTGGGCCGTATGTTTGGCACCTCTGGGCTAGGCTATAGCATACAGCAATATTCTGTGCGTCTGTGTGGGGAGCCTGCTTCTTTTTTTCGTGTAACGTTTGCCAACCATTAAATTATTTGTCAAATAATGATATCTTCTGTTGTTGACAAACCACAAGTGACTGAATAAAGCAGCGTGCATCACATCAAAAATATCCATCATTGTACTGTACCAGGCAACAAGCGAGCAACAGAACACAAGACAGCATTAACAAAAACATATCTTTTCTTATTTTATCTTCGCAGCACGTTTTTTTTTACCTGGCCTGCGCCTCGTCCAGGCTTTCGTCTGTGATGGCCATGATCTGTTGTAGAATATCCCCAATGTCTTGTTGCGGTTGACCGAGCTGTTTTCTAACCGAGTCTGGGTCGCCAATGTCGCCTTGTGATAACCCGCCGAGTCCGGCGAGACCTGCCAGCATTCGCGTCTGATCATCCATAGCTACTTTCAAAGAAACCTAGGTCCTTTCCTCACAATCGAATTCACACAATTAGCCAGATAGCTAGCTAACAATGAAACCCCCAGCGCAAATCATACGCCACTGGCCGATAGTAATTAATTACAGCCAGCTAGTTAACCTAAAAAATAAAATTCCAAAGCAGTTCCACATTCATAAACGGTTTGTGCTGCTCGCCGATGTCATTAACCACGGTAAGCTAGCGAATAAATGCTGCTAGCTAAGCAACTGGCAAGCTGTGTAGCCCTAAGAAACATACAGGAAAAAAAGCAACGGGCACATGCACTAACTAGGGAGCTGGCAGACAGCGCCTCACGCTAAAACAAGAAGAAAAGCGTTCTCTCCGGCGAATAAAATATGCATTCAAAATAATGCAACAAAAAAAGAAAGACAAAACAAAAATGTCCAAACACCTTTCTAGCTAGATGCATACATCAATAAATCACACTTGCGGTGGTTCAAAGGGACTTATCAAAACAGAGGACTGTTTTCGCAGACTGGAAAAGGCAGCGCCAGGACCAGTGTGCATCGTTCACAGACCAGCTCGCGCTAGCTAGTGTAGCCAATTACCAAATTAGCTCGCTAAGTAGCCAGTTAGCTAGATACTTCAGGTAAGTAAAACAAACTCGTATGGCATCGGTAAAGAAAATAACTAAATTACTATAATTTGATAACACTAGTTATGCAAATAACAGGCAAAATGTGGGTTAATTTAGATAACTATCCTGGCGCAAGTAAATAACGCTAACTGAATTAAAAGTGGCTAATAATGTGAACGAGGACCACAATGCTGAAGCTCAGAACATAACTAGCTAGCTTGATGCGATTAAAATAGAATCGCAACTGATTGAATTATTCCAAACAAAATGTAGCAAGTGGGCTATGCTAGTTTAAAAGGCAACGACGCTGGCATGCTAAATAGTTAGCTAACAACAAAATGATCACCAGTGTATTTTTACGGGTCCTCAGCTGGGACAGTCATTCTCCTCCCACGTAAAAAAATCACGTTTGAGGAAAAAAATGTTTTCTGAAAGTTATAATGGCATTCTTTCCCACCGGCCAGCCACGGCAAGTTGAATTCCATTACACTCTTGGCTGCAGTAGTGTGTTTTCTCAATCTTTTTCTTCTTGCTGGATAAAGGTTAGCGTTCCCCTTTGCAGTTTTCTCCCTGCTGCTCATGAAGCCACAGCCAACTCTGTGACCATACAATATCGCGCATTCAATTCATGATGCTACTGCGTCAGATTGTATTTGATTAGATGTTTACTTTCCATTTTATTTTTCAGATATTTTCCTGTTTCATATAAACTAATCCAGGGCCATATGAAAAACTTCAGTCGGCTATTTTAGACTTTTGTATTGAACCAGTTTCGCTCCCTTCCCTAACATGCAGATGACCCTAATCAGTGTTAGCCCACTGAGCTAAGGCTGGCATTCAGGTCACAGGCATGGTTACTTTTTATGCGAAAAGACTTCACGGAAGCACTTCGGCTACAATAGAATACTGTCAAGAGGTCTTGACCTCAGTGGCACACTACGTTTTCAGGGGGCAGATCAAGGGGTTGAGTTTGAATAAGGGGGTACCTTATTGGACTTGGCTAAGTGTCAGTCTGACACAATTGTAATTAGTAGTGTGTTTTCTTTACTGTCAAGATCACCTCAAACCTGAACTGTCAGTCGATTGAATTACCACCACGCTCCACCCATTAACCAAATCAATGACTGACTCATACAGTTTCTGGGACCAATATTGAAGTATCTTATTAGTCTACAAAAAATGTGTTCCGTCAAATTGGAACAAATCACACCATCAAATAGGCCACTATTAAACAGGACGTGTTCAGAAACATTCAATGAATGAAACATCCTTAGGTCTTTTAGTGTGAGAAATATGTACAGAACAGATTGAATACAAACAATTTTTTTTTCTGCAAACGCGGATGATTTTGCTGCAGTTTATCACTCAGATGAGAGAGCAGCTCCGCTAGATGAATTGGGAGACTGAATAGACATGGAGGAGAGAAGGCTGACTGCTGTGCTGGAATAATGGGTGTGCACGCCACGAAGGGGTGTGCACGCCACGAAGGGGAGTGCACGGGACAAAACTGGCCGTGGATTCTGCTGACGCTCGGTGCATCCCTCTTCCACAGTCTATGCCTAATCAATCTGAAGTTAGAGAAGGGAGAGGGGGTAGATTTCATAAAGACCTGGCCTAACAGGGAGAGAATCATTTTTATAGCACCAACAGGGGTCACAAAACAACATTCACGTTCAACCCAGTTTATTTGAATACATTTTTGGTCCATTTGCAAACTCTATATTGTAAGACTAATGTAAAGCAGTGATGTCAAATCTAAAGAAACTATACATGATCAATAACTAATGAGCTAATCCATATTTTGTATCTAGTGCTCTACTATATTTTCCTCTTTATATCCTGTTTGTTCTGTGAATGTGTTTCTTCAGTGCCTGAATATGTGACTTGACTTCTTTCAATTTGTAAGCAGGAGATGCCCTCTCTCTCATTCCACAAGCACCTAGCCTTATTTCCATCCAAATAAGAATCGATCCCTTGCCGTGCACCACCCTCCCTCCATGACTCTCCAGCGCTCACAGTCAAAACCCCACTTTTCTCCCTCTGTCCTCTCTCTCTCTCATTCTCACCATGCACCCCCCCCCACCCCAATACAAGCCCACAGAAAATACATATGTTTGTAATACAGCAATAAATAAGAACAAATATCATGGTGATTTGAGTCAGTAGGTGCAGGACACCTTTCCTATTTGGTCAGAATTTGAGCCCATCTGATACCTTTCACACAAGTTCTTAAAAAACAGACATCACACTGTTCATGCAAATGTAACTATTGACTGTTCAAGTTTTATCTGAGTAATTATTCCTCATCGACGCCAGGGCCACGTTCAATTGTTCATCATGTTTCTCTTGGTAAAAAGAAGAGGCAAGGCACAACCCTATAGCATGAAATATGGTGAGAGAAGACTTAAGAGGTGATAGTGAATGATATTGAAAAAGGAAGAAGGGGGGGGTTATGAAACACTTGGCATAATGTCAGGCCTTCGTTCTGCGTCAGTGACCCAGTGAAAGGAGAGGGAGGGAGTCACGGTGAGGTGGGGGAGGGGCTTCCTCCCTGATGGACAGGAGAAGGGACAGAGCAGTGCCAGAGGAGAGAAAAGAGGACTGAATCTCTGGCCAAAACAGAAAAGATTACAGGATAAGAAAGGGACAGGGAGTAAATTATAATACATAAGATACAAGGGTGTGTTGTGAGAACTAACAAGTTGTGTGTAAAGAGAATTCGTCCCCTTGTTACACACTGAAACCAATAATGTTTCAAAGGAGTTGGGATGGAATAACATTTCACATTTCCTTGTTTATGAAGGGTTAAAAACAAATACAGGATTGGACCTGCTTTTAAAACAACCATTTCAATGGTCAGAAAGTAAAAGACAAATTCAGATAATTGCTGTTAATAATAACGTAAAGATCATACACTTTTTTTACAAGAATGTACAGGTAAATAAAGGAAAGCTGGCATCTTACAAATTAGCCCCAAAAGACATCCACTGCAGGTGAATATTTTCAACATCTTTTACTATAGGTGAATATTCATAAACTGCTTAAATAAAAGGGTGACATCGCCCTCTGGTGGCCAACAGCATACATTTTGTAGGGAGAGAGGTCTCTGTCCCAAATGGCACCCTATATAGAGTAATACTTTTGACCAAGGGCCCATAGCACTCTGGTCCAAATTAGTGCACTATATAAGGAATAGGGTGTCATTTAGGAGGACACAATAGTATAGTAGTGGAATAGAATAGATAGAAAGTTATAGCAGAAATAATCAACTCATCCCATGAAGATACCAGAGAGACTATTATTTACAAACAACCACACAAGGCACCAAAGAGAACAGCTAACTTAGGGAGCCATGGGTACAGAGTTAAGACACATAAATACCAAAAAACACTGAGAAAAAGCCAGACTGATCTTTCTCCTATTGGTAATTCATTGAGTGAACCTGGACGAGATGAAAGGCCACAATACAGTCATTTTCTAATAAAGGTGTGCTTTGTCCTGCTTGTACAAATCCAGAATTCAGTCTGCTTAGTTCTCTTTTTTTGCCATGAAAAATCTAGTTATGGTTGTACCGTGATTCTGTATTGTGACAACCCTAAGACAGAGGTACTAGGATGATGCGTTGGTTGATACAGAGGATACGGGTCCTGCCAGTAGATCCCTGACTGGGTCAGAGGAGAGTTCCTGGAATCCCACATCAGCCGCTGATGGGGGGGGGGGGGGGGGGGCGGGAATAGAAGTACACACTTAATACATGATCACAACAAATACATTAAAAAAAAAATGGAGTATATTCTAACACAATAAAAAAAAAAAAAAAAAAAATGGTCAGTGCAGTTAACTTTCCTGTTTTTAAATATTTCTACACTGAGGTCAAAACAACAGTGACATTTTTTTAATTATGATAATGCACTTTTTGTAAGAGCTATTTGAAATAAAATGCCTGGAATTTCAGCCCGTTCAGGTGGCATGGAACTTTTGGCACACATCATGACAATGTGATCTGCTTATAATAGACCAATGACTGTTCCTCTGGGTAGGCTCTAGACCATCCTATCAGGACTGTGTATGCAAATAACTTGAAATTTGCTTCCTAACGCCCACACGACCAGACTGAACATTTCAACGGCCAAAGAAGGCTCTGGGAATTAAATGATCCAAATATAGTTATTTTTCATTAAATAAGTGAGTTAGACATATAGTGATGATTTAAAAAAAAAGACTGCACGGGGTCTTTAATAAGTCAAGAAAATAGTGTTCAGCAGGGAGAAAACATTTTGAAACAGAATGAAAGAAGGTACTACCTAAATGGCAAAAAAATAAGGTTTTGCAAACATTCTGCCCTACTGAACACGACCCTGAGAACCACTACATACATCCATCCACCCACCCACCCAGACAGACATATCCTTACCCAATCTGCTGCTTGTCTCCTTCACCAGTAGCTGAGACTGTTCGAGTATGGACAGCAGCTCCCTGACCATCTTACACTGGGTGTCCATCTATGGAGGAAGATAATAAAAAAAACATTACGTGTAGAGCTAGCAAACCACATTTTAAGAGGGTGATGTGAGCTTTTCACAACTTGAACAGTCATAAAACGCCGGTCTTCGATATGCGCCCATCTCTAACAAAAGCCAGGGCAGCTCCGACGTTGATGCAAATAAAAGCTTGAGCTAGGACTGGCAATATGGCCAAAATATATATATATTTTTTATTGTATTCCATTTTTTTTAAATAACATTTCTAAACATGCTTTATGAGTGGTGCATGCGTCTAGCGTGGCAACATATACAGTACCAGTCAAGTTTGGACACACCGACTCATTCAAGGGTTTATTTTTACTATTTTCTACATTGTAGAATAATAGTGAAGACAAACTATGAAATCATGTAGTAACCAATAAAGTCTGAAACAAATCAAAATGTTTTATATTTGAGATTCTTCAAAGCAGCCACCCTTTGCATGACAGCTTTGCACTCTTGCCATTCTCTCAACCAGCTTCATGAGGTAGTGCACCTGGAATGCATTTCAATTAACAGGTGTGCCTTGTTAAAAGTACATTTGTGGAATTTCTTTCCTTCTTAATGCGTTTGAGCCAATCATTTGTGCTGTGACTAGGTAGGGGTGGTATTTCATAGCCCTATTTTGGTAAAAGACCAAGTCCATATTATGGCAAGAACAGCTCAAATAAGCAAAGAGAAACAACAGTCCATCATTACTTTAAGACATTAAGGTCAGTCAATGTGGAAAACTAAGAACTTTGAAAGTTTCTTCAAGTGCAGTCGCAAAAACCATCAAGCGCCATGATGAAACTGCGTCTTATGAGGACCGCCACAGGAAAGGAAGACACAGTTACCTCTGCAGCAGACGATAAGTTCATTAGAATTACCAGCCTCAGAAATTGCAGCCCAAATAAATGCTTCACAGATTTCAAGTAACAGACACATCTCAACATCAGCTGTTCAGATGAGACTGCGTGAAATCAGGCCTTCATGGTGAAATTGCTGCAAAGAAATTACTACTTTATGGGCTCCCGAGTGGCGCAGCGGTCTAAGGCATTACATCCCAGTGCAAGAGACATCATTACAGACCCTGGTTCGATTCCAGGCTGTATCACAGCCAGCTGTGATTGGGAGTCCCATAGGGCGGCGCACAATTGGCCCAGCGTCGTGCGGATTTGGCAGGGGTGGGCCGACATTGTAAGTAAGAATTTGTTCTTAACTGACTTGTATTTTTTTTTTTTTAAAGGACAAGAAGAAGAGACTTGCTTGGGTCAAGAAACACGAGCAATGTACAGTAGACCAATGGAAATCTGTCCTTTGGTCCGATGAGTCCAAATTTGAGATTTTTGGTTATTTTACCAAGGAGGAGAGTGATGGAGTGCTGCATCAGATGACCTGGTCTCCACAATCACCTGACCTCAACCCAATTGAGATGGTTTGGGATGAGTTGGACCGCAGAGTAAAGGAAAAGCAGCCAACAAGTGCTCAGCATATGTGGGAACTCCTTCAAGACTGTTTGAAAAGCATTCCAGGTGAAGCTGGTTGAGAGAATGCCAAGAGTGTGCAGAGCTGTCATCAAGGCAAAGGGTGGCTCCTTTGAATAATCTAAATTATATTTTGATTTGTTTAAAACTTTTTTGGTTACTACATGATTCCATAGTTTTGATGTCTTCACTATTATTCTACAATGTAGAAAAAAGTAAAAATACAGAAAAACCCTTGAATGAGTAGGTGTCCAAACTTTTGATTGGTACTGTACATTCAAGTGTTTAAATTTATTTATTTATTTAAAAAAAAAATTAAAAAAAAATGGGGCTTTCTCCACTCTGATTGAACAATATAAAACAATCAAACTTTGAATAAAGTGAATGGACACTTTGAATACATTATTGTTTGACATGACAACAAGGGGTTAATGTGACAGGGTAGGAACCAAAATATTGGTCAGCGTCTCTCAGGGGACGCCAATTAGATGTTACATTACATGTCCTCTTACTTGATGTAACTAAAACATTAATGCATTGCCTATTCCTCTCAGATTTAGAATATACTGTTGTACAAACACTGGTATTAGCACAGAAAGAACAAGGAGACAGATATTTCACCGGACGTATAAATGTACATTTTAATAAACTCCACAGGCCTTTTTCCGGGACACAAAAAAACTACAAAACTATTTCAACAGAAATTCTCCAATGAGCTTGCTTTCAGTCTAGGACTAGGCCTAATCTGTGTCCAAGAAACCATCCCCAAGTGGTGTAATACTAGTTTGTCCGTCTTACCACCATGTCCATAGTGGACAGTACGGGCTGCTGTCTGCAGAGCAGGCTGTGGTAATCAGGTTTGTTCTGGATGAGCTGGCTCTGTGAGGACTGGGCCAGGCAGCTAGGGTCTAATGTCACCCCCTTCTCCTGGCACTGCTCCACTCGCCTGCAAAGGGAAAGAAGAGGAGATATACAGACACATTTACACTAACCGAAAACCATGGTCCTAAAATGGGCTGTAGCCAACTCTTGTATCGTTATCATGCCATGCTGTACAACGAACAAACATTGGGGGTAGATCAGCTTTAATATTGCAGATAGACCGTAGCTTCCATCAATGTAATTGTCTGCACAATTTCCAATCCCCCATATTTTTTGTAAATATATACAGTACCAGTCAAAAGTTGACACACCTACTCATTCAAAATGTTTCTATATTTTTACTATTTTCTACATTGTAGAATAGTGAAGACAAAACTATGAAATCATGTAGTAACCAACAACAAAAAAGTGTAAAATCAAAACCCATTTTAGATTCTTCAAAGTAGCCACCCTTTGCCTTGATGACAGCTTTGCACACTCTTTGCATTCTCTCAACCAGCTTCACCTGAAATGCTTTTCCAACAGTCTCGAAGGAGTTCTCGCATATGCTGAGCACTTGTTGGCTGCTTTTCCTTCACTCTGCAGTCCAACTCATCCCAAACCATCTCAATTGGGTTGAGTTGGGGGATTGTGAAGGCCAGGTCATCTGATGCAGCACTCCATCACTATCCTTCTTGGGCAAAATATCCCTTATACAGCCCGGAGGTGTGTTGGGTCATTGTCCTGTTGATAAACAAATGATAGTCCCACTAAGCACAAACCAGATGGGCTGGCGTATCACTGCAGAATGCTGTGGTAGTC
Source organism: Salmo salar (assembly GCF_965601325.2). Taxonomy (NCBI): domain Eukaryota; kingdom Metazoa; phylum Chordata; class Actinopteri; order Salmoniformes; family Salmonidae; genus Salmo; species Salmo salar. Next base: position 56,017,552 of record NC_138293.1, read on the forward strand.
ATGCTGGTTAAGTGTGACTTGAATTCTAAAGAAATCACTGAGTGTCCCCAGCAAAGAACCATCACACCACCTCCTCCATGCTTCACGGTGGGAAAATGCACGCAGAGATCATCTGTTCACCTACTCTGCATCTCACAAAGACATGGCAGTTGGAACCAAAAATCTTGCATTTGGACTCATCAGACCAAAGGACAGATTTCCACTGGCCTAATGTCCATTGCACGTGTTTCTTGGCCCAAGCAAGTCTCTTTTTCTTATTGGTGCCCTTTAGTAGTGGTTTCTTTACAGCAATTCAACCACAAATGCCTGATTCACACAGTCTCCTCTGAACAGTTGATGTTGAGATGTGTCTGTTCCTTGAAATCTGTGAAGCATTTATTTGGGCTGCAATTTGAGGCTAGTAACTCTAGTGAACTTATACTCTGCAGCAGAGGTAACTGTGTCTTCCTTTCCTGTGGAGGTCCTCTTGAGAGCCTGTCATCATAGCCCTTGATGGTTTTTGCGACTGCACTTGAAGAAACTTTCAAAGTTGTTGAAATTTTCCACATTGAGTGACCTTCATGTCTTAAAGTAATGAAGGACTGTCGTTTCTCTTTCCTTATTTGAGCTGTTCTTGTCATAATACGGACTTGGTCTTTTACCAAAATAGGGCCATCTTCTGTATACCACCCCTACCTCGTCAAAACAACTGATTGTCTCAAATGCATTAAGAAGGAAAGAAATTACAGAAATTAACTTAAGGCACACCTGTTAATTGAAATGCATTCCAGGTGACTACCTCATGAAGCTGGTTGAGAGAATGCCAAGAGTGTGCAATGTGAGCCATGACCAGTCTTTCAAAGCACTTCATGGCTACCGGCATAAGTGCCACGGGGCAGTAGTCATTTAGGTAGGTTACCTTTGCTTCCTTGGACACAGGGACTATGGAAATGCTGCAATTAGTTGGTTGTAATTTTGGGTAGAGCAGATATTTCCATATATTTTTGCTAGCTGCAAGTGTGACATAAATCCACCAGTCCTATTTATGATATAATATACAAAGATATTATTTTTTGGAGAAAAACATTTTTTTTTTCATTATCAATTAGTATTTTTGAGTTTAACCACAATATTTGTTCTGTCTTTTCTGGTGTATTAAACTGAAATTGCAACCAACTTTCTATGGCTCATTGTTTAAAAAAAAAAACTATATTTTGGAGATTATTTCCTTTTCAAATAACCAAAAGTGAGGTAACGGGGAAAAGCCATTCTTGAACATGGGGTGAGACATTCTTACTAATTTGCTAGTGAACCAGTGCTTTAATATTTGTCAATAATAAAAAGATATGCCGATAGTGGACAACCTTGTTTTACTCCTGTTGACAGTTTAACACTTTGAGAAGTAGCTATTATTTACTATTCTACACATAGGGTTACTATAACATTAACCCATTTTATAAAGAGATTCTCCAAAATTTTTATATTTCAGGCATTTATATTTTAAAACTCCAGTCATACTTTATCAAAGGCCTTTTCAAAGTCAGCTATGAATACCAGGCCTGGAGCACCAGGTACATGAGAAGACAAATCACTTTATTGACAACCCGAAACTTGGAGCATGGTGAGAGCAGAACGAGAGTGAATGAGTGCATGTGATTTGTGTGTGTGAATGTGCTCACCTGGCCAATTCTTCAGCTTTACTCCGATGCTTGTCTAACAGGGACTCCCAAGATGCACGCTCAGCCTGCAGCCTGAATCACACAGGTGGAATAAAAAAAATAGATATTTTTTTATTCATTGCGCCCCCCCCCCCCCACACACACACACACACACACACACACACACACACACACACACACACACACACACACACACACACACACACACACACACACACACAGGGAATCAGTTACCTGTGTATATCCTTCCTGGTCTGCTCCAAGGTGTTCTGCATTGCAGTGTCACTAGCGAGAAAGAGACAGTCAAAAGGGATTCATAAGACGACTGAATTAATACAGAAAGGCCTGAACTAGAAATAAAGGACAATACAGAAGAATGACAGTCCTTTTTCTCTAGGGCTGTGCCGATACCAGAATTGCAATAATTTTTTCCATGGCAAAAATGAAAACACAAAGCAGGCCAAACTCTTTGGTCCTTTAAAAACCTGCTGTATGTAAAATATTGTGTGTTGTGCTTGGGGGAAAAAAATACATGAACCTCTGATGCTGTTTGTTTCCAAGATTAGGGTTGTTTTCCTAAAGAAGTTAAATCTGCTTCGGGTTTTGTTTCCTTGCCACGATACTGATGAGTATTGCAATACTCATATCGTCCTGGCCCGATTTTTCTCATGTTAAAAAGATTAGGAAAAAGTCAGTGCATAGAACAGAAAGGGCAAAATAGACTGCTCAGGAAAAAGTATGTATGCTTAAGGACGTTAAGTCAGTGAACAAAATGAGATTGACTAGAGACAGCATTACCTGGCTGTGCTTGTGGGAAGTTGTTGACACTGCGGCTCACTGCGTAGGTCTTTGGCCAGGCAATACCACCCCTTCTCTACAGCCTCCACTGAGACAGGGAAGAGAAAGGTAGTAACGAATGATAACACTATTAGACAATACTTATAGTGCATCCGGAAGGTATTCAGACCTGGACTTTTTCCACATTTTGTTACATTATAGTCATTCTAAAATAGTTGACCCCCCACATCAATCTATACACAATACCCCATAATGACAGAGCAAAAACAGGTTTGTCGAAATTAGTGATGCACCAATTACATTTTTGGCTGATACCCGATATTTTCCTTGCCCCTCAAAAAAGAAACCGATAATCAAAGTGTTTGCGGCCTTAAGCATTCTAGTACAGTTAAATAGTAACACACACAAGCAGCAGTCTAAGGCATTGCATCTTAGTGCAAGAGGCGTCACTACAGTCCCTGGTTCGAATCCAGGCTGTATCATATCCGGCTGTGATTGGGAGACCAGTTTCTACTGGTCATTGTTTTCAGGCTGGTTCTATTTGTGCTAGCTAGCTACCCCAGAAGTTGCAGTCGCACAAATAATGCTGTGTTACCAACGCGTTATTGTAAACACATTGTTCGTGGCTGGTGTTTGCAGACTTTTTTGTACAGCTTTGGCAGTGTTAATTAACGTGTCTTTTTGGACACGCAAAGACCTAAACGGCGTTCCATAGTATGTTGTGAAGCTAATAACAGTGACACTAATTCCATTATCTTGGCGTTAACGGATTTCGCCTTTGAGTTGTCTTGCTGAAATTCTCTTATTCCTTCAAATAACTGCTCAACTTGTTGACTGCTCGATCCACACAGCAGACATTGTGAACTAGGTTAGGAATGCTGTGTTGCGCAAAATTTGACATAGCGTCATTACGTCATGTAGCTACGTTATATAGGTATGCACATCCCAAGTTTGCACATACACTAGACAGACATCGGGCCAATACCGACGTTGGCATTTTTAGTTAATCTCAGCTGATTCCGATATATCGTGCATCCCAAGTAGAAATGTTTGCAAAAAATAAAAAAATAAATAAAAAAGGATCACATTTGCATAAGTATTCAGACCCTTTACTCAGTACTTTGTTGAAGCACCTTTGGCAAAAATTACAGCCTCGAGTCTTCTTGGGTATGACGCTACAAGCTTGTCACGTGTATTTGGGAAGTTTCTCCCATTCTTCTCCCATTCTTCTCTGCAGATCCACTCAAGCTCTGTCGGGTTGGATGGGGAGTGTTGCTGTCCAGCTATTTTCAGGTCTCTCCAGAGATGTTCGATCGGGTTCAAGTCCAGGCTCTGCCTGGGCCACTCAAGGACATTGAGAGACTTGTTCCAAAGCCACTCCTGCGTTGTCTTGACAGTGTGCTTAGGGTCGTTGTCCTGTTGGAAGGTGAACCTTCACCCCAGTCTGAGGTCCTGAGCGCTCTGGAGCAGGTTTTCATCAAGGATCTCTCTGTACTTTGCTCCATTAATCTTTCCCTCGATCCTGACTAGTTTTCCAGTCCCTGCCGCTGAAAAACATCCCCACAGCATGATGCTGCCACCAACATGCTTCACTGTAGGGATGGTGCCAGGTGGAACCCAGAAGTGACACTTGGCATTCAGGCCAAAGAATTCAATCTTGGTTTCATCAGACAAGAGAATCTTCTTTCTCATGGTCTGAGAGTCCTTTAGGTGCCTTTTGACAAACTCCAAGCAGGCTGTCGTGCCGTTTACTGCGGGGTGGCTTCTGTCTGGCCACTTTACCATAAAGGCCTGATTAGTGAAGTGCTGCAGAGATGGTTGTCCTTCTGAAAGGTTCTCCCATCGCCACAGAGGAACTCTAGAGCACTGTCAGTGACCATCAGGTTCTTTGTCACCTCCCTGACCAAGGCCCTTCTCCCCCAATTGCTCAGTTTGGCCGGGCAGCCAGCTCTAGGAAGAGTCTTGGTGGTTTCAAATTTCTTCCATCTAAGAATGGAGGCCACTGTGTTCCTGCGGACCTTCAATTCTGCAGAAATCTTTTGGTGCCCTTCCCCAGATCTGTGCCTCGACACAATCCTGTCGTGGAGCTCTACAGACAATTCCTTCGACCTCACGGCTTGGTTTTTGCTCTGATGTGCACTGTCAACTGTGGGACCTTAGAGACAGGTGTGTGCTTTTCCAAATCATGTCCAATCAATTGAATTTACCACAGGTGGACTCCAAATCAAGTTGTAGAAACATCTCAAGGATGAACAATGAAAACAGGATGCACCTAAGCTCAATTTCGAAGGTATTTCAAAGTATTCAGACCCTTTGGTCATAGCAAAGGGTCTGAATAATTGTGTAAATATGGTATGTTTTTTGTAAATTTGCAAACATTTCTACAAACCTGGTTTCACTGTCATTATGGGGTATTGTGTGTAGATGAAAAATGATATTTAATACATTTTAGAATAAGGCTGTAACATAACAAAATCTGTTAAAGGGGAAGGGATCTGAATACTTTCTGAATGCACCGTATGCCTAGTGCACTGCACTCAACTTATTTATTTTCATTTAACTAGGCAAGTCAGTTAAGAACAAATTCTTATTTACAATGACGGCCTACCAGAAGGCAAAAGACTTCCTGCGGGTACGGGGAAATATAGAACAATACACACATCACGACAAGAGACACTACATAAAGAGAGACAGACAACATAGCATGGCAGCAACACATGAAACAGCATGGTAGCAACAAAACATGGTAGCAACCCAAAACATGGTACAAACATTATCGGGCACAGACAACAGCACAAAGGACAAGAAGGTAGAGACATCAATACATCACACAAATCAGTCATCACTGTCAGTAAGTGTGTCCATGATTGAGTCTTTGAATGTAGAGATGGAGAAAACAGCTGGCTGCATTCAAAATACAGCACCGAACCAGTAGGGGGAAGAGGTAAACATTGGATGGTTTTTTTGTTAGATGTTATAATCCAAAACCACTACGTATTTGATAGACGTACAAGAATCCTACCAACCTTGTGTCTGAAGTGACTCTAAACTGCCGTTGGGTGTCGTGCTCAGTGAGTCTTGTAACTTCTCAACTGCCAGCTGGAGACAAAGAGGAGAGAGATGGGACACACAGAAAGTGAGTTCAATTGTCAGCCAGGATCACATAGGATGTTGAAATAATCTACAGGTTGAAGTTAGCCTGACCTTCAAAAACACACACCCCCTAGCGAATTGTAATCACTTAAACATACCCTCATAGAAGCCTCCATCAGTTTCTCCAGCCTCTCCTCCTCAGGTAGGGATTGGCTGATTGACCTGCATAGAGCTGGATGAGAGGCATTTAGACAGAAGCTTAGTGTTTACAGGTTACAAGAGAGTATTTTGTAAATCACTAAGCCCCAATTGTACCTCCTTCCCTTACTGCCATTCATTGTTGTTTAGGGTCAACCTGGGATAGGTAGTTGACTCTAGCCATAGCTCGGAAAGAGTATATGTTTTACGGCTCAAGAAGACGTAAACAATACTCTCTATCCAACTGGACGCTCTGACTAGTGTCACCCATCCCAGACACCAAAACCAATATTGTTGACATTGAAAAATAAGTTTCGGGTCTCACTCTGGGAGGTGTTGGGGAGGGCAGGGAGAGAGCGTCGGCCCTTGGTCGACCTCCTCCAGGATTTCCTTCGCGTGCTGTTGGGGCTCAACGACCGACCCTCTGTTAGAACACCCCCCTCTGGGTCCCTTCCCTGCCCCTCTCCTCCAGAACACGGCTCCAGAGCTGGCTCCATCTGTATCTCTGTTGTTTCTGACATCTGGGTGGTGGTGGAGGCAGGAGTGTGTCTGCGGGGAGATTTGGGGTGAGGAGCTGCTGGGCTTGGACTCCCAGGGCAAACTCTTTTAAGTCCCTGCTGAGGGATTTCTTCTTGGTGGACCTTGATCAACAGACAAAATGAGAGTGGGCTTTTAGATCATTCCTATGTTATCGTCAGTGGTATGCTAACTTCATCAGCTGGCTATCATTTTAGTAAGGTTTTATTATGTATATTATATTGGCCCTTATGTGCAACCAAATCTGCCTAGACCACAACACAATCAGCTGTTGAGTGTCTTACCTTCTTCTGGTGTTGTTCAGCAGAGCTGTCGCAGCTGCTGATGACGTCAATGAAAAAGGGAGAAAGATCAACACAACCACTTAGCATAGTTTATACTGAAATGGCAAGTTAGCTGTGTATCAACGTGGCTAACACTAGGACTACTTTAAAATTGGCGTATTGCAGGTGTTAGCTACTAGCTAACAACGTTAATAGCCAACGTTACCCTGGCAGTGAGGCCGGAAGGTTAACGTTAGGAAGATACTCCTTTAATGGAAAACCCAATACGAGCCCCTGAGATAGGACGCACATTCTTCACAGCAAAGCAGTGAACTTCAGACAAACTTTCAGTAACGTTATTAACTAAAAAGATACAAACCTTTCCGATTGCTCTCCAGAATGAATCTCCGCCATTTTCTTTTTAAAAATCTGCCCGCGCACAAACAAAATCGCCCCTCCCATGTACAGATATGCATGTCGGGAAATGTAGTGTTGAGCGACGTGGCCCCTATGAACATCTTTGGACTACTTAGGCTCTAGCTACCATTTCTCTGTATGAGCCGTCCCTTAAGCTGTTTTTTTGGGGACGAGTTGCGGTCTACTCCTCTCAAGATAACAACCTAATGGTTACCATAATTCAGCTTTTGAAAAAACCCTTAGTTTTTAGCACGGTTTGGCACCAAATGGAATCTGAGGTGGCCCCATGTTATTATACTGAACACAAATATAAACGCAACAAGGAAATCAGTAATTTGAAATAAATAAATTAAGCCCTAATTTATGGATTTAATATGACTGGGAATACAGATATGCATCTGTTCGTCACAGATTTAAAAAAGTAAGATGGCGCCGACAGACATGGAAGCTTTGCTTCTAGCTCCTAAGCAACTTTGCAGACAAGCATTTTGCTACACCTGCAATAACATCTGCTAAAAAAAAAATGGGCCTCAGAATGGGCTTCAGGATCTCGTCACGGTATCTCTGTGCATTAAAATTGCCATAGATAAAATGCACTTGTTAGTCGTCCGTAGCTTATGCCTGCCCATACCCTGACCCGACCACCAACATGAGGAACTCTGTTCACAACATTGACATCAGCAAACCGCTCGCCCACACTACGCCATACATGTGGTCTGCGGTTGTGAGGCCGGTTGGACGTACTGCTAAATTCTCTAAAACGACATTGGAGGCAGTTTATGGCAGAGAAATGAACATTCAATTCTCTGGCAACAGCTCTGGTGGACATTCCTGCAGTCACCATGCGAATTGCATGCTCCCTCAAAACTCGAGACATCTGTGGAATTGTGTTATGTGACAAAACTACACATTTTAGTGGCTTTTTCTTGTCCCCAGCACAAGGTGCACCTGTGCAATGATCATACTGTTTAATGAGCTTCTTGATATGCCACACCTGTCAGGTGGATGGATAATCTTGGCAAAGAAGAAATTCTCACTAACAGGGATGTAAACAAATTTGTGCACAACATTTTAGAGAAATAAGCTTTTTGTGCGTATGGAACATTTCTGGGATCTTTTATTTCAGCTCATGAAACATGTGACCAACACTTTACGTTTATATTTTTGTTCAGTATATATATATATATATATATATATATATATATATAGGTCTATGGGTGTCCCGTACCACAGTCATTATGACATCATCCCACCTCTGTTGCCAGTGTAGTAATCTCAACTATTAGACTTTAATCTGTTACAATAGATTGCCAGTGTAACAAGCCAGGGTGCACCAGACAATTTAACATTTTAGTCATTTAGCAGATGCTCTTATCCAGAGCGACTTACAGTAGTGAGTGCATACATTTTCATACTGGTCCCCTATGGGAAACGAACCCACAACCCTGGCATTGCAAGTGCCATGCTCAACCAAGTGAGGCACACGGGACTTAATTAAAGTCCTCTCAAACACAAACATCAAGCAAAAGGATCTGAAGGCTATTTTTGTGGCCTCTCAACTTGACTTCCAGTTACAATGTATGCAGCTCACTCATCACCTTAAAAATATATGTTCAACCCCTATGTAGGTATAGTAGGCAGTGCACAGCATAGGTAAATGGAACATGACAAATTAGCGCTTGACAAAAAAAAGCACCACTTGTATTTGTTGGTCTTTTAGAAGTCTGTAAGAGCTTTATCTTTTTACAAAATGAAGAAGAGAAAACAAAATGGGAAAAAAAAAAATCAAACACTTCGCAATTCTCTTGGAGAACGCCCTGTTGTGTGTGTGCGCATTTCACATGGGCTGGCACACAATCTCTAACGCCACACAATACTGCTGTCTTCTTGGCCTTCAGTGAGAGGGAGGGATGGAGAGAGGGAACGGGAAGGCAAGAGAAGGGGGAGTCTAACTAGACCTGGGTTCCAATAGTATTTATTTTCTTTCAAATACTTAAGCTGCACTTGTTTCAACTTGCCAGGCGCAACAGAACAGTCCCAAAAGTGCAAACCCTGCTTATCTGGAGCTCCTGGCAGGATCAACCAAAACGCTCAAAGTATTCGAAAGGAAGAAAATACCATTTGAGCCCAAGTTTGTCTCTAGCATAAAATAAATTGAATTTTAAATACATTAGTGAAGAGGGGGAACAGAGGGACAGAGCAGAGATGGGGTAACATTTAGGGGTGTGGTGCAGCAGTACTGCGCGTCTGTCTGACATGCCTAGTCCATGTCCTCAGCCGTCTTGTGCGACACATCAGCCTTCAATCTTTTCCTCCCTCCACAATTCTCCTCAATCCTCTCCCTTTACAGTTTGGTTGCTGAGGGCAGCGGGTTGCTCAGGGCAGCTGTTGGCACGGCAATTCAGGAAGGCAGCCTCAGGGTTCCTTTGCCCAGCAGGAACTGCAGAACGCGGTCAACCAACAGGGCAGCGACAAAGTCAACCACCAGGACCTGGGCGATGACTAGCTTGAACTGCAGGGCAGAAAACACATAAAAGGTTATAATAATTTATTTGTCCTTTTGCGCTGGTTTCCCAGAACAGATTAAGCCTATTCCTGGACTTAAAAGGAGAACTTCAAAAAATATTATTATAAACTTAGTTAATTCATTATAAAGATTCATACATGCTTATAACAAGTTATAAAGCAATACATCAAAACAATCACACAAAATGTGTGTGAAAGTACAGATGTTGGATCTTGATTTGACCCATTTCATTGCAGGAGGAAAATAATCCTGCAGGAGTTGAATGTTTGAAGAAATATGTAGAATCGCCGCCAGGGGGCAGCTGGAAGCGGTGTTTCTATACAATGCAATAGCGTACCTACAATGTACCTTGGACTGCAAGGCCACTGTGTGCCAGTTCAAGTAGCATACGCAGGCTACAGCGCGTCTCGTGTGAATTCTTATGTGGATTATAAAACATTGACATATTTGTAGGGGGTATATGTATTTTTCGTTAGGGAAAATCATTTTATTTTTTAATCAATTGTTTTATTATATGTTCAAGGTAAGAAATAGGCAGAATCAAATCATTGGTGGCCTCAGTGCCTGTGTGGTCCAGCGTCTACAGCCACTGACCCCGGGACATATATACCAGAGTTGGCATTGGTTCAAATCCATCCCACTTCCATATGACAACCCCACAATCTTACCAACACTGTTCTCTCGCTTCAATAAAAGCAAAACAAATACAAAAGGAATGGGATTACCCCACCTTTAAGAAATAATAAATCATTGGACAAATAACAGTTAGATTGTGAGCACAAGTCCAACATAAAAATGATAAGTAATACAAGGTATGCTCAATTGATTCATAGAACATGCACAGACCTAGCAAGTAACAATAGACTGGGAAACAAACAGTAGCCTATTATGGGTTTTAACACCTTTCAATATGTGACAATGAATAGGCTAACAGCTAGCCTACAGAACATGGACAAATATAGCCCCACTGGTCTGAAAAACTTGACCGCCCCCGCAAGGAGAAAAAGAGAACTGCGGCTTTTCAGTGAACATAACTACTATAAATCACGAGGCTCATTTGAATTCCCTAATGAGCAGGACATTTTTCCCGGGACAAAAGAGTGATCAAATTAAGATCCGACATCTGTATAATATATGCTGACCTCTGTTGGTATATCTACAAGAGCAAACTGCTCGTTGAATTCAGGCGAGGACCCTGAGAGAAGGCCCACGATGGCCAGACCTGACAGGGCAATACTCCACAGCAGCGGTTTGTTCTCTCTCAGAGACTCCATGAAAGGATGACCCTAGAAAAACACACAGTATTAGTGGAATACACGTGTATTATTCAACGATGGCTAGGATAAGTACTGAAGAGTCTATTCATTGCATAGAAAATGGGCCACATTTTCAATTAGGTATCCCCTATGTAGGCTTAATGAAGCCTTCATAAGACCTACATAAAAGCCTCACAAATCTTTTATATGCAAAGAAAGGCCTTATAAAGGGATCATGAAGGCTTCATTAAATCTAAGATATGGAGGAGGAAGAGCAGTACCTTGTAGTTAATGGCAAAGGTAGCCATCTGCATGGCCATAGACATTATGTACACAGTGCTGTTGATGAGACTGGGCTCAAACTCTTTGTACAGGTCCGCAAACCTCTCCGCCCTAAAAGGTAAAAGGACAACAGACAGAGGATTAAGAGAGGGGGTACTTGGACAGGTTGGAAACAAGATCATGTAAATTATTGTAAGGTGAACATGTATGGTTAATACTGTGTGGGAGCAAATACAGTATCAGCAAGTCTGTAGGTATCTATAGTGTGTGTGTGTGTATGCATGCATGTGTACCTTGGAGGACTTCTGCTCTGTGCTCCTTTGTACAGGTATACCAGACTACAGAAGTGAACAGCAAACTGCAGCAGCACTGTCAGAACAGTGTACAGGTTGAAGATGTTAGGTAAGGGCCGCTCTTTAGACAGAGTCTTCAGGGGCTGGACAGGACAAGAGAAAATAGGATGAAAACTTCAAAAGGGAGCTTTCACATATCCCCTGTATGATCCGTTTCCTGGAGCGTTTGGTGCCCTGAGCCGCACTATAAAAGCATGTCTGACACACAAATTAATCCTGGCTAAAAACGTATCCTGGACCTGCGTTTGTAGCGGGTCCAAGATCCAGGACCAGAGTATCAAGAGTCGCGTGGAACTTTTTGCCTGTTGTAAACTAGCTAGCTCGCTAACGTCATGTAAAATGTGTGTCTTGCTAATCGCACCCTGAAACGGTTATTTTCAGGTCTGGTGAAAGCAAAACTGATTTTGTAGAATTCTCACAAACACTCCAGGAAAACGGACCAGGGCACCAAATTTCATGTGAAAACCCCCTAAGTTGAGTTAAAGGCTTAACTTGAAACTACACCTATTAGCACTAGGGCTACATAATAATATGGATTCCTACCAATCACAACTACAGTACATGCATGTCATACATGTAGTAAGTACACACTGGTTCTTTCTCAATACTCTTTCCTTGATTCCTAATGTCCTTTTCTCCTAAAAAAAAAAACATCTGCGGGAACTGAGGAGAGGATTCAAGGAAAATGAACGCTTCCCTCTGACGTTTTGAGGAGGCAGGGAAGGAGGCAGGAAGGAGAGGACACAAGGAACTGAAGGAGGAAAAACTATCAAGGGAAAGCACTACCGTGTTTTTCCCTCCATGTGACCTCTCACCTTTGACCTGGAGATGAAGAGGAAGCAGCCGGCCAATAGCAGGCCCTGTAGGGTGGCCTGGAAGTCACTGAACTTGACCCCCTCCAGGTAGAGAACAGACTGGCTGTAGGCCAGCACCAGGGCGTTCAGCGCCAGGATCTTAAACATCTGTAGTGTGGTCACCAGCGTACAGCGGCCCTGCTTTATCACGTGGCAGACTGGGGAGGAGGAGAGATGATGAGATGATAATCATGTAGTGAGAGAGCGAGAAAGTGAGTGAGAAAGAGAGACAGTGAGTGAGAGAGAGAGACAGTGAGTGAGAGAGACAGTGAGTGAGAGAGAGAGACAGTGAGTGAGAGAGAGAGACAGTGAGTGAGAGAGACAGTGAGTGAGAGAGACAGTGAGTGAGAGAGACAGTGAGAGAGAGAGACAGTGAGTGAGTGAGTGAGTGAGTGAGTGAGTGAGTGAGTGAGTGAGTGAGTGAGTGAGTGAGTGAGTGAGTGAGTGAGTGTTTGTGTTCATTTGTGTTTGTATACGGTGTGGGTGTAAAAAATGTGTGTTGATTATGTGTGTGTTCCTCACTGCACTGTATGGAGGACAATTTGGAGGTGAAGGGGGCAGCAATGGAGGCATCTCCCAGTTTCACTACTTGTATCTGATCTTCTTCCAGCTCCCTTAAGACTTGACTAATCCTCTCCTACAACAAAATAAACACCAAATGGTTAACAGCACGCACAAACACCCCTCCCTCCCTACACCCCAACACACACACACCCCTCCATCCCTACACCCCTACACACACCCCCCCCCTCGCTCCCTACACCCCAACACACACACACCCACCTTCTGCGCGGCTAGCTGCTCCTCTCTCTGGGCCATGACCCTCTGCCTGGCTGCCCTGGAGGTCAGTTTGACCCCTGAGCTGGTGACCGGAGGAAGGGAGGGTCTGGAGTCGGCTGCTGGGGTCTCCTTCTCTCGGCCCCTCTTCCTCCTCTCAGGCATACGCTCTGGGGCGTTGGCCAACAGAGCCACACCTGATGGGGGGGAAAGGGGGAGGGAAGGTTGAGAGGGTAGGGGGAGAGAGACAGAATGGACACAAAATGATTCCCATAATGTGACATTGTTTATGATAAGAGGATGGCATACATTTGCCTACTGAGACAATAAAGGTTGAATTGAAAGTGTCATGGTCTAAGACAGGTGTGTGCGTTAACGTTGCGGAATATTGTGCACAGCTTTGAGTGACATGTCAAGTGACCTCACCGATATGGGCGTGTTTGAGTGCTCCGACGTCATTGGTCCCGTCTCCGCACATCAACGTTGTATAGCCCAATCCTTTAAGACTAGTGATTACAAACTCCTGGAACACAATAACAATATACACATTTAGCACAAAACGACACAGCATAAAACTAGCCTCAAAATGTACCGGCAGTTCTTGAGTGTGTTGGTTGTACACCGAGTGTACAAAACACGAAGAACATCTTCCTAATGTTGAGTTGCCCTCAGAAAAGCTTCAATTCCTCAGGGCATGGACTCGAAAGCGTTCCACAGGGATGCTGGCCCCTGTTGACTCCAATGCTTCCCAAAGTTATGACAGGTTGGCTGGATGTCCTTTGGACGGTGGACCATTCTTGATACACACAGGAAACTGTTGAGCGTGAAAACCCCAGCAGCGTTGCAGTTCTTGACACAAACCAGTGCGCCTGGCGCCACCTACTACCATACCCTGTTCAAAGGCACGTCACTATTTTGTCTTGCCCATTCACCCTCTCAATGGCACACATACACAACCCATGTCTCAATTGTCTCAAGGCTTAAAAATCCTTCTTTAACTGGTCTCCTCCCTTTCATCTACACTGATTGAAGTGGATTGAACAAGTGACATCAATAAGGGATCATAGCTTTCACCTGGATTCACCTGGTCAGTCTATGTCATGGAAAGAGCAGGTGTTCATCATGTTTTGTACAATCAGAGTAAATGTAGCCTACTTTTAATTATCTAATAAATTAATTAATTCATTACAACAACCAAGACAGAATTGACCATAGCGCACTACTTTTGACCAGGGCCCATAGCGCACTACTTTTGACCAGGGCCCATAGCGCACTACTTTTGACCAGGGCCCATAGCGCACTACTTTTGTCAAAAGTAAAAGAATAAAAAAAAGAATAGGGTGCCATTTCTGACACAGATAACGTCTACAAGGAGGCAAGAAGACTGACCTTCTGTTTAGGGCTGACCCGCGCGAACACCCGGACATGGGGCAGGAGGGCATGGAGCAGCTGCGTGTCACTGGTCAGTCTGGTTAGCCCCTCCCCCGTCACACACAGATCATACTGATCGACCAACGAGGGGACGGACGGCGGGGGCAGCGGAACACGCACACTGCCGTCTATAGACTCCCACTGCCACTCACCTGGAAGGAACAACGCCACAAGTGACCGTATTATAGAGCATTCTTAAAACAGCGACATATTACACCTGGGTTAAATACATGCATATTATTTCAAATAGCCTCAAGTACTTAAGGTACGCTTGATTTGGTTTGCATTTTATTCCATTATAATGGGGCGAAGTAGATCAAGTGCAGCTCAAGTATAATACATATGCATTTGACCCAGGTCTACAACACATGCACTGTCCACTATAGATCGCTTCATTACAACAATCATATGGCTATATCATCAATGCATTAGTCTGTAGATTAGTCTAGTACAGAGCCCTCCAACCATGTTCGTGGAGAGCTACCGTCCTGTCTGCTTTCGCTCCAACCCCAGTTGTAACTAACCTGATACAGCTTATCAACCAGCTAATTATTAGAATCAGGTGCACTAGATTAGGGTTGGAGCAAAAACCTACAGGACGGTTTTCGGATCAAGCATAAACTGGCTCTTAGTGTGCCCTACCCTGGTTGGGTCTGGCCTGCAGTACGAGCGTGTGTTCCTTCTGGATGAAGTGGAGCTCTCTGGCCACGTGGCACGCTGTCAGAGGGTTGTCACCTGTTATCATCACCACCTGAAGGAGAGATGGAGGAGAGGAGGGTTATGTGTGTGTGTGTGTGGTGTGTGTGTGCGTGACTGAGTGAGTGCGTGCATGGATGTGCCTGATATTACTTTGATAATTGTAATCGGAACAGAATCCTTATCAGTATCGGTGTGTGTGTGTGTGTGTGTGTGTGCGTGTCTTTTCCTGCTAATGAGCCTGTGCGAATGTGTGTGAGCGTGCGTGTGTATTCTGAGAGCGCCTCCTCACATGATGCGATGCCTCCTGGATCTCTTTGATGACAGCTTTGCTGTCGGTCTTCAGGGGACACGAGACGACCATGAAGCCGGCAAACTGCAGGTGACACTCCAGAGCATCACGAGTCACCTCCCGCACCTGTACAGACCGCCGCAAAGCACCCAGTCACACAAACAACCAACCCCTGCTGTAAAAGAGAGCCACTCTCATCTAGCCACTTGGCTGAGGTTCACGAAAGCCCTGTAGCTAACGTGGTACTTTATCTCGAAGACCCAGAACTACCTCACCGTCTCTCTCGGCTGTGCGGCTGGGTTGTTGAGAGTATTGAAATAGCATGCCACGTTAACTACGAGGCTGTCGGGAAACTCATCCCCTCACACAGAGCAGGACACGACAGATAGGTGAGTTAGACAGGACAAGTAGGTGAGTTAGACAGGACAAGTAGGTAATGGATAATGGATCCAGAGCGCCTGGCACCGCCTATCAAACCACGCTCAAAGTCGCTCAGGTCACTCGTTTTGCCCATTCTAACGTTCAATCAAACAGTAACTAATGCTTCGATGCCCGTCTGCCTGCTTTACATAGCGATCCATTTTCGTGAACCGGGTGGTGTACCTAAAAAAACATTTATTTTATTTAAAAATTATATTACTAACAACAACATATTTAATACATTTTAACCAAGTGATCCGTGGAATAAGTATTGAGTGTGTAATACAATGTAATATTATTCATCTACAATGTTCTTAACCCTGGGCAACATGGGCCTGGGAGGCTCACAGAGTACTCCACAGTACTCCACCAACTACCCATTTCTCAACTCAATACTTATTTTAATCCCCCAAAATGTAAATTCATTTATTTTTCTTCTTAAGTGCACTGTCATTTAAGCTTTAAAACAGCAACGTTTTCTCTCTGCCCCATGGAAAAATGCAATGCCCCATGGAAAAATGCGTCGAGTTGCAGGACATTAGCTTTGAAGCTGCAACAACAACAATTAACTCTGCCACATGACAAAATGTGCAGAATTGCAGGAAATTTGCTTGAAAACAAACATTTTCTCTCCAATGCCAAGAGGAGAGGGTCTTTCGGGGCCCAAGACTTGGTTCGTCCAGCCATGCACTGCCAAAGTCATAGTAAAACTCATTGTATGCTAGTTTTCTTTTATCTCACTTGAGTTGTGATCTGATTATGAGGGGGTCCCTGATGAATTTGCTATCACAAAAGGGATCCCTGGCTGCAAAAAGTTTAAGAAAGACAGATAGGACAGGTAGGCGAGTTAGACAGGACAGGCAGAGTTACCTGTTGGTGGCTGAGGTGTCCGATCTCTCTGTAGCCCAAGGCCAGAACCCTGGCCCCTTCTCGGGACATCTCCCTGTGCACCTGGTCATAGCTGTCTGGGCACTCTGAGAACTACAGAAACAAACAAACGGTTAGAACAACGGTAATGACTGCAGCAATGAGGTATTCACTCAACACTGAGATTGTGTACTTGTATGTGAAGTGTAGTAGAGTAGACATATATTATACTAGACATGTATTATATTGACCATAAAAAAATATATATATTAAATGATACATTCAAATGTCAGTGTTCTATTTTCATTCTATGATATTGACCATGTCCCTGAGTGTCTCTGGAGCTCCTTTGACAGTGGAGACATAGCAGAGGTCAGTGGAGCCCAGTTTCTCATAGGAGGCCAGGACAGACATCCTCTTCAGAGCACTGGCAAAGTGGAACCGCTGGTGGATCTTCAGGCCTGGGGTCTTTATACCGCGAGCAAACACCTTTTCATCTACACCACACAGAGAGGGACAGAAGGGTAGATATGATGCAAACACATAGACACACACACTTTCACTACTGGTGTACAAAGAGGAGACAGAGCAAAAATCCTGAGGTACACGGGCGCGTGCACACACACTACCTTTAGTGAGGGTCCAGTCAGCAGCAGTGAGCATGGCCTTCTCCAGAGGGTCGCCTACCAGCTGTCCGTCGTCAAGGGTAACCAGTGAGTGACACGTAGCAATCACCCGATGCGTTTCCACTGGGATCTCTGACACGGGAATCACTTCTTTCCCTTCTCTGGAGAAGTTTAGAAAACGTTTACAAACAAACAAATGTAAAAATGTACTTCATATTCTTCCAAAGATTTTAATATGATTAAATAATGCTAAAAACATGTCTGTTGCTCTTTACGTGTCACTCCTCAATAGGACAAGATTCACAGTATGACACCAGCGCATAAGGGCATTGGTAGACACTTTACTTAACCCTGACCGTTACGATGCATTACGATGCCGTTAAGAACCCTTTAAAACGTCTTAATATTATCAGGTCCAGTCAATCTTTGGAAAAAATTGCAACAAAGAAATGTATCACACTGAAAAATCTAAGAGAGTGTACCTGAGGCCTGCGACCCCCCGCACCACCAGATGGTCGCTGGTCAAGGTGCCCGTCTTGTCAAAGCAGCACACCTCCACCTTGCCTGCAAACGGGATCCTGAAGGGCTCAGTGCAGAACACATCTATGAAAGGGAGAAGGAATAAAGGGGTGAGGCAAATAGCAGAACAGCGAGGAGAACTAGCATCATTAAGTACTACAAACATTACTATTCCACTTCCAGAACCACTTTCACAACAGATACATCCACATAACACCCCAACACACACACACTCTCTCTCTGTTGACTCACAGAGCTTGGCCAGAGCGATGAGGGATGTGTTGACTGCCAGAGACAATTCTATAGGGAGCTCAGGTGGAACCACAGAGGTCAGGATGAGAGTACACTCCAGGAACAACTTATACCGGTTCCTGCTAGGGTCCTTAGTTCCTGCAGCGGAGAGAACACACAGAGACAGTTACACAACTAGAAGTGGTAGTTACTCACACAGAGACAGTTACACAAGTAGAAGTAGTAGTTACTCACACAGAGACAGTTACACAACTAGAAGTAGTAGTTACTCACACAGAGAGAGTTACACAACTAGAAGTGGTAGTTACTCACACAGAGACAGTTACACAACTAGAAGTAGTAGTTACTCACACAGAGACAGTTACACAACTAGAAGTAGTAGTTACTCACACAGAGACAGTTACACAACTAGAAGTGGTAGTTACTCACACAGAGACAGTTACACAACTAGAAGTAGTAGTTACTCACACAGAGACAGTTACACAACTAGAAGTAGTAGTTACTCACACAGAGACAGTTACACAACTAGAAGTAGTAGTTACTCACACAGAGACAGTTACACAACTAGAAGTAGTAGTTACTCACACAGAGACAGTTACACAACTAGAAGTAGTAGTTACTCACAGAGAAAGCTATGCAGTATGTTCATTTATAAAATGTTTGCACACTGGATAAAAGCATCTGCTAAATGGCATATATTGTTATTATTATTAATAATATATACAGTTATACTGCATGTAGTCAGGAAAAATCTGCTGCTCTCTCCTGACCTCAGGGCCTATTTCAACAACTTGTTTTCTTACGTTTTATTAAAGGGAGGAATTTGTGTTTTAGTCATGTTTTTTTAGTATGAATAGGATCCTTTGGCAAGACTGTCAAAATGTTCATTCATGTCTTAGTGAGTAAAAACATATCGCCTTAAATTCTGTCTTGGCTAATAAACTACAGCCTAGATATAAACAAACTGTATAATGGAGAAATGTTCTAAGTAGGACCAACTGTACTTCTGCATTGCTTGTTCCATGTGGTTTTAGACTGGGTATCTGTGAAGAACTTTGTGACAACCGCTGACGTGAAAAACGCTTTATAAAATAAATTTGAGCGATTGATTTGCGTTGATCACTGGATTACTCACCTTCCACCCACACATATCCAGCAGCAGCGATGGCGAACACCAGGAGGAAGAGGATGAAGATGAATGTTTCTAAGTTGTTGGCTGTCACCCTCTTCACTCCAAACAAGATGGTCCTCAGCAGTTTACCCTGTAGACAGGCATGGTCAACAACACCAGGGTTGTATTCATTAGTGAACACCGTAGCAAAACATTTTGCAACAGAAAATGAAAACAAGCGGTTCTTATTGGACAAGTTCGGTAGTCAAGAGCAGCAGCCCCTCACCTGAGAAGTATAGAATCCGGTTCTCAACACATAAGCCACACAGCCATTGTCCACAGCTGCAGAAAAATGTAAAAGAAGAAAAACAAACTATTATGATTTGCTCTAAGTAAGACAAGATAGATACAATCACTGAGGGCACATTCAATCAATCTATTCTGAGGCCGAGGGAGATGACAAAGTGTATCTAAAATGTTGATTTTTTTATATTAATAAGTGATAACAAAATGTAGATTGAAAGTGCAATACAATTACAATTGTTAACTCAAAGTGAGAAGAAAAATGCTGGACGTTTCTGCCTTACGACAAGTGAATAATATACTGCATAGTAGGTAGGAACTGACGTTTGAGTCCTACAGTGGCACGGAGCGGGGGGCTGTGCTGCACCACCTTGGTCCCACCAGAGATTATGTGGAGGCGGGCATCACCCTGAAGGTCAAGTACCCTCGCTGGGTCCAGATCCTCCACTGGCTCCTAAACACACAACATGGTAAAACTTCAAGTTAAAACACAACTTTTAAGGATTAATGGAGCCTATGATTTCTAAGCTTATGATTTTGATCAATTGTGAAGCATCTATGATATTCTATGCTTATGAAGTCTTTGTGAATGATCTATAGTAACATTCCCATTGTGTTGGCAATCTACAGTGATCATCATTGAGATGTTTCTACAACTTAATTGGAGTCAATTGATTGGACATGATTTGGAAAGGCACACACCTGTCTATATAAAAGGTCCCACAGTTGACAGTGCATATCAGAGAAAAAAACCAAGCCATGTGGTCGAAGGAATTGTCCGTAGACCTCAGAGACAGGATTGTGTCGAGGCACCGATTTGGAGAAGGATACCAAAACATTTCTGCAGTATTGAAGGACCCCAAGAACACAGTGGCCTCCATCATTCTTAAATGGTAGACGTTTGTAACCACCAAGACTCGTCCTAGAGCCGGCCACCCGGCCAAACTGAGCAATTGGGGTAGAATGGCCTTGGTAAGGGAGGTGACCAAGAACCCGATGGTCACTCTGACAGAGCTCCAGAGTTCCTCTATGGAGATGGGAGAAACTGAAATGTCACGTCTGAAGGAAACCTGGCACCATCCCTACGGTGAAGCATGGTGGTGGCAGCATCATGCTATGGGGATGTTTTTCAGCGGCATGGACTGGGAGACTAGTCAGGATCGAGGGAAAGATGAACGGAGCAAAGTACAGAGAGATCCTTGATGAAAACATGCTCCAGAGCGCTCAGGACCTCAGACTGGGGTGAAGGTTCACCTTCCAACAGGACAACGATTCCAAGCACACTGCCAAGACAACGCAGGAGTGGCTTCGGGACAAGTCTCTGAATGTCGTTGAGTGGCTCAGCAAGAGCCTGGCTCGAACCCAATCGAACATCTCTGGAGAGACCTGAAAATAGATAGCTGTGCAGCAACACTCCCCATTCAACCTGACAGAGCTTGAGAGGATCAGCAGAGAAGAATGGGAGAAAATCCCCAAATACAGGTGTGCCAAGCTTGTAGTATCATACCCAAGAAGACTCGATGCTGTAATCGCTGCCAAAAGGTGCTTCAACAAAGTACTGAGTAAAGGGTCTGAATACTTATGCAAATGGTATATTCAATTTTAGAATGAGGCTGTAACACAACAAAATGTGGAAAAAGTCAAGTGGTCTGAATACTTTCCGAAGGCACTGTATATTGTCCAGATAGACTGCATTGTTTTGCATGGTTGTTATCTAGTCTAGTATAGGACAGGCTTCCCGTCTGTCTAACCTTCATCTGAGGAACTGACTCTCCCGTCAGCATGGCCTCGTCCACGATGCAGCGCCCTCTTAGCAGCAGCACGTCACATGGAACCAAGTTCTCCTGGGGCGAGCGGCCTGTGGGGGAAGAGAAAGACATATATACTGTGCCAAACCAAGAGAATGATATTCATTGACTACAGCTCAGAGTTCAGCACCATAGAAGCTCATCACTAAGCTAAGGTCCCTAGACTACACCTACCACTGCAACTGGAATACTGGCTCCTGCACTTCCTGACGGGCCGCCCCCAGGTGGTGAGGGTAAGCGACAACACATCCGCCACGCTGACCCTCAACATGGGGGCCCCTCAGGGGTGCATGCTTAGTCCCCTCATGTACTGCCTGTTCACCCATTAAGTTTGCCGACGACCCGACGGTGGTATGCTTGATCACCGACGATGATGAGACAGACTACAGGGAGGTTAGAGACCTGGTAGTGGGTTGCCAGGACAACAATCTCTCCGTCAACGTCAGTAAGACAAAAGGAGTGGACTACAGGAAACGGAGGGCCAAGCACGCCCCCATTCACATCGATGAGGCTGTAGTAGAGCGTGTCGAGAATTCCTCTCTGTCCACATCAATAAGGATCTATCATGGTCCAAACAACAACACATTCGTGAAGGGTGCACGACAATGCCTCATTCCCCTCAGAAGGCTGAAAAGATTTGGCATGGGCCCTCAGATCCACAAAAAGTTCTACAGCTGCACGATCGAGAGCATCTTGACTGGCTGGATCACTGCTTGGTATGGCAACTGCTTGGCATCAGACTGCAAGGCTCTACAGAGGGTAGTGCGTATGTCCCAATACATCACTGGGGCCAAGCTCCCTGCCATCCAGGACCTCTATACCAGGCGTTGTCAGAGGAAGGCCCAAAAAAAATTCAAAAATTTAAGCCATAGACTGTTCTCTCTGCAACCGCACAGCAAGCGGTACCAATGCACCAAGTCTATAAATAACAGGACCCTGGAAAGCTTCTACTCCCAAACCATGACTTCTGAACAAGACTGTTACAGTTAATCAAATGGCTAGCCGGACTACCTGCATTGACCCTTTTTTGCACTATCTCACGCACACACACTGGACTCTAACCACACACATACCCACAACATATGCCCAAACACACATACTTTCAAACTCAAATACACTACTGGTCAAAAGTTTTAGAACAATGACTTTTCTACTATGTTTCTACAATGTAGGATAATAGTGAAGACATAAAAACTATGAAATAACACATATGGGATCATGTGGTAACCAAAAAAGTATATTTTATATTCTTCAAAGTAGCCACCCTTTGCCTTGATGACAGCTTTGCGCACTCTTGGCATTCTCTCAGCCAGCTTCACCTGGAATGCTTTTCCAACAGTCTTGAAGGAGTTCCCACAAATTCTGAGCACTTGTTGGCTGCTTTTCCTTCACTCTGCAGTCCGACTCATCCCAAACCCTCTCAATTTGGTTGAGGTCGGGGGATTGTGGAGAACAGGTCATCTGATGCAGCACTCCATCACTCTCCTTCTTGGTAAAATATCCCTTACACAGCCTGGAGGTGTGTTGGGTCATTGTCCTGTTTAAAAACAAATGATAGTCCCACTAAGCCCAAACCAGAATTCTATATAAATCACCAACAGTGTCACCAGCAAAGCACCCCCACACCATCACACCTCCTCCTCCATGCTTTAAGGTGGGAAATACACAAGCGGAGATCATCTGTTCACCCACACCGCTTCTCACAAAGACACGGCGGTTGGAACCAAAAATCTCCAATTTGGACTCCAGACCTAAGGACAAATTTCCACTGTGTTTCTCGGCCCAAGCAAGTCTCTTCTTATTAGTGTCCTTTAGTAGTGGTTTCACTGCAGCAATTCGACCATGAAGGCCTTACTCACACAGTCTCCTCTGAACAGTTGATGTTGAGATGTGTCTGTTACTTGAACTCTGTGAAGCATTTATTTGGGCTGTAATTTCTGAGGCTGGTGACTCTAATGAACTTATTCTCTGCAGCAGAGGTCATTCTGGGTCTTCCATTCCTGTGGTGGTCCTCGTAAGAGCCAGTATCGTCATAGTGCTTGATGGTTATTGAGACCGCACTGGAAGAAACTTTCAAAGTTTTTGAAATGTTCCATATTGACTAACCTTCAAGTCAAAGCAATAATGGACTGTTGTTTCTCTTTGCTTAATTGAGCTGTTCTTACCATATGGACCTGGTCTTTTACCAAATAGGGCTATCTTCTGTATACCATCCCTTCCTTGTCACAGCACAAATGATTGGCTCAAACGCATTAAGAAGGAAAGTCATTCCACAAAATAACTTTTAACAAGGCACACTTGATAATTGAAATGCCGTCCAGGTGACTACCTCATGAAGCTGTTTGAGAGAATGCCAAGAGTGTGCAAAAATGTAATCAAAGCAAAGGGTGGCTATTTGAAGAATCTCAAATATATTTTGATTTGTTTAACAGTTTTTTGGTTACTACATGATTCCATATGTGTTATTTCATAGTTTTGATGTCTTCACTATTATTCAACAACGTTGAAAATAGTAAAAATAAAGAAAAAACCTTGAATGAGTAGGTGTTCTAAAACGTTTGACCGGTAGTGTACGCTGCTGCTACTACTGTCTATTATCTATCTTGTTGCCTAGTCAATTTACCCCTGTTTACAGTACATTGGGAAAGTTCAGACCCCTTAACTTTTTCCACATTTTGTTACGTTACAGCCTTCTTCTAAAATGGATTACATTTAAAAAAAATCCTCTGATGAGTTCTGACTATAAACTTGAAATATTGTTTATTATCAGGTATCCTATTGAAATATTGAGTGCCATAATCTAGTTTCTACACCAGAAGTTAATGGTTAAGGCACTGATAAGGGTGGAGAGATGTGGTTTAGCGAGGAAGGGGGCCGAGGTCAGGTAACATTAAGGGAGAAGGAACAGTTTATGGCCCGCAACACTTACTTTCTTGACTAGCAATGAAGATGTCATGTTTAGAGAGAAGGAGGACATCACCCAAATTGGGGTATATACATACAGTTGAAGTCAGAAGTTTACATACACTTAGTTTGGAAACATTAAAACTAGTTTTTCAACCACTCCACAAATTTCTTGTTAACAAACTATAGTTTTTGGCAAGTCGGTTAGGACATCTACTTTGTGCATGACACAAGTAATTTTTCCAAAAAATGTTTACAGACTGATTATTTCATTTATAATTTACTGTATCACAATTCCAGTGGGTCAGAAGTTTACTGTGTCTTTAAATAGCTTGGAAAATTCCAGAAAATTATGTCATGGCTTTAGAAGCTTCTGATCGGCTGATTGACATTATTTGAGTCAATTGGAGGTGTACCTGTGGATGCACTTCAAGGTCTAACTTCAAACTCAGTGCCTCTTTGCTTGACATCATGGGAAAATCAAAAGAAATCAGCCAAGACCTCAGAAAACAAATTGTAGACCCCCACAAGTCTGGTTCATCCTTGGGAGCAATTTCCAAATGCCTGAAGGTACCACGTTCATCTGCACAAACAATAGTACGCAAGTATAAACACCATGGGACCACGCAGCCGTCATACCGCTCAGGAAGGAGACGTGTTCTGTCTCCTAGAGATGAACGTACTTTGGTGCGAAAAGTACAAATCAATCCCAGAACAACAGCAAAGGACCTTGTGAAGATGCTGGAGGAAACAGGTACGACAATATCTATATCCACAGTAAAACGACTCCTGTATTGACATAACCTGAAAGGCCGCTCAGCAAGGAAGAAGCCACTGCTCCAAAACCGCCATAAAAAAGCCAGACTACGGTTTGCAACTGCACATGGGGACAAAGATCGTACTTTTTGGAGAAATGTCCTCTGGTCTGATGAAACAAAAATAGAACTGTTTGGCCATAATGACCATCGTTATGTTTGGAGGAAAAAGGGAGAGGCTTACAAGCCGAACACCACCATCCCAACCGTGAAGCACGGTGGTGGCAGCATCATGTTGTGGGGGTGCTTCGCTGCAGGAGGGACTGGTGCACTTCACAAAATAGATGGCATCATGAGGAGGAAAATTAAGTGGATATATTGAAGCAGCATCTCAAGACATCAGTCAGGAAGTTAAAGCTTGGTCGCAAATGGGTCTTCCAAATGAACAATGACCCCAAGCATACTTCCAAAGTTGTGGCAAAATGGCTTAAGAACAACAAAGTCAAGGTATTGGAGTGGCCATTAAAGCCCTGACCTCAATTCTATAGAAAATTTGTGGGCAGAACTGAAAAAGCGTGTGCGAGCAAGGAGGCCTACAAACCTGACTCAGTTACACCAGCTCTGTCAGGAGGAATGGGCCAAAATTCACCCAACTTATTGTGGGAAGCTTGTGGAAGGCTACCCGAAATGTTTGACCCAAGGTCAACAATTTTAAAGGCAATGCTACCAAATACACTCAATTAGTATGTAAACTTCTGACCCACTGGGAATGTGATGAACGAAATAAAAGCTGAAATAAATCATTCTCTCTGCTACTATTTTTGACATTTCACATTCTTAAAATAAAGTGGTGATCCTAACTGACCGAAGACAGACAATTTTTACTAGGATTAAATGTCAGGAATTGTGAAAAACTGAGTTTAAATGTATTTGGCTAAGGTGTATGTAAACTTTGGCTAAGGTATATGTAAACTAGCGCTGTATGAACCAATGGGTGAATAAACTTTGTTTAAGCTTTACTATTCATCCATGACTTTTACTAGGTTCATGTAGAACCTAACACCACATAATGACAAAGCGAAAACAGGTTTAGACATTTTTGCAAATGTATTAAAAATAAAGAAAACAGAAATACCTTATTTACGTAAGTATTCAGACTCTTTGCTATGAGACTCGAAATTGAGTTCAGGTGCATTCTGTTTCCATTGATCATCCTTGAGATGTTTCTACAACTTGATTAGAGTCCACTTGTGGTAAATTCAATTGATTGGACATGATTTGGAAAGGCACACACCTGTTTATATAAGGTCCCACAGTTGACAGTACATATCAGAGCAAAAACCAAGTCATGAGGTCAAAGGAATTGTCCGTAGAGCTCCGAGACAGGAAGGGTACCAAAACATTGAAGGTCAGCAAGAACACAGTGGCCTCTATAATTCTTAAATGGAAGAAGTTTGGAACCACCAAGACTCTTCCCAGAGTTTGCCGCCCGGACAAACTGAGAAACAGGGCGAGAAACAGGGCGAGAAGGGCCTTGGTCAGGAAGGTGACCAAGAACCCAATGGTCACTCTAAAGAACTCCAGAGTTCGTCTGTGGAGATGGGAGAACCTTCCAGAAGAACAACCATCTCTGCAGCACTCCACAAATCAGGCCTTTATTGTAGAGTGGCCAGACGGAAGCCACTCCTCAGTAAAGGCCAGATGACAGCGCGCTTGGAGTTTGTCAAAAGGCAACTAAAAGACTCTCAGACCATGAGAAACAATATTCTCTGGTGTGATGAAACCAAGATTGAACTCTTTGGCCTGAATGTCAAGCGTCACATCTGGAAAGAACCTGGCACCATCCCTACAGTGAAGCATGTTGGTGGCAGCATCATACTGTGGGGATGTTTTTCAGCGGCAGGGACTGGGAAACTAGTCAGGAACGAGGGCAAGATGAACGGAGCAAAGTACAGAGAGATCCTTGATGAAAACATGCTCCAGAGCGCACAGAACCTCAGACTGGGGTGAAGGTTCACTTTCCAACAGGACAATGCCCCGAAGCACACAGCCAAAACAAAGCAGGAGTGGCTTCGGGACAAGTCACTGAATGTCCTTGAGTGGCCCAGCCAAAGCCCGGACCTGTACCCGATCGAACATCTCTAGAGAGACCTGAAAATAGCTGTACAGCGACACTCCCCATCCAACCTGACAGAGCTTGAGAGGATCTGCAGAGAAGAATGGGAGAAACTCCCCTAATACAAGTGTGCCAAGCTTGTAACGTCATACCCAAGAAGACTCGAGGCTGTAATCGCTGCCAAAGGTGCTTCAACAAAGTATTGCGTAAAGGGTCTGAATACTTATGTAAATGTGATTTCAGTTTTATATTATTTATAAATTAGCAAATAAATAAAATAAAAAAACATTTTTGCTTTGTCATTATGGAGTATTGTGTGTAGATTGATTAGGGGAAAAATCTATTTTATCAATTTTAGAATAAATCTGTAACATAACAAAATATAGAAAAAGTCAAGGGGTTTGAATACTTTCCGAATGCACTGTAGATGTACAGTACACAGCTACCTCAATTACCTAGTAACCCTGCACATCGACTTGGTACTGATACTCCCTGTATATATACACATTTTATTTTGTACTCCCTATATATAGCCATGTTATTTTTACTCTTTATTTTTATTCGTTATTCACTGTGTATTTCTTCCTCTTATCGATATTTATATTTTACAATTTTGTATCTTATCTTTAACTCTGCATTGTTGGGGCCTCCCGAGTGGCGTAGCGGTCTAAGGTAACGCATCGCTGTGCTTGAGGAGTCACTACAGACCAGGGTTCGATCACAGGCTGTGTCACAGCCGGCTGTGACCGGGAGACCCATGAGGCTGCGCATGAGCTGACTTCGGTTGCCAGCTGGATGGTGTTTCCTCCGACATATTGGTGCGGCTGGCTTCCGGGTTAAGTGAGCAGTGTGTCAAGAAGCAGAGCGGCTTGGCAGGGTCGTGTTTTTGGAGGACACATGACTCTCGACCTTCGCCTCTCCCAAGTCAGTAGGGGAGTTGCAGCGATGGGACTAGACTAACTAATAATTGGAAATCACAAAATTGGGGAGAAAAAAGGGGTAAAAGAACAAAAAATAATAATATATATATTATTTATCTGCATTGTTGGAAATGGACCTGTAAGTAAGAATTTCATTCTTAGTCGACACCTGTTGTCTACGAAGCATGTGAAAAATAAAACTTGATTTGATTTTGACTGGCTGTGGACAGAGGAAATAAGGAACTAAATTCTCCTGGGGTGAGCGTCCTGGGGGGGGGAAGACAAAGATATACGCACACTGTGTCAAACTGGCTGGGGCTCTATCTCAATTAGGCTCTCCACGATTCCTCACATCTCATCTCCTCAACAGTATTCGAGGACAAAGTCCAAGGTCCCTCCCCCTTTTCTCCAATGCATTTTAAAAAGGAGCGAGGATATAAGATGCGTGAAATTGAGGAAAGATGATTTGAGAAAGTGCCTGGTTCTAGATTAAGGAAATACTCCTGAACGAGAAGGGTTAACAGACAGGAACCTTACCTATTGAGACAATGTCCCCGGGGACTAGTTCATCACTTGACACAGGCCTCCACTTCCTGTTGCGGTAAACCTGTTGGGAAACATGGGCACAAACGTGTAAATATCAGGGGCCTGTTCAGTAGGGAGAAAGCTTTTTTTGACACCGAGTAAAACAGGGAGGTACTAGCCTGTTAGGGCTAGGGGGCAGTATTGACACGGCTGGATAAAAAAACGTACCCGATTTAATCTGGTTACTACTCCTGCCCAGTAACTAGAATATGCATATAATTATTGGCTTTGGATAGAAAACACTCCAAAGTTTCTAAAACTGTTTGAATGGTGTCTGTGAGTATAACAGAACTCAAATGGCAGGTCAAAACCTGAGAAGATTCTGCACAGGAAGTACCCTGTCTGACCATTTCTTGGCCTTCTTTGCCATCTCTATCCAAAACAAAGGATCTCTGCTGTTACGTGACACTTCCTACGGCTCACATGGGCTCTCAGAAGGCGGCAAAAAGCTGAATCGTGGCTTTGCAGGCTCTGGCTGAAAAAAAGTAGCGCGTTTGGGTAGTGGCTGGTTACAGTACTGTGAGACTCAGGCGCGTGCCCGCGTCGACCGAATGCTTTGTTTTCTTTCCTCTGTTTACCTAAACGCAGATTCCCGGTCGGAATATTATCGCTTTTTTACGAGAAAAATGGCATAAAAATGGATTTTAAACAGCGGTTGACATGCTTCAAAGTACGGTAATGGAATATTTAGAATTTTTTTGTCACGAATTGCGCCATGCTCGTGACCCTGATTTACCATTTCGGATAGTGTCTGGAACGCACGAACAAAACGCCGCTATTTCGATATAACGATGGATTATTTTGGACCAAACCAACATTTGTTATTGAAGTAGCAGTCCTGGGAGTGCATTCTGACGAAGACAACAAAGGTAATCAAACTTTTGTAATAGTAAATCTGACTTTGGTCAGGGCTAAACTTGGTGGGTGTCTAAACGGCTAGCCGTGATGGCTGGGCTATCTACTGAGAATATTGCAAAATGTGCAAACCGAAAAGCTATTTTAAAATCGGACACCTCGATTGCACAAAGGAGTTCTGTATCTATAATTCTTAAAATAATTGTTATGTTTTTTTGTGAACGTTTATCGTGAGTAATTTAGTAAATTCACCGGAGGTATGCTAGTTCTGAACGTCACATGCTAATGTAAAAAGCTGGTTTTTGATATAAATATGAACTTGATTGAACAAAACATGCATGTATTGTATAACATAATGTCCTAGGTGTGTCATCTGATGAAGATCATCAAAGGTTAGTGCTGCATTTAGCTGTCTTCTGGGTTTTTGTGACATTATATGCTAGCTTGAAAAATGGGTGTCTGATTATTTCTGGCTGGGTACTCTGCTGACATAATCTAATGTTTTGCTTTCGTTGTAAAGCCTTTTTGAAATCGGACAGTGTGGTTAGATTAACGAGAGTCTTGTCTTTAAAATGCTGTAAAATAGTCATATGATTGAGAAATTGAAGTAATAGCATTTCTAAGGTATTTGAAAATCGCGCCACGGGATTCAACTGGCTGTTGCGTAGGTGGGACGAATTCGTCCCGCCTAGCCCAGAGAGGCTAGCTACACTTGTTCAATAATGAGATCGCACAAAGATGTTCATTTTTCCGTTTCAAAACATTTTCCACAGTGTGCCCTACTGAACACGACATGGACAGATCTATATAAATCCAGATCAAATCGATCATTTGGTTAATGCAGCATTTCCAAAACTAGGGGTCACAAAAGTCCTACAGGGGCGGCAGGTAGCCTGGCGGGTTAGGAGCGTGGGGCCAGTAACCCAAAGGTTGAAACCGAAAGGTTGCTGGATCGAAACCCAGAGCTGACAAGGTAAAAATCTGTCGTTCCGCCCCTGATCAAGGCAGTTAACTCACTGTTCCCCGGGCGCCAATGACGCTGATGTCGATAAAGCCAGCCCCCCCGCACCTCTGACTCAGAGGGGTTGGGTTAAATGCGGAAGACACATTTCAGTTGAATGCTTTCAGTTGTACAACTGACTAGGTATCCCCCCTTTCTATTTCCACCAATCGTAGCTCTAACTTTGGAACGACGTAAGCTATAGGCTATTTATTATGACCCTATTCCTGCCGGCTAACACTCTCAGCAACAAGTATGTGTCTCCCGTTTCCCTCTACCACGCACACAAGCATAATTCTTTAGAACAGAGTAGACAGAACCAGGCACCAAATCAGACTGGGGGGAAAAGAATGTCATAATTGAAAGCAATGATGGTGTTCTTTTCTACACAGAAGATCATACACAATTATTGGCCGATGATTTTTCTGAACTTCCCAATACCTTTCTGATGCATTTCAGTCACTTCAAACCATACTTCCTTCTGATTGAAGTACTGCCATACTGATTTGCCATAGACACAAATAAATAAATAAATAAATAAAGATTGGCTGTTGATTACAGTACCTTTTTTTTCTTCTTTTTAACACATGGTGGGAACGCAAAACATTTTTGATAATGAAATTGGGCCTTAAACCAAAAACAAGTTGGGAACCCCTGGGTAAATGAGTCTGATGCTAGTATATAGCGGGAGTCAGGGCCTTCATTCTACAACTACAATAGCAAGGCTCTGGGGAGAATTTGATGATCTGCACTTGAGCAAGAACATGCGCCTTTGCTTGTATCGTATCATCAAACATCAAAACGACATGATCATTCGGATAAAGAAACAGTAGTTCACCTGGATCATGTACGGTTTGTTCCCCATGCGTCGTATCTCAGACATGTTCCTCATCTGCTGTTGTACCAGAGAGGCTTCGAAGGCCACCAGCATGAAGAGAGTGAACACGCTGTAGTACCAGTACTCATCCAGACACCACAGACCCACACAGAACACCTGAGGAGGGGGGAGAGAGAGCATCCATCTGTACAAATGTTGAGCCAAGCCGAGTGGTACTGTGCTGGCCTGGTTGATGCATCGGCCATCCACCATAGTTGCTAGAACGGTACTGGAAAGGACCATGTGAAAAGAAAATATCAGAGCTAGTGCAGTACGTTTCAGGTCAGCAAGATAGTATGAAAAGGGTATTAACTATTGAGTCAATTCTATCCCCACCATGCCCTTAAAGAGTTCAATATAGAAAATTGAAGAAAGAGACTAGAGAGGGATTTTACTACGTGTCACATTACTACTTGACAAAACGACACGCAAATACGCGCGCGCGCATGCGCACACACACCTGGAAGACAAAGAAGGGAGCGGTGGCTCTCTCCCTGAAGAGCTCCAGGAAGTCCGGCACCACCATCTCAGCGCGGTTGGTCCCATAGCGCTTCTCGGCGGCATGCAGGTCTGTCTCCTCCTGGTAGCCTCGCCAGGCCTGGAAGAAGCCCATTGGCTGTCGGACGGGGAACGACACGGGGAGGAAACACTTCCTCTCCTTACTGTCGAAGATGTAGCAGATCTTCTGGAACTCAAAGGAAAGGATTCCCTCGCCGTTCTCATCCTGAAGAGAGAGCAGGAGAGACAGAGAGATAGAGAGCGAGTGAGTACATGAATTAAAACACACACAAAAAATATGCCATCCAAAAAGCAGTATAACTGACTAGCATAGAGATGTTAAGAGAGGACCATTCTGACACCATGCATTTCCCACAAGTTTTAACCAGTATACCTGAGTCATGTTCAGCACGGCACACCGTAGCAAAACGTTTTGCAACAGTTACAAATGTTTTCTCCCCATTGAGCACAACCATTGTTTAAGTAAACAAGGTGTAGGACAGGAAACAAGGCAAACTCACCCATTCTCTCTGTAGTGGTACCAGCTCAGCAGAACCATTGTTGGGGGTGGGTATAACCTTAGCCAGGGTGGCCTTGTCTGGGTCTGGCTCCTGTTAATACACGTCAATTCACATACTCAATCTGACAAGACACAGCCATATAATCAGGTCAAAACTTTCTGAACAAGTAACACAAATACATTACACATAATTTGAAAATGTCCTTGTGTAGAGCATAAAATAATGCTGACTAGAGTGATCACAAGTTAAATTGGGCAGTGTTGGTTCACAATCTCCAACACCTAATTCCAAAACAACCGCAGACGATCCATCCACTTTACCTTGGCGCAGGTGAGCCAACAGTGCGCGTGCACGGACCAATAACCGGAGAGCGCTGTGAGGACGTGAGCGATCCCGATGGCGGCGAGAGCTAGTAGGCCTGCTTCTGGGTACTCGGAAGTACCGTATACTACGAGCCACAAGTACAACCAGCCAGGGTACAGCACGGCTATAAAAGGTAGAACCGTGCCGTGAAATAGCCGGGGCCTGCGCCGGTACATCGACACCGAGCTAACGTTCTCGTCGTCAGTCTCGGCGCTGTCATGCTGGCTGTGGTTGTTCATAGAGGGGGCCATTTGCAGGTCCCCCGGTCCCGGAATCCCGTCCCCCGCAACCACATTCCCCGGTTTCATATTCCCCTGTTTCGTAGCCCCGTTAATTTTCGTCCCTCTCTCTCCGGGCCCTCTCTTTCCTCCACCTCCCACTAGTTATTAGTGTCTGTGGTAAGGCAGTTCAATATAGTTGTTTTATTCCGGTGTCAGGTCCAGTTTTCTGTATCGGCTCGTTCTCACAGCTGCTTCCGCGTACGCAACCGCGTAAGGACACGTAATCTTCTTTTTGCTGTCGTGTGGTTACTTCCTGCCGAGAGAGATGCCGATTTGATCACATTTGTTTGACATCAAATATCCTAAATCAAGTGCATCTTAAAAGGAACATTTTCAAAGCAATGGTTAACAACATAAAGGCTAAAATATCACAGGGCATTCGGTTGTTTCTCCTTTAAGAAATCGACGCTTTTGTACTCGTGCGGAAATGTCAAAATCTGTGATTGACAACAACCCAGGACCAATGGGATAGAACAATGGCAGTATGCAAGTGGTTTCTAACAATCGAAATAGAGGAGGGTGTATGCGGTAGATATTCTGTGTATTGCTGTGAACACGTGTTTTATAACCTTGATTCTCACTTTACTTTCTTTCTAAACAAGCCGTCAAATTACCTCCATCGCAAACATGTGTCTTCAACGTTATGCATTTGATTCCATTTCATAGCTATCTATTTTAGTAAAAAATCGACGTTATTAACTGTAGCCATTCACACCAATAAAATACAGTTGTGACTGCACCAGTATCTGTGTGTTAGAGACCTCTGAAGTCCAGAGATGGCTCAGATTCAAACTCCAATTCAAGCTATATAATGTCAAAATACGTTCGTTGATCACCAAATATGGAGTTTCGCTAAGCAAATCTTCATTTACTCCCGTTATGTACTCCAAAAATGTCTAAATACAAATTGACAAGTAACCGAAAAAAATACCTCTTCTGCATGGCTAGAAGGGATTTATCCAATTTATGTCAAATTATCGTCAGATCTAACTTTTCATAACAGGTTAGGAAAGAGGATCCAATTGGAGATTGCAACACTAGATTTATTATTGCTCCCCATCTGTCACATGCACTTATGTTAGCTTTATCAAAAGCTTTAAAACTGGTAACAGAGATGTTCAAAATAGTCAAAACTAATGAATAAACCAACGGACCACTTCAGCTACAATAAACTTCTCAGTAATGTTATAGATTTTTGTTGTAATTGCTATAACTATCAAATCAAATCAAATTTATTTTTATATAGCCCTTCGTACATCAGCTGATATTCTCAAAGTGCTGTACAGAAACCCAGCCTAAAACCCCAAACAGCAAGCAAAGCATGTGAAAGAAGCACGGTGGCTAGGAAAAACTCCCTAGGAAAAACTCCCTAGAAAGGCCAAAAACCTAGGAAGAAACCTAGAGAGGAACCAGGCTATGAGGGGTGGCCAGTCCTCTTCTGGCTGTGCAGGGTGGATATTATAACAGAACATGGTCAAGATGTTCAAATGTTAAAATGTTCATAAATGAGAAGCATGGTCAAATAATAATAATCATAGTAGTTGTCGAGGGTGCAACAAGCACGTCCGGTGAACAGGTCAGGGTTCCATAGCCGCAGGCAGAACAGTTGAAACTGGAGCAGCAGCACGAGTCTGGTTCCTCTCTAGGTTTATTCCTATTTTGAAAGTTGGAAACAGGGGGGAGAGAGTAAGAAGGGTGGACATGGGGAATGAACTCGGGTCTCCAGTGGGGAACAGTATATGTGACTAGCCGGGAGCGTTAACACTAGACCACAGGCTTTGCACAGGTTTTCTCCTAGGCCTAGACCCTATTCCTTCCACTGTGCTGCTGCTTGTCCTTTGAGGGTCTAGGTTGGGTTACTGTAAAGAACTGTTGGTGTGAAAATAATTCAGATGGAAGAAGTCAAACCAGTGAGTACTGTACAGTGCTGATGTTGTGAAGTGTAGGATTGTGTTTGTTTTCTTCAAGATCTTGTCGATCAATGTTTCTGCAGCCCTGTGATCCAGAAGATCCCTGTGATCCGGACAGACTGTTCAAAAGAGTTTACAGAGTTTGAACACGGCTTACTAGAGAACCAGAACTCACCTACCTCCTGTTCAGTACACGTAGCGAGCTTCCTCGGCTGTGCAGAGACAGTGGACCTTACCGGAGTGGGTGAGTGTTCACTGATTGTAGATCAGTCTTCGGCTCGTTCATCACAGCCCTCAATTTTTTGTGATTATACTAACTTTTGACTGGTTCCCCTTGGCCCTGAGAGAGTGCTTTACATCAGTGTCTTTCCTCTTCAAGTACCCCCAAAAGTAAACACTAAAGAAATATCTTATTACGTGGCATAAACTGGGTCTTTCTGTCCTTAGTATTCATACCTGTCCAGTGTCTGTACTCCGTACTGTATTTGTTTTACCATTTTGATCATCTCGGGTTAACCCAGAACTAAAATCTTGCGCAATTTTGTAATTTATGTTTACGTAATCTGTTTCTGAGAGATTACCTTTTTGAATATTTGGTGTAGTAGTTGAAGTGAATATAATGTATCTCCTCTTTCAGCAGTGAACCCGGTTCCTCAGCCCTCTTAGGACCCGCCAGTGACCATAATCCATCCCTCTCAGAGAAGATATCTCCTTCCTGCGACACTGACGCCAGACTGCTCTATCGATCATGGATAAATCAATGCCCATGTCATTTTGATAGCACCCTGACTTGGTACGTGGATAAAGTGGACTCTTGTCCATGGCTACTTAAGGATTTGTCAAGAGAACTAAAAATCCTAGACACTTACAAGTTGCTGGGACTGATTTCTGTCCGAAACTGTCAAGAATCAAGACGGGTTATTTGTTGAAGTTCTTTCATAACTCATCGACGCTACAGTTCTCTGAAATACAATGGGAATCAGAGGAGTCGTTTCCCCTGTATGTGAAATGAATCACTCAGTGCGACTGACTATGCAGCAGGTTTTAGTGTGTAATACATATTTACAACACTGTGATAACCTCAGGTAGCAGCATAAATGGTTTTCTTTGCCTCTCAAATGTATATTGAGAATGAATGTGTGTAAAGGTGTTAGCTTTGTAACCTTACTCCACAGCATATCTTTGCACAACTGCGTGATATATAAGTATCCCTTGTTTGCGGTGTGGTTGTCTCTTGATGTTATTTTGGGTGAATTTTATCATGAAACTCCTATATTTCAGTCCTATTACTCATCCAGTTTGGATACATGCTGTCTGATGTTATGGTGCTACACAAGGGTGCCCCTCTCTCCCTCCCACTCTCCTTTTCTTCAAGTTGGAGTGAGTCACGGTAGAATATTCAACTGTGGAATGTATATCTCTCCCACACATCTCTCCTTGGCTACTCACTTGCTGAGGGAAAGGAGGGAGCGCAGGAAGGATGGAAGGAGGGGAAGGGGCCAGGAGAGTTAGAATTTGAAGGAGCTGAGGAAAGGTGGAAGGAAGGAGAAGTAGAGGGGATGAAGGAGGAGGCTTTCCGCTGGAGGAAGGAACAGAGCCCAGGAAGGATGGAGGAGAAGGAGGGGGCTGTGGAGTTACAATCTGTGTGACCACAGAGACAGACAAGAGGGAGGGTGTTGAGTTATGTACCCTTTGACTACTAACCAGAACAGGCCCCCTTTTCTGCTTCACTTATTAAAGGCTGAGGGAGACGCAATCAAGTGGAGAGATTCTTCCTTAGAAATGTCAGTCTTCAAAAACTTTGACACAAACAACGTGCAGAGGCTCTTTTCTATAATTACGTTATAGCTCCCTATCATACCTTACATACACTGAGTGTACAAAACATTAAGAACACATTCCTAATATTGAGTTTCAACACCTTGTATAGTCCATGCCCTGACATTTTGAGGCTGTCCTGAGGGCAAAAGGGGGGTGCAAGAGTTCCACAGAAATGCTGACTTGTGTTGACTCCAATGCTTCCCACAGTTGTCTGGATGTCCTTTGGGTGGTGGACCATTGTTGATACACACAGGAAACTTGAGCATGGAAAAACCCAGCAGTGTTGCACAAACTGGTGCGCCTGGCACCTACTACCATACCCCGATCAAAGGCACTTCAGTCTTTTGTCTTGCCCATTCACCCTCTGACGCAATCCATGTCTCAAGACTTAAACATCCTCCTTTAACCTGTCTCCTCCCCTTCATCTACACTGATTGAAGTGATTTTAACAAGTGACATCAATAATGGATCATAGCTTTCACCTGGATTCACCTGGTTAGTCTGTGTCATGGAAAGAGCAGGTGTTCATGATGTTTTGTACACTCAATGTAGAAGGAGAAGCCTTGCATCATCAGTGTCACACATAATCAGAATAATGTGGGCATATTTAGTCGGACTCTGAATTGACAGGTTATATTGAAGAAATGCGACATTACACTCAAAAAAGCACACACTGGAAGAGGTCACAGAACAAAAACTTGAACAATATCTTTCAGACAAAATCTAAGATTAAGGAATTTCTCATACCTTCCAGAGAAATGTATCACACAATAAATTATATCCACGTAAATACTATACTGTAAAAAATATATATCATCAGTCAATTATGAGAAATCATATAGGAAGTGGACTCCACAAAATGGTCCCAGTGTGGGTATAAGCTATAGGAAAATACTGTCATCAGTGCTATGTTCATAGTAGTAATTATTTACATTTTGAAAGTGTGGCACACACAGCTCATGCTACAACATAAATACTTAACCATAAGAGTACAAAATATTGAACAACGTCTATTGTAAGGTGTTTTCGATCAAAGATAAATTACAGTGATTATACCTATAGTAGTACTGTAGTATTCATTGTAACAACAATAATATTAACACAATTATTTTACATTGGAACACATACTTGTTTATCGTAGCTAGGGCCAGTAGTTTTCCTGACCCTGTGACCTGAACTGGAAAAACTCCAGGGCCTAATCATACTTTTTACTTATATTTTACACACCAATTAGTATTCAACTTCTACATTTTCGTTAGGGCTTAGTGTTTTTCCAGCCCAGGACAAACTCCTGCACCTTTTAGTGACTACTTCACAGTATCAAAGAAATAATTACACGGACGCTAGCTCTGGTCCAGGGTGTTACGAACGGCTTGCTGATGCTGAGCATTCCTACGCAAACCCCACATAAAACCCTGAACCAGAGCTACATGAAAGCGTTACACTTTACACAACCCTGTTTCCTTTATAAGGTTATCTGAATGACCCTGTTAGTCTACTCTATAGTGGTGTTTCTCAATCCTGGTCCTTGGGACCCAAAGGGGGTGTACATTTTTAGTTTTGGCCTTTCGCACCTGACAACGCACCATCTTGACCACACAGCAGCGCAGAGCTTTCAAGGCCTCCTTCGAGGTGTCCTCCAAACCTTGCAGAAAGGTAAGCAGACCAGGCATAACATTGTTTCTTTCTTCTTTCGCTCTCTTTTCAATGTGCACCCCTTTGGGTCCCCAGGACCAAGGTTGAGAAACACTATTCTATAGGACCCTGATGTTATCTACGGTCTACACATCTCCTTTCACTACGTTGACTAATGTGAACTAATCGGGTTACAGTGATTTGTAAATCATTTCTCGTACAACATT
Source organism: Salmo salar (assembly GCF_965601325.2). NCBI lineage: Eukaryota > Metazoa > Chordata > Actinopteri > Salmoniformes > Salmonidae > Salmo > Salmo salar. The sequence continues at coordinate 56,056,158 of NC_138293.1, forward strand.
GCTAAAAATCCTAACCGACACACTAACCTGAGAGCAAACTCTGGACCTAAGTTACCTAACCCACATATTTCACTCATTCCCATACAAATCGAGCGTGCCACTCTGTACTCTTCAACTCATCTCAACCTCTTATGAAATCTATCTCTCCAATGTTCCTCCAAATCCACCCAGTACCTTTGTTCCAGTCATTAATTTAGGCTGAACTCCCATTCACTTTTTGATTTGACTGAATTGACCCCATCCACGCTATGAACCAGTGCCCATCTCCATTACAACGCTTTTTGGGTTGAATCGTGTTCTGGAGGCAGCTCTGCCCTTAGCCTGCTGTAACCTCTCTGGTATGCGTCTTCACTCCTTAACCCACTCCGTAACTCCTTAACCCTGCTGCCAAGAAGACTCCCTAACCACGTGGGCACAACAAGCAGGTCAGATCCTGAGCTAATGAATGAAACACTCCCCATTCATTAGCAACCTAATAAGTAACATAGGTTTCTGACTCACAAACACACAGACCTGACAGACCTGGGTTCAAATAGTATTTCTTTTCTTTGAAATACTTTAGCTGCCCTTGATTTAAGCTTGCCTGGAGCAACGGACCAATGCTCTCTGCAAAAATGTAAGAATGGCGGGGAACAAGAGCGAACGGCGCATTCGATGACGCCTTCTCAGTATGGATGAGTAGTATTTTGATGTTTGTTGCTTACTGCATACGTTTGCACTAAACCGAACGTTCTAAATAGTATGTAATACGATTAGTACACAGTATGCAGTTTAAGTAAGTAATGGGCAAGCCAGATTTCGGACACGGCCTAAGTCATAATTAAGATCTTAAATGGCTACCTGGGTCATGTTTGGTATGGAAAAACGTGTTCTTAGTGGACAAGTTAAGGTAGTACTCCCCGTTTCACTCCTAACGTTTCCGCCCTACTGAACATGACCCAGGTGTTTCCTATTATGCTTTTACTTGGTAATGTACAATAAGCCTGGTCAGATATGGATATGGACCCAGCTCAAGCATGGTTGGTGTGATGACCTTGTGGGCCTAGTAGGATAACCGGCCATTAGCTGCTTCTCTGAGTGGTGATTGGTGGAGTGAGTCAGGGGTCAGGATGTGAAGTAGGAGTTCTGCATGGAGTAGAGGCGGTCGATGGGGTTTCCCACCCGCCCCGCCAGGAGCCCACCGTCCGCCGCTGCCAGAAGACAGTCGCCGAGGTGACTGAGGCTCCCGTCGCTGTCCAGATCGTGGAACACAGTCTCTGAATCTAAAGGGGAAATAGAGTTAGTATGTCTCTGTTTGGTCCGTCCATCTCGCTCGGACTTTTTCTATCTCTCTCCCTCTCCCCCCCTCTCTTACCGTAGGAGTGAAGATGTTCAGAGCCCAGCTGAGGAGGTGTGAGGCCATGGCGGAACGGCTCTCCTCCGTAGATGTTGGGGTCCAGAGCCAGTAGCTGCTGTCGTGGCAACGAAGGGTACGCCAACAGACCGTCCAATCCATGACCACTAGAACCGTCTGGGAAGAGAGAGACAGAACATGAATCAATCCCTGCATCTCTTCCTCTCGTCCTGCCCCTTTACCTCCAGAGACATTGTTTCACCTGCCTTGAGGTGAGTTTCCTGAAACTTCGCTACTTTGGCAAGCTACTCTTTTAATTGTTACGTTTGTAGCGAAAGACTAATCTTCCTGAGCATGAATGAACAAAAACGGTCAAATTAAGCACTTCTAAATCTACCGTTCCGCGAGTTAAGTACCAGTTAGCTACAAGGTTTTTGTGAAATCCCTGCTCTATTCCCCCCTCTTACCCTCACTGTCATCGTTGCTCTGTCGGCCCCCCCTGCTCGGCCCTCTCCTGGACCCTCCCAGCTGCTCCTGCTCCTGCTGCTGCTGCTGTTGCTGCTGCCTGCGAGCTATCTTCTTCATCTGCAACGCACAGGACCAACACACTGATAATGGACTCAATGGCGCTATTGCTCTGTCGTTCGTTATAAGGATAGTTCTTCCTTGTGTTATTTGGGTGGACTATCCCTTTAACTGTGCTTTAGCCTTTAAAATAAATGTTTGCATGCAGTTTCAGAGCAATTGGGCCATTAGATTCATGATTAGTGTTATTAGTTGTATTAGTGTCATGGGCGGGGAGGGGGGGGGGGGGGGGATTCAGGACAGGTCAAATATCTCACCTTTGCTCTCTGGTTTTGGAACCACACCTGCACGACTCGAACCGTCAACCCGGTCTCAGCTGCCAGTGTCTCTCTCACCTGAAGATAAGAGAAATTAAGCCATGACACTAAATGTGTGTGTGTGTGTGTGTGTGTGTGTGTGTGTGTGTGTGTGTGTGTGTGTGTGTGTGTGTGTGCGCGTGCATGTGTGTGCGTGTGCGCGTGCACGTGTGTGAGAGAGAGAAAGTGAAAGAAAAGGAAAAAAGAGAAGGAACAAAACAAAGAAACCGTGTTACGCCTGGTCTGCTTACCTTTCTGCAAGGTTTGGAGGACACCTCGAAGGAGGCCTTGAAAGCTCTGCGCTGCTGTGTGGTCAAGATGGTGCGTGGTCGCTTTGACCGTTTGTGGTCCTTCCCTTCGCCGCCCTTCCCCCCTACAGAACCGCCCCCACCATCCTCATCCTCACTCTTCACTGAGGGGTGTGGAGAGAGAAAATAGGATCTTCAATTGACAGACAAACTGGTATCATATGGTGCCTAGTAGTGAATCCCAATGAAAAAAAAAAGTCATTAGGTTATCACTGTGTAATTATGTAATCTCCTGCGCTTTCTATACCGTAGCACAAAGTGCCACCTAGATTTCATCCAGTGATTTTATTGGTTGATTGACTGATTGATTTGTTGGTCGCCCCGTCTTTTCCTGTTACCTGACTCAGTGGGTGTGGGGCTGATGGCAGCCAGCATCTCTCTCTCCTTCTCGTAGTCACCTCTGCAGAGCAACTGGCCCTCCTTCAGGACAAACTCGTCTCCGCGCTGCAGCCGGCGCTCACACTCACAGCAGCTGAAACAGCCCAGGTGGTACACCTGCCCCAGCACACGCATGATCAGCTCTGAGCGGCCAATCACCTGCAGGCACGCACTGCACTTCCTGACAAACAGCCTATAGGGACAGAGGGGGGAAAGGGTGCGTTCCAGTGTGTAATAGATCAGGTGTCTTTATTGCAGTCGGGTGTGTTCCAGGTTGTCTTTTTTGCAGTCCTGAAGAAGAGTTAGTTTAACGTCACAGTAGGAATATTAAGTAATATTCTTAGATGTGCAGAAGACACCGTCTTGACCACACAGCAGCGCAGAGCTTTTAAGGCCTCATTCGAGGTGTCCTTCCAAACTGTCTTTTTTGAAGTCGGGCTGCAGATGATCAGGTCTCACATCGCTTGCAGGAGTGTTGTAATGTCTCACTAACATGATATTAGCGGTCCTCTGAGATGTGCCGAGCGACTGAATTAAAGACAACCTGGAACGCACCCAAAGGCAGAGAGACAGACACAGATTGCCTGAAAGATTAGACCTCATTTGCACCCGTGGAGATTCTCAACCAAACCTGTGTACGATATATAATTAAAGGTCACATCAGCATTTCCCAGAACTTAAAGCTTGAACATCTAACATGCGTTTCCTGCAATAACAGTACGTGGTAACGCTTTAGAATGTCGTTCTTCACTGACGACACTTGGGGGCAGTATTCAACTGACGTATAGGGAGCCTGCTCTGAAGTGTTGGTGGATTCTAGGTATTTTACTAATTCTTTACATGAATCTATTTAACGAGCTGGTCCAGTGTTCTAGCCCATCATTACCTACTATTCACAATTAGTAGGATTTAGAAGAGAACATGTGAAACAAGCATCGTGCTTTTTTTTAACAGTTCACACACTGTCATTCACGGGGCTTCGTTGTCTACTTTCCTTTTGTCTTTTCACCACTCCTCTCGTGTGTCCCAACCCCTTTCATTTTCTCCCACTCTTCATTCTCTTCTCATCAACATATCAATTCAATTTAAAGGCCCCAAAACTCCTGCTTTTAAATTCCTCTTGAATCCCAGTTGTTTTATCCCTCTGCCCCCCCATCCCTCCTTCCATCTCCCTCCAGTATTTTCTGACAGGATTCCCGATTCTCCGCCCTCCGTCCCTTCTCCTTCGCTCCCTCCCTCTGTAGTTCAGTGAAACTAATAAAGACAGGATTAATTAGATTGTTGTTTAAACAGTGCGATGCCCAGACAGACGCTGTAAACTCATAACCAGGGATTGGCCATAGCATGGGGTTAATCTCTCTCTCTTTTACACACCAAAATACACACACAAACACACACACAGCCCCCCCCCCCCCCCCCACACACACACACACACACACACACTCTTTTTTTCTCTGTCTCTCTAGCCTAACCCAACCTATAAACTCACACATATATTTACAGGAAACCCAGGTTACTCATCAATATACGGTGAGTACTTCCATATACATTTCTACAATATCTATACATATCTAAAACACACACCTGCACACGCCTAATCATATGATGACATATTGACACTGGGGAAATCCCGGGTCATTAAACAAGACTGCAAACAAGAGGTCTGCTGTGGCAGAGACTTAGCTCATAGAAAGAGAGAGGCCATAGAAATAAGTGAGAGTGTGAGAGAAAAATATTTCTGTCGAGGCAAGGGATGACTGGATGAGATGAGAAAGTGACAGGATGACGAGGGACAGAGAGACGGAGGGAGGAAGATGGAGGGAAAGAGGAAGAGAAGCGTTAAGGCTCCCTGACTGGGTGAGAGGAAGGTGTTGCTACCCCAAATCTGAAGGGCGGAGAGGGGAAGAGGTGAGAAGAGGAAAGCGGGAGAGGAGAGTGAGCCAGGTCGGCACATTAGAGCTCCTAATCTGTGATCTTGCCCTGTCCGAACCACAGCTGCCACGGATAATCTATCTCAATCCATCGGTCTGCCAAAACTAGCTAACACTCCCGAAAATTACCCCAATCACAGCCCGCCACCGTCACAAATACTTACTGAACCAAACACACTCACTTGCCAAACACACTTACACACACACACACGTGCGTGCACACACTCACAGACACACACACACGTGCGTGCACACACTCACACACACACACACACACCGATCGAGGAGCACCACTTCACCACTAATCCAGTCACCACCACCACCACCATCTATTCACTTCACACTCCATTATACCAAGCTGTCTGTCTATAACACACAGAAAGTTCTCTCAAGTGCCTCCTCTTAATTGCCTCATTGCCTACAGCAATTGTAAAATATCTCATCCAATAGCCCCGAAAATGGCAAACCAGAATCTATCGTTTTAAAGGGGCAATCTGCTATTTTTTTTACTTTAACATTCATGACATATACACATTCCTTATTGAAGAATATGAAACTTGTGCCTCATGAGTTTAGTTCAATTGTCTTACCCCATCATTACCCAAATTATAAGATTGTTTTACTGATTTGTTCATAAACAAAGTAATTAAACAGACACTGTATAGCCTCAAAATATTGGTTAAAACTATACATTTGATCTCATGGATGGTCAGTCTTTACATCAATAGCTCTGTATACATTTGAGAGTAGTTACATTTCTCCATCCCTCAGCCGTTTACAAAACCAATGGCAGGGTGCCGGTTTTGTTATTGTTTTAACCGCAGATTTCCCCTTTAAATCCCAGTTGTTGTTTTTTAATCCCATTTTATACTGCCAGAATTTACTCAACATAAAGGCGACTTGGGACAACGGTCACCAGACCACAATTCCTCTGCAGTGTTTAAATCCTGCTTTTTGGTTACTAATCCCATTTCATAGTGCCACATATTGTAGAATTTACTAAACTTGGAAACTGAGGGCAACAGTCACTGAGGGAGGTCTCTAAGTAGATCAGTCTAATCCCCCTAATAGAAGTGTAATTCACAATAGACCGACTTGTGGCCCAAATGGCACCACATTCCCTTTATAGTGCACTACTTTTGACCAAGCCCCATAGGGCTCTGGTCAAAAGTAGTGCACTATATAGGGGATTTGGTGCCATTTGGGCCGCATCCCCCATAACCCAGGGAGAGGAGAAATGGCTCATGGCTGCTATCAAGATGAATGGTCCCACTTTAGACGAAACACAACTTTTTAGGCATAATGAAGCCTTCATAAACCCTTTATGAAGCCTATATAGGTATCTCCGAAATTATCACAAGCATTCGTAAGCAAACTGAGTTACATTTCACCCTGTTTGGCACTTTGACCTCCCAAATTCACGGCACCAATGAGACTGACTGGGTTCGAACCCCAGTCTCTTGCACGCCAGTGGGTTACGACTGTTAACCTACTGAGCTAAAGCCGAGACATTAGCTTGGGGAGCGAATGCAAGTCCTCTGATCTTATTCATGTGTTAGTTGTATGTTGATGTGTACGTGGAGCTGCTTGCTCCTATGTGCGGAAGCATGCATATTCGGTATGTGTTTGTTTTAGCATATTGGAAATGTAAGTTTAGGTGAGGCTGTGGGTATGAGATCTTTACAGTGAATCTGGATGTTACAATCTTAGTATAGCTTTAGTATAATTTTATTTTGGTGTCTATGTGTGAGCGTGTGATTGTATGTGTGGATGTTCAAGTGTGTGTGTGTGTGTGTGTGTGTGTGTGTGTGTGTGTGTGTGTGTGTGTGTGTGTGTGTGTGTGTGTGTGTGTGTGTGTGTGTGTGTGTGTGTGTGTGTGTGTGTGTGTGTGTGTGTGTGTGTGTGTGTGAGCGGATATTGCACTGTGAAGCAGGATGGCTCAGAGCCAGGGTTCAGTAATCACATCATCTCCTTTTATTAAATCTCCCTGCACTGCTCCTGTGTTATTAAAATTTCCCAGCATTCCCCACGATACCGCTCCCTCCGCCACCACCACAAACACGCAAACACACACATATACACACTGGCACGCACACAAACATGCTCACGTACACACGCACACACACACGCTCGTGCACACACACACACACACACACACACACACACACACACAAAGACGCACGCATACAAAAACAGGAGGCCTAGTTTAGTAGGGGTGTAGCTTTCAGATAGTTCTTTTTGGCCACCCATGAGAGTAAATGTCATTCCTGTTAATCTGTTCTGTTATATAGTTATCACGTTTAGCTTCAATGAAGCTTACAGAAGTGTATGAGTTCCCTAAAAGCTTATGTAAATCCCACTGTTGGGATGCAATAAGGTGATATACCTTATTATAATTAAGCAATAAGGCCCGAGGAGAATGTGGTATATGGCCAGTATACCACGGCTAAGGGCTGTTCTTATGCATGACGCAACGTGGTACATTATATACAAAAGTATGTGGACACCCCTTCAAATTAGTTTGGCTATTTGAGCCACACACGTTGCTGACAGGTGTATAAAATTGAGCACACAGCCATGCAATCTCCATAGGTAAACATTGGCAGTAGAATGGCCTTACTGAAGAGCTCAGACTTTTAACATGGCACCGTTCTAGGATGCCACCTTTACAACAAGTCAGCTCGTCAAATTTATGCCCTGCTAGAGCTGCCCCTGGTCAACTGTAAGTGCTGTTATCGGGAAGTGAAAACATCTAGGAGCAACAACGGCTCAGCCACAAAGTGGTAAGCCACATAAGCTCACAGAAAGGGAACGCCATGTGCTGAAGCACGTAGTTTGCAAAAATTGTCTGTCCTCGGTTGCAACACTCACTACCGAGTTCCAAACTGCCTCTGGAAGCAACGTCAGCACAAGAACTGTTCGCCGGGAGCTTCATGAAATGGGTTTCCATGGCCAAGCAGCCATACACAAGCTTAAGATCACCATGCGCAATGTTAACTGTCGGCTGGAGTGGTCTAAAGCTAGCCGCAATTGGACTCTGGAGCAGTGGAAACGTGTTCTCTGGAGGGATGAATCACGCTTTACCATCTGGCAGTCCAACGGACAAATCTGTGTTTGGCGGATGCCAGGAGAACGCTATCTACCCCAATGCATAGAACCAACTGTAAAGTTTGATTGAGGAGGAATAATGGTCTGGGGCTGTTTTTCATGGTTCGGGCTAGTCCCCTTAGTTCCAGTGAAGGGAAATCTTAATGATACAGCATACAATGATATTCTAGACGGTTCTGTGCTTCCAACTTTGTGGCAACAGTTTGGGGAAGGCCCTTTCCTGTTTCAGCATGACAATTCCCCCGTGCACAAAGTGAGGTCCATACAGAAATGGTTTGTAGAGATCGGTGTGGAAGAACCTGACTGGCCTGCACAGAACCCAGACCTCAACCCCATCAAACACCTTTGGGATGAATTGGAACGCTGACTGCGAGCCAGGCCTAAGTGCCCGGCCTCACTAATGCTCATGGCTGAATGGAAGCAAGTCCCTGCAGCAGTGATCCAACATCTAGTGGAAAGCCTTCCCGGAAGAGTGGAGGCTGTTAAAGCAGCAAAGGAGGGGACCAACTCCATATTAATGCCCAGGATTTTGGAATGAACTGTTAGACGAGCAGGTGTTCACATACTTTTGGTCATGTAGTGTATATTGGCCATAAATCACAAACCGCCGAGCAGTGGTGGAAAAAGTACCCAATTGTCATACTTGAGTAAAAGTACAGATACCTTAATAGAAAGTTACTCAAGTAAAAGTCAAAGTCACCCAGTAAAAGTATTTGTTTCTAAATATACTTAAGTATCAAAAGAAAATGTAATTGCTAAAAGTAAAAGTACAAATCATTTCAAATTCCTTATATTAAGCAAAGCAGATGGCACCATTTTCTTGTTTTTAAAATTCACGTATACCCAGGGGTACACTCCAACACTCAGACATCATTTAAAAACAATGCATTTATATTTAGTGAGTCTGCCAGATCAGAAGCAGTAGGGATGACCACGTGTTCTCTTGATAAGTGTGTGAATTGGACCATTTTCCTGACCTGCTAAGCATTCATCATGTAACAAGTACTTTCGGGTGTCAGGGAAAATGTATGGAGTAAAAAGTACATTAGTTGTCAAAAATATAAATAGCAAAGTAAAGATACCACCCAAAAATATTTTAGTTATACTTTAAAGTACTTTACACCACTGCCCCTAAGGTACCTTATTGCTATTGTAAACTGGTTACCAATGTAATTAGAGCAGTAAAAATAACTGTTCTGTCATACCCGTGGTACACTTAAGGAATACGGCCCGAGGGGGTGTGGTATATGGCCAATATACCATGGCTAAGGGCTGTTCTTAACCACAACGCAACGTGGAGTGCCTGGATACAGCCCTTAGCCGTGGTATATTGGCAATATACCACAAACCCCCGAGGTACCTTATTGCTCTTATAAACTGGTTACCAACGTAATTAGAGCAGTAAAAAATGTTTTGTCATTCCCTATATCTGATATACCACGGCTGTCAGCCAATCAGCATTCAGGGCTCGAACCACCCCAGTTTATAATACAGTATGTAATAAATTATCTTCATGTTATAGATTGAAGAATGTGTAAAATGCAAAAACAAAATAACAGGTAGACAAATAAAATCTATCTGAAAATAATTGAAGGATTACATTGAAAACAGACCCAGCTGCTAGGTCAACTCAGAATGAGAGTAAAAAATACCCAACTGATGGTTAAATTAACCCATGTTTGGGTAATCCCAACAACCCCAAAAACAACTGGCTGGGTCAAAATAACCCAGCGTGTGTTCTGTCCAATACTTACCCAGTGCTGGGTTACCAAATAATCCAAATTGGGTTGTTTTTAACCCAGCATTTCTTGGAGTGTATGCGTCACAGACACGGTACATCACAGAACGGTGATATACAAACAGAAACAACTTGCAATCCCACACACACACGCAGATGGAAGCCATTTCCTTCAAAGCCTATGTGTTGAGCTATACGGTATGAATGACCCTCTGATTAGTATAAAATACAATATCAAGGTTTATTGCTAATGATTAGCAGACCAGTCTTTCCATACACTTTCCTTTTCTCAACTATTTACACTGTTCCTAATAATACTTGAGATACTCCATACTCCACATCTGATCTTGACTGAAAGATTTGACCCTTGAAAGACAGCTCAGATATGGCATAACATGACCAAATGGAATATACCTGCAAAGAGTAACGACTGAAAACTGTGCAGAACACTGTGCTTGATGCTTGGGAGAGTGTGAGAGGAATGTGTGGATGTGTGCGAGGATATGGATGAGTCTCTGTGTGTGTGTGTGTGTGTGTGTGTGTGTGTGTGTGTGTGTGTGTGTGTGTGTGTGTGTGTGTGTGTGTGTGTGTGTGTATGTGTGTGTATATGTGTGTGTGTGTGTGTGTGTGTGAGTGTATGTGTGTATATATGTGTGTGTGTGTGTGTGTGTGTGTGTGTGTGTGTGTGTGTGTGTGTGTGTGTGTGTGTGTGTGTGTGTGTGTGTGTGTGTGTGTGTGTGTGTGTGTGTGTGTGTGTTTAGATAAAACAGCTAATCCCCAGGCCACCAGAACGCAATATCCTGTCTAGTGGTTTCTCATTTCCTGTCTCTCTCTGGCGGAGCGGGATGCAAGGGGGAGGGAGCAGGGGGAGGGGAGGGGACCCGTTGCCCCAGAAACTGGAGATACAGCCCCCCGATTTGAGAATGTTGACACCGCTCTCTCTCTGCCTCTCTCTGTCTCTCTCCCTCCCTCCCTCTCTCGGGTCCACCCCCCCATCTTTTCTTTTCTCGCTCTTCTTTTATTATCTCAGATTTAATAACGGCGAGGCGAGCAGCTTGTTCTTCCATGAAACATTTATTAGCTGTCTGTAATGAAATTGTTGTGGGGGAGGCCAGATGATTGGGGCTCATCGGGCATTATGCAAAAACCGTGGCAATATTACTAGGGGCTGACAGAGACACACCTCACCTTCCTGCTCTTCTGTCTTCTCCTCCATGGCTTTCATCTTCTCCTAAATCTCCCTCTGTTGCTTTTATCCCATGCTCGCCCTCCGATCTGCAATTTATCTTCTCTATCAACTTTCTCCAACTTTCTTCTCGTTTTCAGTCATCTCTCTGTTCTCTTTCTGTCCTTTCTCTCTGCATAGCTTTGACACAATGCATGCCTTGATATAAATCACTGTGAGGTTCTGTCTCTCCATCTCTATTCTCTTCCTACCTCTTCTCTCTCTCTCGCTCTCCCGCATCACCTGTTGACCTGAGCTGGGAGGTGACGTGAGAACCCTTACTGTGTGTCTGGTGGAACAGAAGGACTGTCTGAAATAGCACCATTTTCCCTATATAGAGGCACTACTTTTGACCAGACTGTCAACCTATTCCCTATATAGTGCACTATAATGAAATACTTTAAATGCCATTTAATGTCATTTCAGATAGAGACAAGATATTGCGTTAAAAACCACAATACTACTCCTCAGTCTGGATATGGAGTACTAAACGTGGCTGTGTCTGTCTGTCTGACCATACCCCTGTGGACGACTGTGTATGAGCCAAGAGCAACAACATATCCCTAACACACTCCTACACTCCCTCAGACTGAACTATAGTGAGTGCAAACACATGGGATGAATTCCTAACAATTCTACAAATAATTCTTCAGAATGGATATCATTGGCTGCAATAGGCTATGCTTCGGTTCTGACTGTGTGCTGCATTGTACAGTAGGCTTCTGTATTGCTTGCTGTTTGGGGTTTTAGGCTGGGTTTCTGTACAGTACTTTTAAGATATCAGCTGATGTAAGAAGGGCTATATAAATACATTTGATTTGATTTAGGCTTGCTGCAGTTGTGTTGATCAATCAGCTTTGTGGGTTTTGGCATATCTTTTTTTAGCAGTATATATGTTTTAGCAGTATGGGGTAGAATGTCTTATGCTTGATTTAACCCATTCTTTCCACTGTGCATACTAACTATCCATCTCCTTGCACAGTTATACTGTATATTATGGTATATACAGAATATAACTATATACAGGTACTGTGCATATATAGTTCTTCTTTTAGGCTTGTCATCACTGGAGTGGCTGAGTACATTTGGTAATTAGCGCCGTGTCCAATCAACCCCCTCCCTCCATCCCACCTTCCCTCTCCTCCCGTCCTGAGACACAAAGAGGCGCTGAGCGGAGAGACGATTAAGAGAAAACGAGGGATAAACGGAGAGATAAACTGATTGGTGTCATCACTGCTATCAATCTCAACGAGCGGGAAATGAGGTTTGGAATTGAGAAATATTATTACAAACCAGACAGTGATGAACGAGGTAATGGAGAGAGGGGGAGCGAGAGAGGGAGGCGGGAGGAGCGTGAGGGGGACGGGTGGGAGAGATGCTGTATCTGTGTGGAAGACATGATTTCTCTGTTCTCAATCGCAGCATAGCACAACAGGGATTCCACGTAGAACCACGTAAGACGAGAAGGTGGACTTCTGGCCTGGCAGTTTGAGAGATTGTTGGGTCAGTGAACATTGGACTTGGCTGTGACTCTTGGGGTCTCCGCTCCCGTGTGACTGTGGGAGTCTCCCCTGCTCCAGACAGGGTCTCCCACCCCACAGAGTGATCTATTAGAGCCAGCATTGCAGGGCCAGAGGGTTGGGTCTAGCAGTTACCGGCGATACCACCTTGGGTGCCGTACTTTCCACACGAACCTCTCGCTATCATTTCCGGCCCCTCTCTCTACAATGTCTCTACTACTAAAAACATCGATGGTGTTTTACCACCAGCTATCGTGATACAGTGATAACCACTGTAGTGTTCTACGTGTTGATATCCACTCCATATGTGTGTGCAGTAGGAGCAGGCTATGTGCTGCTTGGTGGTGGTGGTGGTGGTGGTGGTGGGGGGGGGGGCCTCCCACTCCAGACTGATATTGAACCTGGGCTCCAGGCCCCTCCAGGCTCGAGTCGCCCGCCGGGCCTCCAGGGCGCAGGGCCTTTATTGGTCTGAGACCTGGGTCAGCCTGGAGACTCTGCTCTCTGTTGTTCTGTGGGAAGTGTGTGTGGAGTGTGTATGTGTGTGTGTGTGCGTATCAGAGTGTGACTGGGGGATACTGGAGAGTCTGGATGGGCAGCGGTCTGTGTCTCTTGGAAATTGTGTGCAGTAAACACACACACACACCTCTCGCCTAAGAAAAAAGGACAAATATGAAAATATTTGAAAACCATGGCTAGACAGAGATACCGTAGCGGGAGGAGGCAAACATCTAGGCACAGCAGAGTGGAACCAAATCAAATCAAACTTTATTTGTCACATGAGCTGAATACAACAGGTGTAGACCTTACAGTGAAATGCTTATTTACAGGCTCTAGTGCAAAAAAGGTGTTAGGTGAACAATAGGTAAGTAAAGAAATAAAACAACAGTAAAAAGACAGGCTATATACAGTAGTGAGGCTATAAAAGTGGCGAGGCTACATACAGACACCGGTTAGTCAGGCTGATTGAGGTAGTATGTACATGTAGATATGGTTAAAGTGACTATGCATATATGATGAACAGAGAGTAGCAGTAGCGTAAAAGAGGGCTTGGTGGGTGGTGGGTGGCGGGACACAATGCAGATAGCCCGGTTAGCCAATGTGCGGGAGCACTGGTTGTTCGGCCCAATTGAGGTAGTATGTAAATTAATGTATAGTTAAAGTGACTATGCATATATGATAAACAGAGAGTAGCAGCAGCGTAAAAAGAGGGGTTGGGGGGGCACACAATGCAAATAGTCCGGGTAGCCATTTGATTACCTGTTACCATGCTCCTCATGTAATGAGGAAACCTAACCCTAGCTTCAACCAATACCCTTACCCAAGCTTCAAGTCCACATCCCGGTTCAACCATAACCCTAAATCCAGCTCCAACCATAATCCCCCAACTCCGAATTCACAATTTAACCCCTGATTAGCTCCCCAAGCTAATACCTAGGCTTAGCTCAGCGGGCTAACACAGTCTTAGGACTAGCACAGGAGACCCAGTCAGTCACTACAAGGTCACTATTAGAGTGCTATGGGAATGATACAGTAAGGGCTCCATTCAATCAGATCGACTTTAGCCCGCGATAACCGACTTCTGCATAGCAGTATTATTGTTCTATTTAGGCGATGTCGGAGGTGGAACTGCGTTGGAACTGTCCAATCAGAAGCGGCTTCCCGTGTTATACCTATCGCAGACATGCGAATCGCATTTGTATAAACTGATCGAATCTATGCTTAAGTAAGAGATCATTTGCAATAACGTACAGCAGATAAAATAACTCAAACCAAAAGCCAAACCATCAGCAAACACATACAACTCCAGACCGCAAAGGGTTACAGCAAAAAAAACTGATCTCAAGCTTTCCACTATTTCTGCTAAATTCTTAGACTCACAAACACACACACACTCACCCCAAATTCTCATACACACTCCTCCCGTACATCATGCAGTACACACACCTGCTCACGGTTGAGGGGGAGCCGGGGAGTGGTGTGTGTGTGTGTGCTGTGTGTGTGTGTGTGTGTGTGTGTGTGTGTGTGTGAGGTGCTGATGGAGTGACTGCAGGGAACACAAGGAGACATTGTTACTGATCTTCTGAAGGTCACCAGTAAAGACGTGTGCCAAGTCTCTCACAGAGACAGACATATACTGTACTCACACTATATAGAGAGAGACTCATCATATACACACTATATTGTGCGGCAGGTAGCCTAGTGCGTTGGGCCAGTAACCGTAAAGGTTGCTGGACCGAATCCCCGAGCTGACAAGGTAAATATCTGTCGTCTTGCCCCTGAACAAGGCAGTTAACCCACTGTTCCCCGGTAGGCCATCATTGGAAATAAGAATTTGTTCTTAACTGACTTGCCTAGTTAAATAAAGGTTACATTTAAAAAATATAGAGAGAGAGACTCAACATATACACACTATACAGAGAGAGACTCAACATATACACACTATACAGAGAGAGACTCAACATATACGGTGCCTTGCAAAAGTATTCATCCCCTTTGGCTTTTTTCCTATTTTGTTGCATTACAACCTGTAATTTAAATAGGTTTATATTTGGATTTCATGTAATGGACATACAGAAATTTGACGACCCTCCCACTCTGTCTGCTGAATTCTTTCTCTTTGCTCTTGTTTTCCTTAATAGGATGTCAGTGGGCGGAGCCGGAAGGGTTGTCAGCGAAATGGGACACCTGGGCCCGGGTGTGTCCCAGGATAAATACACCTCTTCCCCATTGATTGGGGAGACTCTCTCCATGCAGACACACTGATAGATTTTGGTTGTGGCACCTTTTAACACCCTTCATTATCACTTTTATGCACGCAAACACTCACTTACACTACTGATTACACACACCATTGTTAATTGTATTTAGTTTTCTTAATAAATATATTTTGTTATTCCTTATCCCCACTTTGTCTCCTTTTTGTTACGAACTTTGAGCCGGTTCGTGACAAGTGGAGGCTCGTCCGGGATCATAAGGTTGGTTCCTAGACATTTTAGCATGTAGCACTTTGTTGCATTACGAAGGACTAATACTAGTGTCGTTGGGCGTTGTATGTGTGTTGTGTTTGGGAGAAAACGTGGAGTTAATGTTTGAAAACTCTGTAGGTGCTTTGTTTGCATCTTTTGGTTACAGCTTTTGAGTTGTAATGTTTAATGCCCAGTATTGGCTGCCTTTTTTTGTTTGTTTGGGTAACTTGCCACTGCGGTGGCTAGTTGGTTGTGTGCTGCGTTGGAAAGAGTATATTGGTTAGTTTCCAGGCCCCTGCCCATGCTGGAGACTCTTGCTCTACCTGCTGTTGGGACATCGGTCTGAGGTGAGTACAATCGGCTATGTACCTCAGTGGGAGATTTGGGTAGGGTAGTGAAACTTGCTATAGCCTTTCTTTTTCCCCTGTTAGGCTTAGCGACGTGTTACACTTTGGGGTACGTTGGGCATGGTTATTTTGTTTATTTGTGTGGTGTCCGTGGACTGAGCAGTTGTCTCTGGGGCACATCTGTGGCATGGGGGGAATCTGCCAGCTTGCTGGGTTTTTTTTTTCCCCTTGCCAGTGGGCTACAGTGCGTAATTACCCACCGCAAATCCGCACGAAGACTAGGGTTGAGTTACTGTAGGTTTTGGGGAAGCTCCATATATATCTCATCTCTCTTCTGTGGTGCCCAGTGTGGTTGTCATTTATCTTCTAGTGGTCCGGTCTGGTGTGCTCAGCAGGGGGTAAGAGCGAGATTTTTTTTTTGTATTTACTTGTGACTATGACGTCTAATGTAGACGTGTTCATTCGCTTTCCATCAGAGGAACTGTTAAAATGATGTACTAAAGAACAGCTGTTGAAGATCGCAGAACACTACAAAATTGAAATGAGTGATGAATGTCTAAAAAAATGTTGGTGTTGCCAAAATGTAATTAGAAGGACCCTGAGATGTTCTTTTCGTTGGAGCTTGTTGCTGACGTGCTCTTGTGCACCCTGTTCCTGAATGTTTCCGTGACTGACCATTGTTTGGTACTGTCCTTTTTCTGTCGTTCCTGTCAGTTCCCTTCTGGACTTGTTTTCTTCTTTCCTCTTAAACGTTGCTTCCTGTGTGCGAAGGTTGCTGGGGAAAGTGGAAGTGTGAACATGTACCCCCTCGTCAATTTGGGACGCAGAGGCTGGGTCAATTTGGGACGCAGAGGCTGGGTCAATTTGGGACGCAGAGGCTGGG
Source organism: Salmo salar (assembly GCF_965601325.2). NCBI lineage: Eukaryota > Metazoa > Chordata > Actinopteri > Salmoniformes > Salmonidae > Salmo > Salmo salar. The sequence continues at coordinate 56,072,776 of NC_138293.1, forward strand.
TCAATTTGGGACGCAGAGGCTGGGTCAATTTGGGACGCAGTTTTCCGAGTTCCTTGTTGGTCCCTAGTTTTATGGGGGAGTGACGACCCTCCCACTCTGTCTGCCGAATTCTTTCTCTTTGCTCTCATTTTCCTTAATAGGATGTCAGTGGGTGGAGCCAGGAGGGTCATCAGCGAAATGGGACACCTGGGCTCGGGTGTGTCCCAGGATAAATACACCTCATTCATTGGGGAGACTCTCGCTCCATGCAGACAGACATAGATTTTGGTTGTGGCATTTTTGTGGCCGTTTGTTTGCTTTGGCACCTTTCAACACCCCTCATTATCACAGTTATGCACGCAAACACTCGCTTACAATACTGATTACTGGCTACACAAACCATTGTTGATTGTATTTAGTTTACTTCAGTTAATAAATATATTTTGTTATTCCTTATCTCCACTTTGTCTCCCTTGTTATGAACTTCGAGCTGGTTCGTGACACAATAGTCCAAATGGGTGAGGTGAACTGAAGAAAATTACTTTTTTTAAACCAAAATAATCTACATTTTTACTGAAGTTGTGCGGGCATATGTATTCACCCCTTTGCTATAAAGCCCCTAAATAAGATCTGGTGCAAACAATTACCTTCAGAAGTCACATAATTAGTTAGATTGCACACAGGTGGACTTTAATTAAGTGTCACATGATCTTAGTATACCGTTGAAGTCAAAGTTTACATACACCTTAGCCAAATACATTTAAACTCAATTTTTCACAATTACTGACATTTAATCCTAGTAAAAATGTATTGTCTTAGGTCAGTTAGGATCACCACCTTATTTTAAGAATGTGAAATGTCAGAATAATAGTAGAGAATGATTTATTTCAGATTTTATTTTGTTAATCACATTCCCAGTGGATCAGAAGTTTACATACACTCAATTAGTATTTGGTAGCATTTCCTTTAAATTGTTTAACTTGGATCAAACGTTTTGGGTAGCCTTCCACAAGCTCCCCACAATAAGTTGGGTGACTTTTTTCCCCCCTCCTGACAGAGCTGGTGTAACTGGGTCAGGTTTGTAGGCCTCCTTGCTCACACACTTTTTCAGTTCTGCCCACAAATGTTTTACAGGATTGAGGTCAGGGCTTTGTGATGGCCAATACCTTGACTTTGTTGTCAAGTATGCTTGGGGTCATTTTCCAATTGGAAGACCCATTTGCGATCAAGCTTTAATTTCCTGACTGATGTCTTGAGATGTTGCGTCAATATATCCACATAATTTCCCTTCCTCATGATGCCATCTATTTTGTGAAGTGCACAAGTTCCTCCTGCAGCAAAGCACCCCACAACATGATGCTGCCACCCCCGTGCTTCATGGTTGGGATGGTTTTCTTTGGCTTGAAAGCCTCCCCCTTTTTCCTCCAAACATAACAATGGCCAAACAGTACTATTTTTGTTTATAGCCCTTCAGGTTCTGTCGATATAGGACTCCATTTTACTGTGGATATAGATACTTTTGTACCTGATTCCTCCAGTATCTTCACAAGGTCCTTTGCTGTTCTGGGATTGATTTGCACTTTTCGCACCAAAGTAAGTTTATCGCTAGGAGACAGAACACATCTCCTCCCTGAGCGGTATGACGGCTGCATGGTCCCAAGGATGAACCAGACTTGTGGTCTACAATTTTTTTTTTCTGAGGTCTTGGCTGATTTCTTTAGATTTTTCCCATGATGTCAAGCAAAGAGGCACTGAGTTTGAAGGTAGTCCTTGAAATACATCCACAGGTACACCTCCAATTGACTCAAATGATGTCAATTAGCCTATCAGAAGCTTCTAAAGCCATGACATTGTTTTCTGGAGTTTTCCAAGCTGTTTAAAGGCACAGTCAACTTAGTGTATGTAACTTCTGACCCACTGGAATTGTGATAGATTATTTCACTGTCTGTAAACAATTGTTGGAAGAATTACTTGTGTCATGCACAAAGTAGATGTATTAACCGACATGCCAAAACTATAGTTTGTTAACAAGAAATTTGGAGTGGTTGAAAAAAGAGTTATAATGACTCCAACCTAAGTGTATGTAAACTTCCGACTTCATCTGTATATACACCTGTTCTGAAAGGCCCCAGAATCTGCAACACCACTAAGTAAGGTGCACCGCCAAGCAAGCGGCACCATGAAGACCAAGGGGCTCTCCAAATAGGTCAGGGACAAAGTTGTGGATAAGTACAGATCAGGGTTGGGTTATAAAAAAAATATCAAACTTTGAACATCCCACAGAGCGCCATTAAATCCATTATTAAAAAATTGAAAGAATATGGCACCACAACAAACCTGCCAAGAGAGAGGGCCGCCCACCAAAACTCACGGACCAGGCAAAGAGGGCATTAATCAGAGAGGCAACAAAGAGACCAAAGATAACCCTGAAGGAGCTGCAAAGCTCCACAGCGGAGATTGGAGTATCTGTCCATAGGTCCACTTTAAGCCGTACACTCCACAGAGCTGGGTATTACAGGAGAGTGGCCAGAAAAAAGCCAATGCTTAAAGAAAAAAATAAGGAAACACTTTTGGTGTTCGCCTAAAGGCATGGGGAGACCCCCAAATATGTGGAAGGTACTCTGGTCAGATGAGACGAAAATGTTGCTTCTTGGCCATCAAGGAAAATGCTATGTCTGGCACAAACCCAACACCTCTCGTCACCCCAAAAACACCACCCCCACAGTGAAGCATGGTGGTGGCAGCATCATGCTGTGGGGATGTTTTTCATCGGCAGGGACTGGAAAACTGGTCAGAATTGAAGGAATGATGGATGGTGCTAAATACAGGGAATTTCTTGAGAGAAACCTGTTTCAGTCTTCCAGAGATTTGAGACTGGGACGGAGGTTCACCTTCCAGCAGGACAATGACCCTAAGCATACTTCTAAAGCAACACTCAAGTGGATTATGGGAAAACATTTAAATGTCTTGGAATGGCCTAGTCAAAGCCCAGACCTCAATCCAATTGAGAATCTGTAGTATGACTTAAAGGTTGCTGTACAGCAGCGGAACCCATTCAACTTGAAGGAGCTGGAGCAGTTTTGCCTTGAAGAATGGGAAAAAATCCCAGGGGCTAGATGTGCCAAGCTTATAGAGACACACTACGAGACTTGCGGCTGTAATTGCTGCAAAAGGTGGCTCTACAAAGTATTGACTTTGGGGGGGTGAATAGTTATGCACGCCCAAGTTCTCCGTTTTTTTGTCTTATTTCTTGTTTGTTTCACAATAAAAAAATATTTGGCATCTTCAAAGTGGTAGGCATATTGTGTAAATCAAATGATACAAACCCCCAATAAATACATTTTCATTCCAGGTTGTAAGGCAACAAAATAGGAAAAATGCCAAGGGAGTGAATACTTTCGCAAGCCAATGCACACACTTTATAGAGAGAGACTCAACATATACACACTATATAGAGAGAAAGTCACACACACACATATTGATATATATATATATATATATCATTCAAAAGTTTGGGGTCACTTAGAAATGTCCTTGTTTTTGAAAGAAAAGCAAAAAATTGTGTCCATTAAAATAACATCAAATTGTTGTTCATGTTTTAAATGTCTATTGTAGCTGGAAAGCATTTTTTATGGAATATCTACACAGGCGTACAGAGGCCCATTATCAGCAACCATCACTCCTGTGTTCCAATGGCACGTTGTGTTAGCTAATCCAAGTTGATCATTTTAAAAGGCTAATTGATCATTAGAAAACCCTTTTGCAATTATGTTAGCACAGCTGAAAACTGTGGTTCTGATTAAAGAAGCAATAAAACTGGCCTTTTTTAGATTAGTTGAGTATCTGGAGCATCAGCATTTGTGGGTTCGATTACAGGCTCAATTTGGCCAGAAACAAATAACTTTCTTCTGAAACTCGTAAGTCTATTCTTGTTCTGAGAAATGAAGGCTATTCCATGCGAGAAAATGCCAAGAAACTGAAGATCTCGTACAATGCTGTGTACTACTCCCTTCACAGAACAGCGCAAACTGGCTCTAACCAGAATAGAAAGAGGAGTGGGAGGCCCAGATGCACAACTGAGCAAGAGGACAAGTACATTAGAGTGTCTAGTTTGAGAAACAGATGCCTCACAAGTCCTCAACTGGCAGCTTCATTAAATAGTACCCGCAAGGTCAACAATAAAGAGGCGACTCCAGGATGCTGGCCTTCAGAGTTCCTCTGTCCAGTGTCTGTGTTCTTTTGCCCATATTAATCTTTTATTTTTATTGGCCAGTCTGAGATATGGCTTTTTCATTTGCAACTCTGCAATACACACCCCTAGACTTTTTCAACATTTTGTTGTGTTACAGTCTGCATTTAAAATTGATTATTTTGAGATGTGTCCCTGGCCTACACACAATACCCCATAATGTCAAAGGGAATTATGTTTTTAGACATTTTTACAAATTAATAAAAAATGTAAAGCTGAAATGTCTTAAGTCAATAAGTATTCAACCACTTTGTTATGGCAAGCCTGAATAAGTTCAGGAGTGAAAATGTGCTGAACAAGTCACATAAGTTGCATGGACTCATTCTGTGTGCAATAATAGTGTTCAACATGATTTTTGAAGGACTACCTCATCTCTGTACCCCACACATACAATTATCTGTAAGGTCCCTCAGCCAAGCAATGAATTTCAAACACAGATTCAACCACAAAGACCAGGGAGGTTTTCCAATGCCTCGCAAATAAGGGCACCTACTGGTAGGTGATTAAAAAAAAGCATATATTGAATATCCCTTTGAGCATGGTGAAGATATTAATTACACTTTGGATAGTATACTCCCAGTCACTACAAAGATACAGGCGTTCTTCCTAACTCAGTTGCCGAAGAGGAAGGAAACCGCTCAGGGATTTCACCATGAAGCTAATGATAACTTTAAAACAGATACAGAGTATAGTGGCTGTGATAGGATGAAAACTGAGGATGGATCAACAACATTGTAGTTACTCCACAATATTAACCTAATTGACATAGTCAAAAGAAGGAAGCTTGTACAGAATAAAAAAAGACTCAAAAAATGCATCCTATTTGCAACAAGGCACTAAAGTAATACCGCAAAAAATGTGGCAAAGAAATTGACTTTGTTATGTTTGGGGAAAATCCAACACAACACATCACAGAGTACCACTCTTCATTTTCAAGCATGGTGGTGGCTGCATCATGTTATGGGTATGCTCGTCATCAGCAAGGACTAGGGAGTTTTTTAGGATAAAAAGAAATGGAATAGAGCTAGCAGAGGCAAAATCTTAGAGGAAAACCTGGTTCAGTCTGCTTTCCTAGAAAATAAAGGAAAGCCGCACACTCTAAGAGCTCAGATGCAAAAATTTAATCACCAACGTTTCGACAGCGAAGCTGTCTTCATCAGGGTATCATCAAACACTGCGAGATGAGTCATTTATATAGTGTCAAAAGACACACAGGTGTTTGTAATCATGGCCAAGTATGGCCTAATATCATTGGTTAACTCAAATATTTAAAAAAATGGCATACAAAGAACATACAAAAAGACAAACAAATGGATAGCATACGATCATAGCATTTGTAGTCTAAAATGTATCTAACAAACAATTACAATGGCAAAATCACAATTATCACAAGAATGGCTTCAGATCAAAGTCTATGTTGAGACCGAAGGGAGCAAGGGTCTTTAAATTAAAGATCCAGGCAGCCTCTCGTTTCAACAATAAATTATCAAGGTCACCCCCTCTCCTCGGGAGGGTGACATGTTCGATACCAATATAACGCAGAGACGAAATCGGATGGTTTGCTTCCAAAAAGTGGGCCGCAACTGGGTAAGTTAAGTTTTTGCACCTAATGGTGCTACGATGCTCTGAGATACGTACTTTAGTCTGCTTTCCAACAGAGACCAGGATATAAATTCACCTTTCAGCATGACAATAACCTAAAACACAATGCCAAATATAGTTGCTTACCAAGACAACATTGAATGTTCCTGAGTGGTACATCTATGGCAACACTTGGCTGTCTAGCAATGATCAACAACCAACTTGACAGAGCTCGAAGAATTTCAAAAAAAAATTATGTGCAAATATTGTGCAATCCAGGTGTGCAAAGCTCTTCGAGACTTACCCCAGAAAGACTCACAGCTGTAATCGCTGCCAAATGTGATTCTAACATGTATAGACTCAGGGGGTTGAATACTTATATAATCAAGATATAGTTGTGTGTTTTTCATGAATGTTTCACAAAAAATATAATTTTTCTTCCACCTTGACATTACAGAGTAATTTGTGTAGATCATTGACAATTAAATCAATTTTAATCCCACCTTGAAACACAACAAAACGTGGGAAAAGTAATGTGGTATGATTACTTTCTGAAGGCACTGTAGTTTCAGACACTTTTAGAGGGAGTGAGACAGTGAACTCATCAACTCAACACCATTTCATATCTGTCGCCCTCCTATTCCCCCCACTAACACCTCACCCAAATTACCCTGTAACGGTACACACACTCATCTTAGTTTTCAAGTTGGGAATTGTAAAAAATCATTTCCAAAGACGCAGCAACTGAGAGAACTTCTCTACTACTCTCTCTCACTTTCTCTTCATAACCTCTCAGTCTCCACTCTATATCCCTCTTCACCTATCCCTCTGTCTCTCCTCTCCCTTCTCTCCTCCCTATCCTCTCTCCCAACTCTCCCTCCCTTTCCCCCCCCCCTCTCTCCTCCAGATGTCTGCTACAGTGGGAGAGTCTGTGCGGCTGGACGTCGTCTGACACTTTTCACAACAATGATAACAACCTGCCGGCTACGTCCTTCAGCCGTCCGTCCCCGGGGATCTCACGCCCGCGCACAAGTCGAATGCACACACGACCACACAAGTACACACAAACCCAGACGGACAAACCGACCCCCAGACTGATTAAAAACTCCAAGTCATATTTATCAGAGAGGAAAGTGTGGAGCTAACTTAAAGCCTCGCTAATAGCAATCCAGCGTTTCATGTATATACCCACCAAACATTCAGGGACTAGTGTCTGCAGGTTTTAATTGTTCCTTTCAGTTAAGACCTAGACAACCAGGTGAGGGGAGTTCTTTACTAATGTAACCTTAATTCATCAATCAAGTACAAGGGAGGAGCAAAAACCTGCAGACACTCTGCCCTCCATGGAATGAGTTTGACACATTTTACATCTGTTCTGTCACTTATTCCATATAGACCAGTTCCTATAAGCCCCTAAATAATTGTTGTTCTATCCCGAGACCAGCACACCTGATTCAGGAGGGGCACAAGGACTAGGTGACAAAACACTGATTAAGACAATGCCAACACTAAGGTTTGTGTGTCTTTTGGGATTTTAGTAGTATTGACGTTCTCTTACTTTTCGTAGTCATGCTTGCAATAGAGCAGACGGTCTCTGCAGTAGCACGTCCCACTGAGTGCGCTCAGACACACCGCACACTTGACGCAGGTCTCGTGCCACGAGCGCTCGTTGACACGCAGCAGGAAGCGGTCGGCAATGGGCGACTCACACCCCGCACACACCTCGCCCCCTCCGCCCCTGTGTTCTGAACCTGAGGGGAGAGGGGGACACAGGAGAATGGGGATACCTAGTCAGTTGCACAACTGAATGCATTCTACCCAAATATTGCTTCCGCATTTAACCCAACCCATCTGAATCAGTGAGGTGCAGGGGGGCTGCCTTAATCGAAGTCCATGTCATCGGGTATAGTGTGTGTGTGTGTGTGTGTGTGTGTGTGTGTGTGTGTGTGTGTGTGTGTGTGTGTGTGTGTGTGTGTGTGTGTGTGTGTGTGTGTGTGTGTGTGCGTGTGCGTGTGCGTGTTCAGACCTGTAAATGTCAAGCAGAGCTTGAAAAAAAAGAATACAATTCAGTATTACTTCCCAGCAAGGTCCAGGATTTCTTTTTTATGACAAAAATAGTAATACAAATAATAAATACAAATGAAAATGTATCACATATCATATGTATTACATATTTATCATATATTTTTCCCATTTATAACATATAAAGTTGACAATGTAAAAGTTTCTGTCACTATAACCTTTGAAATTTCAATGGATATTTATTTAATTATTAGACTATAATGCTAAAATCATTATGTGCCAGTCAGGCTCAAGACGTCAGTCCCATTTCACTCCTCACCGAATGGCGTGGAGGCTGGAGGCTGCTGAAGACATGATTGGGTCTCCTCTGTTTTCATCCCGGCCCTCCTTCCTTCGTCGTGTTCGCTGGACGAGAAGGAGGAAAGAGAAAGGGGACAGTTACCCTCTAAATATCAAGCCTACAGACAACAAGTGTGTAGAGAGAAAAAATAGAGGACAGATTGTCGTCGACGAAAAGTGAGAAAGAGTATATACCGTAAGGGGGAAATAAAACGCATCAAAAGTCAATGAAAGAAAGACACGTAGGCTATAGGCCTAAACATGACCGTGGATATTATATTTCAGTGTCCTCTTGAAAACATATTTAATATCCAATTTATAAATTAATTACATGAACAGTCGCCCTGCAATGCGCACATATTGCAACAGGAATAATATAGAATAGAAATATTGCCGTGGATTGGATAAATGATTAGGAAATTAAATAAATGTGCTAGGCCTAATAGGCTACTCAATTCGGTCTACTCAACAGAGTTTTAAACACCTGACACACTGAGATTGAACGATGGAGCCGAAGGTGGTGTGTGGCCCTATTCCTGTTTATTTACTTGCATCATGTGATACCCGAAGTCAGATTGGGGGTGGAACCGGAGATCTGGCCTTGGCCTAATCTTGACCAAAAACTGGTCGGGATTTAAACCCCGTGACCTGCTGACGCCACACGGCCACACAAACGCATAAATGGAGGGTGGGGTGGGGGGGTAATGTTGATAATGTTGTCGAATACAATTCATAGAAATGTATGAAATCTATCTAAATTCCAACTAAAGCATGGGGATTCATTAATATACTTTGAATAATAATACCAATATTAATAATAATACGCTAATAATACTGTTAATAATAGAATAATACAAATAATAATAATATGATAATACATTTACTAATGGTGTGGTAGACTATAGAATTGTTCATTCACGACACTTAGTCTTGGATTTCTCAAGCCTATTCCATGAACACAAACTTAATCTACATAAATCGTGACATTTCAAGAATGCACTGTATTCAATAGGCCTATTGAAACATAGCGAGAACATGTTTATTTGTTAATTGACAATATTCCAAATCAAAGCGACATTAAGTTTGTTTTTTATGAATATTTATGATTTAGAACGCCTAAATCTAATTCCCGCCAATATCCTACATTTCGAAAGGAACTAACCGTTCTGAATGACCAATTTAATTTAAATATATTATTTAGGCTTGAAATGATCATTTATCAATTATTGGGTTATCAGATAACAATTCTTAATCGAATATGAAGCTTACCGTGGGCTACCTGTTCATGAAATGACCTGATAGACTTTCAAGATACATTTGCTCTCATTGGAGGAATGAGGGTGTCACTGCTTCGAATAAAAATAAAAGGAAAAAAAAAAAAAATTAAACCTGAAAAATCATCAAGAAATATGAATCATAATTGATGTAGGCTATAATGTAATTTACACCGTCATTACAAATCGAAATAATTATTAGGCCTATGTGTTGAATTAAGGATTGCAATATCGAACAAAATAGCCTACTAAATCAAATAATTTAGGCCTATGCATGTGCATAGACTACAGAACTGTATCCAATAACTTCACAAATATGTATTTCAATTGATTATTATCCAAATGATCACAACAGTGATTACAAGATAGGCTATAATATTAGAAAACCACATAAACCAATAAAATCTCTTGAAAAACAAATAGGGAATATTATTTTGTTTTCCCGACCAAGTGCTATAATGGACACTATCTGTCATAGAATGTGAGCCTTGTTGTTGCCTTGCTTGTGCCAAAGCGCGTGCGTCTCTATTCGTCTATTTCTGAGAGCACATAACTGATTGCAATTTCATGTCTATTATTCATAACTGTGTAAGGGTCATGCAGACTAATACTGTGGACCAGAACGGTATATCCATAAACTACTATCAAATCAAATCAAATTGTATTAGTCACATGCGCCGAATACAACAGGTGTAGACCTTACAGTGAAATGCTTACTTACGAGCCCCTAACCAACAATGCAGTTGAAAAAAAAAATACGAATAAGAAATAAAAGTAACAAGTATTTAAAGAGCAGCAGTAAAGTAACAATAGCGAGACTATATACAGGGGGGTACCCGTACAGAGTCAATGTGCGGGGGCACCAGTTAGTCGAGGTAATCGAGGTAATATGTACATGTAGGTATAATTATTAAAGTGGCTATGCATAGATGATAACAACAGAGAGTAGCGGCGGTGTAAAAAAAAAAAAGGGGGGGGGGGGGGCAATGCAAATACTCTGGGTAGACATTTGAATAGATGTTCAGGAGTCTTATGGCTTGAGGGTAGAAGCTGTTTAGAAGCCTCTTGGACCTAGACTTGGCGCTCCGGTACCGCTTGCCATGCGGTAGCAGAGAGAACAGTCTAGGATGGCTGGAGTCTTTGACTGGAGTCTATCCGATGAGCTTTGCGTTATACCGATAATATACTGGACAAAACTGAAGGGGCACCTGGTTTAGTCTCATTTTGCGGCCCCTCTAAATAAAAAGCATAGGCCTATCAAAAGCTGTAGGCCCTGTGTAGTGACAGGGCTATCAAAGCTTTAAAATATGTTCTGTTAACACCAAAGTCTGGGGAATGTGCTCGGTAGGCCAAAAATTAAAGCGTTGTGTGAAGTTGTAGGTTAAGGTTAGGGTCAGGTAAGGTTTATGGTTAAGGTTTAGGGTAGGGTTTAGGGTAGGGATGTCACAAGGATCGCGGATAGCACTAACAATGAAAGATTGCCAGCAAATGCGGTGCATATAGGCTATGTCGTCGATTTTCGTGGAGCTATGTTATTACCGCATCATCATCATCATCACACGTTCACAATAAAGCTAATCACCATTTGATATCATATTTTCCCGTATATTTCCCCATTATATTCACATAACTAGGCTACCACTGCCTTTTTCAATTTGCGTCTCCCTGTAGCCTATATTCTCCACAACATGTTCATATAAAAATGTGTAGGCTACTGTTAGACAAATATTTGTTTGTTTGGGATAAATAGTATATTTCTTTATAGGCTAATAGCAGCCCACATTTCTGCAACTCATTGGAGAGACATGCCTACATTGACATTTCGGACCATTGGCTCCAACCGAGGTTGTGGCTATTATCTCGATGAGGAGCGAGACTCAATCATCATCATCATCATCATCAGCATACAGGTAGACATGGGAAAGGCCAGCGGTTTTCAAATCCCTCAACGGGGACCGCCAGATGTTCCACAGTCGTGTTGTAGCCCTGAACTAGTTTACCTCATCAAGGGCTTGATAATTAGCTGACGAGGTGAATGAGGTGTGCTAGCTCTTGAATAGTTTACATTTTGGAAGGGGCTGGGTTCTCGGGGTTCCTGATGAGAGCTTTGAAAAGCCCTGAGATAGGCTATAATCATTAAAAAATATATCGATAAGGACTAAAGGTTTGCTATGGACCGCAAGCCTATAATAAGACAGAAAATGTATCTCGACAACTTTACCATTCAACAAAAGATTAAAGTCAAATATTACAAAACTATTTGGGTATTTATGTTAAAGTTGATGTTAAAGTTGATAGGCCTACAAATAGGAAATGATGTGGGCTAGTCAAATTGCAGATTAGGCTACAGGCGATATGCAACACATAACCTACACTTCGATAAAAGTCAAACCTTTGGAGGAATTCCCATGAGCCTCAAATAATACCATCAAGAAACCGACGTAGGATCCCTCCTATTTCCAAGGGAGAATAAGACACGTAAAGGGGGTGGCCTGGTTAAATGTGATGAAAAATGTAACACTTCATATTGGCAACATATCTGCAAATTGATGTTGGCAACGCACCGACAACCTGTCGACGCGTTTTGGATGTTGGCGGCGGACGCACATACCTTGAGGTGAAACACACTCCTTCCGAAACCTCTATCGGTAGCATTAAAATAACATAAGACTAGTCGGTCCGTGGACGTGCACGCGTCGTATAGTCCTATTTCAAACTCCAGACAGCGAACAGCAGCAAAATAGCTTCATGTAAAGGCAAACTATTCTATTGTGCTCTCGTTTCTCCCCGTCGCTCTGAAGCGGACTGTGCGCCCGGAGTTCGGTGTGCACAATACTGTGGAAGGAGGGGAGGGGAGGGGGGGGGGGGGGGAGGGGGGGGGTCGGGGGAGCAGGAGAAACGGCGACGGTTCTTAAGGTGAGGGGGTGTATGACGTAGTGATAATGTGCTGTGCTGGAATAAGGTGTTTGCATGTGGTGGAGATGGAGACTGGATAATAAGGAATCACCATCGGGTGATGAATGTTGTTCTTTTTAGATAAATTGGATTGTTTTAACAAAACCATCAGGCATTAGCATTGACATTAAAATGACTTTCAATAAAATTCACAGTAAAAATAAATAAGCCATTGACCATCAATGCGTAGCTTACACGTTATCTTATCAAAGAGTGCTGCTGCAATATAGGAACTTTTATAAGATTTGTTTTAAATTTCAAACCTTATCCTACTTGGCTATACCCGTATTCTCAACTGTTGAGATGACGTAGAACTATTTTGATAGTTAGGCCTATTGAACAATGACAAGGCCACGGTTTCCCAAACTTGGTCATCGGGCCTCTCAGGGGTGCACGTTTTGGTTTTTACCCTCACACTACACAGCTAATTCAAATAATCAACTTATCTTCAAGCTTTGATCATTTGAATCAGCTGTGTAGTGTTAAGGCAACAACAAAAAACGTGCACCTCTTGGGGTCCCGAGGACCGAGTTTGGGAAACGCTGGACTAGGCCCTACTGTATGCATGAGCAACCTACATGTGTAAAGAGAAAGGGTTTGATGAATTATGTGTGAGTGAGACAAAACATGCACCTAACAAAACAATTAGAAACAAATGTTTTCCTACTTGCTAGAAATAATAAGTGGTTGGTTTAACTTTTGGCCCCGTTTGTAAAAAAAAAAGAAGCACTTTTCATGCGGTGAATTCTACTGCCGCCGTGTGGCAAGAGAGGTGGAGGCGAGTTGCCTACAGCCAGCCTACTGTTCTTACATGATGGTAAAGTCAGTCACACCAGCAATTCTATGAAATGCTTTCGTACAAAGTCCATACAGCAATTCATCTGACTGGAATTCATGTCAAATGGATCCAAATGTGGAAATAGTTGTAGTTAGAAGTTAATATGGAATAGATTACAAAAGGGAAGCTCAATGTAAGTACATTTTATATGTGTTTATTAATAGAAATCTTACAGCATTCCAATGAGCTTCCTATAAAACGTAATAGAAAAATCACACATGTACCGTTTGTTTACAGTAGAAGCCTGGCATTCACGTTTTTAAGGCAATAGCAAACCGTGCAGGAACACTCCTGTCAGAGCTGGAGGGGGATAAACTTTTTACAGAATTCATCAAGAGGATGAGGTTATAGACAGAGATTTATTTCCCGGCCCTGTGACCGTAAGTGGGCAGTCGATCTAGCCTTTGTCTTTGTGTGTGCTGCTGCATAGAGCATACTTCTCCCCCAAAACTCTCAAACTCTATCCAAATATTCAGAGCAGTTCAGAGTTACAGTTACAAATATTTCAGAGCAGTCCAGATTAACTTTACCCCCCAAAAAATCACATATTTGTCTGGTCCAAGTTTTACTGGAGAGAACCTTGACAGAGTAGTCCGTCTGTAGTCTGTAACTATGTCAGGAAGGACTCCAGAGCGAGAGAGAGAGAGAGAGAGAGAGAGAGAGTGCTTCCTCATTATAGGGGTTACAGTGAATCTGTGTTCCAAATGGAACCCTATTCTGAATCCTTCCGTAGGGCACTGGTCAAGAGTAATGTACTATTGGGAATAGAGTGCCATTTGGGATGGAAACACATGGACTTCTCCATAAAGGGGTTATTACAGTGATTCTCCTGCTATATTTAGGTTCTGGAGTCACTTCTTTATCAGAGCTGTCTGTTGGTTGCCGGCCCAATCCTGGCTTGTTAGAGATATAGTGTGTATTCATTAGTGCACACCGCACAGTAGCAAAACGTTTCACAATGAAAACAAGTTTCGGTATTACTTTATAATAAATCCATGTAAAAAAGCATTTATAATGGATTAGTAAATAGTTCACGCATCATTTATTAATCATTACTCATTCATACAATTTTGTAATCATTAGTTAAGTATTTTTGCGTGGCCTGATCTAAAGTGTGGGCTATTCATACTTTATGAATGCTTTGAGTGACCAGTGTAATTTCTCATTAAAAGATGGCCATGCCATTCATTGGTAGACATTCTAGCAGTACCTGCTGCAGGTCTCAAAATGCCCCCCTTAGAACATATCAATGGTTAAACAATAATCACACAATACAGAGGATGTTTAAATATATTGAACATTTTATTCCAAAACAGTCACACTGTTGTAATAGTGCGATGTGTAACTTCAGACACACTATGCTGAGTAGAATAACGTTTTTTTTCGTCTGAAAATGCTAACAGTGACATTTCTACCAAAACCAAAGTGTGGAGCAGTCAGTCTACAGACAGCTTGCGAGGTAGGGAAACAAATATCTGAATTTATAATTTAGCTGAATTATCCCATTATGTTTAAAGAGTTACTACATTTTAAAGACTGGAAGCATTCAAAAGTTATACATGTAACATTTCAATCTGCAAATCATACATGGAACATATCTACCTCAATCACATAGGACTATCAGTAGTAATGAATGACGAGAGAGAACAACCGATCTGGCCAGCTGTTGTGTGTAGGCTACATCTCCCCGTTTTATGACTCGTTTGCGTTTGTGAGGTTGACGAGATTAGCAAAACATTCACGTTACAATAGAGGGCTGCATTTCTGTGCGAGACAGAGTGGAGTGAGCTGGGTCACATAAGCCTAAAAGAACATTGCGGGACTGCAGTTGGGTTCGGGACCAGTTCTTGCAGTAGCGGGTGGGAGTCGGACAGAAAGCCAGCAGTGGTATGAAAAAATGCTGGTGAGGGCGAGAGCGGGTGCGGGCAGGAGCGGGATGAATAAATCAGTCTGGTGCAGACCTCTACAGTACACCTCTTCCTCATGTCCTTGCAACAGTTGTTTTACAACAGTTTTCGTGAATACAATGTTTGATATATTTCCTTAACTTAAAGGTCCACTGCAGTCAAACACTAGATTTTCCTGTGTTTTATATATATTTCCACAATATGAGATTGGAATAATCCAGTGAAATTGTGAAAATTATGATAATGCCCTTTTAGTGTAAGACCTTACAAAGTTCTCTGCCAATAACAGCTAGTTTTTAAGTTTTCCCCTCCCCACTCAGACCACTCCGACATTCATAGCAAAACTCTTGCTTGAGAAATTGCTCTTTGCTAAGAAGCTATTTTTTTGTTTCTTTTTGTCCATTTTAATTGAAAACAATCACAGTGAGGTACTTAATTGTTACCCAGAAATTATTTGATATTGAGATAAAAACGTCTGAATTGGCCCTTTAAACATCCTGCGTTGTGTACTTGTTCTTTTACCATTGATACTGTATGTTTCATACCTTATAAGGAGCATCAGGTACAGCTGGACTGTCTACCAATGGCATGTCCATCTTTTTGTGAGAAATTACACTGGTCACTCAAAACATTTATAAAGTATTTATAAAGTGTAGATTGCACACAATTTATATGAGGCCACGCAAAAAGACTTAACTAATGATTCTCAAATGGCTTAAATGACCTATATTAAACATCTTATGACTGGAGTAATGATTAATAAATGACGAATAAACAATTTACTAATCCATTACAAATGCTTTATTACGTGAAGTTACTGTAAAGGGCTACCAGAGTTTCTATTGGACATATTCAGGTAGGTCCCTCCCCATTTGGTTCAGTTTGGTTTCTATTGGACATATTCAGGTAGGTCCCTCCCCATTTGGTTCAGTTTGGTTTCTATTGAAGACACACACAGTGTGCATGACTGGAATTGTCACAGAAGTCCTGTTGATATCATTACAGTGCATGTTGATGCAAATTATACATACAGTATAGGGCTTAATTATTTAAAGTCAAGATTCGGTCCTGTGTGTCTGTGTATATAGACAGTGCGTATGGACAGTGTGTGGTGTGAGTAGGCCCTTTGATGAGCGTATCATTTATATCTATGTGCATAACTGTGATGAGTTACAGTACCAGTCAAAAGTTTGGACATACCTACTCATTCAAGGGTTTTTCTTTATTTTTACTATTTTCTACATTGTAGAATAATAGTGAAGACATCAAAACTATGAAATAACACATATGGAATCATGTAGTAACCAAAAAAGTGTTAAACAAATCAAAATATATTTTATATTTGAGATTCTTCAAAGTAGCCACCCTTTGCTTTTATGACAGCTTTACACACTCTTGGCATTCTCTCAAACAGCTTCATGAGGAATGCTTTTCCAACAGTCTTAAAGGAGTTCCCACATATGCTGAGCACTTGTTGGCTGCTTTTCCTTCACTCTGCGGTCCAACTCAACCCGAACCATCTCAATTGGGTTGAGGTTGGGTGATTGTGGAGGCCAGGTCATCTGATGCAGCACTCCATCACTCTCCTTGGTCAAATAGCCCTTACACAAACTAGAGGTGTGTTTTGGCTCATTGTCCTGTTGAAAAACAAATGATAGTCGCACTAAGCACAGACCAGATGGGTTGGCGTATCGCTGCAAAATGCAGTGGTAGCCATGCTGGTTAAATGTTCCTTGAATTCTAAATAAATCACTGACAGTGTCACCAGCAAAGCACCCCCACACCATCACCTCCTCCTCCATGCTTCACTGTGGGAACCACACATGCAGAGATCATCCGTTCACCTATTCTGCGTCTCACAAAGACACAGTGGTTGGAACCAAATATCTCAAATTTGGACTAATCAGACCAAAGGACAGATTTCCACCGGTCTAATGTCGATTGCTTGTGTTTCTTGGCACAAGCAGGTCTCTTCTTATTATTGGTATCCTTTAGTAGTGGTTTCTATACAGCAATTCGACCATGAAGGCCTGATTCATGCAGTCTCCTCTGAACAGTTGATGTTGAGGTGTGTCTGTTACTTGAACTCTGTGAAGCATTTATTTGGGCTGCAATCGGAGGTGCAGTGAACTCTAATGAATTTATCCTTTGCAGCAGAGGTAACTCTGAATCTTCCTTTCCTGTGGCGGTCTACACGACTTTTGCGACTGCACTTGAAGAAACTTTCAAAGTTCTTGACATTTTTCGGATTGACTAACCTTCAGGTCTTAAAGTAATGATGGACTGTTGTTTCTCTTTGCTTATTTGAGCTGTTCTTGCCATAATATGGTCTTTTACCAAATAGGGCTATCTTCTGTATACCACCCCTTCCTTGTCACAGCACAACTGATTGGCTCAAATGCATTAAGAAGGAAAGAAATTCCACAAATTAACTTTTAACAAGGGACACCTGTTAATTGAAATGCATTCCAGGTGACTACCTCATGAAGATGGTTGAGTGAATGCCAAGAGTGTGCAAAGCTGTCATCAAGGCAAAGGGTGGCTACTTTGCGGAATTTCAAATATAAAATATATTTTGATTTGTTTAACACTTCTTTGGTTACTACATGATTCTATATGTGTTATTTCATAGTTTTGATGTCTTTACTATTATTCTACAATGTAGAAAAGGTGTGTCCAAACTTTTGACTGGTACTGTATGTTAGTATGTTCTGTATTCATGAGTATTCTCGAGTAATCATGAGTGTATGTCATTTTTCGCTGTATTTGTAAAAAACACGACGTTACACAATACAATTCATCCCTTCTATGGGTTTAACCATAGAAATAGAATCCTGCCAGTCCACGGAACTTTGACTTGAATGGGGAATGTCCGTTCTCGAATGTGATTCTAATTCTATGGTTCAAAGTTCCAACCTTCCTCCTCCTCAGACAAAGTGTTGCTGCAGTCCTGAGTGGCTACGTCTGAGCTTCAGCCCTGACAAGATCTTCCGGGCCGGGCCACTAAGACCCTCCTCTCCGCTCAGTCTCCGCCTCTCACCCACCCACCCCTGCCTGTTATTGGACTGGTTCACGTTCAGCTGAGACAATGTGGCAGACCGACTCCTAAGCCCCGCCTCCTGAGCACCGGTGCTCGGCGTCGGATAGGCTCCTGCTGTTGTTGCAGCTATTGATGGTTCTACTACCACTGTCCCCGCCCGCAGCCTGCCCTGTGGAACCTCATATGGGCGTGTCTTCTCTCTTTCCGTCTGGCTCTCTGGGGCGTGGCCTCCAGCCTGGCTGAGCAGGTGGTAGGCGGTTGTCTCGGGGGGAAGCTCCAATCGAAGGATTCTCATTCTCTGGCTAACCGGTTCAGGGGAGGGGCTACGGCTGCTGTCTGCGCTCCTCGCTTGGTTTCTCTTCCTCTCCTCGTCTTCATCCTCCTCTTCATCATCCTCCTCTTCCCCGAACTGCCCGGCACTGCTAGTGCCGGCGGAGCGGCGGAGACCCGGGGTGGACTGGCGCGGGTACTTGACAGGCTGCCTGCTGAAGTGGCTCCGTGGCTGGGTCCCCACGGAGGGAGAGTCGCCTGGCTCTGGACCCCCTACCAGATCACCCAGAGCAGCAGCCTCTGTTGATGCCCCCCTCACAGCCACGACTGGGGAAGCAAGGGGGAGGAAAGGGAGAAGAGAGGGGAAGAGATGCGACAACAAGACAAACCAGAGAAACACAGATTAACCACTGTACTTCACCTTTAGCTTGGCAAAGTAAATACTCTGTCTCTTTCTATCATAACATGTTGTGTGAGTTTAGGGCTCGCTTTTGAGAGGCTGTTGAACATTGGCAAACGAATGCAGAAAATGCCTGCAGTGAAGTCAGCAGAGGGCGCTACAACATGACAAAAACAGTGAGCAGCGAGCAGACAAAAGATCTGATGGCAGCAGAGAAAGGTTATGTAAGGAAATGACAGATCAGATAAGAACAGCAAAGTCATCTAGCCCACTTGTTTACCAACAATACCCATTAATCCAACCAACCATTCCTCTGATACTACAGTACATCCCGCCTACCTGCTCTCTCACTGGCTTCAGGGCTGAGCTGGTCCACTGCCTCATTGGACGACGACTTGTCAGATATATAACCCTCGCTCGAGTCTCTCTTGATTGTACGAGTCTGTTGAAATGACACAAACTCTGAGTTTTGGAGAATAGATACCAGATTTTTGGGGTAGGAAGTGTTGGGAATGGAACGCTGTAGCGAGATAAATACTATATTTCTAGGTCTAGAAAGTGAACCCCAGTGGGTTACAGAGAGATTGACAGGTAAATTGTGGATGTTGAGTATCCTATACATATAACAGGGATTTTTTTTTTTTTTTACTTATTGGAGAAAATCAAGTTGCCTGGTCACTTGTTCTCCCAGTTCTGTTTTCAGGCAAAGAAATCAGTAAAGGGCAGGGCCCTAACCTTCTCTTCCACCCCCCCACGCCCTCCCAGTATTTCCCAGTGGTCAGTGTTGTGTATTTAGTGGCCAAGAACGCCCACGCTAGGGCTGTGTCTCAATAGCTTTAACTTGCTTCCTCTCCTCATGTCCTTTCCTACCCATGAATCCTGCCGTTTACACATTATCCAGTCCTTTGGCCTATCAGTGGTAACGGAGGAGAGGAGAAAGGAAAGGAAGTCATTTTACAATAGAGGAAGAAGAAGAACAGGAATAATTTGACACTCATTTACTATATTTCACAGAAGAAGCCATTGGACAGTATTGAGATCCAGCCGGGGTAGATCTGGTCAGGAAAGGAAGGGTCAGATCAGAGACCAGTCAGAGGTAGCATAGACACACAGACACACACAGACACACACACACACCCCAATGTTGCATTGTGTTAAGCCTCACAAAAAAAGCACATAATCCCTTCCGGGTTGGCCACAGCAGAGTCACAGCATGGCGAGCCAGGAGCATTAAAAGGGGCAATCTGGGATTGGTACATCTGTTTTGGGACTTTTAATTTTAATACATGATATAGCCATTGACTCTTGAATAATATTCCTTATAAGTGCCTCATTAGTTATATTTGTTCAACCCCAATCCCTCAGCTGTTTACCAAAAAAAGTGACTGGAGTGACCTCTTGTTGTTTGAATCCCAGATTACCCCTTTGAGACAACAACAGGTAACAGAAGCAACAGGAAAGAAAGCAGCTCAAGGCATCAGGCTGAACTCCGTGAACCCTGGCTGTGAGGCAGACTTGGGTTCAAATACTATTTGAAATCTGTCAAATACTTTGAGTAGTTGCTCTAGCCTTCCTGGAGTGCCATATGGGCTGGGTTGACAGTTTTGTGACTATTCTATTGGAACTATTGCGCCGTGTAGTAGCCTGGCGAAGGTATTTGAAATCATTTCTAATAGTATTTTAACCCAGGTCTGACTGTAGGGCATCGTGAGCCGTCTCAATGTTACTTCGACTTAGAAGACCAATCACTGGCTGACAAATCTACAGCTGCCAGACGTGTGATCAAGAGGCCTCAGATTCAAAATGAAGCGTTTGATTGAGGTTAACATTGCCCTCCTATTCAAACCATTGAAAAACATTGGAGAAAATCTGTATTTAAATGTACTTCAGTATAGTGGGTCTATGAAAAGTATTTGAAAAGTATGTATTTGTCTATCAGCTGAGGGTAGCCCATCTGTTAACCAGACCTGGGTTCAAATGGTATGTTTGGATTCAAATACTTAAGCTGCACTTGATTGAGCTTGTCTGACACGATGGAATCCCCCCTCAGTGTGTCCCTTACCTCTAGGGAACGGGGCCGTTCTTTGGACGAGGCTCCTCCAGCGGGGGGGTCCTGAGAGCCAGGGTCAGCCCCAGCAACGGTCTTCTGGGCCCCCCCTGAACACGTCGCCCGGGGAGGGGTGTCGGGGAGGGGGGTGGTGGGGGCGGGAGGTGGAGCGTCAAAGATGTGTTGGTGGTGGGTGATGAGGAACTCCACCAGTAGGGCTTGGTAGGTGGTCTCCAGTAGGGCCACCATGGACACGTCTACAGACACCAGCGGGCGCAGCAGGGTCGGACCAAACACGATGCCCAGGTTACTGGGAGACATCTTGTTCTCCTCGTAGTTCTCTGATACTCTGTGGAGAGAGAGAGAGAGTGAGAGAGAGAGAGAGAGAGAGAGAGAGAGAGAGGAGAGAGAGAGAGAATGTGAAATCAGTGAAGAAAAGAGAGGATAGAGTATGGTAGAAAAAATGACAATCTGGAGGAGGGCCCAGCACCCCTCATATGACCAGGTGACTGAGCGTTCTGCTGCACGCCACAATAATCTGTTTACCCAGTGAGCTGAAGCATAACTTTGAGGAGCTAACACAAGTCTATGAGCATGGTTCACTGAGACATCTCCACAACAACCAGGTTTGCTAATTGTGTAGGTGACGCATCATGTGCCACAGTGTGCAGTAGTATCTGTGTAGGTGACGCATCATGTGCCACAGTGTGCAGTAGTATCTGTGTAGGTGACGCATCATGTGCCACAGTGTGCAGTAGTATCTGTGTAGGTGACGCATCATGTGCCACAGTGTGCAGTAGTATCTGTGTAGGTGACGCATCATGTGCCACAGTGTGCAGTAGTATCTGTGTAGGTGACGCATCATGTGCCGCAGTGTGCAGTAGTATCTGTGTAGGTGACGCATCATGTGCCTCAGTGTGCAGTAGTATCTGTGTAGGTGACGCATCATGTGCCACAGTGTGCAGTAGTATCTGTGTAGGTGACACATCATGTACTGCAGTGTGCTGTAGTATCTGTGTAGGTGACACATCGTTTACTGCAGTGTGCAGTAGTATCTGTGTAGGTGACGCATCATGTACTGCAGTGTGCTGTAGTATCTGTGTAGGTGACACATCATGTACTGCAGTGTGCAGTAGTATCTGTGTAGGTGACGCATCATGTACTGCAGTGTGCTGTAGTATCTGTGTAGGTGACACATCATGTACTGCAGTGTGCTGTAGTATCTGTGTAGGTGACACATCGTGTACTGCAGTGTGCTGTAGTATCTGTGTAGGTGACGCATCATGTACTGCAGTGTGCTGTAGTATCTGTGTAGGTGACGCATCGTGTACTGCAGTGTGCTGTAGTATCTGTGTAGGTGACGCATCGTGTACTGCAGTGTGCTGTAGTATCTGTGTAGGTGACGCATCATGTACTGCAGTGTGCTGTAGTATCTGTGTAGGTGACGCATCGTGTACTGCAGTGTGCTGTAGTATCTGTGTAGGTGACGCATCATGTACTGCAGTGTGCTGTAGTATCTGTGTAGGTGACACATCGTGTACTGCAGTGTGCTGTAGTATCTGTGTAGGTGACGCATCATGTACTGCAGTGTGCTGTAGTATCTGTGTAGGTGACGCATCGTGTACTGCAGTGTGCTGTAGTATCTGTGTAGGTGACGCATCATGTACTGCAGTGTGCTGTAGTATCTGTGTAGGTGACGCATCATGTACTGCAGTGTGCTGTAGTATCTGTGTAGGTGACACATCGTGTACTGCAGTGTGCTGTAGTATCTGTGTAGGTGACGCATCATGTACTGCAGTGTGCTGTAGTATCTGTGTAGGTGACGCATCGTGTACTGCAGTGTGCTGTAGTATCTGTGTAGGTGACACATCATGTACTGCAGTGTGCTGTAGTATCTGTGTAGGTGACGCATCATGTACTGCAGTGTGCTGTAGTATCTGTGTAGGTGACACATCATGTACTGCAGTGTGCTGTAGTATCTGTGTAGGTGACACATCATGTACTGCAGTGTGCTGTAGTATCTGTGTAGGTGACGCATCATGTTGCACGTTCCAGTACGGGATACACATGGTATACACCATCCAACGAAATGCTTACTTCAGGTTCCTTCTCGACAATGCAACAACAATAAGAAATAAGAAAAATCCGAACATTAAGTAAATGGCTCAGTAGAATAAAATAAAACAGGGCCTCTCGAGTGGCGCAGCGGTCCAAGGCACTGCATCGCAGTGCTAGTGGTGTCACTACAGACCCGGATTCGATCCCGGGTTGTATCACAACCAGGCATGATCGGGAGTCCCATAGGGCAGCGCACAATTGGCCCAGCGTTGTCCGGGTTAGGGGAGGGTTTGGCCGAGGGGGCTTTACTTGGCTCATCGCGCTCTAGCGACTCCTTGTGGGGGGCCGGGCGCCTGCAGGCTGACCTCGGTCGTCAGTTGAACAGTGTTTCCTACGACACATTGGTGCAGATGGCTTCCGGGTTCAGCGGTCAGGTGTTAAGAAGCAAGGTTTGGCAGGTCATGTTTTGGAGGACGCAAGACTCGACCTTCGCCTCCCGAGCCCGTTGGGGAGTTGCAGCGATGAGACAAGATGGAAGTGGGGGAGAAAAAGGGGGGTAATTCAAAAAAATAAAATATATATATATGTAAATAATACAGGAAGGCACAATTTACAGTCAATATTTACATGTGTTTTGGGGAAGGGGGGATTGTGCAGTATTGAGCAATCATAATAAGAGTCTGGTAGCAGCAGTTGTGATGCGTGTGTAGCATGAATGTACTGTGTGTGTGTGTGTGTGTGTGTGTGTGTGTGTGTGTGTGTGTGTGTGTGTGTGTGTGTGTGTGTGTGTGTGTGTGTGTGTGTGTGTGTGTGTGTGGATGTTTGTATGTCTGTGTGGGCGTGCATGTGTGGGTGAGTGCATGTGTTCTAAGGTGTGGAGAATCAGATCAGGTGGTCAGTCCAGTTCAAGTGTTCAGCAGTCTGATGGCTTGTGGACAGAAACTGTCTCTGAGCCTGTTTGTATCAGACCTCATGCACCGATACTGTCTGCCCGACGGTAAGGGAGGGAACACCTCATGGCTGGGGTGTGTGGGGTCCTTGATGATGCTGCAGGCCTTCCTCGGGCACTGTTTCCAAATAGATGTCCCGAATAGGTGGGAGCATGGTGCTGCACTGTATAATAGAGTAGTACCTGTGAAGGTGCCGCATCATATGCTGCACTGTGTAGTAGAGTAGTACCTGTGAAGGTGCCGCATCATATGCTGCACTGTGTAGTAGAGTAGTACCTGTGAAGGTGCCGCATCATATGCTGCACTGTGTAGTAGAGTAGTACCTGTGAAGGTGCCGCATCATATGCTGCAGTGTGTAGTAGCGGTATGGGGGCAGTCTCTCCAGCAGGTCTCTCAGGTTATATGTGAGGTCATTCACTATCCCAGGAGTCTCTGCTGCCGCCTCTCTCTCACTGAGACGCTGGATCTCCTTGCCCACCCCGATGAAGTCATTGTATAGGTCAAAGGTCAACAGCGGCTCTGGAAGCTGTGTGAGGAGGAAGATTGTTATTATTAACAATGAATTAACACATAATAATAATAATAATAAATACTTATTAGCTTCGATGCATTGACTGACAACTGTACCACATGATGTTCACTAAAAGGGGAATCCTGAATTAAGATATGTCCATATTAGTCATAGTTTGGCATAATCATGAAAGGGAGCTTTGTGTGAGAGCTTAAATAACAGTGTATGACTGTATCTCAAGTCAGAATCCATTCGACTCGATATTGTCTCTATTAACTGTCGTTGGCTCTACAGTATATTGTCTGTATTAACTGTGTCGTTGTCTCTACATTATATTGTCTGTATTAACTGTATCGTTGGCTCTACAGCATATTGTCTGTAATATCCATTTTCTTTGTTGTCTGGGAAACAGTGGAGTTGTACCTCCTTGAAGAAGTGTTTGAGGACCGAGGTGACATCATGAGGTGAAAGGTCAGAGAGGTCGACTTGGTCCCCCTGGGTCTCGAAGACCTGACACAGCTTCTGGATACGAGGCTTCGACCCACTGATACGATACACCCCCTGGGTGGGATGGATGGATGGATGTAGGGGGAAAGGGGGGAAGGAGGGCAAGAGAAAGCAAGAGGGATTGAGAGAAGGGCACTGCACTGTCGCTTCTGCAAAACAGTTTTCCTGTTTGCTTCAGTACTTATTCTAAGGCATATGACATCCAGGTTAATACTGTACCTGCAGAGTGAGGGCCCTGCTCTCTATCTCGGCCGTGCAGCGCTGGACCACATAGGGCACCTCGTCAGGCCGGTCCCGGGGCAACAGGGAGAAACCCACCCCAAACAGAACGCCCTTCCTGTTCTCACACTCATGCTGTAACACCTCCAGACACTTCCTATGAACCGCCACGCCACACTACAGACGGGTGGCGGGCGGGACAAGAGGACACGGATTAGCAAACCACAGGGTGACCTCAAATCACACCCTATAAACCTGGCTCACACTATAGAGTCAACCTGAACCATACCGTGCTGGCGCCACTGTGGAGGATAGAGAACCAAACCAGCCCAGTACAGCTCGGTTCAACCCTTTAGTGTGACTGTGAATCCGGCAATAGCGTTCTACTTTTGTCATTTAACAGGCTCCTTCGCTTCCTCCCCTTTCTCACCTCCTCACACTCGATGCCGTTGACCACGATGTAGTTGTCACACTGTTTGCACTTCACCATCTTGCTCTTCATCTTCCGGAGTCGGTGCGTCAGCGCGGCCCGGGACGTAGTCCGTACCTTCCCCACCGTACCGTTCCCCTCTGGGGTGGAGTCCACACAGTCTAGGGGAAACCACAGGACAGGACTCAGTCATACTCGGCAGTGTACATGTCATGGTGGGAAACACAACCCCCCCCCCCTAGTTCCAAACAGAACCCTACTCCCGAGCAACTCACCTAGACCTGAGAGGATTGGGCAAGTGGAAGAATACGGCGACATTTCCACGTAGCCAATCAGTAGACAAGAAACAATTGCCACATTGATTATATCGATCTAATCCTCTCAGATCTACCGGAGTGGCTAGGGTGTAGGGGTTAGGGCAGCGTTTCCCAAACATGGTCCTGGGGACCTCAAGGGCTGCACGTTTCTGTTGTTGTTTGTCCTAACACTACACAGATGATTCAAATAATATAGAGAGCAATGAGTTGGTGTCTGAGTTGAGTTGGTGTCTGTTGTGTGAGTTAGGTGATGACGGTGACAATCACCTCCTTCCAGGACGGTGCCCATGTCCCTCTCATCCAGGTCGTCTGATGACATGGTCCCTGTGGAGGGGGCTTTAAGAAGCCTCCTGTTGCCATGGGCTACAGGGTTCAGGGTTCAATGTGGGTAAGACACACAGAGAAGGAGAGAAGACCGGACAAACAGGACGAGCTGAGTAAAGCTTCGTAGCGAACGCGTGATTTCTCTAGCAATTATGACATTGACGTTTGGTCAATCTTCTGAGCAGGATTCAATGAAATCTGTGGAGTGAAGCACACAGGCTTACCTGGGCTGGACAGAGACTCCAGACTGCCTCCTATGCTCTCGCTGTCACTGTAGCCCTTTCGTTTAACCAGACTTTCTTCAGGCAGGGAGAAGGAGTCCTGCAGAGAGCTGGGGTTGCTGGTCTTACGACGGCCACTTGGAGGTGCCCACACACACACACACACACACACACACACACACACACACACACACACACACACACACACACACACACACACACACAATTACCATTGACAACAACTCTAAACATAAGACAACAGGCACTAATGGGACAAACAGTAGCATCCATTAGAGCCGTAGCCTATCTCGAACAGCACAAATCATCCATCCGTCCATACCTCTTGTTCTGAGGGACAAACTCCTGGAAGGTGAAGGTTTGTAGGGGCTGTTCTTGGCTTCTCTTCCTGAAGACGTAGAGCAGGTAGGGCTCCCCGGGTTCACACGGCCTGCAGGTCAACTCCAGGTTGTGGTATCCCAGGGGAACCGGCTCCGTCTGCTGACGCTGGAAGTAGAACATGTTCACTGTGGCCTAGGGGGTGGTAGAGGTACATGATTAAGAGGGATTATTTCAAAATGATTCATCCCATTGAGCTCAAGATACCTCTGTAGCTCAGTTGGCAGAGCATGGCAACGCCAGCATATTCGGTTCAATCCCTGGACTTCCTGTATGTATAATGTATGCACGCGTGACTAAGTTGCTTTGGATAAAAGGGTCTGCTATCTGGCATGTGTTATATTAATATATTATTTAGAAATGGAGAACTGGACCATATTTGAATGTTTTTTGTTTGTTTGTTTGATTGTTTAAATCAAAAGCATTGACAGTCTTAACCTCTAGGGGCTAGGGGGCAGTATTTTCACGGCCGGATGAAAAACGTACCCAATTTAAACAGGTTACTACTCTGGCCCAGAAAATAGAATGTGCATATCATTAGTAGATTTGAATAGAAAACACTGAAGTTTCTAAAACTGTTTGAATGGTGTCTGTGAGTATAACAGAACTCATATGGCAGGCAAAAAACCTGAGAAAAATTGAAGCAGGAAGTGGGAGAAATTAGAAATGTAGTTTTTGTTTTGAATCCCTTGAAAAACTACAGTGACATAGAATTTACGTTACACCTCCTAACTCTTCCATTGGCTGTCAACAATCTTTAGGAACTGGTTTCAACCGTCAGCTGTTACCGGGCAGATCATTTTGGCTCAGTCAATCATTGGCCAGTCTGAGGAGAGGTGTCTTATGATGCACGTGACGTCATCGTTTTTATATTTTTATTCTGGGATGAATAGCTATTGCCCGGTTGTAAAATTATCGCAATTTTATGTTAAAAAATACCCTAAAGGATTGATTGTAAACATCGTTTGACGTGTTTCTACAAACGGTAATGGAACTTTGAACATTTTGTCTATGGATTTGCGTCTACGCCACATGGCATTGTAAAGTGTTCTGGATGGGTCAACAAAACGGACGTATTTGGACATTAATGATGGACTTTGCAGAACAAATGAACATTTCTTGTGGAAGTGGGTGCCCATCCGAGTGCATTCCGCCGAAGATCAGCAAAGGTAAGTAAATATATCGAACATATTGTTAGAGATTTGTCGACGCCGTGGTTGTAGGCTAACTATATAGCTTAGCATTGAAGGCTAAGTTCTGTACTCAGAATATTGAACAATGTGCTTTTTCCGTAACGTTATTTTGAAATCTGACAAAGTGGTTGCATAAAGGAGTAGATTATCTCTAATTCTTTAAATAATTGTTATACATTTTTTCAACGTTTATGAGTTTTTCTGTAAATTAAATGTGCCTATTCACCGTAAGTTATGGGGAGAAAACATTTTCTGAATGTCACGCGCCAATGTAAAAATTGGGTTTTTGGATATAAATATAAACTTGATCGAACAAAAAATGCATGTATTGTCTAACATGATGTCCTAGGAGTGTCATCTGATGAAGATTGTCAAAGGTTAGTGCTTAATTTTAGCTGTATATCTGGTTTTGTGATGGCTATCGTGCTTGGAAAATGGCATTTAAAAAAAAAAATTGCCGAGGTGCTATGCTAAAATAATCTAATGTTTTTCTTTCACCGTAAAGCCTTTTTGAAATCGGACAATGTGATTGGATTAACGAGTAGAGTATCTTTAAAATGCCGTATAATACTTTAATTTTAATTTTGAGATTATTTTGTTTTGAATATCGCGCCGTGCTATCTCACTGGTTGTTGTCCAACCAATCCCGTTATCGGGATTGTATCCTCATTAAAAGACTAACTGAAACGGCTGCTGACTGCCTGCCTTGAGTCTGTTTACTCTTATGCCCACCCTTATGCTATCACTATCCCTATTACGCACTCCACTTGTTCCATCCAGCACAGGGAACGTCTCTCTCTCTCCAATAGGCTTGGACACCCACCTCCTTGAGTACAGTGTCCCCCTGGCAGATGAGTTTGCGGGTGTGAACTATGATCTTCTCCTTCAAGCTCTCCAGCTTGTCCTGGTGGTCATGGGCCTCACACACACACTGTCTGTACTGCATCTCTGCCTCCATCACCTGGATGAGAGGGAGAGAGAGAGAGCGAGAGAGAGAGAGAGAGAGAGAGAGAGAGAGAGAGAGAGAGAGAGAGAGAGAGAGAGAGAGAGAGAGAGAGAGAGAGAGAGAGAGAGAGAGAGAGAGATAGGCACAGTGAGTCACATGATGACCGAAAAATATAACTATAATTTTCCTATAAAAAACAAAAAAATGAAAACCTTAAAAGTGGAACCAAAATAAGAGAGGGATATGTTTCAGTGAACCCCATATGACACCTTTGACTGTGCGTCGTCACGTGACTTCCTCCTCTTGTCCAGGGTCTTGTTTCCCGCTGTGAGCTCGTCCCCGGCCTTGGCCGTCAAAGCCTTGGTCTTCTCCAGGTCCTCGCTGCGCTGCAGGTACTGCTGACGAGCCTTCTTCAGAGCCGCCACCACCTCATTCTGACCAATGAGAGAAGCTGTTACCGCATTGTTCTGACCAACGGGAGAAGCCGTTACCCGCATTGTTCTGACCAATGGGAGAAGCCGTTAGTTAACGCAATGTTCCGACCAATGGGAGAAGCTGTTAAACACGCACATTAGCGTCTAAAAGAAAAAACGGCGTTTACCATCCTCCTCTGTTCTCTGGACCACTGATCCTTGAACTCCCTGCGCCACTTGTCAATCTCATTCTTCTTGGATGCCAGGGCCTTCAGGATAAAGACGTCAGATTAAACACATCATACTCAATCAGTTTACACATTATTCCACATTTTCTTGCATACAGGAAGGTTTGTTTTTTTTGGACACATTGAGTAGGCTTGCTAATTGTTTCTGTCTGTGGCGGTTCTCCTGCCTGCCTGCCTGCCTGCCTGCCTGCCTGTCTGTCTGCCTGTCTGCCTGCCTGCCTGCCTGCCTGTCTGTCTGTAGTACCTGGTAGCAGCGTTGGTGCAGCAGTTCTGAAGTCTGTTTAGTCGACTGGCTGGTCTTCACATCGTGCTCCAGGGCCATGGTGTAGATGTACTGCAGAGGCATCATGTCCTGTAACAACAGCACAGTAAGAAACAGGTCACAGTGTCACGTCCTGACCAGTATAAGGGTTATTTGTTATTGTAGTTTGGTCAGGACGTGGCAGAGGGTATTTGTTTTATGTGGTTCGGGGTGGTGGTTTTGTAGAAGGGTATTTGATTTATGTATTCCGGGGTTTTTGGGCACTGTTCTATGTTAATGTATTTCTATGTTTAGTTTTGTTAGTTGTATTTCTATGTTTAGGTTAATGGGGGTTTGGACTCTCAATTGGAGGCAGGTGCTTTCTCGTTGCCTCTGATTGAGAGTCCTATATATGGGTATGTGTTTGGTTTAGTGTTTGTGGGAGATTGTGTCTTGTTTTGCCTGTGTGAGCCTTACAAGACTGTTTTGTTGTTCGTGCGTTCTTTGTTTTGTTGTTTTTGGTGTTCTCTTTATTTAAAATAAATGATAAGATGAGCATCCACATTCCTGCTGCGTTTTGGTCCTCCATTCCAGACGACAACCGTGACACACAGATATCGTTTCAATACGTTATTTAGATATATTTCAGAGAATATGTAGAGAGAGTGGTGAAATTAATGAAATAATATGTTTCTATGCAATACTGTACATGTGCCTTCAGAAAGTATTCATACCCCTTGACCTATTCCACATTTTGTTGTGTTGCCTGAAAACATGTTTGTAGAATTTTTTGCAAAATTATTGAAAATGAAATACAGAAATATATCATTTACATAAGTATTCACACCCCTGAGTCAATACTTTGTAGAAGCACTTTTGGCAGCAATTACAGCTGTGAGTATTTCTGGGATCTTTCCACACCTGGATTGTGCAACATTTGCCCATTATTATTTTCAACATTTTTCAAGCTCTGTCAGATTGGTTGTTGATGTCACGCCCTTATCTTAGAGTTACTTTTTATGTTTCCATTTTGGTTTGGTCAGGGCGTGAGTTGGGGTGGGCATTCTATGTTCCCTATCTATGTTTTGTATTTCTGTGTGTTGGCCTGGTATGGCTCTCAATCAGGGACAGCTGTACTTCGTTGTCGCTGATTGGGAGCCATACTTAGGTAGCCCTTTTTCCACCTGTCTGGTGTGGGAAGTTGTTTTTGCATTGCTGTGAGTAGCCTGCGAAACTGTTCATTCGTTGTGTTGTTTCTTGTTTTGGTTTTTGCTGGTTCACCGTTTTTATTAAAGTATGATGAACCCAACCCACGCTGCGCCTTGGTCTCATTCCAACAACGGACGTTAGAGTTGATCATTTCTAGACAACCATTTTCAGGTCTTGCCGTAGATTTTCAAGTAGATTTAAGTCAAAACTGTAACTTGGCCACTCAGGAACATTTACTGTCTTCTTGGTAAGCAACTCCAATGTAGATTTGGCCTTGTGTTTTAGATTATTGTACTGCTGAAAGGTATATTCATCTTCCAGTGTCTGGTGGAAAGCAGACTGAACCAGGATTTTGCCTGTGCTTAGCTCCATTTAGTAAATGGTTTTATCCTGAAAAACTCCCAAGTTCTTAACGATTATAAGCGTACACATACAGTAAAATGATGCAGCCACCACTATGCTTGAAAATATGGAGCGTGGTACTCAGTAATGTGTTGTATTGGATTTGCCCCAAACACAACACTGTGTATTCAGTACAAAAAGTGAATTGCTTTGCCACATTTGTTTGCAGTATTACTTTTGTACCTTGTTGCAAACAGGATGCATGTTTTTGAATATTTGTATTCTGTACAGGCTTCCTTCTTTTCACTCTGTCAATTAGGTTAGTATGGTGAAGTAATTACAATGTTGTTGATTCATCCTCAGTTTACTCCTATCACAGCCATTATACTCTGTAATGTTTTAAATTGGCCTCATGGTGAAATCCCTGAGCGGTTTCTTTCCTCTCCTGCAACTGAGTTAGGAAGGTCGCCTGTATCTTTGTAGTGACTGGGTGTATTGATACACCATCCAAAGTGTAATTAATGACTTCACCATGCTCAAAAGGATATTCAATGTCTGTTTTTTTTTTTACCCATCTACCAATAGTTGCCCTTCTTTGCGAGGCATTGGAAAAACCTCCCTGGTTTTTCTGGTTGAATCTGTGTTTGGAATTCACTGCTCGACTGAGGGACCTTATAGATAATTGTATGTGTGAGGTACAGAGATGAGGTAGTCATTCAAAAATCATGTTAAACATTATTAATGCACACAGAGTCCATGCAACTTATTATGTGACTTGTTAAGCACATTTTTACTCCTGAACATATTTAGTCTTGACTCTAAACATTTCAGCTTTTCATTGTTAATGAATTATTTCTAAAAACATAATTCCACTCTGTCATTATGGGATATTGTGTGTAGGCCAGAGACATTTAATCCATTTGAAATTCAGGCCGTAACACAACAAACGGTGCAAAAAGTCAAGGCGCTGTAAAACATTTTATTTTGCTAATTTAGCAGGCGCTTTTATGCACAGCGACTTTCAGTGCATTCCACTAAGGTAGCTAATAACAGGCCTGAAGAGTCATCTGATATGAATTGAATACTTTTCTATGCATTACTGTACACATCATCACATGTACAACCTGTACAGCCCCATGCACACGAGAGACAAGAAAAGCATCCATACCTGCTGAGCCACACAGGACTTAGCCGTCTCTGCTGCCTTTATGATGTTCTTGGCAAACTCTTGCTCTGCAAACAGACCAGAATAAGTCAGTAAGATGGGACGTGATTGATTTGAGTAAAAACAATTTATTAGCGTAACAATATTGTCAGACAGTCTCGTCAAAAGCTTTTATCAGGCCAAATATCCATATGACTTTTGGAGCTGTTGCGTGTTCCATTTATGCCTTTCAATGGTGATATAACAACCAATATGTAACATATCAGATCCCATATCAGGCCATCAGACCTCATAGAGAGGAGAGGTCAGATCAGCTTACATCACCAAATATCAAAATCAATGCTCTGCTTTGGCTGCCTAAGTGCTGCCCTACTTCAAGTAGACTAATCTGCTGATCCATATTGATGCGGTGGTGGCAGCGTTGCAACCATTCAACCAGTGGAGGCTGGTGGAAGGATCTATGGGAGGATGGGCTCGTTGTAATGCCTGGAATGGAATAAATGGAACGGGGTCAAACGTGTGCTTTCTATAGGTTTGGCGTGTGATACCGGTCCATTGATTCCGTTCCAGCCCAATGAGCCCTCCTATAGCTCCTTCCACCAGCCTCCACTGCATTCAACTGACCACTGTCCACAGTGGCTCAGACCTCTGACCACTGGCTCAGACCTTTCCCTCTACGCTGACCACTTCCCCTACAGTGTCACTCTGACCTCTCTCCATTTCCTATACACAGCTATCAAAACACAGGTCTGCTTGGCAGCACCTTGGTGAGCGGATCTCTTTGCCCTCCTACAGCACCGAACAGTGCAGTACACTACAGTGTGGTATAGCAGAGTACATTACAGTACAGAAAGCTACAGTACAGAGCAGAACCGTAGGCTGTCCATCCTGTCCATTCTCCTGCTGTGGCCTGGTTAATCTGCCCTGTAAGCCCTGTAGTCTCTGTGGGGTTCCCCTGGGGGGAGTGGCTGGCCCACTCCATGTTATCCTCATTGGCTACCAACCATACAGATCTACTATCCTAACAGTGTTCCTCAGGGTAGGTTATACCGCTCCGTAATACCCTAACAGGGTTCCTCAGGGTAGGTTTTATCATTCCGTAATACCCTAACAGTGTTCTCAGGGTAGGTTATATTGCTCAGTAATACCCTAACAGTGTTACTCAGGGTAGGTTTTATCATACCGTAATACCCTAACAGTGTTTATCAGGGTAGGTTTTATCATACTGTAATACCCTAACTGTGTTTTCTCAGGGTAGGTTATATCGCTACGTAATACCCTAACAGTGTTTCTCAACCTAAGGGGTCCGTGTTATCTTGCTGTCCCTGAAATTGTTAATTATTTTCTTTGATATCTTTTCAACCACTTTTGCTCACTAGGAATGTAAATGGTCCTTATAACAGTCCTTGTAATACTGAAGTTTTACCACCAGAGGGTACTGTGGAGAATACTGTTTATCCTTCCACACAGGGTTCAACCACAAGGTCTATTATCCTATTACAGTTGAGGAATAAACACACATTCTCTAATGGCAGTGTAGGCCTACTTTAGACTCTGTTGTCTTTTCCAGGAATAGAGTGACTAACTGCTTGTCTTTCCTAGGAGAAGAGCTTTGGTTGCTGTAGTTACTGCAGTTCCATACCCGTAAAATTACTTTTTTTACAGAGGGATAAGAGAGCCTTTCGTGTTGTCCTAAAATTATTGTCTTGAGAAGGTTTAACTGTCTATGAATGCCAGAAACATGGTATGTACTTCACATTTGGTGTGTGAACTATTTCATTTCTTTATATGCAAAGCACATTGTTCACATGCAAGCACATATTTACAAATATATGTTTGTGAATATGTTATACTTGGGTAGTTGTGTCCATTTGTTACTTTGAATGAGTCTGTACCACATTGCAGTGATGCACTATGGGCCATGCCCTAATTTGAGATAGGTGCACTTAACTTTAATTAAATCATGTGTTTATGTCAATGTGAGATATGCAAGTATGAATATGAGACAGACTGACAAGCAGGCAGACAGACACAGAAACAAACACACCCACAACCACGTACACACAGGCAGACAGACATAGAAATACCCACACCCACGTACACACCCACGTCTCCACTCACCCAGGCTGATTCTCTTTTCCATCCAGGCCAGCAGGTCCTTGGCGTAGCGACACCACATCTTGGCATACTGCAGGGCCAGCTCCACGCCTCCCTCACAGCGACACAGAGCCAGGTCTGCTTCCTGGACTGAGAGTGAGTACATCAGCATCACTGCATATCCTCTCTACCTCACCCTGATGGCACACAGTCAGGAGGGCTTTTTACCCCAGAACACACACAACGGGGCAGTCTGGACCCCCACGGGGCGTCCAAAACAGACCCCTCCCCCCCCCTGATTCCCAGGGGAAAAGCTGGGCTCACGGGTATGCTTTGTGTCCCATACTATCAATAATATGTAATCCGAATACTTTGTCATCCAAGAAACAACAACAAAGGACTAAAATGAATAAAAGAGAACAGACAGAAAAGGGTATTTCTCAGTTCATCAGAAACATAGCTCTGTTTCCACAACAGGTTTTGTGGTTTTAGCCAAACAAACTCTATGGAGAAGAGAGACTGAGAATGACTTGTCATAAGGGCTTGTCCCCAGAGTCCACAAGTTCCAGGTGCTGCAGTTGCCCAAGTGGTCACTACTACACCACCACGGGTGGAGGTGTGGTCATAGGTTGGTCATCTCAAAGCACGCATAGCAAGAGGTCATCATGTGGGAAAATCTAAACGTCCCAAGGAAATTCTCCAGTACCAGCATAGACCAGCTGCTTCCAGGGCTAAACAGACTGTGCTTTGACGGACAGAAGTGAAGAAAGGAAAAGAGAGAGAAAGGGATGTCATGAGGGTCCCAAACAGGCTTTTTAGGTACACCTCCTCTCCTCTTCCCTCTCTCTACCTCTCTCTGGCTCCTAACCCCTCCTCTCCTCCCTCCAGCACCTGTTCCACCACTCCCCTCCTCCGTCAGAGAGAGAGAGAGAGAGAGAGAAAATGTGACGTCTGAGAAGATCACCCTGGCAACTCCCCGGTGCCAGAGTGCTGTAATCGATGTGGCAACACCAGAGCGGGTGTTTTGTGTTGTGGTTGTTATGGAAGTCAGGGCGTTGGTGTGACTGACAGCAGTCTGAAGTCAGTCAACTGCTCTCTCTCTCTCTCTCTCTCGTCTTCCTCTCTGACTCAGTGACAGCAGATGGCGATGTGCAACAATCTTGCAACGCATGTCATCTGCTATCTTTCTTCCTTCCTCCCGCTCTCTCCTTTCTGCTCTCTCTTTCCCTGTCATGTGTTTTCTCAGTCCTCTTTTCCCCTGCTCACTCGTGATCTCGCAGCGTCACTCTCGGTACCACTGTCCTTCCACTTCTTTGACCCGTCCACGGCCGAGCTGCCAGCACAGAAATAGATTGTTGGATCTGTCAATACCGCAGTCTTCTGAGAAGTCTATTTCCTGTTTCACTTCTTCTTCTCCAACACAGAGATGCATTGTGTCCTACACTCTAATTCTGAGCTCGAGTCCTCTCTGTGTGTTGTCACAGACGCCGCTCTCAGTTCCAAGAGTGAGAGAAGAGCAGATAACAACGGGCTTCTCTCTTGAAACAAGTAGCTCCAAGTAACTCCATGTCGGAGAGCAAAATCCACCAAAAACGATGAAGACTTGCTGTGTTGTGCTGCGTTGTACTCTCTCTCTCTCTCTCTCGCTCTAGCTCCCTGTCTCCCTCTCTTGTGGGCACCCCTTCACACTTCGGCAACGAGTGTCCCTGTGCCACTTGTGTGTGTGTGTGTGTGTGTGTGTGTGTCCTCTCGCTCCGCTCTGCCTGTGCTGGCTTCTGGGACTATGGATTATCCAGAGAGGGCAGGTCCAGATTGTGGAGTGACAGGCTTTAGATCACAACCAGGTTTTACCTCCTGGTGTGTGTGTGTGTGTGTGTGTGTGTGTGTGTGCGACTTGCAGACCCTGTCAGGAGGACTATGAGGGTGGATGGGGTGAGGAACGGGTTAGAGCTCAGTACAAACTGATTATGGATGCTCCTCCTTACAGCATTTTTTCTGTACATGATCTCCCCCCCCATCTCTCTCTCTCTCGCCCTCTCCCAATCTCTCTTTCTCTCTCTCTCTCTCTCCCTTTCTGTCTCAGTAGAGAGAACTTCACAGCTGTAGGTTAGTGGAATTACAGTAAATCAGGAATATTGATATACGACTGTCAGAATGTCAACTTGTGTTACACAAGTGCCGACAGTAGTTAGTTACACAAGCTCCGAACTCGGTCCATACTGTTATTTACCCTTGACACCAACTAACACAGATAAACAACACAGTTGACACGCGCACATATACAGTGCAAG
The DNA here is from genome assembly GCF_965601325.2 of Salmo salar. Taxonomy (NCBI): domain Eukaryota; kingdom Metazoa; phylum Chordata; class Actinopteri; order Salmoniformes; family Salmonidae; genus Salmo; species Salmo salar. The sequence goes on from NC_138293.1 coordinate 56,109,755, forward strand.
GATCAATGTCAACCCGACGGGGCAGACGACAGGCATTACAGAAAGCAGGCCACGGCACGGACCACTCAACTCATCAGCCCTACCACCCTACCCCCCCCACCGCTCGCTCCCTATCCGCAGCCCCACGCCTCGCCCCTCCATTTGACTTATTACAGATCAGCTCCAAACGGGTGAGGGGGTAGCTGGGAGAATATGGGATTGGGAAGAGTGGGTTGGGTGAGGGTGAGGGCAGGATTCTGTTTTCGATGTAACTGAATGAAGAGAGAGGAGGAGGGCACTTAGAGGGAAGGTATAGCTATATGCTTAGTAACACGGTAAAGAAGAGGTGCTCCGGGGTAAAGTTTCCCCTAGGTACAGATCTAGTATCAGCTTCCTCTCCCCAATCCTAACCTTAACCATTAGTGGGGAAAATGCCAAATTGACCAAAAGATCATATTTGATCGTTTCAAATACATGCAACTTAAAAGTGACCTATTACGACTCGATTTTTACATCTTTTGGGCACCAGAGCATCATTTAGGGAATCTTATTTGAGTCAGAAAAGGATGTTCATATGACAGGTAAGATATATAAAACCTTGCAGAGAGCCTAACCAACTGACAATCTCTTAGAAAAAAAAATATAAACTATTGGAACCAAGACTTAAAAAGAACGGATGTTGGCACAAGGTGGACGTAAAGTTGGAGCATAACTAACAGAATTACGCTAACACTTCACTTGATAGCCAGCGTCATAACACATAACCATGTCATAACATGTCGAAACAGCTGACGTACACTGCCATGACACATATATTTAGACCTGTTGTGACATATAAGACACCTACATAACTGTCCAAACCCACAAAACCTACCACACAAGGCAAAACGTTCCATTACACTATAGCCTACCTGTCAACAATATGTTTACGTTATATAACATTTTCTGAAATTGACCATATTAAACTATCATTGTAATTGCACACACATTAATGTCCGACGTGCACCTATCCCAAAGCTTTGTGGCTGATGACTGGGATGATATACCATGACCGTATACCATGACACCCGTGGTATACGGTCTGATATACCATAGCTGTCAGCTAATCAGCATTCAGGCCTCGAACAACCCAGTTTATAAGGGAATGTACGTGATTGGCTTATACGATTATGATGGTCATAATGCTTCTTGACAGTGTCATAGAGTGTATTTTGTTAGTCCAAGTAAAGTGACATAGGATGGTCATAATCCTTTATGACAGTGTCATAGTGTATTTTCTAGAAGTTACTTAAAAAATACTGTACGATGAAAAAAAACATGAAAGGACTTAAGAAATAAACTTTGAAACGAATGGAAACTTCTTGGCAGGTAAAAAAGACATTTGAATAAATGTGGGGTTTGACACTAGTATGTAGGTGTCATAACCATCCATAAAATAATGCAATATATGTCACAACAGGTGTAAATATATGGGTCATGACAGTGTTATGACCATATTATGACAGGTTATGACAAGTTCTGTCAGCTGTTTTGACATATTATAGCATGGTTATGACCACGTAGGCTGGGTGTTAAGTAAAGTGTTACCAAAATTACAGTTAACGAAAATGTATGCTTAACCCAGTATAAACTAATGTATAGAATGTATTATACAAGAGACAAAATTGACAAATTCTACAGCACAATGGCAGAGTCATGTCTGAAGTATAAAATGAATAATGACTCGACAATCCAAGCTTTCTGGGAACGCTATAAAGCCCGAAAGTTGTAGGCGGAGCTACATTTGACATTTTAGTCATTTAGCAGACGCTCTTATCCAGAGCGACTTACAGTAGTGAATGCATACATTTCCTACATTTTTTTTCTTCTTTCGTACGGGTCCCCCGTGGGAATCGAACCCACAACCCTGGCGTTGCAAACACCATGCTCTACCAACTGAGCCACACGGGACCTAGACAGTTGGCTGTCAGAAGTATTACAATGTAAACTTCCCTTTAATCTGTCGGTCTGCATATTTCAAGACATGGCATATGGGGGTGTCGTGAGATACCCGATGGGTTGAACGATTCTCTTTTCATCGCTCATCTTGAAAAAAAATTACGTATACTAAAAACTTGGAAATCAATCAATCCGCCATCATTAGCACAATGGAAAAATGTAATGATTTATTATTTAAATATTGAAAGTGGGTGGGCTACGGAGAGAAATAGTGCAGTTTTAGGCCATGTGACGGAAAGTGATGCAGGGGGGCTGGAGATTGGGGTCTGTGCTTACGGGTCTGGGCGGTTGTGATGTAGTTGATGTTTGTATGATGTTGCCGTTTGTATGTGTATATTTTGTACCGTTTCTAAAAGATCAAATAAAATCTTACAACACACAAAAAAAGATCAGCATCTAGGGGCAACCCGCACCAAGAAGAGGTGGCTGTCTGGTGCGCTGCAGTGGGTGACGTGAGGCCTTCCGTGGCGTGCAGCACAGCGACTAGGCACGGCTCCAGGATGTTTCCATTCTAATGTCTTATTTAAACACTGCTCTACGTGGTCCTGTAATCCTTAATCTCCATTACGGCAACCTGTGTCTGTGTCCATGGAATTGGGGTTTAATGGGGTCAAAGGACATCCCTACATACATACACACTTCCTAGAGAAACAAGTGGGCTGCGTTCAGTAGGGGGGAAAACATTTCAAAGCGTTGTGAATAAAATGAATGTCGCCGGAACGTCACGAAATAACCGCAGTGTTTCCAACCTACATATTTGACACACATGATTACATTGCGTATGTTTATTTATACAGTAATAATTATTCAACAGGTCCTCACCTGGGATTTGAACTCACAACCTCTTGGTTCACAGCATTCAGATCTTCCTGCTACGCCACCATGTCTGTGTCATTGACTAGTTTCACCTGTATTCTTATACTTTTGACTTAATAGTACAATCTCAGCTTTGTATAATACACTCAAGAAAACTATTATATTTATCCTAGTTATCCATTCAGGAGTAATATTAAAACAGAATTATATGCCTCACCAACATTAGACAACGATACAGAAAACCCTCAAATTACTGAAATAAGTCAATGGAATCAATGATGAGAGAATAGTCATATTAACTGATATAAAAAAAAAGCAGTGCAGAGAGGTATTATATGTAATGAACGTGCAGGGGACTTCTGAGAATGATACAGGCTTTGTGGCGCAGCAGAAAGATAAGCGCACTTCAAATCCCAGGGGGCGTCATATTGTCCTAATATTTATATTTCTTATGTCCATTCTTTGACTTTTAGATTTGTGTGCATTGTTGTGAAAACGTAGATACTACTGCACTGTTGGAGCTAGAAACACAAGCATTTCGCTACACCCACAATAACATCTGCTAAATATGTGTGTGTGACCAATAAAATTTGATTTGATGTCTAAGGTAATGATGTTGTCATAGATTATTTTTTTAAATGACACTCTTTTAGCTGATCAGCGCACCAGTTACCTTAAAACGCCTATATCATTTCATGACTTCCTATAACTTTTTTCACATGTTGAGCTGAAATTTTCACATGTGAAAACAAAAGAGACACAAATGAGGTCAGTTGTTCACATGTGCACACCATCTTTTCACATGTGGAATTTGCAGTTTCACATGTTATAACCTAACTCTCACATGTGGAATTGCATTTTCAAATGTGTGAAAATCTAATTTGCACTTTCACATGGAAAAACTTCAAAATGTTGTCACGTTTATTTTCATGGTATCACCTGTGGAAATGTTGCATTCCCATGTCGTCACATTTATTTCACATGAGATCATGTTTTCACATGTGCTTAAATGTTTTCACATGTGTAGTTTCATGCTATCACATGCTTCTTTAACATATCACATGTAATCATATTAACTTCACATGAGATCACATGTGAAATTGATGTAGTTTTTTCCCGTAAGGGATCTCCCCCTCTCTTTTCCCCCATCCCGCTCTACCTCCCCTATCCCTCCCTTTCTCCCTCACTCCCACATCCCTCCCTTCCTCTCGCATTCCCTCGACCTCTATCTCCTTCTCTCCCCCTCTCTCATCCCTTCCTTCCCCTCTCCCTCCCTCCCTCTCTCTCCTGTTTTGATGGATATGCCTGATTGGTAAACCAGAGAGCATCTGTCTGCAGCTCTAATCCTCTCTCTCCCCCCACCCTCTCCCGTCTTCTCCTAATCTCGTTAACACAGAAGCAATTAGTGCCACCGGCTAATTACACGTCAACAAGACAGGTTGAACAGGTGGAGATTAACCACCGTGACTGGCTATCACCCCACTAGTCCCACCCACATCACTCATCACCTCCCACCTGGATTGGCTGTCTATTAGTGTCAGTCACCAGTGTTTCCAGAAGAGAATGGCTTGGACTCTTGCGTTCCTTTCACATAAAGACCAAAACCACACAAATTTACCATGCCCGCATTTTTATGCCAGATTTTTTTGTATTTCTGAAAAGCATAGGGGGTAGAAAAACATGGCACAATAAAACCCACCTAGTCATGATTCCTGTATTTATACTGACCCTGTAACCAAAATACAGGTATTGGGTCTGTGTGAATGGTTCTCAGATTTCTTGCAGGTAAATTCATTAACACTTCCATTGTTTAACACCTCCCTCATTTGAAATGCAAACAGCCCCCATGGTTCAACAACAACCCCCAACCCTCCGAATTTGCCAATTACCCACTGATATGTATAAAAGGGGTATACCTGCAAACAACTGGTAATAAGGGGCTGTTTGAAATAAATATTGCCTTACAGAGCATTCAGAAAGTATTCAGACCCCTTGACTTTTTCCACATTTTCTTACGTTACAGCTTTATTCTAAAATGGATTAAAAAATAAATAAATCCACATCAATCTACACAGTATACCCTATAATGACAAAGCGAAAACAGGTTTTTCATTTTTTCTCTCTCAAATGTATTAAAAATAAAAAAACAGAAATACCCTATTAACATAAGTATATTGCTATGAGACTTGAAATTGAGCTCAGGTTCATCCTGTTTCTTTTGATCGTCCATAAGATGTTTCTACAACTTGATTGGAGTCCACCTGTGTTTTCTAGTGTCCAGGTGAGCCTGATTTGGGTTTATTGGGTTCACCTAGTGTATGACTATTAGGTCCTCTGTGGACTGGGCCGGTTGCTCAGGTCTCTTGTTTTGTTTAGTGATTCATGTGCCAGTGCTTTGTTGTTTTTGCTGTGTAAGCTTCAGTAAATGTTCTGGATTTATCCTCACCTCTGCCTGCTGTGTTTCTCTGCGCCTGGGTCCAAGTTTGTACAAGACTTATTGTCACACCCTCTGGAGAGGTGACCAAGAACCTGATGGTCATTCTGACAGAGCTCTAGAGTTCCTCTATGGAGATGGGAGAACCTTCTCTGCAGCACTCCATCAATCAGGCCTTTATGGTAGAGTGGCCAGATGGAAGCCACTCCTTAGTAAAAGGCACATGACAGCCCGCTTGGAGTTTGTCAAAAGGCACCTAAAGACTCTCAGACCATGATCAACAAGATTCTCTGGTCTGATGAAACCAAGATTGAACTTTTTGTTCTGAATGCCAAGCGTCACATTTGGAGGAAACCTGGCACCATCCCTACGGTGAAGGATGGTGGTGGTAGCATCATGCTGAGGGATGTTTTTTAGTGGCAGGGACTGGGAGACTAGTCAGGATCGAGGGAAAGATGAACGGAGCAAAGTAGAGATCCTTGATGAAAACCTGCTCCAGTGCACTCAGGACCTCAGACTGGGGCGAAGGTTCACCTTCCAACAGGAGTGGCTTCGGGACAAGTCTCTGAATGTCCTTGAGTGGCCCAGCCAGAGCCCGGACTTGAATCCAATCGATGATCTCTGAAGAGACCTGCAAATAACTGTGCAGCAACGCTCCCCATCCAACCTGACAGAGCTTGAGAGGATCTGCAGAGAAGAATGGGAGAAACTCCCCAAATACAGGTGTGCCAAGCTTGTAGCGTTATACCCAAGAAGACTCGAGGCTGTAATCACTGTCAAAGGTGCTTCAACAAAGTACTGAGTAAAGGGTCTGAATTCTTATGTAAATGTAATATTTCTAAAAACCTATTTTTATTTTTTCATTATGGGGTATTATGTGCAGACTGATAAGGGAAAAAAACGATTTAATACATTTTAGAATAAGGCTGTAAAGTAACAAAATGTGGAAAAAGTCAAGGGGTCTGAATGCTTTCCGAATGCACTGTATATAAGGGGCTAGTCATACAAACATTGCCTTATATTTTTTGCAGGTAACATACAGTACCACATCTTCTGTCTAAAATGAGTAATGGACACGAGGAACATATGGTGCTGGTGATAGAGATCACAGAGACTAGTCACCTTCAACACATTACAACCATAACCCCTGTCCTCTAATTACTGCTGGCTGTAATGTAACGAAATCTCTCTTAGCCTTTACAAATGCCCTGCTGCACACCATGGATACTGAAGCCTAAGCCTAAACCACAAGGGTTTGCACATGTTACCAACTGGGGTTGAACCTGGGTCACCTGTGTGCTACATGCCTCAGCCCACTGAGCTATAGCCTAAGTAGGTTTTAGGTGTGGGAGCTAATGCAAGTCTTCATGTCTCTGGCAAGGTTACTCATCACGCTGAACCAACAAACCACCTCCGTTACTCACACCAGGGTTGGGGTCATTTCGAGTCAGTATAAGTGATTTGAACTGAAATAAAACAAAATGGAAAAACACACATGCATACAACACGCCACGTTCTGCATAAGCACTCTGTGACATCTGCTGATGTACATAGGGCTTTATAAATACATTTGATTGTATTACAAACATACCTGATAGACCTCCATCTTTGTCATCACCATCTGGGGGGTAGACATCCTCACACTGCAGGGCAGAATACAGACCATTACACAGAGAAATGGATTTGGAGACAAGACGATATACACTGTACTTCGCATCAGTAGAATATGAGCGGAACCTAAATTCAAAATGATTCCCCTGTTGGCTAGTACAAACGGTACCAAAAGTATCAACACAACGGAGCACCAGGCTAGAAAAAAATGTTGATTGATTGACAGAGATGACATAGTAACGATTGATTGATTGATTGATTGTTTGTTTTTAGGCTGGGTATCTGTAAAGCACTTTGTGACAACTGCTGGTGTAAAAATGGCTTTATAAATAATGTTGATTAGTTAATTGATTGACTGATAGTACTGCTCCCCCACCGTCACGTGATCCAGCTCAGTGTTGTCGGTGGTTTCCGTAGAGACGGTCTCAGCGATTGACTGGGAGTCAGGGTCTAGAAACATCTCCTCCACAGTGCTGATGGAGCAGAGGGCAGACACATGTTATAATGGCTTTATGAAGCCTTCGTAAATCCTTTAGAATTACTAGATGCTTCACTTATTATTTCTGCGCAAATTCATACTATACTTAACAAAAATATAAACGCAACATGCAACAATTTCAACGATTTTTACTAAGTTACACTTCATATAAGGAAATCAGTCAATTGAAATAAATTCATTGGGCCCGAATCTATGGATTTCACATGACTGGGCAGGGGCACAGCCATGGGTGGGGAGCCAGGCCCAGTTAAATCAGAATTTGTTTTTCACCACAAAAGGGTTTTATTACACACAGAAATACTCCTCAGCACCAGCCCACCCTCCTCAGATGATCCCGCCGGTAAAGAAGCCGGATGTGGAGGTCCTGGGCTGGCGTGGTTACACGTGGTCTGTGGTTGTGAGGCCGGTTGAACGTACTGCCAAATTCTCTAAAATGACGTTGGAGGTGGCTTATGGTAGAGAGATGTACGTTAAATTATATGGCAACAGCTGTTGTGGACATTCCTGCAGTCAGCGTGCCAATTGCAAAACTTGAGACATCTGTGGAATTGTGTTGTGTGACAAAACTGCACATTTTACAGTGGCCTTTTATTGTCCCCAGCATAAGGTGCACCTGTATAATGATCATGCTGTTTAATCAGCTACTTGATATGCCACACATGTCAGGTGGATGGATTATCTTGGCGAAGGAGAAATGCTCACTAACAGTCGATGTAAACAAATTTGTGAACACCATTTGAGAGAAATCATTTTTTTTGTGCATATGGAACATTTCTGGGATCTTTTATTTCAGCTAATGAAACATAGGACCAACACTTTACATGTTGCGTTTATATTTGCGTTCAGAATATATAAAAGGTATTACTTTCAGGTCCTTACATCTGGTGCACTGACAAATGCGACATAACCCATTTTCCACCTTCTATATAGCATTGCAATTGCTTATGAATGATTTATGAAGAAACCTAAGATACCATTATGAAGGCTTACTCTTAAATAGGACCTATCAAACTAAGGTACAGTACCAGTCAAAAGGTTGGACACACCTGGAAAATAGTAAAAATAAAGAAAAACCCTTGAATGAGTAGGTGTGTCCAAACGTTTGACTGGTACTGTATATCCACATAGATGTAAGAGGAAGAATATACTCGGTTTATAATCTCACGTAGGTATACACTTCCTCTTTCTGGCAACTAGTAGCAGACCCCCCCCCCCCCAACAAATAAAAAAGTAATTCCTGCACTAACAGTCACATTGGTCTTTCTTACTAGCTCACTGCTGATAATTGCCTTATTGAGGAAGTGCTTTACTTACTATGAATGTGATATGTGATTGTCTCACCGAGCTACCTTAAGATGAATGCACTGTAAGTCGCTCTGCATAAGAGTCTGCTAAAGGACTAAAATGTAAAACATGTCAAGGTGTTCTAGAATGATGGACTGATTATGACGTGGAGGGTGACAATGGTAATACGTGTGTACATGATGAGTGAATCTAAAAGTCAGACTTACGAGTTGACCAAAGAGAGTTCAAAATTATCGAAGTCCCGGAAGATCTCACTGTAGCGCTTGGTCTCTGATTTGTTGGGGACCGTCACATCTGGGGTAAAAGATGGAGGACAAACATGTGAGCAAGAGAGGCCAAATGCTCTTTCCTTTTCATAAAATAAATATTATAAAAAAACACACAAATTGAAATTGCTTTTTGCAGCTCTCAAAAATGGATCTGTAAAAAAAAAAAAACAGCTTACGAAATATGTTCTATTTTTAGAAATAACAAATAAAGGGTAAACCAACAGCCGACACCCAGTTGTTAAACAATGTGCAAGGAAATAAAGACGTTTGTGGATTTGAAGGGTGGTGGTGGTGGTGGTGACTGAGCCCTCAGATGTGTGATTGTATGTTCGTGTAAAAGGCATTAGCTGTAACACTGTTGTCTTTCAATTCCCCAGCCTCTGGTGAAAAACGCATATCGCTGTCGGTCACCCATTAAATCACACTAAGTACTGCTGAGATGGCTCGGAATGGTTTTAAACTTTGTGTGAAAGGCAGACAAGCGTATTTACTTGTTTTATAACATCTAATATGGGAAGGACTGGAAATAAACAGAGAAAAAGGAGAAATGCAACTCCAACAAAGGGTTTCTGTTCATTTGATACATAGATGGTGGAATGCATTTCCTAGGACAGACTGAATGCTGTGCTCACTACTGAGTGCAGCGTTAAGCCTGGTTTAACCAGGCTAGGCATTTACAATACATGACTCAGCTGGGGAAAATACAGGTTGATGACACCCAAAACTGAACGATGGTAGTACATTAACTCTGAGTGAACTACAACCAGGGTTGGGGAGTAACGGATTACGTGTAATAACTGTAATCCGTTACGTTACCAGCAAAATATTGTCATCATGTCACGATTGTCGTAAGGAGTGGACCAAAACGCAGCGGGAAAATGTATACTCATCTTCTTTTTTTATTTTGAAGAAGGAAAAACAAAATAAACATGTATACAAAAACAAACGACTCCAAACAGTCCCGTCAGGTGCAACAAACACTAAACAACTACCCACAAACCCCCATAGAACAAACACCCCTATAAATAGGACCTTCAATCAGAGGCAATGAGAAGCAGCTGCCTCCAATTGAAGGTCAACCCAATAAACACCACATAGAAATAGACCAACTAGAAATAACATAGAAATACACTAACATAGAACATAACCCAAACAACCCCGAAACACCCTAAACAAACACCCCCTGCCACGCCCTGACCAAACTACAATAACAAACAGCCCCTTTACTGGTCAGGACGTGACAGTACCCCCCCCCCCCCAAAGGTGCAGACCCCGGATGCACTTTAAACAACAATTTAAAAAAAACACAAAAATAAACCCCAACACAAAAAAAATCCCCTAACTAAAGGGAGGGAAGGGAGGGTGGCCACCGTCACCGACAGTTCTTGTGCTACACCCCCCCCTCCCTAACCTCCAACTACGGAGGTGGCTCAGGCTCCGGCCTTACTCCCCAACCTAACCTGTCCACCCCCGCTAACTGCTTATTATTATTTACCCCTCCCAAAGTCTCTGGACTAAGGTGCATCGCTGAAGACCTCGGACTGGAGGGCCGACTCTGGGAGCTCCGGACTGGAGGGCCGACTCTGGGAGCTCCGGACTGGAGGGCCGACTCTGGGAGCTCCGGACTGGAGGGCCGACTCTGGGAGCTCCGGACTGGAGGGCCGACTCTGGGAGCTCCGGACTGGAGGGCCGTCTCTGGGAGCTCCGGACTGGAGGGCCGTCTCTGGGAGCTCCGGACTGGAGGGCCGTCTCTAGACGGGGCACTGTCGCCGGAAGCTCTGGACGGGGCACTGTCGCCGGAAGGTCTGGACGGGGCACTGTCGCCGGAAGCTCTGGACGGGGAACTGTCACCGGAAGCTCTGGACGGGGAACTGTCGTCGGAAGCTCTGGACGGGGAACTGTCGTCGGAAGCTCTGGACGGGGAACTGTCGTCGGAAGCTCTGGACGGGGAACTGTCGTGACGTGACACATCAGATGACCAATACTTTTGAAAAACTAGCTGATTACTTCGAGGAGTACTATTAAATTCTGAAAAGATTTTTGTGATTTTTTTTGTTGTTGTTGACACTTCTTCTCAAAGACATTAAAATCAGCATTGAAAAAAGGCGCAAATGTAAATTTGTTCCACCTGAGCGAGTCTGACCACAAGTAGAGACCGCAATGATGACGCACCAAATGTGTTTGATGGATCGCGGGAAAAGAGCAGGAATAGGCTTTTGTAGGCTACAGGTCGTTGTGGATGGCTGTTCACAAATCTAAATGTGTATTTGAACATGATAATGGTTGAATTCAAGAAGTTTAAGCTGCTTATCAATCATTGTTCTTCAAACCAGTGGACAGCCAGTGAAAAATGCGCTCTTGCAACAGCTGCATAGTGCGGATCCAGGACTATGGAATAAAAGTGGGGCTTGTATTGCTCAATCTAATTCATGCTGATAAAAAATAATCCATAGTCCTAATGAACACTTGCTCAAATTTGCACACTTTTGATAGATTTAAAGTGGTAATCTGTAGTTGCTACATCTATTTTTGGACTTATAAATTACATATACAGTACCAGTCAAAAGTTTGGACACCTACTCATTCCAAGGATTTTTCTTTATTTTTACTATTTTCTACATTGTAAAACAATAGTGAAGACATCAAAACTATGAAATAACACATAAGGAATCATGTAGTAACCAAAAAAGTGTTAAACAAATCCAAATATATTTTAGATTCTTCAAAGTATCCACCCTTTGCCATGATGACAGCTTTAAACACTCTTGGTAAAGCATGCCATTCCATTTTTCAACTCAAATCAATGAGCCCAATCAGTCCTCCGCGACAACAAAATCATAAACAACAGAATAGGGCTGGCTAATAAGTCTTTAGTTTTGGGGTCATGCTCAGGTAAATCAATTTGGCTAATCTATACTTCCATATTTGCAAGTAGCCAATTCTTGACGATCAAGGTGTATAACATTTATCGGAATGACTGGAACGCTGATAGACTTTGGTTTTTAATGTAAAGATATAATTTAATCATATTATTATATGTAGGAGAAAGAAGAAGCCTACGTAACCAACCCATAAAGTAAAATATAACATCCATATATGGCCAGCTATATAAACTTTAACATTGATTTATCCTGCAAAAGATGTCGTTCAATTGGTAACATACATTTTTGTCTTCTTCTCATGCCTCTTAAAGGGAAAGTAATCTAAAAGTAACAGAATGCAATCCGATTACGTTACTGAGTTTGCGTAATACAAAAGTTACATTACTGATTACAATTTTGGACAGGTAACTTGTAACTGTAAACAGATTACATGTAGAAAGTAACCTACCCAACCCTGACTACAACCTAATGCTGTAGTCTCACTCAACAGACGTTTGCGGGCTAGCATCATGTGCTGAGACTGCATATGAGGCTTAAAACCCAGTCAATATGCAAAAACACTCAACTCCCAGTGTAGATATTTTTTCATCTCTCCTCCCTCTCTCGCTCTGTCTCCATTTAGGTCGACCACATCCTGCTTGTGATGTGTGTCATGTTTTGCTCAGAAGACACAATGTTCTTGTTTATTCGCCTTAGCACAGTTCTGTTCATACGGCAGTAGAAGACAGGTAAGAACTGTAAACAACCATGTTCAGCTCTATAGCGCAAATTACATTGATAAGCAACGTTCCCTCCTACGCGGAAACCGCATTCACGGTAAACGCTGCACATGGCGGCTCAATCAGAAATGACCTTGAAATATTAAGCAAGCTATGGTGCTGAACTTCGGCAATATGGGTTGAATCGAGCCCTTAGTCTAACAGAAAGCAGGGCCCTATAGCCGACTGTGCATGGCAGAGTTCTAGAGGGAGATCGAGAGTGGGTTCAAATAGTATTTGTTTCCCGTCAAACCATTTTCTCTTAAAATGATGGAGACTGACGTCCCTGACTTGATGGTTTCAAGAGCTTAATAAAAAATAAAAAAAAAGATATATGTTTCACGAACGGCACACGCCAACACGCAAAATGGAGGATGAGTTCAGGAGGTTCACTGATCCTGCACTGACTGGGAGGATGTAGCATGCTCACACACACACACACACACACACGTTTTTTTTTGTATTATCCTTGTGGGGACCAAACAATTGATTCCCATTCAAAATCCTATTTTCCCTAAGCCCTAACCCTTAACCTTAATCCTAACCCTAAACCTAACCCCTAAGCCTAAAATAGCCTTTTTCCTTGTGAGGACTGACCAAAACTTGTCCAAAGTATCCTTGTGAGAACTTCTGGTCCCCACAAGGATAGTAAAACATACACATTCACACACCTTCCCTGAAACATTTTCTCACCTCCTTTTCTACCCAAATTAATGGTTTCCCAGACCCAGATGGAGACTATTCTCCATTGAGCATGCTTTGGTCCAGGAGTAGGCTTCATCTGAGCACTGAAAACTGGCCCAAATGATAACAATCTTCTGTTTTCTCTTGTTGTTACTCACCTGGGGTTTTGGAGTGCTCCTTCTCATTAACTTCGGGTTCTTCTTCCCTCTCCATCTCTATTTGAGACTAAATATCACAAGTGTACCTAGCCCCAAACCAGCATCTACCACAGCAACCCCATCAATCTTCCCCGCTCCACCAGCAACGTTCCATCAACCTTCTATCAATCAATCTATCAATTCCATCAACGTTAGCAATGCGTACTCGTACACATGACAAACAGCAGCGACAGAGCAGGAAATGGGCTCGATTTCCTCTAGTTGCACTCAATCACACTAACATTTGACTAGCACAATGCTGCTGTCTGGTAAAGTGCCTGGGTCTGACCCTTCTCTTCTTGTTCTCTCAGAGTCCTCTTCCTCTAGTGCAGAGCGAGGTTGGCCAATACGGTTTCACCATCATGAAGAGGAAGTGTGACTCTGTCAATCTAGGTCACACCTAGGTTGTCATACCGAACGTAGCTAGATATGTGTGAGAGGGTGGAGGAGGAAAAAGAGAGAGAGAAAGTGAGCTGGCCTCTGTGTTATACTGTTTGTGTTGTGGCCTCTGTGTTATACTGTTTGTGTTGTGACCTCTGTGTTATACTGTTTGTGTTGTGACCTCTGTGTTATACTGTTTGTGTTGTGACCTCTGTGTTATACTGTTTGTGTTGTGGCCTCTGTGTTATACTGTTTGTGTTGTGACCTCTGTGTTATACTGTTTGTGTTGTGACCTCTGTGTTATACTGTTTGTGTTGTGACCTCTCTGTTATACTGTTTGTGTTGTGACCTCTGTGTTATACTGTTTGTGTTGTGGCCTCTGTGTTATACTGTTTGTGTTGTGCAGATGTTCAGAGATCAAACTTTGATCTCTAAAATGATCTCTCTCATGGGCGTTGAAAGCTGAATGATATTGATACTACATTTGAGGCGGCAGGTTGCCTAGTGGTTAGAGCGTTGGGCCAGTAACCGAAAGGTTGCTGGATCAAATCCCCGAGCTGACAAGGTAGAAATCTGGTGTTCTGAACAAGACAGTTAACCCACTGCTCCCCGGTAGGCCGTCGTTGTAAATAATATTTTGTTCTGAACTGACTTGGTTAAATAAAATAGAAAATGCACATCTCTGCAATTCAACATCAACCTCATTAGATAACAGTCCTCACCAGTGTTGCAGTAGGCAGTAAACATCTTGAAATGGGAATACTAATTGTACCTTTAATAACTGTAACTGTATCCAATAACAACATACAGTGAGGGAAAAAAGTATTTGATCCCCTGCTGATTTTGTACGTTTGCCCACTGACAAAAAAATGATCAGTCTATAATTTTAATGGTAGGTTTATTTGAACAGTGAGAGACAGAATAACAACAAACAAATCCAGAAAAACGCATGTCAAAAATGTTATAAAATGATTTGCATTTTAATGAGGGGAATAAGTATTTGACCCCTCTGCAAAACATGACTTAGTACTTGGTGGCAAAACCCTTGTTGGCAATCACAGAGGTCAGACGTTTCTTGTAGTTGGCCACCAGGTTTGCACACATCTCAGGAGGGATTTTGTCCCACTCCTCTTTGCAGATCTTCTCCAAGTCATTAAGGTTTTGAGGCTGACGTTTGGCAACTCGAAACTTCAGCTCCCTCCACAGATTTTCTATGGGATTAAGGTCTGGAGACTGGCTAGGCCACTCCAGGACCTTAATGTGCTTCTTCTTGAGCCACTCCTTTGTTGCCTTGGCCGTGTGTTTTGGGTCATTGTCATGCTGGAATACCCATCCACGACCCATTTTCAATGCCCTGGCTGAGGGAAGGAGGTTCTCACCCAAGATTTGACGGTACATGGCCCCGTCCATCTTGCATGGAGCCCCAGGCCGAGGGAGATTGACAGTTCTTTTGTGTTTCTTCCATTTGCGAATAATCGCACCAACTGTCGTCACCACCTCACCAAGCTGCTTGGCGACGGTCTTCTAGCCCATCCAGCCTTGTGTAGGTCTACAATCTTGTCCCTGACATCCTTGGAGAGCTCTTTGGTCTTAGCCATGGTGGAGAGTTTGGAATCTGATTGATTGATTGCTTCTGTGGAAAGGTGTCTTTTATACAGGTAACAAACTGAGATTAGGAGCACTCCCTTTAAGAGTGTGCTCCTAATCTCAGCTCATTACCTGTATAAAAGACACCTAGGAGCCAGAAATCGTTCTGATTGAGAGGGGGTCAAATACTTATTTCCCTCATTAAAATGCAAATACATTTATAACATTTTTGACATGCGTTTTTCTGGATTTTTGTGTTGTTATTCTGTCTCTCACTGTTCAAATAAACCTACCATTAAAATTATAGACTGATAATTTCTTTGTCAGTGGGCAAACGTACAAAATCAGCAGGGGATCAAATACTTTTTTCCCTCACTGTAGGTTTTCTTTTTCTGTTGCAAACATTTTGCTACAGTGTGACCTACACAACCCATGATAGTGAGGTAAGAATGTCCAGGAGATATATTCTAGAGGCTGAGACTGACCTGTGAGGGAGAGACGCAGCATGGTGAGGGTGTGGCTGACTGGAGGTCGACCCATGGATGGGTAGCATTCCGCCAGGGGCTGGAGAGACTGCTGTAGGGCCTGGAGCCCCATGGACACATTCACCTGGTTAGGACCACCCAGCTCTGGGACGGAGAGGGGGAATGAGGGAGGGAAGAGAGAGAGAGAGAGAGAGAGAGAGAGAGAGAGAGAGAGAGAGAGAGAGAGAGAGAGAGAGAGAGAGAGAAAACATTTAGATTGAGAGAGAAAGAGAGAGAGAAGAAAAACCTCAGTCGCACAATTGGTATTATGCACTGTAAAAAATGTAATCAAATAAACGTTGTCTGTGTGTGTGTGTTTGTGTGGTAAACACTAAACGTTTCTATAGTCAATTGGCACAGTGGCGACCCGTCATTCTGGGCAGGGGGGGCAGAGTAGCAATTACTGGCAGGCCCACTCAAGGACATTTAGAGACTTGTCCCGAAGCCAATCCTGAGTTGTCTTGGCTGTATGCTTAGTGTCACTGTCCTGTTGGAAGGTGACCCTTCGCCACAGTCTGAGCTCCTGAGCGCTCTGGAGCAGGTTTTCATCAAGGATCTCTCTGTACTTTGCTCCGTTCATCTTTGCCTTGAGCCAGACTAGTCTCTGAGTCCCTGCCGCTGAAACCCCCCCCCACAGTATGATACTGCCACCACCATGCTTCACCTTAGGGATGGTGCCAGGTTTCCTCCAGACGTGATGCTTGGCATTCAGGCCAAAGAGATCAATCTTAGTTTCATCAGACCAGAGAATCTTGTTTCTCATAGTCTGAGAGTCTTTAGGTGACTTTTGGCAAACTCCAAGCGGACTGTCATGTGCCTTTTACTGAGGAGTGGCTTCCTTCTGGACACTCTACCATAAAGGCCTGATTGGTGAAGTGCTGCAGAGATGGTTGTCCTTCTGGAAGGTTCTCCCATCTCCACAGAGGAACTCTGGAGCTCTGTCAGAGTGACCATCGGGTTTTTGGTCACCTCCCTGACCAAGGCCCTTCTCTCCCGATTGCTCAGTTTGGCCGGGTAGCCAGCACTAGGAAGAGTCTTGGTGGTTCCAAACTTCTTCCATTGAAGAATGATGGAGGCCACTGTGTTCTTGGGAACCTTCAATGCTGCAGAAATGTTTTGGTACCCTTCCCCAGATCTGTGCCTCGACACAATGCTGTCTCGGAGCTCTACAGACAATTCCTTCGACTTCATGGCTTGGTTTTTGCTCTGACATGCACTGTCAACTGTGGGACCTTATATAGGACAGGTGTGTGCTTTTCCAAATAATGTCCAATCAATTGAATTGACCACCGGTGGACTCCAATCAAGTTGTTGAAACATCTCAAAGATGATAAATGGAAACAGGATGCACCTGAGCTCAATTTCGAATCTGAATACTTATGTAAACAAGGTACTTTTTTTTTTTTTTTTATACATTTGCAAAGAAATCTAAAAACATGTTTTTGCTTTGTAATTATGGGGTAGTGTGTGTTGATTTCTGAGTATTTGTTTTTATTTAATGCATTTTAGAATAAGGCTATAACATAACAACAAAAAAATCTAGGGGTCTGAATACTTTCCGAAGGCACTGTATATTTTATATATTTTTTGTAGTTGCTTGTTTTGCATGTTATATTGGCATTAATAGGTGTCACATATCAGTCTGCAAACTGTAAAAAAAATATATAGATATTGAGTTAAAAAAGCTGGATAGAAACATGATCTCCTTTTAGATTTTTGGAGTAAGGCACCTCCAAAATGCAGGTGATACACCTGCCCTGAATGATGGGTCGCCACTGGTTTAGTGGCTTTGCTGGCAGGCATCTAAAATAAATTGGGTATGCCCTACCAAGATGTACATGCTAAAATCAACACTGAATTGGCATATCAGACAGTATGCCTACTGGCCCTGCAACTTGCATTGGAATCAGAAGTAGGATGGCGACCCCTTGAGGCGTGCCCGGAAGACGCATGAAGGGGGTTCTTGAATGGTTTGAAAGTCGAACAATCATGACCCTGCTTGGGCCCACTGGGAAACAACTAGGTCCATTACCAAGTGCATAAAATCCAATCTTATTCTGTTTAAACTGCAATATTACACTTCCTATTTAAGTCCTTCATAGTCACAAAATTTGAGATGTACGTAGCTCATGATGTAAGAGCACAATTTGGCCTCTGCGTGCCTCCGGATGCTCCGCAATTGCGTCACACCATCCATATGGCGCCTCCGACCACATTTTCATACCAAGCATAAATTGTCTCTTAACCGTTACGTTGCGCTGGATGTCTTAAATTTCAATGGGGACGTCCACAACGCAACAGAGTGGAATCTCAACGAACCCTTGCAGTTGAAGGCTCCGTTGCGATACAGACGCCGCATACTTTGTATTATTCCAACCTTTGCCCCATCTTCAGTTAATAAAAGCCAGTTGATGCTTGATCCGATAATGTGGTCAGAGGCGCCATATGGATGGTGTGACACAATTGCGGAGCCTCCGGAGGCATGAAGAGTACCTCTCAAATTTTGGATCAATGAGGAGGGCTCCTTATAGTTACGCATTGACATGATTGGTTGGCGGTAGGTGAGGGCGTGAGGTCCGGTATAAACACAAACTCACTTCCTTGACAACTTCCTTCACAACAGCTCTGCGCTGCTCCGCAAAGTGCAAGAAGTATGAATGGCCTGACTTCTGCCATATCACCATAAAATGCTGCATGGTCAAAGCAGACGTCAGATTGAACATGCATGTTTAATGTCTATATACAGAATGTGGTTACTACATACCACATCAAGTACATTCTGCGCCCGCTACACGTCACTTACTACATGTTGCGCCCACTGCTATTGATATGCTAGCGCATTCTTTGGCACACATTCCAGCACACTAGGTGTTGGTGCAACGTTGGATGCCAACCGACAAAAACCCCCACCGAAAGAGGCTGCTAGCTAGCTAAGGGACACTGGTATACAGTGTCCTTCGCCGCCCGCTTGCCGAGCACTGCTTTCTCGCAGTTCTGTTAACATTACCCCTACCCCGGTCAACTGCCCGGCATCCTCCACAGCAACCCGCCAAAGCCCCCACCATTTCTCCTTCACCCAAATCCAGATAGCTGATGTTCTGAAAGAGCTGCAAAATCTGGACCCATACCAATCAGCCGGGCTAGACAATCTGGACCCTCTCTTTCTAAAATGATCTGCCGAAATTGTTGCAACCCCTATTACTAGCCTGTTCAACCTCTCTTTCGTATTGTCTGAGATTCCCAAAGATTGGAAAGCTGCAGCGGTCATCCCCCTCTTCAAAGGGGGTGACACTCTAGACCCAAACTGCTACAGACCTATATCTATCCTACCCCGTCTTTCTAAGGTCTTTGAAAGCCAAGTTAACAAACAGATTACCGACCATTTCGAATCCCACCGTACCTTCTCCGCTATGCAATCTGGTTTCAGAGCTGGTCATGGGTGCACCTCAGCCACGCTCAAGGTCCTAAACGACATCACAACCACCATCGATAAGAGACATTACTGTGCAGCCGTATTCATCGACCTGGCCAAGGCTTTCGACTCTGTCAATCACCACATTCTTATTGGCAGATTTGACAGCCTTGCTTTCTCAAATGATTGCCTCGCCTGGTTTACCAACTACTTCTCTGATAGAGTTCAGTGTGTCAAATTGGAGGGCCTGTTGTCCGGACCTCTGGCAGTCTCTATAGGTGTGCCACAGGGATCAATTCTCGGGCCGACTCTCTTCTCTGTATACATCAATGATGTTGCTCTTCCTGCTGGTGATTCTCTGATCCACCTCTATGCAGACGACACCATTCTGTATACCTCTGGCCCCTCTTTGGACACTGTGTTAACTAACCTCCAGACGAGCTTCAATGCCATACAACTCTCCTTCCGTGGCCTCCAACTGCTCTTAAACGCAAGTAAAACTAAATGCATGCTATTCAATCGATCACTGCCCGCACCTGCTCGCCCATCCAGCATCACTACTCTGGACGGCTCTGACTTAGAATACGTGGACAACTACAAATACCTGGGTGTCTGGTTAGACTGTAAACTCTCCTTCCAGACTGACATTAAGCATCTCCAATCCAAAATTAAATCTAGAATCGGCTTCCTATATAGCAACAAAGCATCCTTCACTCATGCTGCCAAACATACCCTAGTAAAACTGACCACCCTACTGATCCTCGACTTCGGTGATGTCATCTCTAAAATAGCCTCCAACACTCTACTCAACAAACTGGATGCAGTCTATCACAGTGCCATCCGTTTTGTCACCAAAGCCCCATTCACTACCCACCACTGCGACCTGTACGCTCTCGTTGGTTGGCCCTCGCTTCATACTCGTCGCCAAACCCACTGGCTACAGGTTATCTACAAGTCTCTGCTAGGTAAAGCCCCGCCTTATCTCAGCTCACTGGTCACCATAGCAGCACCCACTCGTAGCACGCGCTCCAGCAGGTATCTCTCACTGGTCACCCCCAAAGCCAATTCCTCCTTTGGTCGTCTTTCCTTCCAGTTCTCTGCTGCCAATGACTGGAACGAACTGCAAAAATCTCTGAAGCCGGAGACTCATATCTCCCTCACTAGCTTTAAGCACCAGTTTTCAGAGCAGCTCACAGATCACTGCACCTGTACATAGCCCATCTGTAAACAGCCCATCTATCTACCTACCTCATCCCCATACTGTATTTATTTATTTATCTTGCTCCTTTGCACCCCGGTATCTCTACTTGCACATTCATCTTCTGCACATCTACCATTCCAGTGTTTAATTTCTATATTGTAATTACTTTGCCACCATGGCCTATTTATTGCCTTAACTTACCTCATTTGCACTCACTGTATATAAACTTTTTGTTTTCTTTTGTTCTACTGTATTATTGACTGTATGTTTTGTTTATTCCATGTGTAATTCTGTGTTGTTGTATGTGTCGAATTGCTATGCTTTATCTTGGCCAGGTCGCAGTGCAAATGAGAACTTGTTCTCAATTAGCCTACCTGGTTAAATAAAGGTGAAATAAAAAATAAAATAAAAAATTACGGTGAGGGATGTAGTTAGCTAGTGTAGCCAACCCACTCGCGTGGCACTGCGCGGGTAGTGATTAACCTGGCCATAACGTTAAAATAACCGGGAAAGCAGTGCTTGACAGCTAGGGGCCTGTGGGGCCAAGTTGGGCCAAATTGAGCTCTGTACTGCATCACCATGTGCCACCCAAATGTTGTACCAATGCGGAGGACTCCATATAGCTATTGACATGATTGGTTGACAGTAGGTGGGGGCGGGAGGTCCTATATAAACACAAACTCACTTCCCTGACAGCTTCCTTCACAACAGGTCTGCGCGGCTTTGTGAAGCAGGAAGTATGAATGCCCTGACTTCTGCAGAGGCCATAACACCGTAAATGCTAAACAGCCAATGCAGATGTCAGATTGACCATGCAGCACCTTTAATCATCACCAATGTTTATATATTTCTTAATTACAGTCTTTTACTTTTAGGTTTGTGAGTATTGTGTGTATTGTTGTGAATTGTTAGATATTACTGCACTGTTGGAGCTAGAAACACAAGCATTTCGCTACACTCGCAATAACATCTGCTAAACATGTGTATGCAACCAATCAAATTTGATTTGAATCCATTCCCAAGTCAGTGTATGACGCCGCATTCACGTGAGAGTGGGAACTAGGAAACTCGGAAATGTCCGACTTACTAATTGCTTGTAGTTATACACGTCCCACGTTCAACCAGTTAGCAAGTCGAGAAAACTACAGATTTTCCTAGAAAGTAAGTTCATTATCTCACATCTCAGAAAATATTTGTAATCTTGTACTTGTTGTTAACGAAATTCATGCTAATGTTCGGTTTTTGAGCTAGCGCCCAATTGACTCCCATTCACTCCTTGAAGAGCAATGAAGTGGTAAGAGCGTGGTAAGAGCAATGAAGAATGAGGTGGGCAGAGCCAAGCACGAGCCTATTGGCGCGTTCTAGCATTGACTTGCCTATTAACCGTTAGGGAACACCTACTCTGAAATGTAATAACTCAATTACCCCTTGCACCCTTTCTAAACAACGCAATTTTGTAAAACTTTGGCAAAGGGTAAAGTCTACAAAACGCAGTCCACTCTGTTTTTATTTTTGGAAATAGAAAACTGTTTGGAGATCAAATGTTTCAATGATGAGAAAATTAGCAGAATGTCAGCAGAAATGGATCTCGCTCCATCTTCTCCAACAGCAGGCCAATGGGCTTCCTTTCATCGCCATATTTGGTAGTGAGTGGAAACGGCAACCGGATGCTTGACATTTATACATCAATTAAATATCTGGCTCATTGTTCGTCGGGGGACAGTAGGAGAGGAGAAAGAACGGGAGAACGGTTGTGCGACTGCTCATGCTCTCAAAATGTCGGCGCCAGGAAAAGACACATTTCCGAGGTGAGCAGGAGGAATGGAGGAGGAGAAAAGAGGAAGAAGAGGTGGAAGAGAACGAGGAAAGCCGAGGTTGGATATGAATCTGAGGAAGATGGCGATACAAATAGAGATGGGGTGTCGAAGAAGATTGGTGTCAAGTGAAAACAGAGTCGAGACCTGGAGGAGATTGGTGACAAGTGCAAACAGTGAGTTCTTGAGGTAAAATGGCAGTGAATGAGGGTGAGTTAAGTGAGGTGGAAGGTGTGGTGAAGAGCTCGGACCCCGAGCCTGGCATCAATGGACATGATAAATAAGAATCTGGTCCAGTAGGAGTGACATTTTTGGAGAAAGTGGATCCTTGCCTTTTGGTGGATCCATTTGTGGTTTCAGGGTGGGTGGGAAAGGAGTTGGGTGCAGTTGAATCAGGGAAGGTAACCTGCAGTGGACTTATATTTGTTTGTGTTTCTTCTGACCAGAGGGAGCGGGTGCTCCGTGTCACGCAACTTGGGTCAAAATCAGTTTTTTGCTTTGCTCTTGGGAACAGGGCACAAATGAAATGAAATGAGTGATTTCTGGGGTAGCGTTAAAAGTGTGAAGGTGGAGCAATAGAAGTTGAAGATTCCTGTTGTTTGTGATGCCTGCCGTTTGGTGCAAAGCAGACCCGGTGGTGAGCGTGGTGAAACAGGATTCACTGTCAGTCCTTTTGAGTTTTGAGTCAGTCTTTACCCGACAAAGTCATGTTAGGATATCCAGTACATTCGGAAAGTATTCAAACCCCTTCACTCTTTGCACATTTTCTTACGTTATATGGCTTTATTATAACATTCATTAAAAAAAATACATTCCCCTCATCAATATACACACAATAACCTATAATGACAAGGCATTCAAAAAAAACTAAAATATAATATTTACATAAGTATTTCAGACCCTTTACTCAGTACTTTGTTGAAGCACCTTTAGCAGCAATTACAGCCTCGAGTCTTCTTGGGTATGATACTACAAGCTTGGCACACCTGGGGAGTTTCTTCCATTCTTCTCTGCAGAGCCTTTCAAGCTCTATCAGGTTGGATGGGGAGCGTCGCTGCACAGATATTTTCAGGTCTCTCTAGAGATGTTCAATCGGGTTCAAGTCCGGGCTCTGGTTGGGCCACTCAAGACATTCAGAGACTTGTCCCGAAGCCACTCCTGTGTTGTCTTGGTTGTGTGCTTAAGGTCATTGTCCTGTTGGATGGTGAACCTTCACCCCAGTCTGAAGTCCTGAGCGCTCTGGAGCAGGTTTTCATCAAGGATCTCTCTGTACTTTGCTCCGTTCATCTTTCCCTTGATCCTGACTAGTCTCCCAGTCCCTACCACTGAAAAAAATCCCCACAGCATGCCACCACCATAGGGATGGTGCCAGGTTTCCTCCGGACGTGACGCTTGGCATTCAGGTCAAAGAGTTCAATCTTAGTTTCATCAGACCAGAGGATCTTGTTTCTCATGGTCTGAGAGTCCTTTCGGTGCCTTTTGGCAAATTCCAAGTGGGCTGTCATGTGGAGCTCTGTCAGAGTGACCATCGGGTTCTTGGTCACCTCCCTGACCAAGGCCCTTCTCCCCCGATTGCTCAGTTTGGCTGGGCGGCCAGCTCTAGGAAGAGTCTTGGTGGTTCCAAACATCTTCCATTTAAGAATGATGGAGGATACTGTGTTATTTGGGACCTTCAATGCTGCAGAAATGTTTTGGTACCCTTCCCCAGATCTGTGCCTCAACACAATGCTGTCTCGGAGCTCTACAGACAATTCCTTCGACTTCATGGCTTGGTTTTTGCTCTGACATGCACTGTCAACTGTGGGACCTTATATAGACATTTTTTACATTTACATTTTAGTCATTTAGCAGACGCTCTTATCCAGAGCGACTTACAGTAGTGAATGCATACATTTCATAAATATTTTTCTCTGTACTGGTCTCCCGTGGGAATCGAACCCACAACCCTGGCATTGCAAACACCATGCTCTACCAACTGAGCCACACGGGACAGGTGTGTGCCTTTCCAAATCATGTCCAATCAATCGAATGTACCACAGGTGGACTCCAATCACGTTGTAGAAACATTTCAAGGATGATCAATGGAAACAGGATGCACCTGAGCTCAATTTCGAGTCTCATCGCAAAGGGTCTGAATGCTTATGTAAATAAGGTATTTCTATTTTATTTTTTTAACCTGTTTTGGCTTGTCATTGTGGCGTATTGTGTGTAGATTGATGATGAAAAAATGTATTTACTCCATTTTAGAATAAGGGAAAGGGTGTGAATACTTTCCAAATGCACTGTATCAGTTCTCGTTAGAGCTTTTGTGCCGAATCCACTGCGCTGTTTTGGGTGCAACGTTTATCGTCAGAAAAATCTGACATTGATTGATTTATCAAGACCCCATGCTTAACAGCACAAAATAGTGCTGAAATACACGAGTGGACTATTGCTTCAATCAAATGCATTAACCATTTTCTGTACATTGAGTGTTTTGTCCTTCGTGTGATTGAATCAAATTCCTTCAATGCTTACTGACAAAAGCAATAAAAGGTTGAGAAATACACTGCAGGCTTTACTGAGGCTGACAAGCAAACTATTAGCCTACCACACAGGAAGTACCTTTGTGGACTCCATTTAAATCCCATCTGTTACAATTCCATGTTGCAGAATCGCTAATAATAATGAGGAAGGTACAAGGGCATGAATTAATGGCAAACAAGAGCATATGTCATATGCTGCAAAAACACCTATGTACTCACTACTGCTCATTAAAGCGCAATAATCCTTCGCTAGATGTAAAATAGGGTGACCAAGACTCCCTCATTGACATATTTATTATTTTAGCTTAGATTAATTCAGACTGGTTTGAGGCAGAAATGGGGTTCAGCAGACAATGTCACCTAAGTGTAATATTTTTTCTGAATGTTATGGCAGCCAGTGGAGGCTGTTGAGGGGAGGACAGCTCATAATAAATTGCTGGAATAGAGTATATGGAATGGTATCAAACACGTTTGTTTGATACAATTAAATTACAGCCATTACACTCCATTCTAGTCATTAATAGGCTATGAGCCGTCCTCCACTGATGGCAAAAGTAGCCAGTCTACTTTAGATCTATCCCATTACCCTTTGCAGGCGGAATCCGCCTATTTGATGTAAGACAATGAAGCCATAGGCAGAACTTTACTGCAATCATGACTAGGTCGGTTGGCGGAAATAAAAGTATAGGCTTTTTTTAACTTTTACAGATGAGCCCTGATTTACATAAATTACAGAAAATACACATCAATATAAATACAAAATGCAAGCAGAAAAAAACAGCCATAAAAAAACAAACATTCATCAGTAATAAGGTCCTCAATCATCAGTAATAAGGTCCTCAATCAGCTTCCTGAATTGCCCTAGAGCAAGGGGGGGCAAAGCACTTCAATCCAGCTCGTGAGACATAAAAAAAATTGGTAGTTACAGTCTTGTCCCATCACTGCAACTCCCGTACAGACTCAGGAGAGGCGAAGTTCGAGAGCCATGCATCCTCCGAAACACGACCCAGCCAAGCCGCACTGCTTCTTGACACAATGCCCACTTAACCCGGAAGCCAGATGCACCAATGTGTCGGAGGAAACACCGTACACCTGGCGACTGTGTCAGCGTGCATGCTCCCGGCCCACCACAGGAGTCGCTAGAGCGCGATGGGACAAGGAAATCTTGGCCTGCCAAACCCTCTCCTAACCCGGACGACGCTGGGCCAATTGTGCGCCGCCTCATGGGTCTCCCAGTCACAGCTGTGACACAGCCTGGGATCGAACCCGGGACTGTAGTGATGCCTCAAGCACTGCGATGCAGTGCCTTAGACCGCTGCGCCACTCGAGAGGCCCCTGCAAATTGATTTTAACAAACAATTGTTCCCCCCAAAAATGCGGCCCTCCGTTGAATTTCAAAATCCAGCCAAAAAGTTTGCCCGCCCCTGTCCTGGAGGCACCGAAACATCAAATTTAAGAACATTTTGATGTTTGTTCCACAAATAAGGTGCAAGAAACTACACTGATTTAGGCTACCTAGAAGAGACCAAAGGAATTTCCAGAGTTAGCCATCCCTGAGACTGGGTGTGGTAACTGGTATGTCTAAATTAGTATGATGTTAGGTACAGTGGAACTTTTTGTAAAAGGGCTTTATAAATCAAAACACAGCAATGTATCAACGCTCGTGACATCGAAGAGGGCCAATCAACTTCTCTGGTAAAAAAAAAACGTTGGCCTACATATGCCTATGTAAAAAATATTTGTCAAGATGCTAAAGTTGGCGAAAAAACGTATTGGTTTGAAAGCTGTAGTTTATCAGCAATACACGGATCATTGGGCAAGACTCTGTGATGACGTACGGCGTAATGAAACACGTCACGATGTGAAGCCTATGGGCATTATGCCGGGTTCAGGTGCTAGTTGGAACTAGGAAACTCTGACATTTCCGACTTAATAATTGAACGCGGGATGTGTATAACTGCAACCTAGGACATGAACGAATCTTCGTGTCAGACTCAGAGCGCACATGAAAGTCTCCCAGACAATCCTTTTGTTTGTCCTCGCATGAACTTGGCTATGTGTGGCATGCCTTGGCAGACTCGAAGATCTTCAGATAACATGAGATAACTGCATAGTCATATTCGTCTTTATGGTAAATCATTATATCTACAAAGAAATCCATATGTGTGAAAGTCGTAAATATGTTCCATTGACTTACCGCAACAGTCCTCAAAAAGCAGCCGAAGTTGTCTCAGACATTCCGCCACTGCGCGGAGTCTTGACACTGTCCATGTTATATCGAAGTATTTCATCCTACGAATACCACTACCGTTTTGACACGGGATTAGTGTGTCGTTCATTCCCGGTAAATGAGAATCATTCTCTCTCTGTTCAGTAGGCGTATGCTTTACACCACACCGCTGGCACATATTCAACTCCAACAAAGACATTTCTAGCTGTCTAATTCCATATAGGCACGCAACACAAAACAATTTGGCTAACACGCATTAAAATAGCCTACCTCAAAATGTGGTAGGCTATATTGATTAAAATCAAAAACATTCCTTCCATTTCATGCAATGTAGAACAAAATCCATTCGGAAATCAATACATTTCCCTCAGGTGTGTAATTGTCAGTTTGGATAGGCAGTGTCCTTGGCGCATCCTAGCCCAGAGTCCACTCAGCCACTATCGGTTGTCTCATATCCTCCGACTGATTTCCTCAATCTCTTTGAGAAGTAAAAACCGTGTCATAGAACAATGTTTCCAGGTCTATCAACTAGGGTTTTCCCTCCCTACGTACAGTCTTGTTCCGCTAGGCATCTTGTCCAACCGCATTCCTACTATATGTCGCAACACTCTTAGCGTCATCTCGACCCTGGTTTTAATCGTTTCCCGGATTTCGTTTAAATGTTTGATTTATAAACCACTTGAAAATAACACCTTTGGGACACAAGGCCTATCAAGGTTACATTTTCGCGGGCCATCACACTGGGAGCAGAATAACTGGTTTATAGAGCACACATGAAGCAAATTAGGCCTAGCCTAGGTCTAATCCGGATATGTCTTATTCCCATTTGGCAGGCAATGCTTTTTTAAAAATGATTTAGAAATCCTTGATTTTAGGCTTTCATTTTTAATAACTTGCTGTTATGCATGGGGATCCTATAGTTAGTTATTTTGAATTATTGGGTAAAGTTTGTTCACTGAGTTATGGCACATGTAAAAAGGAACTCTGCAATTGTTGCACAGAATAAGAAGGGGATGGCAATTTGTCACTCAACAACCCTATAATCACAGACAGATAAACTTTGATAACGTTTCAGTGGTGCAACATCTAGCCAAATAGAGAAATCTCTAATTTGACCATGTGGAGGAATAGAGACCACAATTATCGTTACTCTTTTTTTAAACAAAATATTTTATTATTTGGTATGAGGTTACAAAAACGCTGTTATGACAGACAATGTAATCTCTTAGACTACCATGACTGAATCTCAACTGAATCTTAATAGCGCACATGGCTCCTCAACCACAAAAGTGTGAGGCGTCTACTGCGGTCTCTGTGGTCGCTCCCGCCTGCGACCCTCGTATAACTCTGTGTGAAGGCAACAAGGCATTAGTCTGGAAACAGACCAGAGGTGGCAAGTGGGGGAAAGGAGTACTCCACTGCAACTCAATGGCCATGGACTGACAGGGGAGGCAGATAGGGGTGAATCCTAACATCTACTTAAGTTGAATTTTCACTTGTAGTGATGCATTGATGCTGCAATAGTCTATGTGCTGGGGGACTAGGGTTAGTCTGTTATATCTGGTGTAATTATCCTGTCTTATCTGGCATCTTGTGTGAATTGAAGTATTCTCTCTCTCCCCCCCCCCTCTCTCCCTCTCTCTCTCCCCCCCTCTCTCTCTCCCCCCCCCCTCTCTCTCCCCCCCCCCCCTCTCTCTCTCTCTCTCTCTCCTCCCCCCCTCCCGGAGGACCTGAGGCCTAGGATCATGCCTGATGACTCCTGGCTGTCCCCAGTCCACCTGGTCATGCTACTGCATAGCCAGCGGCTATGGAACCCTGACCTGTTCACTGGACGTGCTGCCTTGTCCCAGACCTACTGTTTTCGACTCTTTCTCTCTCTCTCCCGCACCTGCTGTCTCGACCTCTCAATGCTCGGCTATGAAAAGCCAACTGACACATACTCCTGAGGCACTGACCTGTTGCACCCTCTGCAACCACTATGATTATTATTTGACCCTGTTGGTCATCTATGAACGTTTGAACATCTTGAAGAACAATCTGGCCTTAAAATGGCCATGTACTCTTATAATCTCCACCCGGCACAGCCAGAAGAGGACTGGCAACCCCTCAGAGCCTGGTTCCTCTCTAGGTTTCTCCCTAGGTTCCTGCCTTTCTGGGGAGTTTTTCCTAGCCACCGTGCTTCTACATCTGCATTGCTTGCTGTTTGGGGTTTTAGGCTGGGTTTCTGTATAGCACTTTCTGACATCTGTTGATGTAAAAGGGGCTTTATAAATACATTTGATTGATTCAATTAAGAGATTAGGAAGATTTGACTTAAGTGGAAGTTAGGATTCTACCCATAGTTATTAACTTGAGATGTTGGTTTCTAAACAGATGTACTCCACTGCTATAAAGAGCACTACTGTAACTCAATGGTTAGGGTCTGACAGGGAGCCAAGTCATTCACTTTGGGAGCTGTTGCTTTTTTAATTACTACTGTTTTGGTATTAATCTCATATGTCATAGGATAGGACTTTGAGCTCCTTGGTGAGGTTTTCGTAAAACTATGGGACTCGTTTGCGAAGCGGCACACACAACTTTCAAGCATAAATCTCTAAATGATGCAAAAGATGTTAGGTCTACCTATAGTTTGAAAATGAACAAATTAAAAAGGTAATCTTAAAGCCATATCCAAAAGCATGCAGATGCTTGTCTTTTCCAGTCCTTTCAGAAAGACTGCTACAGTACACTGTTATAGTACATGCACACATGTTAATTAATTAACAATTAAAAAATGATTTATTAATTCTAGGGGTCACAAGGTCTACTCGGGTCAGTTGTGAGATTTGGCATGATGAACTAGGCTATAAGGCACTTGAGGCATGGTAGTGACCAATCAGAAACAAAGTTCCAGTTCACAGGCCAATCACTTCACTGAAATGTAATAGACAGTCCAACCAGATCACTGTTGACATACAGATCCCACCCTGTATTTAGGTCTAGTAAATGCAGCAAAAAAAGGTGAGTCCAACATATTTCTGAAATGAAAAAGTTAATGGAAGAAAAAATTTTCTAAAAGAAAGCAACCGATCCCTTTTTTAACTTGTCCTCTTTGGTTAAAAAAATGAAACAAAAACAGGTGCCCATGTACTATACATCCTGTCGCTGCAATGATGCAAAGAAACGGGGCTAAAACGTAAAAAAAAAAAGACAAAATAACCCAAGGTGGTTCTTAATCTTCAGCATTTCTCTCCATCTATCCTCCATCGCCAATCCCATCCCCTTCCTCTCCACCCATTCCCCTCTCATAGTTCGTCCCGTGTGGCTGTGCTGTCCAGAGGTGACTGGAGTACGTCAGAGTTCTGGGCCTCGCTGCTGATCTCCGCCTGCTCCTGTGTCTTCCCCGAGCGGGCTCGGTCCCAGTCCGTACGCACCTTCTCGTTGTCCCACACCACGGAGGTCTCTGTGTCGCTGATGTAGCCCGCGTCTCCTGTGTAGTGAGTGGGGAACACTAGCAGAGGCTCGGCTGAGAAGGCCTTCAGGTTTCGCTCCTCAAACTGCTCCATGTAGTCCGAGCTGGAGAGAGAGGTAAGAGAGAGACGAGATAAAGATGTCAAGAGAAACATTGAAAAGAGAAATAGGTGAAAAGGGGTGAATCTCAAGTCTTTTCTCAAGTGTCTTCTCTCCTCGCTGCCTCCTCAAACCGTGAAGGGGGGTGAAGGGAGCTTCGGAAGAGAATATCTTTCTCCTCTGATGCTCCCTTCGTTTGCTGCACTTTGAAAAGGAGGCGAGAAGACAGGACTCAAGGAATACAGGAAAATACTTTTGAGATTTACCCGAGGCGACAGAAAGACAAAGAGAGAAAGCGTGCGACAGAGAGGGGTAAACTTACACAGGGTGCTTATTGAACATGACAGGGAGGAACTCATCTACGGGTAATATCCTCTTCAACGGCTCTGCCCTCAGCAGCTTCTGGGCTCCTTGTAATGATATCATATATCCCAGCGTCCAATAGGAGTAGTCGGCCTCCACCAGGTTGTGTATATTGGGCACGGACTTCTCAGGGCGGTCCACCTGCATCCTCTTCCTGCCGATATAACTGGGAGGAAGAACAGTTAGGGAAAGAAGAAGTTGAAGCTTACACCACATGGGAAGGGTAGACAGTAAGTGCTGAGTCAGCAAGCTAGAACAGGGGTTCTTAACTCTTTTAAAAGGACTTCTAACATTACAATTAACACTTAAGAACTAACCAAATACTGTATCATGTGTCTGAGGGATCGGCCAGCGACATCCCAGGGACCAATGCCGGTCCCCGGACCAGAGGTTGAGAATCACTGACCTATAATAGAGGATATCCAGTGTGTATAGTGGATGATGTACAGTCTATGGAACACTTACATCAGGTGCCAGTCTTACCCCTGGCTCTCCACTTCAGTCATCAGAACACAACAGCAATTGAATGTATCTCTATGAGTGGAACAGTGAATGGAACACTCACATCAGGTCCCAGTCTAGACCCTGGCTCTCCACTTCACTCATCAGGTTCATCAGGCGTCGCTTGAAGAAGACCTCGAAACGCAGATCGTCCTCGATCACCAGGGAACTCTTTAGACCCCGCTCTGCGATCTGAGAGATAGCCAGAGAGAAAACAGTGACCGTCACATTCAGAGGACGCAAAGAAATGTATGTACACTCTATCTATACCTGAGAGTGGCAGTCAGAGGTGTGTTCCAAGGGTTGGGCTCAATTCAGAATGTTGGAATTGACTCCATATTCAACTCATGAGTTAAAAAAAAATATGGAATCCAAAACATACAATATACTTGCAGTGAAGCCGCTCAACAACTACACCACACCAGTCATCCAACAGACTCCCATTCAGACCGACATACATAAGTATCCAGGGTCAATGCCCTGCTCAAGGGCATGTCGACAGATCTCCCACAAGGCCAAAAACGGGGACCCGAACCCTCCAAGATCCCCCCCACAGTTCTCCAATAGCTGCCCCTCAACCATCCGGCCATTAAAATAACATCAAATTGATCAGAAATACATTGTAGACATTGTTAATGACTATTGTAGCTAGAAACAGCAGATTTTTTTGGGGAATATCTACATAGGCGCACAGAGGCCCATTATCAGCAACCATCACTCTTGTGTTCCAATGGCACGTTGTGTAAGCTAATCCAAGTTTATCATTTTAAAAGGTGAATTGATCATTAGAAAACCCCTTTGCAATTATGTTCGCACAGCTGAAAACTGTTGTTCTGATTAAAGAATAAATAAAACTGTCCTTCTTTAGACTAATTGAGTATCTGGAGCATCAGCATTTTGGGGTTTGATTACAGGCTCAAAATGCCCAGAAACAAAGAACTTTCTTCTGAACCTCGTCAGTCTATTCTAGTTCTCAGAAATGAAGGCTATTCCATGCGAGAAATTGCCAAGAAACTGAAGATCTGGTACTACTCCCTTCACAGAACAGCGCAAACTGGCTCTAACCAGAATAGAAATAGGAGTGGGAGGCCCCGGTGCACAACTGAGCAAGAGGACAAGCACATTAGAGTGTCTAGTTTGAGAAACAGACACCTCACAAGCAGCTTCATTAAATAGTACCCGCAAAACACCAGTCTCAATGTCAACAGTGAAGAGGCGACTCTGGGATGCTGGCCTTCTAGGCAGAATTCCTCTGTCCAGTGTCTGTGTTCTTTGGCCCATCTTAATATTTTCTTTTTTTGGGCCAGTCTGAGATATGGCTTTTTCTTTGTAACTCTGCCTAGAAGGCCAGCATCCCGGAGTCGCCTCTTCACTTTTGAACGCTGGTGTATATCTTCAACTATGCTGTTATGTTATGTTTAACGTACAATTTCAATCTATCTAATCAAATAGAATCCACAGATTGCGAGTTGAAGATAAATACTTTTACTAAGAGTATTGGTATATTAGTAATTGACTGACCCGGTCTCTCCAGATTCCCTAACAGTACTATTTCTAGGGTCAATTTAAAATGTTATGCCATTCCATTCCTGAACCTGAGACCAGAAACAGCACGAAGTCTTGAATCTTGCGTCGTTTTATATATCAACTCATACACCCTGTACCATGGAATCGGTACATCAAAAATCTCTTCCTAACTATTTTGAAATCTGTATGGCACAGTTGTCAACATCCTGGTCCTTAAACGAAACTGGTATAATTTCCTATTTATGCTATTTTTATTCCTCTGCCAGATTTGATCCTTTATATTACACAGACCAGTTACCTTCCTCCTCCCGCTGCCACCTGCCTCCTCCATTTTTGGGGTAATGCTGTAATCAATTGGTTGTACTCTTGAATTGAGCAGACCTTCCCGTACAATTCTGATAACTCCATGAAAAACATAACTCTACCATTCCAATTTACAATATCATTTACGAACAAAATACCATTTTCAAACATCTTTCCCATGAAAACAGGTATTTTATCAACCAGCACATTTGAGTTCAACCATAATATTTGTTCTATTTTTTCAGGGGGATGACATTGAAATTGTTGCCAGCTCTGCAATGCTTGTTTGAAAAGAGAGATACTTTCAAGAAAGTATCATTTTCAATTAATCGAAAATGAGACATGGCAATCTGCACAAAGGCAAAAAGGCCATTTTTAAACAATGGATGAGCTTTTCTTAGTAACCTACTTTAAAAGCATTTAGGGTTCAAGTAAAACTTTTGAATTAGTGAAGCTTTTAGAGAGGTTTAGTGCTTTTATATTTAATCATCTCAACACACTCAAATCATATTCATTATATAGATAGGCATGCTTTATTTTGTCTGGTTCAGCGTCCCAGTTAAAGCAAAATATATTTTGCTCATATGATTTGAAAAACGAATCATCAGGAGTAGGCAGCACCATAAGTGAGTAAACTGAGATATGACTAAGGAGTTAACCAGGGCAATTTTTCTATAAATAGACAGGTATTTACCTCTCTATGGTTTCAGGATCTTGTCTATTTTTACAAGTTTTCTATTGAAATTCCTTGTGGAGAGCTTATTTATATATTTTGTGATATGAATACCAAGATTCTGTACTTCACCGTCAGCCCATTTTATAGGTACACTGCAGGGTAATGTAAAAGTTGTATTTTTTAAAGTTCCAATACGTAACATTAAATACTTAGGTTTTAGTCCAGAGAGTCCAGAAAGGTTATCTAGATCTTCAATGAGACATTGCAGGGATTTAGCTTGCGGACTTAATACAAAACGAGTCATCGGCATACATTGACACATTTGTTTTAAGCCTTGGATTTCTAATCCTCTAATGTTGTTATTAGATTGGATTTTAATAGCTATCATTTCGATTGCCATAACGAATAGATATGGTGACAGCGGACACCCTTGTTTAACTTCTCTTGACAATTAAAAACTCTGAGAAGTAGCAGTTATTTACTATTTTACACCTGGGGTTGCTATACATTACTTTTACCCATTTTATAAGAGTCACCAAAATTGAAAAAATCCAGTCATTTGTAAATAAAATCCAGTCTTACTTTATCAAATGCCTTTTCAAACTTTGCTATAAATACCAGGCCTGGCTTCTTGGATGTTTCATGATGTTCTATTATTTCTAGTAGTTGTCGTATATTATCTCCAATGTATCGTTCATGTAAAAAACCTGTCTGATCAGGATGAACAATACCTGGTAAACCCTTTTTAATTCTGAGTGCTATGCATTTCACTAGTATTTTTGCATCACAACATTGAAGTGTAAGGGGCCTCCAGTTTTTTTAGATAGACTGGTGATGATAGTTTGTAGAGTGATTTCCTTTACGGTCCATTGAGGTACTTAACACTGTGTTATAGTCTCCCACCATAATGATTTGATCATTTGTTGATGTAAGTTCAATAAATTGATATACATTTTTTCGAAGAAGTATGGATCATCCTTATTCGTACCATATAGATTAATGAGCCAAATCTGTTTTTCATCCACTTTCATATTCAAAAATATCCACCAGCCTTGCAAATCACTCCTGACTATTTGCACATTCAGATAGACATTTTTGTTAATTAATATCATCACACCTTTTGAGTTCCTTTGTCCATGACAGAAAATTATTTCACCACCCCATTCCTTTTTCCAAGCAACTTCATCTAAGGACGTAGAGTGAGTTTCTTGTAAACAGTATATGTTATATTCCTTTTCTTTCAACCATGTAAAGACTGATCTTTTTTATAATCTGCTAAACCGTTACAATTATAACTGGCTATATTTATTTCACCCCTTACCATAACTAGATACTATTCTGTCAAAATTTACCATAATTAGTGATTGTAAAGTTACTGCTATCAGAGGTATTATGACGGTCAAAATTAGAGCTTTCAAATGTCTGATATTTAGAATTCAAGAAATGGGTTCTAGCAATATTTGTTTTATTCTGTTGCCTGTTTGCCTGTGAGCCAATGCCACAGATGTTACAAAAATTTAGATAAGATATTATGTGTGTAGTAAATCTGACTAGGTTGATGTGTATGATATTGGATGTGATTTAGTGAGTGTGTACGATGTCTGTATAAGAGTAAGACTATAATGTGTGATGTCCAAATAAATAATAACCCTGCCAATTTGCATGGTTGAGTGTCTATGTGTGTAACATGTAGTGTGTATAGCCTTAATATTCATGATGATAATTGTAATCCATATCGTATCACCATCATAGTTGCATCATAATTACCTTTAACATCATTGAAAAACACATCCCAGCATGAGTTGAACAGGATGTTGAATTTGAGTGAAGTATAATTTAATTCAAAGAAATCATAGAACATGAGAGTTTCAGTGAATCTGACAGGTCACACTTCCAGATACCAAAGACTATATGACTAGAATATCCAATGATATTTCCACCAACCATTTCATTTCTTTGGCTTCTTTTTGAAGGCCTCAGGGTCAACTTGAGGGTTAAACTAATACATTCTGGGAAATATTGTATTTTCCCCAAATTGAACAAAGTTTCAGTTAATGAAATATAACTTATTCGCATACAGGCCAATGTTCTTTTTCAATGTTATTTTGATACAGGTTTTGTTTGCCTTGGCCATTCATTTTAAGCGTTTATCACGACATGTTTTATGTGCAAGATGTACTGTAGAATAGAAGAGGATTTTGAATTTCATTGAATTCAATTCTATTTCCTTTCATTCAAATTTGAATTGCAATTCTGTATCTGGTTTACTACTTCAATTCAAATTCAATTCAAGTCAATTTCAATTCAAGAATTTGAGGCATTCTCAATAATATGATGAATTGAGCCCAACCCTAATGTATTCATTAGGAGAGCACACTGAAGTAAAACTTTTTTGTTAATCTGTGTTCTTATTGGACAAGTTCAGGTACTACCCTCCCTGTTTCACACCGTTTCTAAAAATGTTCTCCCCACTGAACACTACCCTGGCCTGCAGCTGCAGGGCTCACCTCTTTCCAGATGTTGTAGTGTGAGAGGAAGCAGCCCAGCTCTCCCTTAGTGAGGGGCCTGCCGTGATACGGATCACTGTAGCCTGGTAGCATGTGGATCCCCAGGGCATTGATCTCACTGATGTTCATCGCTCTGAGGGGGAGAGAGGGAGGGGCAGGAGAGGGGGGGGTGAGAGAGAAAGGTTCAGAGATAAAGAGAGACACAAATAGAGATGGAGAGAGAAATAACAGGGTCATTTTGAGCACTTGAAGACTTAGCGACATGACATTGTAAACAGTGAGGCAACTTCTGCTGTGTGCGATGATGTCCCATCACTGAGTCTACCTTTAAATGGTACATGAAGTGTATGACGTGCAGAGAGAGGAGCGCCTTCAAAAAGGGGTCAACTTACTTGCCGTCTACCGCTTGAATGACCTTGCAGGCAATCTCTTGCTCGTACAGAGTCCTCAGCATGCGATCCCGCCGGTCTGTCCGTTTCTTTAGGTTGATCATGAACACCTGCACACATGCAATACATGGGCCTTAGTGTATGGTAGTGAGTCAATACATGCAATACCACATGTCACCCACAGAGGGAGACATTTAGAGCTGAAGGGTGCAAAAGAGACATTCTGAATTCTAGTGATAAATGCTAAAAAGACAGCTACCCTTAAACACTCGGAAACAATTGGATAGGTGTATGAAATGTGGTGACAATTCAACCGAGCCTACCAGAAGACATGGTGAAGCAATTGCCTTATGGCTTAATGCCATTAGATCCTTACACATCTTCAGGAGTGCCTATGTCAGAGGTGTCAAACTCATTCCATGGAGGGCCGAGTGTCTGCTGGTTTTTCACATTTACTTTCGACTGTGTCCAATGAAGAGCTAGACAACCACGCAAGGGGCGTTCTTAACTAATCAGTGACCTTAATTGATCAGTCAAGTACAAGGGAGGAGTGAAAACCTGCAGACACGCAACCTCCATAGAAAGAGTTTGACAATAGGGGGTAGGGGTCAATAAGGAACTCAGAAACCATATTCTGAGCTGGCTCATATCCCACCTCATCAAAGCCCAGTTTATCTTGTATCTTTATGGGGGCCGGGATGTACTCAGAGGGCAGCACATGAGGGTTCCGCACTAACGTGAGAAAGGAGAAAAATTATAGGAATGTTAAACAACTCACATGCCGACCAGTAACATTAGTTAGAGAAGAACGAAAAGCTCTAACTTCCAGCTGTGTTCCGATATCCACACTGGCCTACCACTTAGAATGAGGCAATGTATTGAGCATCAAAAATAGGTCATTTCAACCAGTTTTGCCCGTTTGGATGCTAGTATGGACATTAGAGCCGACTACCTTTTGACCTGTGACAATATGACATAACACTCACCATTGACCTCCAACAAGGAATGTAAGAAGCTCTCCGCTTCGTCTGTCAGGGAGTTGTGGGCTCGCAGTGGCACGGGGAAATACCCATAAGTCTCTCTGTTACATAGGAACATCTGCACATCTGTGGAAGACGGAGGAAGAGTAGTGTTGAGGGAGAAGAGACGTTTGTTATTAACGACAAGGTTACTACAAACAGTTACACGTTGCTTTGCGATGGCTATTCACACTACAAGTCTCACTGTAGATGAGGTTCTTTGTGTCACGCCTCAAAATAGCATCCTTCAAAATATGACACTATGTATTTATGCAAAAGTATAATTAAGATATCTTACACAAAGCATACGCTATGTCTATGGATAGAATTAGAAAAAACAGACTCTGGAAACTCACCACTGTCTGTTAAACCCCCAGGAATTAAAAATAAATAAATAATAAAAAAAAAACACGTGCAGAACGTGATTTCTGATCCTTAGATTTGAGAAAGAAGTCCCCTGAGGGGCAGGACGGGGGTGGGGCAGGGGTGAAATCTACGTAGTCATAGCCTCAGCCTATTCACAAAGCGCCTCGGGAAGCGGACAGCTGATCTAGTATCAGGTCCTCCCTGTCCATATAGTCTTATTCATTACTGTTGTGGAAAACTCGGATCTAAAAGGTAGGCCTACCTGCCCTGTGAACACAATAACAGTAGTAGTCCTATCTGCCCTGTGAACACAATAACAGTAGTAAGCCTTTCTGCCATGTGAACAGAATAACCACAGTAAGACTACCTGCCATGTGACCAGAATAACAGCAGTAGGCCTACCTGCCCTATGAACAGAATAACAGTAGTAGGTCTACCTGCCCTATGAACAGAATAACAGCAGTAGGCCTACCTGCCATGTAAAACAGAATAACCACAGTAATCCCACCTGCCATGTGAGCGTAGAGGTCAAACACAGTGAAGTGTACCAAATCATTATCATGCTGTATTGCATGTGAAAGCTACTAAGCAGGATAAAAGAGAGAGAACACGTTAACAGTACCTGCCATGCGAGCGGAGAAGGCGAAGACAATGATGTCATCGAAGGCCCAGCTGTAGTCTGGGTGAGGGGGGTGGAAGGCCAGCTGGCGTGACGCCTCCTTCCTCAAGTCAATCAGGAAGGTGGAGTGCACCATGGGAACCGCGAAGCATCCTTTACGCACCTGCTTTCTCATAGGGATGTAGGCCGGGGTGCGCTTATAGTAACCCTGGAGGAGGACGAGGGAGAACAGTTCAGAATACGATGAGCACTTCTAAGCGCTTCAATCAAGGTTATTGTGCTCTCACTTTAATGCATGATCGCATGCAAAGTATGTGGAGAGGACACGACCGCACGCCTGCACACAAGCACACACACCCACCCACACACATAGTAGCATACCTGGGAGGTCATGCCACACCAGAAGTTGGAGTAGGCTGCACGGGACTCTAACATGGGAGCTACGATGGTCTTCTTCTCCTTGATGAGCTTCCACAGTACATTAGGATTGGTCAAAAGGTTATCACAGTCCGCCACCTAGACAGGGGAGAGTGGAAGAGGGTGTGAGTGTGTGTGTGAGAGTGTGATAGAAGAGGGAGAGGGAACAGTGGGACACTTAATCCACTTCACGCTTTAAACATCACTCTGCAATGTCAACCCTCTCTAGAGACACTTTGAACAATGGATGTCATTGTAGCCTAAGTCCAGCCACCAGAATCAGTGTTAGAATGAAGAGGCAGTATTGGCCACAGACCTGGGTTCAAATAGTATTTGTTATCATTCATAAACTTTAGCTGCTCTATTTTAACCCAGCTTTAATTGCACAACATTACTGAAGACAAAAGGCACATTTCAAGAACAAAAATTCCTCATCTGTCCTTTCACTCCGTCCCAAAATTATACCCCTGCGAGTCCTGGACAACGTGTTCATGCTTTGGGGTGCAAGAATAGAACTCAAAGCTGTCATATTTAAGATTTAGCCAGATTTGTTACAGAATGGTACATAGTAACACCAAGCCAGATGAATTGGTTTCCTCTAAACCAGAAGTGAGACAGGAAAACATGACTCCTGCTGTTCTCTTACTGCGTTATTGTTCTTGTAAGGAGAACTCTGCGCCTCCGTAAAATTGGGCGGGTCGTTGTGGAGAAAGACTTGACAGCGTCTCAAATGGCACCCTATACCCTACATATTGGCCCTGGTCAAAAGCAGTGCACTCTGCGTCCCAAATGGCACCCTATTGCCTACACACTATGTAGGGAATAGGGTGCCGTTCGGGACACACCCGGTTTATCTGTAAAATAGGGTGGGGTCGTCATGGAGACTGGAGAAAGATGTACCATGAAGTAGTCTGCCCACATGTTTCTTGCGGAGTCCAGTGCTGCCTGCCGTAACTTCATCACGTGTGCATAGCGGAGGTTGGTCCACTGCTTCGGGCTGTCTGCATCCTGGTACTCTCTGAGTGACAAACATAAACAAACAGGACATTCAGTACATCCTCTCTGGGAACAATTTACAGCAAGGTGCCTCTCCGTAACACTTTACATTAAGGTGCCTCTCGGTGACACTTTACATTAAGGTGCCTGTCCGTAACACTTTACATTAAGGTGCGTCTCGGTGACACTTTACATTAAGGTGCCTCTCGGTGACACTTTACATTAAGGTGCCTGTCCATAACACTTTACATTAAGGTGCGTCTCGGTGACACTTTACATTAAGGTGCCTGTCCGTAACACTTTACATTAAGGTGCGTCTCGGTGACACTTTACATTAAGGTGCCTGTCCGTAACACTTTACATTAAGGTGCCTTTCTGTAACATTTTACATTCAGGCACCTCTCCGTAACACTTTACATTAAGGTTCCTTTCTGTAACATTTTACATTCAGGCACCTCTCCGTAACACTTTACATTAAGGTGCCTTTCTGTGACATTTTACATTCAGGCACCTCTCCGTAACACTTTACATTAAGGTGCCTTTCTGTAACATTTTACATTCAGGTGCCTCTCCGTAACACTTTACATTAAGGTTCCTTTCTGTGACATTTTACATTCAGGCGCCTCTCCGTAACACTTTACATTAAGGTTCCTTTCTGTAACATTTTACATTCAGGCACCTCTCCGTAACACTTTACATTAAAGGGGCAATCAGCAGTTGCTACATACATTTTGGGACTTCTAAATGAATTAATGATATGTAGGATTCCCCATCGATTCTTGAAGAATATAGGCTAATTTATAAATTCTTCATGAGCTTAGTTCAACTGCTGTACCCCATCAGAAGCCAAAATAAGCTTGTTTTACTCCAATGTTTATAAACAAAGTAAATGTAAACAAACACTATATAGTCTCACGACATGGTTAAAACTATAATGCTGATATAATGGATGGTCAGTCCTTCGCTGTCTATGAATTTGAGTAGTTATATTCCTCTAGCCCCATCCCTCAGCTTTATACCGAAATAGAGGCAGGGAGGACGCTTTATTATTGTTTCTACTGCCGATTGCCACTTTAAGGTGCCTCTCCGGTGATACTTTACATTAAGGTGCCTCTCCGGTGACATTTTACATTAAGGTGCCTCTCCGGTGACATTTTACATTAAGGTGCCTCTCCGTAACTCTTTACATTAAGGTGCCTCTCCGGTGGCACTTTACATTAAGGTGCCTTACAAATGTAATGTAAAAGTGTTACCTCTCCTGTATAAATAAGACAGATAGATACAGAAACACACACAGTTTATAAAGTGAACATGAGAGGAACTCACGTGGGCTCCTCCTGCGGCCTCCACTCCACATAGTGGTAGAGTTTTTGGACCTTGACGAGCCAGTCACGCAGGATGGCTGTAGTGTTGTCCACATTGTGGTCCGTCGCTACCCTGTACAACGCAGAGAGAGAGGCACATTATTCTTTTTTTCCTTTTCTGGTCAACAGCGTAAGGGTAATAAGCACATAGACACACACACACACAGACGTGGCATTGGCATTGGAAGTATAGGAGATGTGGCATTGGAAGTAGACCTGAGTAAAGTAGAGACAGTGAATGTGAAAGAGCATATCAGGGCTCAGATGACAGTACTTCAGTGTTCACTTCATCGTGGCCTATTGTCAGGAGCCGTGGGATACTGACTCCAGCATTGGATTCCATACAAGCGTGCGCACTAGCACTCAGCGTGCACAGAGAGCAGCGTGAGAAGCGACGCCGTCATCAAGTCATCCAAAAAAAAAACATGTCAGACATTGGATGAATATAAAATGTAATATCTTCGCCTGTGAGTGATGAAAAACAATTGGCCTCAGTGACAATTATTTGAATAAGTCAATGGATGTTTTGTGCACAAAGGCGATGACTAAAGTGTCTTATTAAGAATGTTCTAATCTGACTTCTCTATGTGGTAGTGTGTTGAAATCGTCTTTTTGGGCCGGGGCATCAGTTGAACTGTGGTACCGATGCAAAACTGTAGGAGCAGTCAAAACCGTGCTTCTAGATCAGAACCCTGAAGTTAACACAGGTTTAGGAGACATTATACGTTTTGCATTTTCTCATACCCTTTGTCCAATAAACATGGTGCTAAGATATCTGATAGGAGCTAATAGCAAATGTGGCTAGCTAGCTACATGCACTATTTTCGGCAACGAGCCATCTGACTTGCTGAGTAACGTTAGCTATTTACAGGTTTGCTGATCTGACCAGCTGCAATCATATCCGTATATTGACTTGCATCGTTTTTCCTGCCTTCGCTCTGCTTGTTAGATATTATGCACATTTATGGCTTGGTAGCAAAATGTCATCGCAATAAACAGCACCAAGTGATACACTACATCAATTCAAATTTTGGTCACATACACGTGTTTAGCAGATGTTATTGCGGGTTAGCAAAATGCTTGTGC
Source organism: Salmo salar (assembly GCF_965601325.2). NCBI lineage: Eukaryota > Metazoa > Chordata > Actinopteri > Salmoniformes > Salmonidae > Salmo > Salmo salar. The sequence continues at coordinate 56,152,543 of NC_138293.1, forward strand.
TTTTAGCTCCGACAGTGCAGTATATCTAACAAGTAATATCTAAGTTTCACAACAAATGTTCAAAAACATGTAAGTAAGTAACTAAGTAAGGAATGGATTAAATATATATATATATATATATATATATATATATATATATACTGCTCAAAAAAATAAAGGGAACACTTAAACAACACAATGTAACTCCAAGTCAAATCACACTTCTGTGAAATCAAACTATCCACTTAGGAAGCAACACTGATTGACAATAAATTTCACATGCTGTTGTGCAAATGGAATAGACAACAGGTGGAAATTATAGGCAATTAGCAAGACACCCCCAATGAAGGAGTGGTTCTGCAGGTGGGGACCACAGACCGCTTCTCAGCTCCTATGCTTCCTGGCTGATGTTTTGGTCACTTTTGAATGCTGGCAGTGCTTTCACTCTAATGGTAGCATGAGACGGAGTCTACAACCCACACAAGTGGCTCAGGTAGTGCAGCTCATCCAGGATGGCACATCAATGTGAGCTGTGGCAAGAAGGTTTGCTGTGTCTGTCAGCGTAGTGTCCAGAGCATGGAGGCGCTACCAGGAGACAGGCCAGTACATCAGGAGACGTGGAGGAGGCCGTAGGAGGGCAACAACCCAGCTGCAGGACCGCTACCTCCGCCTTTGTGCAAGGAGGAGCAGGAGAAGCACTGCCAGAGCCCTGCAAAATGACCTCCAGCAGGCCACAAATGTGCATGTGTCTGCTCAAACGGTCAGAAACAGACTCCATGAGGGTGGTATGAGGGCCCGACGTCCACAGGTGGGGGTTGTGCTTACAGCCCAACACCGTGCAGGACGTTTGGCATTTGCCAGAGAACACCAAGATTGGCAAATTCGCCACTGGCGCCTTGTGCTCTACACAGATGAAAGCAGGTTCACACTGAGCACGTGACAGACGTGACAGAGTCTGGAGACGCCGTGGAGAACGTTCTGCTGCCTGCAACATCCTCCAGCATGACCGGTTTGGCGGTGGGTCAGTCATGGTGTGGGGTGGCATTTCTTTGGGGGGCCGCACAGCCCTCCATGTGCTCGCCAGAGGTAGCCTGACTGCCATTAGGTACCGAGATGAGATCCTCAGACCCCTTGTGAGACCATATGCTGGTGCGGTTGGCCCTGGGTTCCTCCTATTGCAAGACAATGCTAGACCTCACGTGGCTGGAGTGTGTCAGCAGTTCCTGCAAGAGGAAGGCATTGATGCTATGGACTGGCCCGCCCGTTCCCCAGACCTGAATCCAATTGAGCCCATCTGGGACATCATGTCTCGCTCCATCCACCAACGCCACGTTGCACCAGACTGTCCAGGAGTTGCCGGATGCTTTAGTCCAGGTCTGGGAGGAGATCCCTCAGGAGACCATCCGCCACCTCATCATGAGCATGCCCAGGCGTTGTAGGGAGGTCATACAGGCACGTGGAGGCCACACACACTACTGAGCCTCATTTTGACTTGTTTTAAGGACATTACATCAAAGTTGGATCAGCCTGTAGTGTGGTTTTCCACTTTAATTTTGAGTGTGACTCCAAATCCAGACCTCCATGGGTTGATAAATTGGATTTCCATTGATTATTTTTGTGCAATTTTGTTGTCAGCACATTCAACTATGTAAAGAAAAAAGTATTTAATAAGATTATTTATTTCATACAGATCTAGGATGTGTTGTTTAAGTGTTCCCTTTATTTTTTTGAGCAGTATATATATACATATATGTGTGTGTGTGTCAGAGCGGCATTGGACTAAGATACAGTGGCATAGTGTATACATATGAGATGAGTGATGCAATATTTACACATAATTAAAGTGACTAAGATACTGTAGAATAGTATAGAGTACAGTTTATACATATGAGATGAGTAATGCAAGATACGGAGACATTATTAAAGTGGCTAGTGTTTCATTTCCTTAAAGTGGCCAGTGATTCCTAATCTATGTCTATAGGCAGCCCCATCAGGCAGCCACCTGATGTGCTAGTGATGGCTGTTTAGCGGTCTGATGGCCTTGAGATAGAAGCTGTTATTTATTTAGCCTCCTGAGGTTAGAGGCGCTGTTGCGCCTTCTTCACCACACTGTCTGTGTGGGTGGACCGTTTCAGTTTGTCAGTGATGTATACGCCAAGGAATTTGAAGCTTTCCACCTTCTCCACTGCTGTCCTATCGATGTGGATAGGGGGGTGCTCCCTCTGCTGTTTCCTGAAGTCCACGATCATCTCCTTAGTTTTGTTGACATTGAGTGAGAGGTTATTTTCCTGGCACCACACTCTCAGAGCCCTCACCTCCTCCCTGTATGCCGTCTCATCATTGTTGGTAATCAAGCCTACTACTGTTGTGTCATCTGCAAACTTGATGATTGAGTTGGAGGCGTGCTTGGCCACACAGTCATGGGTGAACTGGGAGTACAGGAGGGGGCTGAGCACGCACCCTTGTGGGGCCCCAGTGTTGAGGATCAGCAAAGAGGAGGTTGTTTCCTACCTTCACCACCTGGGGGCGAACCGTTGACTAGTCTCACAAAGCACTTCATGATGACAGAGGTAAGTGCTACGGGGCGATAGTCATTTAGTTCAATAACCTTTGCTTTCTTAGGTACAGGGACAAAAAGTATGTGGACCAAGTACATGACCAAAAGTATGTGGACAGGCTTAAGGCTTGTGTGCAGCTGCTCAGCCATGGAACCCATTTCATGAAGCTCCCATACGAAAAGTTATTGTGCTGACGTTGCTTCCAGAGGCAGTTTGGAACTCGGTAGTGAGTTTCGGTAGTGAGCTTGTGTGTGCTCCTAGACGTTTCCACTTCACAATAACAGCACTTACAGTTGACCAGGGCAGCTCTAGCAGGGCAGAAATTTGACGAACTGACTTGTTGGAAAGGTGCCATCCTATGACGGTTCCACGTTGAAAGTCAGTGAGCTCCTCAGTACGGGCCATTCTACTGCCAATGTTTGTCTATTGAGATTGCATGGCTGTGTGATCGGGTGTAGCTGAAATAGCTGAATCCACTAATTTGAAATTATGTTCCCATACTTTTGGCCATGTAGTGTATGAGCGATGGAGAGAGATATGATGAGATGTGAAAGGGAGCGGAGTTACAGCCTCGCTCTATCGAATCGCAGCAGTAGGATCAAGTTACAACCCGCCCATTTCTTAACACATAGCTGAAATAGCCAATTGAGTTGTTTGGAATTTCGTCTTGGCAGCTGAGTTGTTTAGAGATAATCCTTATTCCCGATCATGGAAAATGATCATGGAAAATGATGATCACAAATCATGACTTAACGTTAGACCCATTTGCATTGATGTTATTTTATATTCTCAAACTAAGAGCAGTGCCTATAATGATGTCCTTCCATACAGGCGTGACATGCTGGAATGATGCTCCTATGCAAACGTTGATCAGTAGCAGGGATGGACAACAATTACTAAATACTATTACAACATACAGATACAAAATACCATAAAGATCAATGTATCAAAATAAACTAAAAAATGTTTTTTTTTTATTTTGTAATGTATTTAATTAAAATACATGTTTTTTTGTATTTTAAAATACAAAAATGAATTTGCAAGTAGCTGGCCCGAACAGCAACAACATTCTGAGGAACAGTTACAAAAATGTTTCTTGCTATGACTGTAATATGTTGTTGTTTATCTACCTTAGTTGGGCAAGTCACTCTGGATAAGAGTGTCTGCTAAATGACCAAAATGTATATGTCAACAGAACATACCAAAATGAACTGCAAAGCACACTAGGTTTATTATTGGCCTTGTTTCAGGGCAGAGCTCATTAGAATAATACTCAGCATGCTTTGCAATTGTTCATTTTTACATTGACATTTTAGTCATTTAGAAGACGCTCTAATCCAGAGCAAATTACAAATAGTATGTTCATCTTAAGATACAATGCATTTGGAAAGTATTCAGACCCCTTAACTTTTTCCACATTTTGTTACGTCTTATTCTAAAATGGATGAAATCGTTTTTTCCCCTCATTTATCTATACACAATACCCCATTATGACAAAACAAAAACAGGTTTTTAGAAATGTTAGCAAATGTATAAAATGTAAAAAACTGAAATATGACATCTACATAAGTATTCAGACACTTTACTCAGTACTTTGTTGAAGCACCTTTGGCAGCAATTACAGCCTTGAGTCTTCTTGGGTATGATGGTACAAGCTTGGCACACCTGTATTTGGGGAATTTCCCCCATTGTTCGCTGCAGATCCTCTCAAGGTCTGTCAGGTTGGATGGGGAGTGTTGCTGTCCAGCTATTTTCAGGTCTCTCCAGAGATGTTCGATCGGCATCATGTCCGGCCTCTGGCTGGGCCACTCAAGGACATTCAGAGACTTGTCCCGAAGCCCCTTTTGCTTTGTCTTAGCAAAGAGTCTGAATACTTATGTAAATTTGACTTATTTTCAATAAATTAGCAACCATTTCTGTTTTTGTTTTGTCATTATGGGGTATTGTGTGTAGATTGATTAGGGGGAAAAACTTCATAGATTCCATTTTAGAATTGGGCTGAAATGTAACAAAACGTTGAAAAAGTCAAGGGGTCTGAATACTTTCCGAATACAGGTGAGACAACAACATATCATAATTGTATCAAGTACTTTTTCCTTCAAGAAACATTTATACATATACATTTAGTTCATTTATCAGACGCTCTTATCACACCATACTGTGTCAGACTTCTGATACCAATGAAGGGTGAAAGGGGGGGCCACAAGATGTGAGCAGCTATAAAACATTTTTATAGAAAAGCATTTTGTATTTTTTAAATACATTGGAGTGTAGTTCAGCCCAGTGTAATTCCAATTACAAAATACTCAGAAGTAATTATTTCAAATACATATAACAGAAATTCTGCCCATCTCTGATCAGTTGTAGGCTAATATAAGTCCCAAATGGAAGACAAAACAGATTTTGTTACCTGTAGCACCATCGATACACTCTACCGATCAGCCAAACAAGCTCAATTTTTGCAACCTTTATTTAACTAGGCAAGTCAGTTAAGAACAAATTCTTATTTACAATGACGGCCTACCGGGGAACAGTGCCTTGTTCAGGGGCAGTGGGTTAACTGCCTTGTTCACCTACCTGCCACCCCCCTCCTCAATAACTCAATCAATGCATGCACACACTTATCGAATATGCATTCACCTGTATTGTGAGTAGGCCTATGCCATCTTCATTTACCCAGTTTATCAAAAGATTTACCATTCAAATAACATTATGTTGTTACGTAGTTAATTACATTTAACTTTGGTAAAAACATTGTGTGATTTTAAAATTGATATATATATGTATATTGATGAATATACACAGCTGTTGCTGCGAAATTATATTAATGATATTGCATATCGGCCATCGGCCTCCTTGACCCCCAAAAATCAGTATTGGCCCTAAAAAAAAATCCACATCGGTCGTTCTCTAGTTACAACACCCATTACTCCTCCTGAGCCCTAGGCCCCGTCAAGAGACAACCCCTATCCCATATCTCCTCTCGGCATGTAGATCTGAGAGGATTGGCTAGGTAGGCTATTCTGTAAGCAGAGGGCAAGGAGGAGCCAGCAGAATGTTTATTCTGCTGGCCTTCCTATCAAATTCTTCCAGATCAGTGCCTAGGGGTTAGGGGCCGTTTCTGGATGGTGCCCAAGGGAGGAGCTACTCCCCATTTTGCTTAGCCTTAACCTATCCAAATCATGCAGAATAGTGCCTAGGGGTTGTTTCTAGGCAGGCAACAGAGTCAGAGTGCTGGTCTGGCCTAAACCTCTAAGCACAACTGTGCCACTGACAGCACAGCTTGTAATTCTCCAGTCCTGACGGCAGGCAGCCAAAGCAGGTTCTACCTTCTCAGTGTGGAGTGCTGGAGTGCTGATGTCACACTGGTCTGTGAGAACACGGCAGCTCCTCGCTAAGTTTGTTCTCTCCCGTCTCCTCACTTTAGCCCGCCAAGACGCACCTACATACTCATCAAACCGATTTCACATCCAGGACTCTCCAAGCCTTGTGCACAGTCGAAATCCGCTCCTCCTGAGCTCTTCAGAAAACGTACGCAGGGGTAGCCTACACCGTCATTCTGCCCAAGCCATTGATTGTGTAGGTCCAGATAGGCCTATGTTTCAACTCCAATAATGACATTTTACATTCATTTTGGGTCTGAGACATATAGCTGGATCTATACAAAAATGGTCTGGAGCTGGGACCTGGACTTATCTCAACATGAGCTGACAAAACGTTGATGTAACAGTAAGATATCCTTAAGCTTATTATGGAAATCCAAGCGCAAAACTGTTTGTTACTGTAAGGCCGTGTTTATAACAGTACATGAGCCATGTTTTTAACATAGGAAACTGTTTGGAAAAAGCAAAGATGTGACTTAATGGGCTTACAAACACATCTAAACAAAATGCTTCGTTTTGGTATAACATTGAATAAATGTATATATTTTTTTACACAAACAGTAACACATTTACTGTCAATTGGAGTATAGCCTAAGCCCACACATCCACCAGTTAGGCTAGTATATTCAAGGGCTAGAGTCTAGCCGTAACACCGTGGTATATTGTGACCTCACTACACTGTGGCCCATTCATGGAGGTAGGCCTAAAGTAGATGAGTGAAGATCATTTTAGAACATTCCAATCCTCTCCAGCACAGCCAAGCAAACAGCTCGAGCCTCAGAGCCTCATACCCTGTTTGAGCATGTTGTTTGGGTGTAAAATGGTGAACCCATCCCCCCCTCCTCCTTCCCCAGAAACACAGCTGTTTCAAATGATCAACTCATCAGCAACCTTCAAGTGGTATTTATGTATTCATTTGTGATGCGATCCTTGATATGATCCTGCTGTTGTCACATGCTACACATGCACACGTGTGTGCACATTCGTCCATCTATCCAATGTTATCATGATTTGTTATAAGAGATATTATACTTTAATAATCCACAGTGACTTGGTGATGTAAAAGTCTAATAGATGACATTACCTTCCATATTCCTACAGATACCTCGAAACTGGAGATTCCTTCAAAACGATTGCCTACAGTTACCGTGTAGGGCATTGCATGGTTGGTTGACCAGGGCCATCTGGAACTGCCTGGTGGGGGAATTTAGGCGTGTGTGAAGGCTACCTGTGTCCTGCATAACGCCATGAGGATGGACACGAGGAGAGGTCTGCTGCTCTGCAGGGTTTTGCCAGGATGGGGGCCAACAATCCATGTGCGGGAGATCTTCACCTTCTACTTCTTCGAAGAGGGTGCTGTTCCCTGGCAACACCAGAGACTACACTACGCACAACCAAAGGCTCTTTTAACCTGTCTGGGCTAGGGGGCAGTATTTTCACGGCCGGATGAAAAACGTACCCAATTTAAACAGGTTACTACTCTGGCCCAGAAACTAGAATATGCATATGATTAGTAGATTTGGATAGAAAACACTCTGAAGTTTCTAAAACGGTTTGAATGGTGTCTGTGAGTATAACAGAACTCATATGGCAGGCAAAAACCTGAGAAAAATCCAAGCAGGAAGTGGAAAGTCTGAGAATTGTAGTTCTTCTTTTGATTCTCTATCGAAACTACAGTGTCTGTGGGGGACGTTGCACTTCCTAAGGCTTCCATTGGCTGTCAACAGCCTTCAGAAAGTGGTATGAGCATTCTCCTGTCACTGGGCAGATAATAGGAGCTCAGTTTCTGAGTGGTCTGCCTGGCAACAAAGGGATTGGACATGCTCGGTCCCGCGAGCGCGCCCCTCCTTTTTCTTCTTGAATGAATATGCTATTGTCCGGTTGGAATATTATTGCAATTTTACGTTAAAAATACCATAAAGATTGATTTTAAACAGCGTTTGACATGCTTCTAAGTACGGTAATGGAACATTTTGACTTCTCGTCTCTGGTTCCGCGCTTGCGCGTTATGCCTTTGGATAAGTGATCTGTACGCACGAACAAAACGGAGGTATTTGTACATAAATATGGATAATTTCGAACAAAAACAACATTTCTTGTGGAAGTAGCAGTCCTGGGAGTGCATTCTGACGAAGATCAGCAAAGGTAAGAGAATATTTCTAATACTAATTCTGTGTATAGGTTGCCCCGAACTTGGCGGGTGTCTGAATAGCTCGCCGTGATGGCTGAGCTATGTCCTCAGAATATTGAAAAATGTGCTTTCTCCGTAAAGCTATTTTAAAATCTGACACAGCGGTTGCATCCAGGAGTAGTCCATCTATAATTCTTTAAATAATTGTTATATATATATTTTGTCAACGTTTATGATGAGTATTTTTGTAAATTGATGTGCACATTCACCGGATGTTTTGGTGGGAATACATTTTCTGAACATCACGCGCCAATGTAAAATGCTGTTTTTGGATATAAATATGAACTTTATAGAACAAAACATACATGTATTGTGTAACATAATGTCCTAGGAGTGTCATCTGATGAAGATCGTCAAAGGTTAGTGCTTCATTTAGCTGTGTTTTGGGTTTTATTGACATGTCCTTGCTTGGAAAATGGCTGTGTGATTATTTTTGTCTATGTACTCTCGTAACATAATCTAATGTTTTGCTTTCGCTTTAAAGCCTTTTTGAAATCGGACAATGTGGTTACATCAAGGAGAAGTGGATCTTTAAAATGGTGTAAAATAGTTGTATGTTTGAGAAAGATTAATTATGACATTTTGTTGTTTTTGAATTTGGCTGTGTCCCGCAGGTGGGACGCTAGCGTCCCACGTAGCCCATAGAAGTTAACAGCCATTCATATTGAAATAAGAGTATTCTTCCATTTACTTAGCTATGTTAGCTGCAGTTATTCAATTCCCAGTTTCTCTCCCCTTGATTTCTACTTCTTACTTGAGGGTGCTGTTCAGGTAAGGGTGGTGTCTGTATGGGAAAAAAGTATATTTTAAGAGTCACCCATATTGAACAAATGTAGAACAATTAGACACCCCATAACCCACAACTACACACTGTGTATAAACCTGATTGATGGATTGTGTTGTGCAAGTAAGCAGGCTCAGGTGTATAACTGTGGCTCCTTCCACCTTCAAAGATTAGGAAAGAGAACCAACCATGGAGAAGAGTAAGACACTTCATTATTTCTATTTACAGTGCATTCGGAAAGTATTCAGACCCCTTGACTGTCGTCATGTCCTGACCATAGAAAGATTTTATTTTCTATGGTATAGTCGGTCAGGGCGTGACTGGGGGGTTAATCTAGTTTATATTTTCTATGTGGGGTTCTCGTTTAGTTTTTCTATGTTTGGTTGATTTGTATGATTCCCAATTAGAGGCAGCTAGTAATCGTTGTCTCTAATTGGGGATCATACTTAAGTAGCATGTTTTCCACCTGTGGGTTATGGGATATTCTGTTTATGTGTAGTTTCATTGTCGTCACGTTTCGTTTATTCTTTATTGTTTTTGTATGTTGCTTAGTTTCACTTTATATTAAAGATGTGGAACGCTACTCACGCTGCGCCTTGGTCCGATTATTCCAACGAACATGACAACTGTTTCCACTTTGTTACGTTACAGCCTTATTCTAAAATATATTAACTTATTTTTTTCCCCCTCAATCTACACACAATACCCCATAATGACAAAGCAAAACCAGGGTTTTAGAAATGTTTGCAAATGTATAAAATAGAAAAAGATAACTATCACATTTACATACGTATTCAGACCCTTTACTCAGTACTTTGTTGAAGCACCTTTGACAGCGATTACAGCGTTGTCTACTTGGGTGTGACGCTACAAGTTTGAAACACCTGTATTGGGGAGTTTCTCCCATTCTTCTCTGCAGATCCTCTCAAGCTCTGTCAGGTTGGATTGGGAGCGTCGCTGCACAGCTATTTTCAGGTCTCTCCAGAGATGTTCGATAGGGCTCAAGTCCGGGCTCTGGCTAGGCCACTCAAGGACATTGAGACTTGTCCCGAAACCACTCTCGCGTAGTCTTGGCTGTGTGCTTAGGGTCGTTCTCCTCTTGGAAGGTGAACATTCGCCCTGTCTGAGGTCCTGGGCGCTCTGGAGCAGGTTTTCGTCAATGATCTCGCTGTACTTTTCTCTGTTTATCTTTCCATCTATCCTGACTATCCAGTCCATGCCACTGAAAAACATCCCCACAGCATGATGCTTTATGGGAGGGATGGTGCCGGGTTTCCTCCAGTCCTGGCGCTTAGCATTCAGTCCAAAGAGTTCAATCTTGGTTTCATCAGACCAGAGAATCTTGTTTGTCATGGTTTGTTTGTCACAAAGTGTTAAATCTAAACTAATGTTGTCAGCTACTCTAGTTTGAGAGGATTTCCAGTTGCTCTGGATAGTCCATTGTAATTATGGCAATGTCCCACTCAGTCCAAGCGCATTGGCCTCATTGGCCTGTACACAACTCATTCACTAACAATAAGTCCCAAGAGAATTCTCGTCAATTATTGTGACAGCTGTGTATATCCCCCCTCAAGCCGATACTACAATGGCCCTCAAGGAACTTCACTGGACTTCATGCAAACTGAAAACCATATATCCTAAGGCTGCATTTACTGTAGCTGGGGATTTAAAAAAAGCAAATTTGAGAACAAGGCTACCTAAATTCTATCAGCATATTGATTGTAGCACTCGTGCTGGCAATACACTGGATCAATGCTACTATAACTTCCGAGATGCATACAAGGCCTACCCCCGCCCACCCTTCAGGAAATCTGACCACAACTACATTTTGCTCCTCCCTTCCTATAGACAGAAACTCAAACAGAATGTACCCGTGACAAGGACTACTCAACGCTGGTCTGACCAATCGGAATCCACGCTTCAAGATTGTTTTGATCACGCGGACTGGGACATGTTTCGGGTAGCCTCAGAGAATAATATCGATTTCTACGCTAATTCGGTGAGTGAGTTTATAAGGAAGTGCATAGGAGAAGTTGTACCCACTGTGACTATTAAAACCTACCCTAACCAGAAACCGTGGATAGATGGAGGTATTCACTCAAAACTGAAAGCAGGAACCACCTCATTTAACCATGGAAAGTTGACTGGGAATATGGCCGAATACAAACAGTGTAGTTATTCCCCGTGGCCGATGTAAGACATTTAAACGTGTTAACCCTGCAAAAGGCTGCCGGCCCAGAAGGCAGTGTGGTGCCAGGAAAACAACCTCTCACTCAACGTCAACAAAACTAAGGAGATGATCGTGGACTTCAGGAAACAGCAGAGGGAGCACCCCCCTATCCACATCGACAGGACAGCAGTGGAGAAGGTGGAAAGTTAAGTTCCTCGGTGTACACATCACAGACAAACTGAAATGGTCCACCCACACAGACAGTGTGGTGAAGAAGGCGCAACAGCGCCTCTTCAACCTCAGGAGGCTGAAGAAATTTGGCTTGTCACCTAAAACCCTCACAAACATTTACAGATGCACAATTGAAAGCATCCCGTTGGGCTGCATCACCGCCTGGTACGGCAACAGCACCGCCCACAACAGCAGGGCTCTCCAGAGGGCGGTGTGGTCTGCCTAACGCATCACCGGGGGCAAACTACCTGCCCTCCAGGACACATTTTACGTTTACATTTTAGTCATTTAGCAGACGCTCTTATCCAGAGCGACTTACAAATTGGTGGATTCACCTTATGATATCCAGTGGAACAACCACTTTACAATAGTGCATCTAAATCTTTTAAAGGGGGGGGGGGGGGGGGTTAGAAGGATTACTTTATCCTATCCTAGGTATTCCTTAAAGAGGTGGGGTTTCAGGTGTCTCCGGGCACCTACAGCACGCGATGTCACAGGAAGGCCAAAAAGATCATCAAGAACAACAACCACACAAGCCACTGCCTGTTCACCCCACTACCATCCAGAAGGCGAGGTCAGTACAGATGCATCAAAGCTAGGACCGAGAGACTGAAAAATAGCTTCTATCTCAAGGACATCAGACTGTTAAACAGTCATCACTAACAGTGAGGCCGCTGCCTACATACAGACTTGAACTCTTTGGACACTTTAATAAATGGATCACTAGTCACTTTAATAATGCCACTTTAATCATGTTTATATATCTTGCATTTCTCATCTCATATGTATATACTGTATTTTATATCATTTATTGCATCTTGCCTATCCCACTTCTTGCTCATCCAGATATATTTATATGCACAGTTGAAGTCGGACGTTTACATACACTTAGGTTGGAGTCATTAAAACTTGTTTTACAACCAATCCACATATTTCTTGTTAACAAACTATAGTTTTGGCAAGTCGGTTAGGACATCTACTTTGTGCATGACACAAGTCATTTCTACAAAATTGTAGACCTCCACAAGTCTGTCTCCTATAGATGAACGTACTTTGGTGCAAAAAGTGCAAATCAATCTCAGAACAACAGCAAAGGACCTTGTGAAGATGCTGGAGGAAACAGGTACAAAAGTATCTATATCCACAGTAAAACGACTCCTATATCGGCATAACCTGAAAGGCCGCTCAGCAAGGAAGAAGCCACTGCTCCAAAACCGCCATAAAAAAGCCAGACTACGGTTTGCAACTGCACATGGGGACAAAGATCATACTTTTTGGAGAAATGTCCTATGGTCTGATGAAACAAAAATAGAACTGTTTGGCCATAATGACCATCGTTATGTTTGGAGAAAAAAGGGGAGGCTTGCAAGCCGAAGAACACTATCCTAACCGTGAAGCACGGGAGTGGCAGCATCATGTTGTGGGGGTGCTTTGCTGCAGGAGGTACTGGTGCACTTCACAAAATAGATGGCATCATGAGGCAGGAAAATTATGTGGATATATTGAAGCAACATCTCAAGACATCAGTGAGTATAGCTTGGCTGCACATGGGTCTTCCTAATGGACAATGACCCCAAGCATACTTCCAAAGTTGTGGCAAAATGGCTTAAGGACAACAAAGTCAAGGTATTGGAGTGGCTATCACAAAGCCCTGACCTCAATCCTATAGAAAATTTGTGGGCAGAATTGAAAAAGCGTGTGTGAGCAAGGAGGCCTACTAACCTGACTCAGTTACACCAGCTCTGTCAGGAGGAATGGGCCAAAATTCACCCAACTTATTGTGGGAAGCTTGTGGAAGGCTACCCGAAACGTTTGACCCAAGTTAAACAATTTAAAGGCAATGCTACCAAATACTAACTGAGTGTATGTAAACTTCTGACCCACTGGGAATGTGATGAACGAAATAAAATCTGAAATACCACGTAGGCACTGGCTAGTAGTAGTGGCCTCTACTTCAACAGAAATGCCAAACATCTGACCAATTCAATTGAACACTAAGCACCATGCAGTGCACTCTGGTGACGTTGCAGGAAAATGACTACCCCCTTTTCCCCCTAAAAACGTTCACAGACTCACTGCAAGGAAAGTCGCGCCCCCTCGCCCGGATTCATCTTTCTAGAACTTTTGTGATGGTAGCTGTAATTCTGATCTTGCATATGTACATTATGGTTGGTGCTAGGAAAGTTGCTTTTGACTGTCATCTAACATACATACAATTGACCCAGTAACGAGGAATTTCACCCTGCCCTTGTAAATGACAGTAACGTTAGCTAACTAATATGCTAGCCACATCAATACCATCATAAAACAGAGACCATACCTCACATTTAAACACACTTACCAAATTGCCACGCGGTCCTTGGGATAATTCAGACGTTCGATATTTCCAAGGAAATAAGGCAGAGAATGTTCAGAGTTGCGGCAGACGAGGGCAATGAGGACCCGCGGGGCAAGAAGTGGAGATTCGGGGCTCCAGCGCTCTTCGGGGAAGTATCCTTGAGCTGTTCCGGAGAACAGTATCGTCAGGGCGGTGGACAGAAGTACGTTGTACCCGTGCATCGCAAAGCACAGCAAATGGAAAAAAGCAAGTTATAAACTAACAAAGAAACACACTATGCAGAAAGAGCAAATATTTCACTGACTTGAAGCCCTTTCATGAAAATATGTCACCACCGACAAATACGCAACGCCTCAATTACAAAGCTGCAAACAGTCTCAGCGATATTCAACCAGGGGATTAAAGGAGATGTCCCTCAATGTTTAAAGGGGATGGGCCTAAATTACACAGTGGTTGTTACAATGTAACAGCAAGCTTATGACATATTGAATAATAATTTTTGCATGTGGAAACAACTACGAATTGAGCAAATGATTTGTTTTACCTTTATTCATCAATTCTTAATGTTAATATTGATAATTCTGTACAAATCTTTATTTTCATCATTGTACCCTTTAGCCAAGAAGGGCATGTGCCATTTCAGTTTATCATCAAAATCCTACATTTTTTGGTTAGAAGTGCATGTCCTAATTTTTATCGCCCACTTTGCTAGTCAAATGCAAAGTCGAAATTTAAAGTACAGAGGTCAACAGATTAGTAACAAAGTAAACACTGGTCCCATATGGAGACTTTCTGGCTGAGGCTAGCTACCATACAAGCAGCTAGTTGGAATCCCATACAGTTCCACGAGATTGTACACACTAAAGTTTTCACGACATCTGAACCCTGAAACTTTAATAGTAAATCTATTTGTATTATTATGACGTTACACCGTTTCGTCTGGAATGAATCATCCAGCAACTACTTCAAATGGTTTTCCCATCATGATACACACACACACAGCACAGTTCTACAACAGATGTGTTAACAATCCAATGTTTTTCCTATTCATTCATTCATTCACTTACATCCCATTTTCATGATATGTAGGTTTTAATCTCATGTCTAAAACATAACACCGTCAAATAGAAACGGGAACGTTCAGTGATATCCTGTACATTTTTCTCTGTGGATGTTGAGTTCTTGAATTACTTTTTGTCCTTCTCTTTGGTCTTTAGAGTTTTGCTGCAGAGCCTGGTCTCTCCACCTGGAGTGTCAAGGAGGCAGCAGCTGGTTCATCTATGAGCCAGAACAGCTCACCGTGGCTGGGGACCACTCTGGCTGCAGGTAGGGCCGGGCCTTCCCCACCCTCCAGCACTTGCTGTGGGAGACCAAAACAGAAACTCACAAGTTGAAAGGAAACGCTCACTTGTCGTAGTGTTATCAACAACCACAGAAATGCTCTGAATCCATTACTGTTATTCAGCGACATTTATTTTAGTGATTTAAAAAAAAAATATGACAGTAAATGACAAGTAAACATAAATACAAATAAACTGAATCAAGTCTTCATAGTGACATTTCTTGATTCTTAATAGGTTAGGATCAGAGTGAGATATTATTCCATCAGAGAGGATGCCAGTTTGGAGGATAGGATACAGTACCTTTAGCACTGGTGCTTTGCTGCCCCCTGTTGACACAAAGACCACACAGCGGGCTAAGTTCACCATGGGAAATGTCATGGTCACACGTTGTGGTGGGGGCTTGGGCGAGTCACTGATTGGGGCCACAATTTTCTGGGTTTCCTAAAAGAGGGGTAAACCCAAAACACAAGAACAGTCCATACATAGCCAGTGGAGTGACTAAAACAACACATGCATGACAGGACTGGTGTATCCGTGTGTGTAAAGGAACACATTAAATAAACACAGTACTGGACAGAACCAGACCTGAATTAACTGAAAGGAAGAATCTAAAGATAATTTTTTTAAACCTTACACTGAGACTCCACAAAATACTGTCTGTACTTTCATGTATAGCCCCATACCTTTGAATCCGTATTTGAACCTACTGCATATTACAGTTTAAGTCTGAAGTTTACATACGCTTAGGTTGGAATCATTAAAACTCGTTTTTCAACCAATCCACAAATTTCTTGTTAACAAACTATAGTTTTGGCAAGTCGGTTAGGACATCTACTTTGTGCATGACACAAGTAATTTTTCCAACAATTGTTTACAGACAGATTATTTCACTTACAATTCACTGTATCACAATTCCAGTGGGTCAGAAGTTTACATACACTAAGTTGACTGTGCCTTTAAACAGCTTGGGAAATTCCAGAAAATTATGTCATGGCTTTAGAAGCTTCTGATAGGCTAATTGACATCATTTGAGTCAATTGGAGGTGTACCTGTGGATGTATTTCAAGGCCTACCTTCAAACTCAGTGCCTCTTTGCTTGACATCATGGGAAAATCTGAAGAAATCAGCCAAGACCTCAGAACCAAATTGTAGAACTCCACAAGTCTTGTTCATCCTTGGGAGCAATTTCCAAAACGCCTGATGGTACCACGTTCATACAATAGTACGCAAGTATAAACACCACGGGACCACACAGCCATCATACCGCTCAGGAAGGAGACGCGTTCTGTCTCCTAGAGATGAACGTACTTGGTGCAAAAAGTGCAAATCAATCCCAGAACAACAGCAAAGGACCTTGTGAAGATGCTGGAGGAAACAGGTACAAAGGTATCTATATCCACAGTAAAACGAGCCCTATATCGACATAACCTGAAAATACTCTCAGCAAGGAAGAAGCCACTGCTCCAAAACTGCCATAGAAAAAGCCAGACTACGGTTTGCAACTGCACATGGGGACAAAGATCGTACTTTTTGGAGAAATGTCCTCTGGTCAGATGAAACAAAAATAGAACTGTTTGGCCATAATGACCATCGTTATGTTTGGAGGAAAAAGGGGGAGGCTTGCAAGCCGAAGAACCCCATCCCAACTGTGAAGCACGGGGGTGGCAGTATCATGTTGTGGGGGTACTTTGCTGCAGGAGGGACTGGTGCACTTCACAAAACAGATGGCATCATGAGACAGGAAAATTATGTGGATATATTGAAGCAACATCACAAGCTGTTAAAGCTTGGTCGCAAATGGGTCTTCCAAATGGACAATGACCCCAAGCATACTTCCAAAGTTGTGGCAAAATGGCTTAAGGACAACAAAGTCAAGGTATTGGAGTGGCCATCACAAAGCCCTGACCTCAATCCTACATAAAATTTGTGGGCAGAATTGAAAAAGCGTGTGCGATCAAGGAGGCCTACAAACCTGACTCAGTTACACCAGCTCTGTCAGGAGGAATGGGCCAACATTCACCCAACTTATTGTGGGAAGCTTGTGGAAGGCTACCCGAAACGTTTGACCCAAGTTAAACAATTTAAAGGCAATGCTACCAAATACTAATTGAGTGTATGTAAACTTCTGAACTACTGGGAATGTGATGAAAGAAATAAAAGCTGAAATAAATCACTCTACTATTATTCTGACATTTCACATTAAAATAATGTGGTGATCTAACTAACCTAAGGGAATTTTTACTAGGATTAAATGTCAGGAATTGTGAAAAACTGAGTTTAAATGTATTTGGCTAAGGTGTATGTAAACTACCGACTTCAACTGTATCTATAAGTGTCGTTAAAAGACGTTCTAATTAAAGTAGACGAAGGGTGGGTTCCCAGGGGGATTTCTAAAATGGGTGTGGGATTTTTTTATATTGTTAAAAGCCCCATATGTCGGTCTGACAGTAATTTGTGATCACGCATTCATGTATTTGCACTACAATACATGATGTTTCTGTCAACATGAACGCCTTCCCTTACATGTGTTAAACATAAATATTTATATTCAACTAACTGTAGAGGGGTTACGGCTAATTTCCAGTTCAAACAACATGAAACGGGGAGAGGGCTGCTTCCGACATGTATGCTGAGGGTTTTCTCTTCTCCCATAACAGATGACAGTTCTTCCATTATGAAAGACTATCTGATGAGAATAGTATCGAACAGCTTTAATTACGCCCAGACCAAGCAACGCCTTTTTTAACCCTCATGGAGAACAGATGGAACGTCATGATCTGATCATCACAAGACCACATGGTTCAAAAAAAGAAGATGTATCAGTAACATCGATGTAAATAGTTATGCGTTTTAGCTCCTCCGATACCAAAATTACAACCTAGTGAGTGATACAGGCGGGGATCCAGGTCGTCTGAGAAGATTGCTTTATCATAGAAAATGCTAAACACTTCTCCGGGCGTTGTGAGATTTGATCATCAGTGCAACGCGACTGCAAAAAAAGACAACCTGGGAGTCAACATGGAACGAGGCTACAGCGCAATAAAGACGGCCTGGAACTGGGGCGTAGAATGTGCTCACCTCCAGCAGGGGATGGTCTGGGAAGAGGGAACAGGTGTGTCCATCAGGCCCCATGCCCAGCAGCAACAGATCAAACACTGGGATATCCTCCTTCGGGAAGGCCTATATGTACATGTGAGACAAAATAATTAAAGGTAGACACAGTCAAAATGACGTTGCCATGAGCAGCACCGGAGATATTGAGGTGAGCGAGATGCAACACTTCGCTCACACACAGTCAGTATCGGCACGGGTTCCCTTCACGCTGTTCACAGCGTGGTAGACAGGGCACCAAAACAGCAGAGAAGTAAAGTCTTGCGCTTCAACGCTCTTAGTTGTTGTGGAAATTGACCAACTATGCTGTTTACTTTTTGCATCTACGTCATATCGCTGAGTCTACCTTCAATACCAAAATAGACTATAATATTTCAGTGTTTCATGTCATAACTTTTCTTTGTTTCATAACCATACAAGTGATAAAATCACTGTGTGTGTATATGTGTGGGTGTGTACCTCCTTCAGTTTGCGGGCATAATCCTCAGCACACTCCTGTACAGATAAAGAGGGGTCAATCGCCAGGACCCCACTGTCTGGGATGTTGATTTTGGAGAACAACTGATTCTGTTGACAAAAACAAAACATGATTGAATATAAAGAGTTAGGATGAATAGAAGTGTTGATCCTAATAGGATCAACACTTGATAGAACTGGCCTTAAAAGGTTTTAATGAAAACTAGAAAAAGGTACATGCCCTGCCCCTGAATTAATATGTGTGCTTGCAGAAAAATACAGACATCAGGCTGTAGGATAAGAATATTCACATACACTGACTGTACAAAACAGTAGGAACACCTTCCTAACATTGAGTTGCACCCCCTTTTTCCCTCTGAACAGCCTAAATTTGTCGGGGCATGGACTCTACAAGGTTTCGAAAGTGTTCCACAGGGACGCTGGCCCATGTTGACTCCAATGCTTCCCATAGTTGTGTCAAGTTGGCTGGATGTCCTTTGGATGGTGGACCATTTTTGATACACAGGAAACGGTTGAGCGTAAAAAAAACATGCAGTGTTGCAGTTGTTGACACAAATTTAAACCGGTGCACCTAGCGCCATACCCTGTTCAAAGGCACTTAAATAGTTTGTCTTGCCCATTCACCCTCTGAATGGTACACATGCTGCACACAATCCATGTCTCAATTGTCCTTTTTTAAGATGTCTCCTAGCCTTCATCTACACTGATTGAAGTGGATTTAACAACTGACATCAATAAGGGATCATATCCTTCACCTGGTCAGTCTGTCATGGAAATAACAAGTGTTCCTAATATTTTGTACATTCATTGTATATTAATTGTCATCTTTTGTGCATAGCAGGTTTACAGTAAACTGATGTTAATATATGCAGCTGATGAGGCGAGGACCAGTAAACTATGAGATTATGTTACCTTGTACAGTCCATAGGTACTCTCTCCATCGTCGAAGGGAACCAGCCTCTCATCACAGAACCCTGCTAGCCAGAGGCTGCAGTCCAGGTCTGGCAGGGCGGGCAGCTCCTTGCTGAGCATGGACACCAGGCTGCCCCCTGAGAGGCCCAGGGAGAACCGGCCATGGTCCAACAGGGCCTTGTCAGCCCGAGATACTACCAGGTGAGCTAGAGCTGGACCAAGCTCTGCTGCTGAGGGGAACACCACTACTCTTCTGCCTGACATCCTGACTGGAATAGAAGAGGGAGGAAAAAGAAGGGTAACAGAAAACAGTTCATTTTAGAATCAGTGATGCACTTCTTATACCAGTAAGGAGGAAGTGTCACTGTCAATACACCACATTGTTTTACAATTCACCATGATATTGCATAATTTCCCCAATTCAAGAGAAGCGGGCCAGCTACCAATAAATATAACAAAAAAAAGGCAAGAGTGGACTGGTCTATAATAATAATGATGATGGTGAGTATTCTGGGGAAATTCACATCTCACTGTAGTCCGAATGTGACTACGCTTTACATTGCCTGTACATCAGACTAAGTTCAAATGTAATTATATTGAACTTTCTGGCTTGTAAAGAAACGTTTTTGCAGTGCTTAGTTTCAGGCTGTGTAACAATAAAACTGGTATAACATTCGGATTTATCAGCATAATCTCACTGATGCACGTTAAGTGTCCAGTATGGTGCATGTAAGAGAGCTCTGCAGTGCCATTGATAGTTTGCATCTCAATCTGGAGAGTAGGTGAAGCTCACCAGTTCCAGACAGGTATCAAATTCATACTAATAGCTCTAATAAAGCGTGTGAAAAAGCAACATTTTACTCAAAGTAAATCTTGTTTAATTACCTTCTGTTTTTTTTTGTCGGCGAACGCAATTTTGCCACTCGCAGCACTTCCTGAAACTTTTCCTCCACTAGCCAATCAAATATCCAGGACCGCCCTGTTATGTTGAATTCTGGTAATTGTAGTGATTGTGATTGCCTCAAATGCTGTGTGTGTTGTGTGCACTGTATTTGGATTTAACCCTAAGAACTGTCTTTAGTACACTCTAATCGTCTTTGATGATCTGGATTGTATACGATATTAGATGTAAATCAACTAACTGATAATTAACAGTATAGTAACAGACTATGAACTACGTATACTAATGAAACCCCTTTACTCGTTATAATTGTGGTAGTTATTAATTAAATGAAAATGCTCTAAAATTATTCTCCCAAATGCTTTTTAGATGCCACTTCTCTTTGCTGTGATCCTTTGTGATTTCCCCTCCGATCCTGTAGATGGAACCATGCGTCTTTGTTGTGTGCATGTTTGTACAAAGAACTCGAGGCACACGTTGTTTTATACAACAAACTAAATATTTGACAGCTCGTTGGAAGTAATACATACAGTTATCAGCAGATTAGAGTTTTATATAAATACTTTTGCCAAAATGTCGACAGCGTTTTGTTTTCAAGCACAGCTCGTTTCTGTCATGGACGCGTTATCAAAAACAGCAGTTTCAGAAATAAGCAAACTAGTCGACATCGAATCAAAGATTTTAAAATTAGAAATAACGCGTGGTCGGAATGAAATAGCAACACTTACAGAGAAACTGCAGCTGATGGAGAATTTGCTTTGGATCGATGGAGGGCACAGGCAGGACGCAACGGCAGATACACTCACGAAAACGCCAACAAGAATGAGAGATGGTTTAATGAACGGTTATTGTGAAATACCTCAGTCTGAGCCCAAAATACCTGCAATCAAAAAAAGGTTTGCAAAGTTGACCCTTATTGAATATTCTATGGGCAGGTAATGTGTGTGTGTGTGTGTGTGTGTGTGTGTGTGTGTGTGTGTGTGTGTGTGTGTGTGTGTGTGTGTGAATAGATCTGAGTCAAAGACGTGTGCTGTGTTTGAGTCCCAAAAGTGCACATTTCTAATTTGCTATAGTTTTTGACCCAGGTCTGGATTATACTGGCCAGAAATCACAGATATTTTAATGATTCTGCATGAAACCCTGTGCTGCCTGAATCCTGTGGCTTCTTCTTGCTCTTTGGGTTTAGGCTGGGTAACTGTAAAGCAGTTCTTGATAAATGCTGATGTAAAAATAATTTTATTAAATACTTGATTTATTGATTGAACCCAACCCTTTTAATCTGGCAGAATTGAATCTATTTGTTTTCTTGTCTGCTTAGTGAGAGTTCCTGGGAAAACATTTGTCCTCCCCAAGAGATGCACGTCATCCATCAGGTTGAAGATGGTGCTCTTGTTTTGGAAACAGTGGTACATTAACTGTCATTCCTTCTGTCAAGTAGCCTCACTGTAATGTCCTTCTAGTTACCATTTTTTGCTGAGCTGTTGTTGTTTACCCCAAAGCCTACCACAGTGGTGAGAGACCAGCCTGAGTTGATTGTGATCAAGGAGGAACCTTCAGAGGTGGACATATGGGGTAGTGGGCCAAAGACCGAACTCATACATGAAAATGGTGAGTGTTGATGGATTAAAAATCACATGAGGGCCTGGGTGCCAAATAGTACACTGTCAGGGAGGACAGTGACTTGTATTGGCATTGCTTAACAGTTGGGTAACCTAGAAAGTTGGGTAATATAGTGCAATAGGCAAAATGCAGAAGCATCGGCTTGTCTTGTGTAACTGAATATAAAGGTTGAACTGTTTTAATTATGTTCTAAAAGATATACTTACACATTCCTTCCTGTGTCAAACAGGAGCAGCAACATCACTTGATACAGATGTTGGGTGTCTCAATGTGCTTCAGCATTGTCCAGACAGCTCAGACAACCACCCTATACTAACTAAGAGCCAAGGGAACCACAGCACTCAGCACTCATCCGGAGTGCAATTGGAGGACCTGGACACCCATTGGACGCCACCTGCATGTTCACAGAGCCAGGATGCGCAGCAGATCACACCTGCTGCACAGAGAAACTCCATAACTGGAAACAGCTCTGGTGGTATAACAAATGTGCCCTCTCAGAGTTTCAGTGTGGCAAAGTCGAACATGAAGATCCACAGCCTGAGAACATCAGGAGCTAAAAGATTTGGCTGTATGCAATGTGGCAAGAACTTCAGGTGTTCTAGTCAGCTGGAAATACACCAGCGAAGTCACACTGGAGAGAAACCGTACCGATGCACGCTGTGTGGAAAGAGATACGCACAGAAAGGGCATCTTTATACCCACCAACGCACACACACCGGAGAAAAGCCATATCGCTGCCTCGACTGTGGCAAGAGCTTCATTCAAAAATGCACTCTCGATATGCACCAGCGCACCCACACCGGAGAAAAACCTTATGTTTGTGTGAAATGTGGGAAGGGATTTACTAAAAACTGTAACCTTAAGAAACACATGGGTGTACATACAGAGTTTAGCATGCATGTTTACAGTGAGTCCAGTTTACAAGAGGACAGATGGACAAATAGACCTCATCCGTACTAGTACCAACCATAGGCCTACAGCCTCTGCAGCGGATTTGCTGGACTTCAGTCATTCAAAGTTTTCCTCATAAAATATTAGTCTCTGCTTTTCAGAAAAATAAAGCTGTCCTATTTTTCAACATTTGCCAGGTCTCTATTTTGCGCTCTGTCATTTTTATTTTATTCAAATGTAACCTTTATTTAACTAGGCAAGCCAGTTAAGATCAAATTGTTATTTACAATGACGGCTGGGCCAATTGTGCGCCGCCCTATGGGACTCCAAATCACGGCAGGATGTGATACAGCCCGGATATCGTTTTCCTCATTTGAAATCGGGTTTGGAGGTGAAATATAGCCCTGAAAGTAACAGCCAATTGCCAAGGGTATAGTTTTTTAATTGGATCGAAACATTACCGCATTGGATTGTGGGATATTTGACCATAAACTATGAATTAAAGCTCAACAAAAAATGTGTACATGACCTTTACTTTGTGGGTTTACGGTAAAGAATCCCACAATTCAAAGCGGTAATGTTTAGAATCGTGAGCGAGAGGTCTATTCAGAGATATTTTTGAGAAGATGGAAAACTCCATTGCATTCGTATTCCAGCCCATTGTCTACGCTGCCCATGCGTCGTCAATGAGCCGCACGGTGCATTCTGGGTGATTCTGAGACAAGGAGAGCGCTCCTTCAAGAAGTGAATGGGAGTCAATTGGGCTAGCTCTAAACCCCCCAACATTAGCATGAATTTCGACAAGAAGTACCACATAAAAAATATTTTCGGAGATGTGAGATAATTAACTTATCTGTAATATCGTACAGCTTTTGCATCGTACTTTCGAGGAAAATAGCCATACCCCGACTTTGAGAAGGGATTGCGTGACGATCAGTTTAGCAACCGCGTGACGCAGCATGACAACTTAAACGCGATTGGTCGAAAGTCTGATGGGTGGGGCTTTATACATTCGAAGATCTTTGCCCAATAGGATTCCTATCTCGTAATTTCTCTTATCCCTGGTCTATTTCAGCTAGCTAGCCACCCAATCAATGTCTATTATTAATCATTTTTATTAATATCGCCAGCCTATCATACACGTTGGACTTAGTTTCTTTTTAAAACAAAACCATGAATACGATGATAAATCGGGGAAGTTTTCAGATCCAGTTAGCTTCCATTATGGAAATGCTAAGCAAAGCTGCTGTGGTTGAAATCGGTAAACTTGTCGACGAGTGCTCGTCCGTTCTCCGTTCTGAAATATCCCAACACATGAATGAGAACGAGGCATTAAAGAAGAAATGTTATCTGCTAGAGATTGAATTAAAGACGGTAAAACTGCACGAGCGTAAAAGGGTCATTGCCAGCCGTTGTCAGAATGGAGTTCAGGTCTCGGGACAAATATTTACGCATCGAGCAACAGAGAACCGAGGTGAGCATTTTTAGACGGTAACGTTAGCTAGCTTGCTACTGTAGCCGATTAAAATAGATCCCACGATTTACGAGTTAAGACTAGTGTGGGCAGACTTTAGATACAACTAGTGATTTCAGCACCCAAAGAATAGCCCGCAATTAGCTGCACACATTCTTTGTAATTCCGGGCTATTCTTTGGGTGATGTAATCAATACATTGTTAGTTTTTGATAACTTTGTGACGTCGGCCAAACAGCCAAATAACGTTATTCCATCTAAACGTGACTCAATTCTGGTACAATTCTAGAAACATAAATCCCTCCTACTTTAATATTACATAAAACATTTCACAAATTCAAATTATACAGTTACTGCACTGTTTTAACCGGTTTTAACACAGTTGCAGGCGACATGTTTGTGGCGTCCATCTTCCGTTTACAGGAAGGTGTTCGGAGACGCAGATGGCTAACGTTAATTAGCACAGGTACGCCTCTGTCTTCCAGCTGTTTTCCGTAAACGAGCGCTGTAACATGGACATTTGTTCATGTCGGAACCCTTACCCTGTAAAGGTATGTGGTAATTTAACCGTTTGTTAAACTACAGCTCAGCATTCAACATCATAAGACCCTGGGAGGTCAGCAACTGGTTCCTGGACTTCTTGACTGGCCACCCCCAGGCGGTGAGGGTAGGCAACAACACATCTGCCACACTGACCATCAACACCGGGGCCCCTCAGGGTTGTGTGCTTAGTCCCCTCCTGTTCACCCACAACTGCGTGGCTGCGCACGACTCCAACACCATCAGGTTTGCCGACAACATGATGGTGGTAGGCCTGATGACTGAGGCAGCCTATAGGGAGGAGGTCAGAGACCTGGCAATGTGGTGCCAGCACAACAACCTCCCCCTCAACATCAGCAAGAGAAAGGAGCTGATCGTGGACTACAGGAACAGAGGGGCGAGCATGCCCCCATCCACATCGATGGGGCAGTGGTGGAGAGGGTCGAGCTCTTCAAATTTCTCAGTGTCCACATTACTAAGGAATTAACATGGTCTGCACATTTTGTGGAGAGGGCATGACAGCACCTCTTTCCCCCTCAGGAGGCTGAAAAGATTTGGCATGGGCCTCAAAGTTCTACAGGTGCACCATTAAGAGGATGTTGACTGGCTGCATCAATGCTTGGTATGGAAACTGCAAGGCACCTGACCACAAGGCACTACAGAGGGTGGTGAGTGCGGCCTAGTACATCACTGAGGCCGAGCTCCCTGCCATTGAGGACCTCTACACCAGGCAGTGTCAGAGGAAGAACCAAAAAAGTGTCTGGTGCCAGCCACCCAAGTGATATATAGACCGTTTTCTGCAACCGCATGGAAAGTGGTACCAGTGCACCAAGTCTGAAACCAACAAGACTTCTAAATAGCTAATCAAATGGCTACCCGGACTACCTGCATTGACCCTTTTTTGCACTAACTCTCTTGCACCGACTCTATGCCCACATTGGACTACCCACACACGTACTTACACCAACATACACACTACATAAGCCCACACACACACTTTCACACTCACCACATATGCTGCTGCCACGGTTTATTATCTGTCCCGTTGCCTAGTCACTTTACCCCTAACTATATGTACATAGCTACATTAATTACGCCGTATCCCTGCACATCGAATCAGTATTGGTATTCACTGTATATAGCCATGTTATTTTTTACAAGTTATTCACTGTGTATTTATTCCTTGTCACTATTTTGCATGTTGGACAAGGACCCGTAAGCAAGCATTACACTATTAGTCTACACCTGTTTATGAACACATGACAAATACATTTTGATTTGATATGACAATCTCCTCTTTTCCCACAAAGCTTCTATTCATCTTCCCAGTAGACAACTCTGCAAGCATGTATGTACTTCCAAAAACGGTCTAAATAAAAATGTATAAGCAACCGGACACTTTTTTTCTATGTAGTGTTTTTGACCGGAAGAGCTACCAATAGGCACCTCTTCTGGTCAAAAAAACAATACTTAATTTTTTTCCGGTTGCTTGTCAATTTTTATTTAGGCCTTTTTTGGAAGTACATACCGGGCGTAACAGCAGTAAATGGCGATAGTTGCAGGCAGGGCAGGCATATTTGGTGAGTAACATATTTTAACGTTATAACGCTTGCAGAGCTGTTTAATGGGAAGATGGAGGCTGGTTCAGCCACGGTCATTATATTCATGATCGACGTTCCCCTTTTCAGAGAAGCAGTCTGCCCCCGCGATAGAGAGTGTCTTTGGTAAGGACTGGTGCATGGATCTATGGAGAGATGGGGAGTCAATCCCTCAGGATAAAGAGACAACAATTGGATCTGCCATCTTGGGCGATGATGAGGTCACTCAGGTCAGATTTATTAATATCCTTGAATAGTGCATCTGCTAGCCAGGCTGTCCCAATTTGCTCCCTTCCCCTGACAATAGTCCTACCGATTTGATGTTTGCAGATCTGTAAGGTTAAAGACCCAGCAATGTGGTGGAAGCTGAGTGTTTATACCTATCCAGACCATTCAGATCAAAAGGTTAGGGCCTAGGGAAAGGGTTAAGGAGTAAATTGGGACTGGGAAGGGTTATACTCATGGATCACAATGAAGGTTACAAAGGTGCTTCTGTTACATTCAGAATAAAAAAGAACGATGTGTTGTCTAACGGTCACTCACCTGTCTTGTGTAGGCAATAGACTTGGTGGACAATGAGCCTGACTTGGTGTTTATCAAAGAAGAGCTGTTTGAGGATCAGCCAGTGGACCAGCAGAGGGGACATGCAAGCAACAGAAAAAGTATGTGTGTCGTGATCATTGAAATTTGGACAACTCATTCATATGTAAAATAAATGACATCCTTTCATGAAGGAAGGATGCGAGTTGCAATTGTAAGTCAGTCTCTGGATAAGAGTTGTATGCTACTATGACTTGTTAAGGAACTAGGGCTGTGGCGGTCATTACATTTTGTCAGCCTGTTATTGTCATGCGAAAGACAGCTGGTCTCACGGTAATTAACTGTTAATTAACATGAATACGTTTAGCATCTCCAGGCTCCACTCGTACAAGCCTCTGATGCACGCCTTTGGAATGTCTGCATTTAAAAAAAGTTGAATAAATCAATTGACTATACACCACAATCACAAATTCATTATTTTAGGCAGGTCTGAAGAAACGTTATGATATGAAAATGTATTTCAGAAGAACAGAATGAGTTGGCCAACTGTATGTTATCTGGCTATGCACCATAACATAGGCTTGTTCATTTAGTAGACAAGGTAAGCTTATAAGATCTGTGCCATTATTTTATATTAAGAAGAATGTAATTGAAGTTACCTGAATAAAATAGAATGACTGTGTGCATATGAAGTGGCTATGTTGAGTGTAAAATTTGAAACAGTTATTTGGCAACTTTTGTTGTGAATGATACAAGCCTTAGAAATCAAAAGATATACAGTTGAAGTCAGAAGTTTACATACACCTTAGCCAAATACATTTAAACTCAGTTTTTCACAATTCCTGACATTTTAATCCTAGTAAACATTCCCTGTCTTAGGTCAGTTAGGATCACCACTTTATTTTAAGAAAGTGAAATGTCAGAATGATAGTAGTGAGAATGATTTATTTCATCACCTTTCCAGTGGGTCAGAAGTTCACACTCAATTAGTATTTGGTAGCATTGTCTTTAAATTGTTTAACTTGGGTCAAATGTTTCGGGTAGCCATCCGCAAGCTTGTTTACAGACAGATTATTTCACTTATAATTCACTGTATCACAATTCCAGTGGGTCAGAAGTTTACATACACTAAGTTGACTGTGCCTTTAAACAGCTTTGAAAATTCCAGAAAATTATGATAGGCTAATTGACATAATTTGAGTCAATTGGAGGTGTACCTGTGGATGTATTTCAAGGCCTACCTTCAAACTCAGTGCCTCTACTCCAAAATGCAAAAGAAATCAGACTTAAGAAAAAAATTGTAGACCTCCACAAGTCTGGTTCATCCTTGGGAGCAATTTCCAAACGCCTGAAGGTACCACGTTCATCTGTACAAACAGTAGTACGCAAGTATAAACACCATGGGACGACGCAGCCTTCATACTGCTCAGGAAGGAGACGTGTTCTGTCTCCTAGAGATGAATGTACTTTGGTGCGAAAAGTGCAAAACAATCCCAGAATAACAGCAAAGAACCTTGTGAAGATGCTGGAGGAAACCGGTACAAAAGTATCTATATCCACAGTAAAACGAGTCCTTAATCAACTTAGCCTGAAAGGCCGCTCAGCAAGGAAGAAGCCACTGCTCCAAAACCGCCATAAGAAGGCCAGACTACAGTTTGCAACTGCACATGGGGACCAAGATCGTACTTTTTGGAGAAATGTCCTATGGTCTGATGAAACAAAAATAGAACTGTTTGGCCATTATGACCATCATTATGTTTGGAGGAAAAAGGGGAGGCTTGCAAGCCGAAGAACACCATCCCAACCGTGAAGCACGGGAGTGGCAGCATCATGTTGTGGGGGTGCTTTGCTGCAGGAGGGACTGGTGCACTTCACAAAATAGATGAGGTAGGAAAATTATGTGGATATATTGAAGCAACATCTCAAGACGTCAGGAAGTTAAAGCTTGGTCGCAATGGGTCTTTCAAATGGACATTGACCCCAAGCATACTTGCAAAGTTATGGCAAAATGGCTTAAGGACAACAAAGTCAAGGTATTGGAGTGGCCATCACAAAGCCCTGAACTCAATCCTATAGAAAATTTGTGGGCAGAACTGAAAAAGCGTGTGCGAGCAAGGAGGCCTACAAACCTGATTCTGTTACACCAGCTCTCTCAGGAGGAATGGGCCAAAATTCACCCAACTTATTGTGGGAAGCTTGTGGAAGGCTACCCAAAGCATTTGACCCAAGTTAAACTATTTAAAGGAAATGCTGCCAAATACTAATTGAGTGCATCTAAACTTCTGACCCAATGGGAATGTGATGAAAAAAATAAAAGCTGAAATAAATCACTCTACTATTATTCAGACTTTTCACATTCTTAAAATAAAGTGGTGATCCTAACTGACCTAAGACAGGGGATTTTTACTAGGACTAAATTTCAGGAATTGTGAAAAACTGAGTTTATACACCTTAGCCAAATACGTTTAAACTTCCGACTTCAACTGTATCTGTCGACGTGCCCTTGCCATGTGTAATATGTGTGGCAGTAATACAGTCACTGCAATAGCCCTATATGGGACTGGTTATTGAATTGTTTCACAGCTGTGATGCTGGTATTGAGATTTTTCATTTGTACTGTACAGGGAGCGTAGCTGTGGAGGATGCTCCAGCAGTGGAGCGAGCAGCTGCCAGTCAACTTCACCTATACAAGGGGGACTTAAACACATACCCTGCAGGCAGCCATCAGGTACAGCCTGACACAGAGCAGCCCACATCCATTGAGAGCCTCATGGAAGACCCCACTCTGGCTGGTCTGGTTGACCACACAGAGCCTGGCCCGGTTGACCACACAGAGCCTGGCCCTGACACAGCCAATGGGATGTACATGGACTATCCTCCCCGCAACACATACGCACCAAGAAACCGGCCAAGCCACCAGCAGGGAACTGGAAAAGACCTGAAGCAGCAGTTTGACTGTTTGTTTTGTGGGAAGAGCTTTGGTTATTTGAGCTACTTGAAAGTCCATATCAGACGCCACTCTGGAGAGAAACCGTTTGGCTGCACCGTTTGCGGGAAGCGCTTCGCTCAGAAGACGTACCTGAAGCTGCATCAGCGTACACACTCTGGGGAGAAACCTTACAGTTGCACAGAGTGTGGGAAGAGTTTCTCTCAGAAGAGCTCGCTGAATGTCCACCTCCGGAGTCACACCGGGGAGAAGCCTTATAGCTGTGTCGACTGTGGGAAGAGCTACACCTATAAACACGGTTTTAACACACACCAATGTTTCAAATAATTTACATTTCAACCTTGTTTTGAAAACTGAAACATCTTTAGCCGTATTGTAATCATGGTGGTTTTCAGTAGGTAGATTTTTTTTTTAAGTTAACTGTTTTGCGCTACTGTGTGCCCTAATGAACATGACCAAGCTGTTACTCTTCACTACATGGCAGAACTGCTCCATTCAAGTTTTCCCTCCTGCTCTGTCTGTAGGATTGCACACACACACACACACACACTGCCTTCTTGTCACACAATTGGCAATAGACTAGATGCCCCACTGTTAGATGAAGACATTTTTGAAGTATTTCTAAAGACATGTACTGTTTGTGCTAAACAGTGGTAGTCCTGATACCAGTTGTTTGTGCTACTGTGAAGAATGCCAGTGTGGTAGACCGGTCACGTAAACGTGTGCCAAATAATTTTCTGTAATGAATTAAACGGGTACAGTAATACATTTACTTATTTGTACTCACATTACATTTGTATTCCATATGTTATAAAAATGTAAACATGGCAATGATTAAATGATTGAAATGTTATACCCATAATGCTGTTTTAATTAAAAGCAAATTAAGTTTACAGCAGATGAATATACTCCAGAAAAACAGACAATCATGGAAGCATTATGTACAAAACAAGTATAAAATGCGCTGCTGGGAACAGAAATTGAAAACATCCATTTAATGATAACTTGTCATATTTACCAATGTATAGAGGACAATGCAGATACAGTACCAACTGCCATCTTGCACCAAACATTGGCAGGTTAATTCCTTGAGCCTAAAATATAGAACAGGCAGGAAGGTAAACATTACAGTACCTATGAATTGTGCAATACTCATGCACCACGTTCTTTGCAAAATAAAACTTCAATTTACTTTTATTGTAGGTAAATCATACCAGATAGCCTAATACATCCTGTTAGTGTTGTAGCGAATTCAGACAAATAAAACAAGTGTAATAAATACACTTAAAGCCTACAACATACTGTAGCTTATTTGGGGGGGGGGGGGGGGACTTCCAGTGTCCAGATCCAAACCCCTTGACAAGGTCGCTCCAATATTGTGAAGTATGACATACATTAGACAGTATTCGGTTCTCCAGTTTGAGCAGAGCAGGCACACAATCCTTTAAAGGGGCAATCAGCGGTTCAGATAGAGGCCTCCCCACCTGTTTCGGTAAAAAGCTGAGGGCTGGGCCTGGAGAAAGATCTGTCGATGTGCCCTTGATCAAGGCACTTAACCCTAATTGCTCCTGTAAGTCACTCTGGATAAGAGCGTCTGCTAAATGACAAATGTTAAGTGTTTATTTACTTTGTTTATGTTGGGTTCTGATGGGGTACAACAGTTCAACTAAGCTCATGAGGGATTAATAAGTTATATTCTTCAACAATAAATGAGTACATAATTTCTAAGTCCCAAAATACATGTAGCAACTGCAGCTTGCCCCTTTAAGTCAAGAGTATTGCAATCAACCAAAAATACTTCATTTATTTTTATGAACAGCCATGTGTGTTTGGAGCAGTTGCTGATTGACGAAAGACAACTGACACTTAGAACATTTGTGCACTTGCGCCTTCTTTTTCTTATCTTCCTTTTGACCGTGAGCTTTGGCCAAGTGCTGAGTGAGGTATACTTTCTGGGTGAAACCAATTTCGCATGTGAGGCATTTGAACGGTTTCTCACCAGTGTGAAGGCGCATGTGACATTTCAGATTGCCCTTCTGTGTGAATCCTCTCCCGCAGACAGTGCACGTGTGGGGTCTCTCTCCAGTGTGCACCAGGTGGTGTATCCTCAGGCTTGACGGACAGCTGAAAGACTTGCCGCAGTAATGGCAAAAGTACTTCGAGCTGTTCGAGGCCAGATAATCGGGAGCAACACATTTGTGTTTTTTGAGCTGAGTTTTCCCAGGATAACAGTTCTTACACACACTGCAGTAAAGCGACTTGTGAGATTTCATATGCATTGTCAGATGGTTCTGCCGCAAGAAAGTCTTCTTACAAATCACGCAACTTAGCTTGTTTGTTTCGGATTTACTATGGGAGTGCAAGTTAAACCTGTTAAAGTAACTGAAAGTCTTCCCAGCAGTCTTTCCAGCTTTGCTTTTTGACTTTGCTAAAGACTTCTTTGCGTACGTTGGCTTTGTGATGTGTTCATCTTGTCCTTCGTTGGGCAACAGCTCGGTATCGTCTGGTAGGAACTCATTTGTCTCATCGTCCTCAATGGGAAAGACATGCTCGCCATATTCCTCCTCCACTCCGTCGATGGATATGAAACGTAAAGTGTGTCCTGTGGAGACATCCGTAGTTGACATCTCCAGTACCTGTTTATCCCGTCTCCCTGGCCTGTCCTGGCGGAAGGAATCAAAGGATGGATACTCATTGGAGGGCCCTTCTCTTCCATTGTCCAATAAGTCATCATCTGAAGCAACAGAGAAAATACAAAAAGAATACACATACGAGTTGTGGCTTCGATTGCCTGTCCACCTATTCATGAAAAACAATGTCCAAACCTCCACGATGACGGTCACAGTGTCTTATAACTGTGCATGTCATCAAACACATACAGTTAAACCTATGCGATTTAGCACTACACCAGCCAGGCAATTCAAACATCTCAGATTAAAACCTCTAACAACTTACCATCTAAAATTATTGTTGGTCTTTCCTGTGGGTCTCTGCTGTTTATGATTTCCACCTCAAAATCCTCCTCTTTAACGTCAGCTTGGCCTGAAGGCACCCCTGTTGACTATGAGAATAAGACAAATATTTTTAGGAGCCACATGAAAAATGCAGACACTAAATAACAAAATGCATTGAAGGAATAAGACTTCTAAACATGACAGAAGGGGTAAGTGTCAATAATGTAGGGGAGCCTCTGAGTCACTCATTTCAAAGAGCTGGGCATCTGACAGCATGTCCTCTGGTAAGCCTGAGTCCTCTGTTGGTTTCCACAATCCTGCCTAGTGCTTTCTCATATCAGTGCAGATGAAGAACAGCGGATGAGGCAAGGGAAACTGTCCTCAGTCTACTCACTCACTTTAGCAGTGTGTTGCGGACTGTTCTCTGTGCTGTAGGGATCCCCATGGTTCCATAGATCAAGGCACCATTCCTTCCCAAATATTCCTTCGATGGTGGGGGACCCATTTAGCCCTGGAAGAGAATGCAGAACTGAATTGGCACTTGGGCATATTGTGTCAAACACATTGAAAACAGTGGCCCCTATAGGACGAATAGACTAAAAGGGAAAGGAAGGAAGACTATAAAATCCCCATTCTGCATGCATTGTTGTCAACACAACATGCATCCTCCTCCCTGTCATGGATGCATTATCAAAGAACCTCAACATACCTCTGTCTATTCTGGTGATAGTTTCACCAGTTTGAACACCAACAGAGCGATAGTTTCCAGACAGCTTGGGAGCTGTGCTTTTCACAATTGTCAGTTCACTTTCCAGATTATGCAATTTATCAGTGAGAGCCTCATTTTCTAAAGACATTCCCGCGTATTCGTCGTCAACCAGTTTGCACACATGAGCCATTGCGGTTCTGGACAGTATTTCCATGATGGAGGACAGTTGTGTGTGAAAAGAAGCGCGTTTAGACATGGCTCTGCGTTATTGTCCAAACACCGTTTGAATTGATAAAGTTGTTCAAACTAACCAAATATTTCGTAAATTTCGAACAGAAAAAGCCTACCTAACCCAGCTGCTGAACAGAATCTAACTGGGAACAAAAACAAGAGGCGATGGAAATTCAATTTCCGGCCGACGCATACGTATGACGTGAAACAGATTAAAATAGCATACATGTGGATAAAAAATATGCTTTGTTATCTCGAACATTTTATAGTTAAACGGAATACATACCAATAATTTGATTAAACATATAGCACCGTAGTAAACGCTACATTTTAAATCTTTATTATTTTCTGGGGCTGTGACCCCATCTACTGGTCCAAAATTATATTACTGTAAAAAAATAAAATAAAAAAAAAACGCTCCACATCAGTAAAAGGAAGTACGCAAATCAGAGGAAAAACTGATTTTTTAAAATGACAATCTGAAAATGACAGTGAATGCATATGGTCAAAAAATACTAAAATGTACTTATTTGAGAAGCAACATTTTATTTCTACCTTTCTGAGAATCTGAAATGTTGGTGAATTATCCATACATGACATTGCACTGTACAAAAATACATTTAAATACATCCCTTAATTATTCTATACGTTTGTCAGAGAGACAGTTAATGACACAATGAAAACATTTCCAGGGATTTGACAAGAGCAACAATGCATCACTAAATAATTTGTGGATTTTGTTAAGCAGCTAACCTTAGAAGAACATAGAAAGTACAAAATGGTGAAATCCACAGGAGGTCTGAGGAACAAGTGGTGTCTACTTCCACAAAAATGGCAGTTACAGAAAAATAAATAGACAAAAAACCTTGGACAAGGAGAGCTCGGTCATGGCTAGAAGGGATACAGCTTTTGTCAAATGAACGTCAGATTTGGCTTTTCATAGCAGGTTAGGACAATTTACGAAGCAGATTAGGAGAATTAAGGTTAGGAAAAGGGTTTCGGTTATTCATGCTAATTTGGGGTTTTCGAGCTAGCGCCCAATTGACTCCCATTCACTGTTTGAAGGAGAGCTCTTCTTGTCCCAGAGTTGCCCAGAATGCACCGCGTGGACCAAGTGATTGGTCGACAGTCTTCTGGGTGAAGCGTTATACATTCCTCCGTTCATTGCCCAATGGGACTGCTATCTCATCCTTTCTCTAATATCTCTGGTACAGTCTCAGCTGGTCTCAGTTCGATCCCTTCCCCTCCCTTTGGCCCTAACCTTTTGACGCTTGCATATCTGTAAGGTGGAAGCAATACGGTGGAAGATTTACCCCTAGCCACACTGCGTATACCTATCCAGACCCTTTAGACATGCCAACATTGAGGGGTTAGGGCTACGGGGGAGACAGATAGGGAGCAATATGGGATTGGATGTCTGATGTAACAGACAGGCTAGTGGCTGGACGCAGGCCTCTTCAATCACATGACTCTGAAAGTGCTGCTGGCAATCTTCTCGTAGAGCAGGAACATGAGGGCAGCGGTCAGGACAGTCTGTAGGAGTTTAGCTTCCAGGCCTTTGAACAGGCCCAGCATGCTGTACTTCCTATGGGTGGGAGAGAGCGTCGAAAAACAGAATATGTAAGAGATGAAGGCATTGACTGCGTTCCAGGTAGTCTTCATTGCAATTGTGCTGCACATATGACCAGATCTCACAACGCCTGGAGAAGTGTTTGACATCTCAGGAAACACAATATGGTATAAGAATCCTCTGAGATGCACAGCACGACGGCAATAAGACAACCTGGAACGCAACCACTGACTAAGTCTGGGAGTGGTAGCAGTCATGGTGCTTGGTAAATAAAATGTTGAAATAAGGTAGGCAGGTGTGTGTGTGTGGATGGACCAACTTCACTCTATTGATCAGCAGATGCATCACACTTCTCAGGCTGTTCAGCAATGGTGATCCGTCTGTGTGCTGCGTGTGTTGACCAAACTGAGAACGAGATGCAGATAACGAGCAGTGAAATGAACACACGGAGAGCTTATTCCACTGGAATAACACTAAACATTGGGACAGCCCAATGTTCACAGCAGAGCACTAAAATGGAACATCCAAACTGGCGGACACACTCATACACAGTCACAGGACAGACAGCCATCATGAAAGAGTACTACAGAATTACTACACAGAACCTATTTGTGCATTAGCGGCAATGTAGAGACTTGTAGGGATTGTGTAGTTTACACACTACTCAAGATACACAAGTAGAGTTTTGTCGTGTTCAGTAGGAAAACAGTAGCGTTTCCAGTAGTAATCAGGTAGAGAGTTTTACTACTTGATGTTGGTAGCCGAGCTGTTTGCTAGCACCATTGAAATGTAGCTATGTAGCCCCTGTTTTCGGCATGCTAGTTAATAGAAAGGTGTTTGTATGCAGATGTACAGTATGTTCTTACTGGTATACTTACCCATTCTACTTACCTCTTTTGACCTGTTGCCAAGGAAGCCCTCGACATAAGACTGGAGGCCATTGTTGGTAAGATTAATATTGTTGATCAAATATTTATTTGTTTGTCTTATGTGACTTCTGTTAGCAGAGGATTGACAATGGCTTTTAATTGTTTCTTGTACTTGTCTTTATATTCTAAATATAGATAAGGATAAACAAAAAGTGTAAATATCTAATTTAATATGTAATTAATGTAATATTTTTTGCTACTACATTTGTGTAAACATGTTATTTCTTGTTTGATGATATAACTACATGTGCACTAGTCTAGTAGAGACACAGTAGTGACACAAGAAGATGCCAATAGTGATTTTGAATAGGCAAACAGTTGTAAATGTGTCCGTCTTCATTAGTAATTCAAAAGGGTTTATGTAGGAAATGAAAAGGTATCAGGTGCAAATCAGTACTGACACAACACTACACACTGAAGGTGTAGGCATTAAGTAGTAATTCAATAGTGAACATGTAGGAATTGTGGTAGAATGTGTAGGTTTTAAGTAATAGATACCCAAAAGCTCAGTAGTTACACAGTAACTAGGAAATACGTAGTGTTCACAAGTCTTGAAACGCCCCAATTTATCACTCATTACTACTTAAATAACTACATAAATACTTACTGGTTTACTACACATCTCAAACAAATAGCAAAACCAGGTTTTGTGTAGATCTTGGGTAGAAGTGATTCAGTAGTACTTTTTCATGAGGAACATTCACACAAACACACGCATACCCACACTGTTCTTACCCTCAGGATGGACTGTACAGTCTGTAGTGGGTATGTGACTGTGGTGGCCACTGCTTTGCCTATGGCACCAATCAGAAAGACCTCAAGAGACAACAACTAGAGAAATGGACAGAAACAGTATCAGTTAGTTCCAGTTTAAATAGGGTTGGGCAGGTATATGATAATACAGCATACCAGGGCATTTTTATATTTATATACTTTTTAAATCAATATTTTCAATCAAGATGTGTACTGATGCTTATTTATAAAACCCTCTTAGGCCTCACTCCCCCCTATCTGAGATACCTACTGCAGCCCTCATCCTCCACCTACAACACCCTTTCTGCCAGTCACATTCTGTTAAAGGTCTCCAAAGCACACACGCTTGGGTCGCTTCTCTTTTCAGTTTACTGCAGCTAGCGACTGGAACGAACTGCAAAAAAACTAAAACTGGATAGTTTTATTTCCATCTCTTCATTCAAAGACTCAATCACGGACACTCTTACTGACAGTTGTGGCTGCTTCGCGTGATGTATTGTTGTCGCTACCTTTTTGCCCTTTGTGCTGTTGTCTGTGCCCAGTAATGTTTGTATCATGTTTTGTGTTGCTACCATGTTGTGTTTTCATGTGTTGCTGCCATGCTGTGTTGTTGTCTTATGTCTCTCTTTATGTAGTGTTGTGGTGTCGCTCTTGTCGTGATGTGTTTTGTCCTAAAACATTTTTTTATTTTTAATCCCAGCCCCCGTCCCCGCAGGAGGCGTTTTGCCTTCTGGTAGGCCATCATTGTAAATAAGAATTTGTACTTAACTGGCTTGCCTAGTTAAATAAAGGTTAAAAATAAAAAAGTACTTGTTGAAAGATAACGCTATTGATTCCTCTTTGCTCTTCTGTTATACCATTTTTTGTTAGTGAGGGAGGACTGAAGGGCTTTTTCCCATTAATGAGAATTCAATTCCCATCGATAATTTTGCCCAGTCTTTGCAAGTAATCCCTCCGCCCCCTCCCATTACCTCTCTGTGAACCAAGCTTCTCAGCTGCCTCTTCAAGCCCTCAGATCATGAACTGGACAGCCGGGTTGAGCACCAGCAGGAGAGAGGGGAATGTTCCGTTCCACAGGGCCCCCACCCCTTCGTCAATGATCTGCACAAAGGCATCTGAGGGGAGGAGAGCGGGATACTGTTTACCCTAGAGATAATCTGACATAGTGACAAAGAAACCAGACTAGGACAACAGTAGTACAATGTGTGTTTGCCTGCGTGTTTGAAAGAAAAAGACAGAGTGAGAGTGTGTATGTACGATGCGAGAGAGAGCGAGTGTATGTACGATGCGAGAGAGAGCGAGTGTATGTACGATGCGAGAGAGAGCGAGTGTATGTACGATGCGAGAGAGAGCGAGTGTATGTATGATGCGAAGAGAGAGAGGAGAGAGAGAGAGAGAGAGAGATTATACTGGCACACATCCACAACTTTATCTGTTTCCAACACTCATACTGCAGCTGCCTTTACCCATGATGCCTGAGTAGTTAGTAGGAAGGATGTCTACATTGTGGAACTTTGCCCCCTGAAGCTTGAGTAGTGTGTTGACCACCCACAGCGGAGTGGTCATAAGCACATTCACTACACCTGCAGAGAGAGAGAGAGAGAGAGAGAGAGAGAGAGAGAGAGAGATGGGGAGAGAGAAAGCTCAATCATTCCATGACACTGTTTAAGTGTTATTAAGTCTTAATAACTTGGTAAGTTAGTATCAGCGTCTGGGTATTTAGGGTCTTATTTAGGCCTACCTGCAGCGGTGCCCAATAGCAGGTCTCTGCTTGGAGTTGACTTGTGTCCCCAGAGCCAGCTGGCTCTCAGGCTGTGGAAGCAGTAGAAGTAGACGAAGTTGGAGCAGCAGAGACTGCAGATCACTGGGAGCCAGCCCCTGTAGGGCGCCAGCCTGCAGAGAGGACAGGCAGGGGGACAGATACAACCTCAAGTGATTCTGTTCAAATACAAAAAGGCTAAAAGAGCAGAGAGAAAGGAGAGCGAGAGAAAGACAGAGAGACAGAGCTCTTGCTTACTCACAACCCCCTCTTCCTTGACAATCTCTGACAGAATGGCAGGAGTGGACCTGGCTTTCCTCTTCTCATCCACTATAGAAAAAAAGGAACAGAGAGAAGAATAGACATGAGACTTGCACCGAGATATCTTATGTCCTCTATTCAGTTTGGCACAAAGGCGTAAAGACATAGCTAGCCTTACCTTGCAGCCGTAGTCTTGCAGTGTCAAGTGGGAAGAAAACGGTCATTGCTGTCACACTCCCCTAAAAACATATAGGCCTACTGTCAAATGTAGGGTCTTCAAAATGTGAACATTTGCTGCAGGGGCAGAAATCCCGGGGGGGACAGGGGGGACACGACCCCCCCATCCTTGGAAAAATATGATTTGTCTCCCCCAATATATCATTGAAACATAACTATGTAATTTAAATAATATTAATAATACGCAATGAAAGCAATTGTGCTGATTATAGACACTTAATAGCGTGTTTTTAAGTTTCAAAAGATTGCGACCCCCCCACCCTTTGCCTCACAATGTTTTGATCCACTGCCAGTTCCTTAGTTGGCAAGGTAACAGAGGGGTCGTATCTACTGTCTGAAAGGCACTCAATGAACGTAACTGAAGTGAGGTTAATCCAGTCAATCGTGCACACACACTAGCTGAATATGCAGAGCTAGCTCGCAAATATTAACTATTAAGCTAGCTAGTACCTATTCCATTTATGTGGCCTCGTCAAAGATGGAATCTTTGCTATCGTCAATTTATTCCAAGATCAGCATGCAGATGATGTAAGTTAGTGCTTCAAAGTCCCTGCGATAAGGTTAGCGATAAACTGAAGTCCAAACTGAACAGAACTACACTCTCTTCTACCATTGTCTTAAATATATTTAATGGTCTCGTTGCAAAAGCTAAATTGTTGCAAGGGAACTTTTATTTATTTATTTTATTTCACCTTTATTTAACCCGGGTAGCAAAGATTATAGCAAACACCACTGAAACGTAATTGGTGCTCGCTAGCTTTGCAAATTCAGCTATTGTTGGAAGCCAGCCAATATGAAACAAACTATTAAAATTACAAAAGGTTGCAGCATATGTTGTGTAAATGGTGAACTCATACAGCTGTCAACTCTTGTCATTTTAATCCATTTCACATTTGCTAGCTACCTTTTAGATCGAAGCCCATATAGAATGATAGAAGCCCATCTCCTACTGTAAATAACCTACACACTGTGTGTGTGTGTAGCCAGCCAGCCAGCCAGGTAGAAAAATGACAGAAAAATAAAAGACGGACATTAGAGTATTTTTCAGTACACCAAAACGCAAAGTAAGAACCCTAGTAGCCTAATATCTCAAAGACTAGTTGATAAAATGTTCATAAGAAAGAAATGAAATTCTAATGGAAATGTTTCACAATGATGTCATTAGGCAGAGCAGGCAACAGATGGCACACAGACAGCAGAGTTGGGGACAGATATGCAGGGACAGACTGGCAGAGACAGGGAGTCTCAGGTAAGTTTGTTGAGTCTTTGTTTGGCAACATTATGAAAGGTTCTCCATTTTTTTGACTTGTAAAATAGGAACATAATTGGAAAACGCCATGGATACCCCCACTCTCAACTTAAACTGGTGACTGAACTAAGATTTGTTAAAGGCAATGGTATTGCTGTTGTGATTAGTTGTGTAGTTTTGGGTACCGGTAGTTAGGAGTACGGCAAACACCTTATTTCTTTGGTTCCTCAATATACATTTACCATATTACAATGTAGGCTATGTGTTACAGCACTACTTTTGGTGTCCCCCTCAGGAATTGCTCTTGAGAAAATGTAATGTAATTGTCCCCTCCAAAGTTGATATCAGATTTTCGCCCCTGATTTGCTGATATTAGGCTAACCTTATTTATAGGGGATACAGGTTTGGCAGTATTGGCCTGTCAGATAGCAATTTAAGGAAATACTGCCCCTTGTTTTCATGTAATGCAGAGAATCTGCAATAACCTACTATAAAAAAAAAGGCTATGCACGTCAACAAAGTTTACTTACCACTGCTCCTGCCATAGCATGCACCAAGCTTTCGTACGAGAAAACTTCAGCAAATCGAAATTCTCGAGTGCTCATTTTAATTGCGGTAGATACACATGTAAAGTTGACAGTTTTGTTTGCATCCCACTATGCAAAATAGTTAGGGAATAGAGATACTGATACTGACATTTTCGTTCCTTCCAAAAAACAACGCGGCTGGATGCTCTTATGGGTTTCTCACATAGACATTAAAACCATTTTCCCCCGAATGCGCTTCTTACTCATTTTACATCCAGGTCGTTCGTATAGCCAATGGTAAATATATTCCCTTTCCCAATAAGGTGATTGGACAATAGGCGATGCCGCGTGTTCATTTTATTGGCTTTTCCAGTTGTCACTCAAACAAATGAAACAGTAGGGCTGCGTTCAGTAGGCTTTTACGTTCTGGAACACTCAATTGAACGGAAACGGTGCTGTACTGAATGACCAGTTGAATAACGGGGACGGGTTGTCATACTGTACTGTATTTGGTTGGGGAACGCTGTCAACAGTACCACTGCCATTTAAATACACTCATTACTTCAAGCCACACCCACCAAACCGGAGCAAAAGTACCTCAGTCGGTTCAAGAACGTTTTGGGTAAACGTGTCGTTCAGT
This sequence comes from Salmo salar, assembly GCF_965601325.2. Classification (NCBI taxonomy): domain Eukaryota; kingdom Metazoa; phylum Chordata; class Actinopteri; order Salmoniformes; family Salmonidae; genus Salmo; species Salmo salar. The sequence goes on from NC_138293.1 coordinate 56,194,349, forward strand.
ACAAACCGTTCCGCAACATAGCAAACGTTCAAGCGAACGAAACGCATCTCAGGCTTATCCAGATACAGTTCCACAGACAGAATAATGGGTTAGTTATAAAACAAAAATGTGGACTAGGCTGCTGAGGGGAGGACTGCTCATAATAATATCTGTAATGGAGCAAATGGAAAGGCATCAAACACATGAAACCATTCCATTAATACCGCTCCAGCCATTACCACAAGCCCGTCCTCCCCAATTAAGGTGCCACCAATCTCCTGTGGTTTGGAGTTACTTTTCTCTAATATCTCTGGCTTGGCGCTTGTCCCACAATGTTTTCCGGTCGTCACATTTACCACAGAAGTCATAAACCCTGCCTATTTCTAAAATAAAGATTCTTAAACCTAACCCCTTTATTTAACTGGGCGAAGTCAGTTACGAACAAATTCTTAATTACAATGACGGCCTATCCCGGCCAAACCTTCCACTAACCTGGACGACGCTGGGCCAATTCTGTGCCGCCCGATCACGGCTGGTTGTGATACAGCCCGGGATCGAATCGGGGTCTGTAGTGACACCTCTAGCACTGCGATGCAGTGCCTTAGGCCTCTGCGCCACCTGGGAGCCTAACAACACTTAACTTTGTGCCTAACCCTAACCTTGAATTAAGACCAAAAAGCACATTTTTATTTTCATACATTTTTAGGATAGACCATTTTGACCTTGTGGCTGTGCTATCTAGTGGAAATCATGTTGTTTTCATAGTCTTGTTCATTCTACAGGCTAGCTAATACACCTGTCTGTATTCTTAATTCTAAACTTCTAAAATGTGCTCCTTTCTGGAAAAGGGTATGTAGTTTTATTGTGTTTTGTGGTTGCAAATATTAAAGTTCACTACAAAATGTACTTTCTGCATCCCTATCCAACAAATTCTAAACTTCTAACATTTGGAAAAGTAAATCATGTTGGGAAATAAATGCATTTGAGACTACTAATCACAGTAATTAATCCCAACAAATAAGACAAATATATCAAGCATCGAGAGGCCTCTTTCCCCATCCAAAGGTATTCAAAAGTCTCTCTTCTTGTCCATGATATGTATTGATGCTTATAGCTACAAATAATCTCTCTACCACCTCAGCAAAAACTTGACAAACAGCCTCCCCACCCCTCCAGGACAGAAAGGCTATAGAAGCACCCAGTAACACACTGACCAGGGCTGAGTACATCTGCAGAGAGAACCCCAGGCACATGGATCCAACCACAGCTACAGTCAAGCCCACTAACCTTCCTATTAGATATCTGGGTGAGAGTTTCCCCAATTTATCCCACATCAAGAAAACTGACACACCACCACAGAGCCACCTTTGCCCTGCACACCACCCCAACCCCAGCACGACTAGGGCCCCCAAGTTGTGGAGGTCCCTCCCGGTCCCTAGGATGGATACTACCAAGGCTCCTGTGGCCATGCATCCGGGAGCCAAACACAGCACCATCCTAGCAGCCCCCACAGCCACCGATACGGTAATGAACTGTGCCATCCTGATCTCACCGCTCTTCGCCACATTCTTCACTGCCCTGACCGTCATGATGCTCATCAAACCAGCGATGACCACCCCACTCACTGCAGCCACCCTGGCCCCCACCCCAGCCCCGCTCATCCCGTTACCCACAACCTCCCACCACACCCCAGGCTCTTGGAGCTCCTCTGCCTGGGCCACCCCATCTGCAGCACCCAGCCCCAGCCCTATCAGAAGCCCCAAGAAGGGGGCGCGGAGCACCGATGTAACCAGGCCATTAGACCCAGACAGGACCTCTGCTATCCAGACCACTGAGATGGCTGCTAGTCCTCTCAGTAGCCCGATGGCACCCCCTCTGGCTGTGGTTCTCAACACCAGCTCCACACAGAGGTGGTAGTCCAGCGGTCTTGCTGGTGGCAGTGACTCTGCTTCCCCTGGACTCTCCTCCTCTATGTCTTCCAGTCCCAGTACTGACCATGCTCCAAGAGAGAGAAAGAGAGCTCCCAGACTCACCACTACCAATATGGCCCTTACAAACACCCACTGACGTCCCATGATGCTCCAGCATCTACCCCCTCCTCCTACGTCCTTCTCGTATTTTCTTCTCCCCTGGATGGAGAACGATCCGTCTCTCTCTGTTCCCTCTCCCATCGTTTTTTTTTTTTAATGAACAATTTTTTTTTTTTATTGAATCACCAAAACTGTTCAGTCAATCACCCTCCCATTGTTTCTGTCTCCATTGGATGAGTTGAGGCAACCTGTTTTTCTTAGTGAAAGGTGAAACCAGAATTTGGTTATCTGATATCCCACCCCCTCAGAGTGGATCAGTTCCTTCAGTCTATCTCATGTTGACCACTGAAGGTGCCTCTTCTAAGGAGATCCCTCTCCATCACTGATGTACTGGTTGCATCTATAGGTTAGAGAACCACGATGGAAATAAGTCAAGACTTTTGTGTCATCCTCAATGATTCCATTTACGCACCTTGACTATACAGTATGTGTTTGTTTTTTTTGTTTTTTTTACAAGCCGGCAACACTATGAAAACACCCATTTAGAAAACATTGCTATCATTTAAGATAATCTTTGTCAAACAATTCACTTACTGTAGCTACAGGTGCTGTTCTCCAAGGTTGTTCGCCTGTCTCAGAGTGTCCGCATCTGCCTCGGTCTGAATCGGCCTCATGTATGCTGCCTGATAACCAAACAGTTGAGAATACCGTGTGCGTTTCGGGAGTTACTGGTTGGACCAGATGCCAGACTAGTGAGAACAAGTCTCACCATCCTTATCCATCTGTGTAGGCCTAAATTGTGCTTTCCACTCACCACACCGGTTTCTCCAACCAGAAATGCTGCAACCAAATGCTGCTGTTGTAAATTACTTTGATTATAATGATCAATCATTAATTAATAAACCATTTAAATCAATCAAAATTGTTATTCCATTGTAAACTCTACAACACAATCAATTAACATTATCTGAGTCTGCGTCCAAAATGGCACCCTATTCCTTACATTAGGCAAATTCAAATATGAACCTCGAACCCAGTTCCACTGCTCATTTTAATTCTTCCCCTCTAATCAGGGACCAATTTAGACCTGGGACACAAGGTGGGTTTTTTACTGTGTTTTAGCTCATAAGTAGTGCAGTATATAGGGAAAAGAGTACCCCTTCGGTCGCATGCTGAGTCAGCCTCCCCGTCTCTCTCGGCCAGGCTCTGCAGTTTTTTTAAATTTTACCTTTATTTAACTAGGCAAGTCAGTTAAGAACAAATTCTTATTTTCAATGACGGCCTAGGAACAGTGGGCTAACCGCCTTGTTCAGGGGCAGAACGACAGATTTGTACCTTGTCAGCTCGGGGATTCGATCTTGCAACCTTTCGGTTACTAGTCCAACGCTCTAACCACTAGGCTACCCTGCCGCAGTAGGGCGATTACAGTGTCACTTCAGCTAGTCTCTGCAGCAGCGTTTCCACTAGATTATATAGCCACAAAGTCAAAATTCATGAAAACAAACATGAGGTTTTTGTCCTTAATTTAAGGTTAGGCACAAGGTTAGCATGTTAGGTTTAACAATCAAAATGTAAAATGAATAGTAAAAATAGGCGGGGTTTAGCCATAATTATGGCTTTGTGGCTATAGAAGCTAGTGACAATCCGGGGTGATGACTGTCACTTCCTGTCTCTCTCAGCCAGTCTCTGCAGCAGGGCAATGACCGTGTCCTGTTTGGAGGAGAGCAGCTCCAGAGCCGTGGCCATCCTACCCAGGGACTCTGCCATGCGCGCCTCCCTCCTCTCGCGCCTCCTCCCCCGGGCCTCCGTCCTGCTGCGACGCCCCTGCTCCTCCTTGGCCTGCCCCTCCTGCCTCCGCAGGAACTCCTGCAGCAGGGAGGTGCCTTCTTCCACTCGCTTCTGCTGCTGGGCCAGAAGGGAGGTAATGGAGGAGCCCTTGGAGGAGAAGTGACGGCGCTTCTTTCTGCGGAGGTGTACGCGGCTGAGGTTGGAGGGGATGTGATGGGAGGCAGGGGAGGGGTTTGGCTGTAGAGGGTCTGTGTTATTGGCTATCCTGGGAGAGGGCGTGTCCAAGGGGGTGGGGAGAGGGAGTGAGGAGCGGACGGGGGTAGGGGGAGGGAGGGATCTGACAAAGGTGTAGAGAGGGAGGGTGGAGGGAACTGGCGTGTGGAGTGGGAGGGAGGAGGGGACAAGGGTGAGTGTCCGAGTGCATGCAGTGATGAGGTTGCCATGGGGAAGGAGGGGCTTCTGCTCTGTTTTGGCGGTTTCCGTGGCGACGTTCACCTTAGGGATGCTGGTTACTAGGGTAGGGCTGCTAGTGGTCTCGGCGCCGATGGTGTCACCAAGCATGGCATCCATCATCTTATGAGCGAGTGAGAGACAGAAAGAGAGAGACGGAATGTTGAGATAAGAGGGTCTTGTTAGCACCCTTGGGCAGCTTATAATACCTATCTTGTTTCTTACTTTCATAATACACCCCCAATGTCACTAGAATTGATGAGCATTCACTACAAGACCACTAGAACAACATTTTCAACAAAATGAAGAGACGGTTGCCTGACAACGTCACGAAAATGATGTGTGAGGTACGGATGAGTAGGCCATGTGTTGCTGTGATCCTGAACAGCCAGAGCTAGCAAACAATGACAAGAAACTGCCATGTGGGGCATCGTAGGTGGCTTGTAGTATCTTGTTTGTGATACCATGTCACGTTTTAAGGTGTTTTGACTTATACCACATCTACGATAATATGGCTCAAATTCGCTAGCTAGCTAACAACTGTCACAATGTATTTGAGAGACAAAAAGTGCTTATTGTGTTTTCAATAAACATTTGGAAACTTAATATAGTTTCAATAATCCTATGATTCAAAGCCAACCCTGTCTGTTTTGCCCAGAAGATGCACACGCATCGGTTTTCTTGCTAAACATCACACGTCTATTATAATAAAAACAAACAAGTACCTCAAAGTACTCCCAGGAGGTTCTGGCCTGGCCGGTCTCCCTGCCTCTGTATTTGACCCTCTTGTAGGTGACGATCAAGTTGTTCCACTTGCGGCGGATCTTCTCAACGGGGAGACAGTGACCCTGCTCCTCCAACTCCTTCTGCACGCTCTGGAAGAGCTGCGAACGCTCCCGGGTCCCATACAGGCTCCAGCGGCGCCCCACTGCTTCGATCAGGTACACGATGGCCTGGTAGGAGAACTCTGGGGAAACCTGGGGAGGAGGCCGAGGAGTCGGGAGGGTCATGACTGTGGCTGAGGAGGAGAGGAAGGAGGTTGGAGAAGAGGGATGTTTAATAAGTATATAAGTACTGTAAGTCACTCGATCAGCTAGCCAGCATGCATGTGAGATTTGGTTCTGGGTGCTGCAGATAAATGGTACGTCTACAGTAGGTGCTTAAGACCAAGAAATATAGGAAGGAGTTATATTTGTTTGATGTTCCCTCTTTATTTTACTCCCCTCTATCTCCCTCACTCTTAAACGGGAAAAATAGGACTCACCTGGAGCTATCTTTAAGATGGTTTTGCCATCTGCAGAAGTAGAGGAAAAGAAACGGTCAGCACTCACTGGATCTAGTGGACAGAAAGAGAGGCAGGTGTCACAAGCAAAACCGTCAAATACAGTTTAGTATTTTGCGATAGTTCATAATGTCAATAATATTCTGATCATTCATTATAGATTATACAAATATTTCTAAAGTGTGCAGAGCCTTTTTCCTGTTTCTCCAGGTTTGCCTTTTATGTCCAATACCTTCACTATTCAGCTCTGGGTGTGCGGTAGATTTGGCCTATTATCTAATAGTGTTTTTAAAGTAAAAGTTCCTGTGAGACAAGACTGAAAAATATGCTCTCGCTGTCTGATTATACTGTACCAACAACTTACACAGTACGATGGGTTTGCTGGTCGTTTTAGTTGCTAGCCGCCCATGCTGTGTTGAATATCCTGCATGGTCTTCTATTGGACCGCATTCTCCCGGAGAAATATCATGACGTGCTGCAGACTCCGAGGCTCTTTTGCCCGAAAGCAGCGAAGATGATTCGTCTTCTTCGTCAAAGGACTCGGAGTCTTCACTTTTCACAGTGATATTCAACGACATTACCGCGTCTACCAAGCGCACTGTCTTGGTTATGAAATCGCTCGACCACGTCTAAATAGGCTGCCTATGTGGCTGTTTCTCTCAATGCTTATGAGAAGGAAAAAGTTTTAGTCTTTCATTTAGATAAAGAAATTCGCCTACAAACTCCAACATCAGCCACTATTGCAGTATTTGCGTTATCGGACCTGTGACTTTACAACAAGCTGAAGAGAAATGGCTGCGTACTTTACCAAGCATGTCTGCGCAACGCTGCTTCGCAGCTCTGAGCAGGGATTCGCTGCTGGCAATTGTGGTGACGTGTACCAGCGTGCGCAGGCCCTGCACGAGTGCAGAGACGCAACGCAGACGCTGCCCAAACTGCCCTGAAGAGGGCGCTGCTGCTCTGATGACATTCTCCTCAACAGAACCATATTCTGGTAGGCTACACTCTGTTAAACATGTAGACCTATAGTATGTTGTACAATGTTTTAGAAAATGTGGGTTTATTTTCGACAGCAAATAAAAAATAAAAAAACGCACGTACAAAGCGGATTAAAAAAAAAACTATGAAGGTGACATCACAGATAGAACAATGAGACAGATATTTCACTGGATGTTTAAATGTGAAGCATCCGCTTGACGTTTCCACTCGCTACCAAATATGGTACTGAGAGGAAGACCACTGGCGGACAGTGGGAGAAGATGGATTTTGGCCGACATTCTGCAAATGTTCTCAGCGATGAAACATTTGATCTCAATAAAGTTTTCCGTTCCCAAAACAAGAATATGTTATGAACAGAGTGGACTAAAGTTTGTAGACTTTAACCTTGTAAACGTTTAAAAAAATGGCGTTGCTCAGGAGTGCAAATGCGAATCGAGTTATTGCACACGCGCCCTTCACGTAGTAGGCGTTCCCTAACGGAAATATGCAGATAACGATAGAACGCGCCAATAGGATTTCGCTAGCTCGTGCTTGGCTCTGCCTGCCTGCCTGCCTGTCCGCCCGCTGAATGTACTCTTGAACTCTCTCTCAAATAGATCCTTCAATCTTTCGCCCATTCCATGGAACTCTGCATTATCCCTCAGAAAAAAACACAGACACATTTGTATAGAACATATAATAAACAAGCTAGAAATGCAATAAACAACTCATTTAGCCTAATTCATATTTGTTATGGATTAAACAAGGGCACATTTTAAAGTGTTATTCATTCATTAGCACAAGTTGACTAGTATAATCAAAATGTTAGCCCTGAGTCTTCACATTGGATACTGCAGTAGTGCAGTCTTACCCTGTTAAATGTGGCACAGTTGGTGAAGATAAGGAACACATCATACACAAAGTGTTGCACTGTTTGGTAGAGATTCTGCTGCAGCTTCTCCACAACCCTGTCCAGCCATATAGGAGTCTTTATCACACTGGAGTAGTTTCTCACCCGGCAATGAAACATACAGAACTTTGACACTTTGCTGTTATTCTGGCTGCATAGTTGGCATGCTAGCAAGCAAGGCATAAGGCTGGCAACGGAACATTTAGAACGAACGAATGGGTCACGTCTATAGATACAGAACAAAAAGACTGAACGACTGAGTCGCGTCTCTGGCAACCGAACCGATAGAACGAACGACCAGCCGGCTTGGGTAGCAACCCTAGATTTGTATCGGGACTATATCTTGTGGAAGGATGAAATAGAATGAATGAATCAAAATAACATTTATGAAAATATGTAAATAATAATTTGAATATGTAGGTAACCCATTGTATAAAAAGGTTAATGCCCTTGAAGCCGGTGGTTAGAGGATATATTTGCAAGGTTTGTTGGCCCTCGACTTTGTCTTTGGCCTAGCAACACCCGTGCAAATACAGTGCATTCGGGAAGTATTCAGACCCCTTCACTTTTTCCACATTTTGTTACGTTACAGCCTTATTCTAAAATTGATTAAATAGTTGTTGTTTTTTCGCCCTTCCCAAGCTACACACAATACCCCGTATTGACAAAGCAAAAACGGGTTTTTCTACATTTTTGCAAATGTATAAAACAAAAAAACAGAAATGTAACATTTACATAAGTATTCAGACCCTTTACTCAGTACTTTGTTGAAGCACCTTAGGCAGCGACTACATACCTTGAGTCTTCTTGGGTATGATGCTACAGGCTTGGCACACCTGTATTTGGGGAGTTTCTCCCATTCTTCTCTACAGATCCTCTCAAGCTCTGTCAGGTTGGATTGGGAGCGACGCTGCACAGCAATTTTCAGGTCTCTCCATAGATGTTCGATCGGGTTCAAGTCCGGGCTATGGCTGGGCCACTCAAGGACATTCAGAGACCTGTCCCGAAGCCACTCCTGCGTTGTCTTGGCTGTGTGCTTAAGGTTATGTCCTGTTGGAACGTGAACCTTCGCCCCAGTCTTAGGTCCTGAGCACTCTGGAGCAGGTTTTCATCAAGGATCTCTCTCCCAGTCCATGCCGCTCAAAAATATCCTCACAGCATGATGCTGCCAACACCATGCTTCACCGTAGGGATGGTGCCAGGTTTCCTCCAGATGTGACGCTTGGCATTCAGGCCAAAGAGTTCAATCGTGGTATCATCAGACCAGAGAATGTTGTTTCTCATGGTCTGAGAGTCTTTAGGTGCCTTTTGGCAAACTCCAAGCGGGCTGTCATGTGCCTTTTAGGAGTGGCTTCCGTCTGGCCACTCTACCATAAAGGCCTGATTGGTGGAGTGCTGCAGAGATGGTTGTCCTTCTGGAAGATTCTACCATCTAGGACGAGTCTTGGTGGTTCCAAACTTCTTCCATTTAAGAATGATGGAGGCCACTGTGTTCTTGGGAACCTTCAATGCTGCAGACATTTTTTGGCACCCTTCCCCATATCTGTGCCTCGACACAATCCTGTCTCGGAGCTCTATGGACAATTCCTTCGACCTCATGGCTTGGTTTTTGCTCTTTCCAAATCATGTTTCGATGTCTCATAGCAAAGGGTCTGAATACTTATGTAAATAAGGTATCTTTTTATGTTTAACACATATGCAAAAATGTCTAAAAACCTATTTTCACTTAGTCATGACGGGGTATTGTGTGTAGATTGAGGATTTGTATTTATTTAATCCATTTTAGAATAATGCTGTAACGTAACAAAATGTGGAAAAAGTGAAGGGGTCTGAATACTTTCCGAATGCACTGAATAAATTAATGATGAATACCCATTGATCCCATTGATTCTTAAAGAATATAACTTAACTAAATGTATGGTGTTTTTGGTTTATGTGTATGGTCCGTCAGCTTCATTGTTTATTGTTATGCTATACATGGTTATGTTAAAGTTGTAAGTGATCAAATTAACTAACATTTTATATTTTTCGATTCAGAGTAATTACTACTTCAGTAAGGATTACTATACACCTATTCAGTGAACTTGTGTATATACATTTTTTGATGGACTATTCAACACATTGTGGCCCGGCTCCACGTGGGGGAAAACAATCTATCTCTGCTGTGCTATGCCAGCACAATGGACAGATCGCACCGCAGTGTGTGTAGGGGGGCTATGGAAAGCCACTGGGGTGGTTAGTGATGACTCCTTTAGCTGTCCATAAAAAAGTGGGGGAAAAAACACTTCTCATCTGTAGGCTGAGTGAATAACGTGATACACCTCCGACTGTAATATTTTATTTAGATTTATAAAGGCGGGGTCAAGTTTACCATTGAAGCTGCTTTACTCAACTCTGCCTCACACCCCACCCCTACAGAGTTTAGAGCGTAAAAAGTATTATTTTTGACTTTTTCACCTTTATTTAACCAGGTAGGCAAGTTGAGAACAAGTTCTCATTTACAATTGCGACCTGGCCAAGATAAAGCAAAGCAGTTCGACACATACAACAACACAGAGTTACACATGGAGTAAAACAAACATACAGTCAATAATACAGTAGAAAAATAAGTCTATATACAATGTGAGCAAATGAGGTGAGATAAGGGAGGTAAAGGCAAAAAAGGCCATGGTGGCGAAGTAAATACAATATAGCAAGTAAAACACTGGAATGGAAGATTTGCAGTGGAAGAAAGTGCAAAGTAGAAATAGAAATAATGGGGTGCAAAGGAGCAAAATAAATAAATAAATACAGTAGGGGAAGAAGTAGTTGTTTGGGCTAAATTATAGATGGGCTATGTACAGGTGCCGTAATCTGTGAGCTGCTCTGACAGCTGGTGCTTAAAGCTAGTGAGGGAGATAAGTGTTTCCAGTTTCAGAGATTTTTGTAGTTCGTTCCAGTCATTGGCAGCAGAGAACTGGAAGGAGAGGCGGCCGAAGGAGGAATTGGCTTTGGGGGTAACCAGAGATATACCTGCTGGAGCGCGTGCTACAGTTGGGTGCTGCTATGGTGACCAGCGAGCTGAGATAAGGGGGGACTTTACCTAGCAGGGTCTTGTAGATGACCTGGAGCCAGTGGGTTTGGCGATGAGTATGAAGCGAGGGCCAGCCAACGAGAGCGTACAGGTCGCAGTGGTGGGTGGTATATGGGGCATGGTGACAAAACGGATGGCACTGATTGACTGCATCCAATTTATTGACTCAGACCCTTTTACAGGGGCTGAGTCACTGGCTTACTGGTGTTCTTCCATGCCGTCCATGGGAGGGGTGCGTCACTTGAGTGGGTTGAGTCACTGACGTGGTCTTCCTGTCTGGGTTGGCGCCCCCCCTTGGGTTGTGCCATGGCGGAGATCGTTGTGGGCTATACTCGGCCTTGTCTTAGGACGGGAAGTTGGTGGTTGGAGACATCCCTCTAGTGGTGTGGGGGCTGTGCTTTGGCAAAGTGGGTGGGGTTATATCCTGCCTGTTTGGCCCTGTCCGGGGGTATCATCGGATGGGGCCACAGTGTCTTCTGATCCCTCCTGTCTCAGCCTCCAGTATTTATGCTGCAGTAGTTTATGTGTCGGGGGGCTAGGGTCAGTCTGTTACATCTGGAGTATTTCTCTTGTCTTATCCGGTGTCCTGTGTGAATTTAAATATGCTCTCTCTAATTCTCTCTTTCTCTCTTTCTGTCTTTCTCTCGGAGGACCTGAGCCCTAGGACCATGCCTCAGGACTACCTGGTATGATGACTCCTTGCTGTCCCCAGTCCACCTGGCCGTGCTGCTGCTCCAGTTTCAACTGTTCTGCCTGCGGCTATGGAACCCTGACCTGTTCACCGGACGTGCTTGTTGCACCCTCGACAACTACTATGATTATTATTATTTGACCATGCTGGTCATTTATGAACATTTTAACATTTTAACATCTTGACCATGTTCTGTTATAATATCCACCCTGCACAGCCAGAAGAGGACTGGCCACCCCTCATAGCCTGGTTCCTCTCTAGGTTTCTTCCTAGGTTTTTGGCCTTTCTAGGGAGCCTGGGTTTTTCCTAGCCACCGTGCTTCTTTCACATGCTTTGCTTGCTGTTTGGGGTTTTAGGCTGGGTTTCTGTACAGCACTTTGAGATATCAGCTGATGTATGAAGGGCTATATAAAAATAAATTTGATTTGATTTGATTTGATTGAGTAGGGTATTGGAGGCTATTTTGTAAATGACATCGCCGAAGTCGAGGATCGGTAGGATGGTCAGTTTTACAAGGGTATGTTTGGCAGCATGAGGATGCTTTGTTGCAAAATAGGAAGCCAATTCTAGATTTAACTTTGGATTGGAGATGTTTGATGTGAGTCTGGAAGGAGAGTTTACAGTCTAACCAGACACCTAGGTATTTGTAGTTGTCCACATATTCTAAGTCAGAACTCATATTGTCCACATATTCTAAGTCGCTGCCTGCGGGCAGGTGCAGGCAGCGATCGGTTGAAGAGCATGCATTTAGTTTTACTTGTATTTAAGAGCAGTTGGAGGCCACGGAAGGAGAGTTGTATGGCATTGAAGCTCGTCTGGAGGGTTGTTAATACAGTGTCCAAATAAGGGCCAGTAGTATACAGAATGGTGTCGTCTGCGTAGAGGTGGATCAGAGATTCACCAGCAGCAAGAGCGACATCATTGATGTATACAGAGAAGAGAGTCGGCCCAAGAATTGAACCCTGTGGCACCCTCATAGAGACTGCCAGAGGTCCGGACAACAGGCCCTCCGATTTGACACACTGAACTCTATCAGAGAAGTTGTTGGTGAACCAGGCGAGGCAATCATTTGAGAAACCAAGGCTATTGAGTCTGCCGATGAGGATGTGGTGATTGACAGAGTCGGAAGCCTTGGCCAGGTCAATGAACACGGCTGCACAGTATTGTTTCTTATCGATGGCGGTTAAGATATCGTTTAGGACCTTGAGCGTGGCTGAGGTGCACCCATGACCAGCTCTGAAACCAGATTGTATAGTGGAGATGGTGCGGTGGGATTCGAAATGGTCGGTAATCTGTTTGTTGACTTGGCTTTCGAAGACCTCAGAAAGGCAGGGTAGGATAGATATAGGTCTGTAGCAGTTTGGGTCAAGAGTGTCCCCCCCTTTGAAGAGGGGGATGACCGCAGCTGTTTTCCAATCTTTGGGAATCACAGACGACACGAAAGAGAGGTTGAACAGGCTAGTAATAGGGGTTGCAACAATTTCGGCAGATAATTTTAGAAAGAGAGGGTCCAGATTGTCTAGCACGGCTGATTTGTAGGGGTCCAGATTTTGCAGCACTTTCAGAACATCAGCTGACTGGATTTGGGAGAAGAAGAAATGGGGAAGGCTTGGGCGAGTTGCTGTGGGGGGTGCAGTGCTGTTGACCGGGTTAGGGGTAGCCAGGTGGAAAGCATGGCCAGCCGTAGAAAAATGCTTATTGAAATTCTTAATTATAGTGGATTTATCGGTGGTGACAGAGTTTCCTATCCTCAGTGCAGTGGGCAGCTGGGAGGAGGTGCTCTTATTCTCCATGGACTTTACAGTGTCCCAGAACGTTTTTGAGTTTGTGTTGCAGGAAGCAAATTTCTGCTTGAAAAAGCTAGACTTGGCTTTTCTATCTGCCTGTGTATATTGGTTTCTAACTTCCCTGAAAAGTTGCATATCACGGGGGCTGTTCGATGCTAATGCAGAACGCCACAGGATGTTTTTGTGTTGGTTAAGGGCAATCAGGTCTGGAGAGAACCAAGGGCTATATCTGTTCCTGGTTCTAAATTTCTTGAATGGGGCATGCTTATTTAAGATGGTGAGGAAGGCATTTAAAAAAAATAACCAGGCATCCTCTACTGACGGGATGAGGTCAATATCCTTCCAGGATACCCGGGCCAGGTCGATTAGCAAGGCCTGCTTGCTGAAGTGTTTCAGGGAGCGTTTGACAGTGATGAGTGGAGGTCGTTTGACCGCTGACCCATTACGGATGCAGGCAATGAGGCAGTGATCGCTGAGATCTTGATTGAAAACAGCCGAGGTGTATATAGAGGGCAAGTTGGTTAGGATGATATCTATGAGGGTGCCCATGTTTACGGCTTTGGGGTGGTACCTGGTAGGTTCATTGATCATTTGTGTGAGATTGAGGGCATCAAGCTTAGATTGTAGGATGGCTGGGGTGTTAAGCATGTCCCAGTTTAGGTCACCTAGCAGCATGAGCTCTGAAGATAGATGGGGGGTAATCAGTTCACATATGGTGTCCAGAGCACAGCTGGGGGCAGAGGGTGGGCAACGGTGAGAGACTTGTTTTTAGAGAGGTGGATATTTAAAAGAATAAATTCTAATTGTTTGGGTACAGACCTGGATAGTAGGACAGAATTAGCCGTAGCCTTACCCTATTCAGCTAGCTCGAACCAGCTAATCTGCCACTGCCATGATGGATATGAGAAATTGGCGTCGCCAAAGTACCCATACAAAGCCAAAGGAGAAGATGAGCGATGAGCAGCAGAAGCATCACAACACAGAGGCCACCGCCAAGCCCATCAGTGATGATAATGCTGAGCTACAGCTAGCTCCGCGTGCAGATTCTACCCACCCTTCCACAAACGCCGCCAGGATAATGGCTCCACAGCCCCGTACACCTCCGACTGTTCCTGACGATCTTGGAACAGAAGAGCCAGGCCAAGTTAGCCTAGAATCCTACCCTAGCCACAGATTTTCTGTCCCAAGAAGTTAATTTAATAGCAACTGTTTCAGAGGAAGAGAGTGGCTGGAATACTCGATTACTGCCGATGCTGCATTTTGTTTCCCATGTCGAAAGGTCTGTGTTGGGTCCAATGCTAACACAGACAATGCCTTCACCCAAGATGGGTATTCTAACTGGAAGCAAGTTATTTATAGTACCAAAGGATTCACTAGGCACGCATCAAGCAAAGAGCTTGAGTTTGAAGTGCTATGGGAACATCGGTGTCAACACTTGCAAATTAAAATAAAAAAAATGGTATACCTTTATTTAACTAGGCAAGTCAGTTAAGAACAAATTCTTATTTTCAATGACGGCCTAGGAACAGTGGGTTAACTGCCTTGTTCAGGGGCAGAACGAAATATTTTGTACCTTGTCAGCTCGGGGATTTGATCTTGCAACCTTTGGGTTACTAGTCCACTAGGCTACGCCGCCCCTAATGATGGGCAGCTGGCAAGAAATCACATATATTTGTCAGCGATTGTGGACATTAGCGTTCCTTGTTTCAAACCAGCAACCACTGAAGGGGACATTGGACGCGATAGAGTCAAGAGTGGAGGGGGGCAATGGGTTTTTTTCTGTCATACTCTCAGAAAAGATAAGGAACTTGCCAAGGTGTTTAGCACCATACCCCACAGTGCCACATACACGTCATATAATATTCAAAATTAAATCATAGGGCTCATGAGTGGGATGTTGACAGCTACATGCGAGAACTCACATTTGAAAAAACGTGTTCAGTCAGCAGAAGAAGCATGCTACACTTGAGGAAAGCTCAACTAATCCAAATGACACGTGCGTTGGATCTTACAAGAAGATTTCAGGGAGAATGTAATGATCGATTACTCAGGAAGTTCCACAGAGCATCAAGGAGGCCGCAACTCTTCTGAATAGGTAAGAAACAATCTAGCTGGTTGGTTTTTATCAAAATCTTGTCAGTGCTGTCATTTCAGCAAAATTCGAGGGGATGGAATGGCAAAATGGCTTCTGTAGCTAGCCTAGGTTTTCAATGGCCTTGCTTTAGTGTGTAAGGGACTGTCGATGGTGCTGATAGAGCACAGCAGAGATTCTGTGCCAACCTGTCACTTTTGGTCAAAAGCACTCAATGGTGTTGGCATTTGAACTTTATGTTTATTGTGGTATAGCGTGATATAAGCACCTTTCAATATAATTCCAATGCAAAAACCCAAATGACTCCCCTGGGTATAGTTATAGTGCCTTCAGAAAGTATTCACACCCATTGACATTTTCCACATTTTGTTGTGTTATAGGCTGAATTTAAAATGGATTAAATTGAGATTGTGTGTTACTGGTCTACACACAATAGCCCATAATGTCAAAGTGGATATATGTTTTTAGAAATGTTCACAAATGTATAAAAAAATTAAAAGATGAAATGTCTTGATTCAACAAATATTCAATCCCTTTGTTATGGCAAGCCAAAATAAGTTCAGGAGTACAAATTTACTTAAACATGTCATGTTAAACACTTATGTGACTTGTTAACATTTTCAAATGACTACCTCATCTCTGTACCACACACAATTATCTGTAAAGTCCCTCAGTCAAGCAATGGATTTCAAACACAGATTCAACCACAAAGACCAGGGAGGTTTTCCAATGCTTCGCAAAGAAGGGCACCTATTGGTAGATAAACATGATGAAGTAAATCACACCGTGGATGGTGTATCAATACATCTAGGTCACTACAAAGATACAGGCGTCCTTGCTAGAGGTTGACCAATTATGATTTTTCAACGCCGATACCGATTATTGGAGGACCAAAACCGCCGATGCCGATTAATCGGCCAATTTAAAAATATATATATTTGTAATAATGACAATTACAACAATATTGAATGAACACTTATTTTAACTTAATATAATACATCAATAAAATCAATTTAGCCTCAAATAAATAATGAAACATGTTCAATTTGGTTTAAATAATGCAAAAACAAATTGTTGGAGAAGAAAGTAAAAGTGCAATATGTGCCATGTAAGAAAGCTAACGTTTAAGTTCCTTGCTCAGAACATGAGAACATATGAAAGCTGGTGGTTCCTTTTAACATGAGTCTTCAATATTCCCAGGTAAGAAGTTTTAGGTTGTAGTTATTATAGGTATTATAGGACTATTTCTCTCTATACGATTTGTATTTCATATACCTTTGACTATTGGATGTTCTTATAGGCATTTTAGTATTGCCAGTGTAACAGTATAGGTTCCGTCCCTCGCCTCGCTCCTACCTGAGCTCGAACCAGGAACACATCGACAACAGCCACCCTCGAAGCAGCGTTACCCATGTAGAGGAAGGGGAACAACTACTCCAAGTCTCAGAGCGAGTGACGTTTGAAACGCTATTAGCGCGCACCGCTAACTAGCTAGCCATTTCACATCGGTTACACCAGCCTAATCTTGGGAGTTGACAGGCTTGAAGTCATAAACAGCGCAATGCATTGCGAAGGGCTGCTGGCAAAACGCACGAAAGTGCTATTTTGAATGAATGCTTACGAGCCTGCTGGTGCCTACCATCGCTCAGTCAGACTGCTCTATCAAATCATAGACTTAATTATAACATAATAACACACAGAAATACGAGCCTTAGATCATTTATATGGTCGAATCCGGAAACTATCATCTCGAAAACAAACGTTTTTCCTGTCAGTGAAATACGGAACCGTTACGTATTTTATCTAACCGGTGGCATCCCTAAGTCTAAATATTCCTGTTACATTGAACAACCTTCAATGTTATGTCATGTCATAATTACTTAAAATTCTGGCAAATTAGTTTGCAACGAGCCAGGCGGCCCAAACTGTTGCATATACCCTGACTGCGTGCAATGAACGCAAAATGACACAATTTCACCTGGTTAATATTGCCTGCTAACCTGGATTTCTTTTAGCTAAATATGCAGGTTTAAAAATATATACTTCTGTGTATTGATTTCAAAGGCATTGATGTTTATGGTTAGGTAAAGTCGTGCAACGATTGTGCTTTTTTCGCAAATGCGCTTTTGTTAAATCATCCCGTTTGGCGAAGTCGGCTGTCTTTGTTAGGAAGAAATAGTCTTCACAGTTCGCAACGAGCCAGGCGGCCCAAACTGCTGCATATACTCTGACTCTGTTTGCAAGAGAAGTGACACATTTTCCCTAGTTAAAAGAAATTCATGTTAGCAGGCAATATTAACTAAATATGCAGGTTTAAAAATATATATTTGATATACTTGTGTATTGATTTTAAGAAAGGCATTGATGTTTATGGTTGGAGCAACGTGTACCTAAGCGATTATATGCATCGCAGGACAGGCTAGATAAACTAGTAATATCATCAATCATGTGTAGTTAACTAGTGATTATGATTGATTGATTGTTTTTTATAAGATAAGTTTAATGCTAGCTAGCAACTTACCTTGGCTTCTTACTGCATTCGCGTAACAGGCAGGCTCCTAGTGGAGTGCAATGTAAAGCAGGTGGTTAGAGCGTTGGACTAGTTAACCGTAAGGTTGCAAGATTGAATCCCCGAGCTGACAAGGTAAAATTCTGTCGTTCTGCCCCTGAACAAGGCAGTTAACCCACCGTTCCTAGGCCGTCATTGAAAATAAGAATGTGTTCTTAACTAACTTGCCTAGTTAAATAAAGGTCTAAAAAATGTTTTTTAAAACGGCCAAATCGGTGTTCAAAAATACCGATTTCCGATTGTTATGAAAACTTGAAATCGGCCCAAATTAATCGCCCATTCCGATTAATCGGTCGACCTCTAGTCCTTGCTAACTCAGTTGCTGGATAGTAAGGAACCCACTCAGTGGTTTCACCATGAGGCCAATGGTGACTTTAAAACAGTTACAGAGTTTAATGGCTGTGATAGGAGAAAACTGAGGATGGATCAACAACATTGTAGTTACTCCACAATATTAACCTAACTGATAGAGGGAAAAGAAGGAAGCTTGTACAGACTAAAAATACTTTTTGCCCCAAAAAATGGCTAAGCAATCGTTTTTGGGTCCTGAATACAAAGTGTTATTTTTGGGGCAAATTCAATACAACACATTACTGAGTACCGCTCTCCATATTTTAAAGCATAGTGGTGGCTGCATCATGTTATGGGTATGCTTGTTTGTAATCGTTAAGGACTGGGGAGTTTTTTTTAGGATACAAATTAAATGTAATGGAGCTAAGCACAGGCAAAATCCTAAAGGAAAACCTGGTTCAGTCTGCTTTCCACCAGACACTGGGAGATGAATTCACCGTTCAGCAGAACAATAACCTTAAACACAAGGCCAAATCTACATTGGAGTTGCTTACCAAGACAACATTGAATGTTCCTGAGTGGCCGAGTTACAGTTTTGACTTAAATCTACATCGAAATCTATGGCAATGATGTACAATCCAGATGTGGAAAGCTCTTAGAGACATAACCAGAAAGACTCATAGCTGTAATTGCTGCCAAAGGTGCTTCTACAAAGTATTGACTCAGGGGTGTTGAAAACGTATGTAAATGAGATAGTTCTGTATCGGTATTTTCAATACATTTGCAAGAATTTCTAAAAACATGTTTTCATTTGTCATTTTTGGGTATTGTGTTTAGATGGGTGAGAATGTGTATTTATTTAATACATTTTTAATTCAGGCTGTAACACTATGAATACTTTTTGAAGGAACTGAATCTTGTAGCCTATATTCATTACCAAAACGGCCTTGCTTTAGTGTGTAGAGCGCCATCCATTGTGCTGATACAGTGCAGCAGAGATAGGTTACAGATTTCGCGCCAACCTCAAGCAATGGTCTCAGAGTCTCTGCATTTGAACTTTATGTTTGTGGTATAGTGTGCTATGAGCAGAATTCAATATCATTCCAAAGGCCCCTTAGTCACTTTATCCTGGTGTCAGGTCTGGAACAGCACCATCCTGATCTCAGCACCCTTCACCGCGTTCTTTACTGCCCTGACTGCCAAGATGCTCATCAAACCCCAGTGGCCACCCCACTCACTGCAGCCAACCTGGCCCCCAGCCCCGCTCACCCCATTACCCACAACCTCCCACCACACCCAAGGCTCCAGGAACTCCACCGCCCGGTCCACCCCATCTGCAGCACCCACCCCCAGCCCGATCAGAAGCCCCAAGAAGGGGGCTCGGAGCAGTGATGCGATCCAGACACGACCTCTGCTAGACCCAGACAGGACCTCTGCTATCCAGACCAATGAGACGGCTGCTACTCCTCTAAGTAGCCCGACGGCGGCCCCTCTGGCTGTGGCTCTCAACACCAGTTCCACAAAGAGGTGGTAGTCCAGCTGTCTTGTTGGTGGCAGCGACTCTGCTTCCCCTGGACTCCCCTCTTCCTCAAAGTCTTCCAGTCCCAGGGCTGTCCATGAAGAGAGACTACAACAAGTATGGCCCTTACAAACACCCTCTGACTCCCCATGAAGCTCTAGCATCTACCTCCTCCTTCTGTCCTCCTTGTGTTTTCTTTTCCTCTGAATGGAGAACAATCTGTCTCTCCATTTCCTCTCCCATTGTTTATTCTTCATTTACAATTGCTTTTTATTGAATCGTCTAAACTGTACAGTCAATGCGCACGTTCAAGAGGATTATCTTTGTCAAATTGGTGACCATTGTTGGTCACCACCTTTCAAAGTGGGTTGCATTATGGGGTTAAAAATAACCAGACTTGAACCTACATGTTGACTGCATGAACTTTACAGAACTCATGTGATCTAAGGTAATGAAGTTTTGACTGCAAGTTTCTGCAGTTGCTTTTTACCAACTTCATCCTGTAGCTGATGCCTGCATTGTGGGAGGATCTATTTTCAACCAATCATTAAGTTGTTTTTGTTTGACCATGCAAACGAGACCAAAGACATGAATGTGATATTTGAGGCTCTCTCCTATGATTCTAAGCCAACTGTTTGCTTTGCCTGGAAGATCCGCAAACATTTTATTTTGCGATAGCTCATAATTTCAATACAATTATGATCTTTCATTATAGACTGTAATCGCATTTTCCTGTTTCTCCAGCGTTCGCCTCCTTCACTAGCTAATCAGCTCTGAGTGTGCGATAGATTCTGCTATTATCTACTAGTATTTCTAAAGTTAAAGTTCCTGTGAAACAAGACTGAAATATGAAATATATATCTCTGTCTGATTATACAGTACCAACAACAATTTACAAAATACTTTGGGTTTGGTAGTTGTTTTAGTTGCCAGCCGCCCATGCTGTATTTTATACCCTGCATGCTCATCTTTTGGACCGCCTTCTCCCGAAGAAATATCATGAAGCTGCAGACTCTTTACTCGAACGCAGCAAAGATGATTCGTCTTCTTTGTCAAAGGACTCTGAGGTTGCATTCCAAACACTTAAAAGACACACCCTCAGCCCTAAGTGGACACTTCTGATGAGGTATCATGACGTCTGACGAGTTGACACTTGCAAGTGTCAACTCGGGAAGACTCGGGAAGAATGAATTAATTTTAAATGGACTGCTCTTACCTGGAAATTTGTCTTTCAATTATATATAAAGAAATATGCCTACAAACCCCAACATAAGCCACTATTGCAGTATTTGCATTCTCAGACCTGTGGCTTTACAACAAGCTGAAGCGAAATGGCTGCATTCTTTACCAAGCATGTCTGCGCAACGCTGCTGCGCAGCTCTGGGCAGGGATTCCCTGCTGACAATTGTTGTGACGTTACCAGCGTGGGGCAGAGACGCAAAGCAGACGCTGCCCAAACTGCCCTGAAGAGGGCGCGTCTGCTCTGTCTGATGATATTCTCCTCAACAGAACCACATTCTGGAAGGCTACACACAGTCAAACAAGTTGACCTACAGTATGCTCTACAATGTTTCAGAAATTCATGAGTTTATTTTCAACAGAATCCCTGAACATAAATCTAGTGAGGCCTAATCAGAAGTAAGAACCTGGAAGGTAAGAAATTCTAAGGCTCTTGCATGAGAGGGGAAATGCAATTTTATCACCATTCTATTTCAATTATTATCACACACCCATTTTGACTGGTAGAATGAATGAAATAAATTCATGAAATGACTAGATGGATCACAATGTACATGCAAGTCTGTATGAAGGCTGTATAGAAAGACATGGTGAATATTCCCTGTTGTCTCATAGCTCACAGATCACTGCACCTGTACATAGCTCATCTGTAAATAGCCCATCCAATCTACCTCATCCCCATACTGTATTTATTTATTTATCTTGCTCCTTTGCACCCCAGTATCTCTACTTGCACATTCATCTTCTGCACATTCTACCATTCCAGTGTTTAATTGCTATATTGTAATTACTTCACCACCATGGCCTATTTATTGCCTTTACCTCTCTTATCCTACCTCATTTGCACATGCTGTATATAGATGTTTCCACTGTATTATTGATTGTATGTTTGTTTATTCCATGTGTAACTCTGTTGTTGTATGTGTCAAACTGCTTTGCTTTATCTTGGCCAGGTCGCAGTTGCAAATGAGAACTTGTTCTCAACTAGCCTAACTGGTTAAATAAAGGTGAAATAAAATACAAAATGGTGAGATAACAGTACAGGCTCTACTGGCTGTTGGATGCAGTTGGATGCTGAAGTTGGATACTGAATGTACTCTTGAACTCTCTCTCAAATAGATCCTTCAATCTTTCGCCCATTCCATGGAACTCTGCATTGTCCTTCATTAAAAAAAGACACAGACACATTTGTATAGAAAACATAAAAAACAAACTAGAAATGCAATAAACACAACTCATTTAGCAAAGACACATTGTTAAAGTGTTATTCATTCATTAGCACAAGTTGACTAGTATAATCAAAATGTTAGCCCTGAGTCTTCACATTGGATACTGCAGTAGTGCAGTCTTACCCTGTTAAATGTGGCACAGTTGGTGAAGATAAGCAACACATCAGACACAAAGTGTTGCACTGTTTGGTAGAGATTCTGCTGCAGCTTCTCCACAACCCTGTCCAGCCATATAGGAGTCTTTATCACACTGGTGTAGTTTCTCACCTGGCAATGAAACATACAGATTGAGATATATGTGAAATTTGACACACACACACACACACACACACACACACACACACACACACACACACACACACACACACACACACACACACACACACACACACACACAGAGAGAACCAAGTAAACTTACATTGATGCAAGGATCTTTCACAAAGATGTGATCCTCGTCCACGTGGTAGAGACACAGCAGGAGGTACTGGCATTCCTATCAGAGTAAACACACCATTATGTGACTGATCAAAGATTGTTTACAGTTAAGTCTGAAAAATTATTTCATGTCAAGTATATAGTGATGCTTATAATGGACAGGCAATTGGAAGCAGTTGGACCAATGGTAGAAGTCATTAATTCAGGCGCCTCACCAGTAGGTGGTCTGAGATTCGGCAGGTTAAGGCTTCCTGGTAGGTCATTTGTTTGGGGTAGCGCCACGACTGACTGGTCCTCTGTACACAGAATGTACACATCCACGGACAATCATCCCTGTGATCACACACACACACACACACACACACACACACACACACACACACACACACACACACACACACACACACACACACACACACACACAAACATTTCAATAGTGCACAAATAAACTGACAGCTAAGTTAACCTACACAGAAAAAACAGACCTCTCTTGTATCAATCTCTTTCTCTCACTCTCTCTCATCAACCCTCAACTCTTCTCACCCCATTATGGCATCATCCACATTAGGAAGATGACATCTCTGATGGAAGGAGCGAGGACACTCATCACAGCATATCAAGCTGCCCTGGCTTCTACAGATGAAGCAGTCGTCATCGTTATCCTGATCATGCTGCCAAGGCAGAGAAGAGAGGAAGGTGAGAAGGAATTGGTTAACAATCAAGCACCAACTGTCTGTTTGTGTGTTAACGAATATCGTGCAGATTGGTTTCTCACACTCTCGGGTGTAAAACAAGACTCCTTATCAAAGACTCTGTTTGCTATGTTTATTAATGATTTGGTAAAATAAATTAAAACGGTTAAATATTGGAGTAAGATACAATGGATTCTGAAAATATTCTGACCCCTTGACTTTTTCCAGATTTTGTTACGTTACAGTCATATTTTAAAACTGTCTGGTTTCCTCCAGATGTGACGATTGGCATCCAGGCCAAAGAGTTCAATATTGGTTTCATCAGACCAGAGAATCTTGTTTTTCATGGTCTGAGTTCTTTAAGTGCCTTTTGGCAAACTTCAAGCGGGTTGTCATGTGCCTTTTACTGAGGAGTGGCTTCCATCTGATTGGTGGAGTGCCTGATTGGTGGAGTACTTCAGAGATGGTTGTCCTTTTGGAAGGTTCTCCAATCCTCCACAGAGGAACTCTTGAGCTCTGTGAGAGTGACCATCGGGTTCTTGGTCACCTCCCTGACCAAGGCCCTTCTCCCCCGATTGTTCAGTTTGGCCAGGCGGCCAGCTCTAGGAAGAGTCTTGGTGGTTCCAAACTTCTTCCATTTAAGAAGGATGGAGGCCACTGTGTTTTTGGGAACCTTCTATGCTGTCCATAGAGCTCCTGCAATTCCTTCGACCTCATGGCTTGCACTGTCAACTGTGGGAACTTATATAGACAGGTGTGTACCTTTCCAAATCATGTCCAATCAATTGAATTTACCACAGGTGGAATCCAATCAAGTTGTATAAACATCTCAAGGATGATCAATGGAAACAGGATGCACCTTAGCTCAATATTGAGTCTCATAGGAAAGGGTCTGAATACTTATGTAAATAAGGTATGTTTTAAATTTTTTATACATTTGCAAACATTTTTTAAATACTGTTTTCAGTTTGTCATTACGGGGTATTGTGTGTAGATTGATGAGAAAAAAAAATATGTAAGCAATTTTAGAATACGGCTGAAACGTAACCAATTGTGGAAAAATTCAACAGGTCTGAATACTTTCCGAATGCACTGTATGATGATGAAATGCTGATGATATTATTTTAATGGCAGAAACTGAACAAGACCTGCGGAAAATGTTACTACGTGCAGTCAATTGGTGCAAAATATTGAGAATCATGCTATGTTGTGTTGAAGAATTGATTGAGTTTAGTAGCAATTATATTGATGAACATATGACCTTCCTATATGGCACATCTGCTCTGGCTGACTCAGCAAGTAGAGTTCTTGGAGTTATAGGAAAAACCAGAATACAGAGATATTGTTTTTGCCACATATTCCAAACTTTATCAGACATGTGTGTCCTGTTGTGGACTATTCAGCAGGACTGTGAGTTGCTAAGAGGTATCTCAAAGCAGTGTGTTATTTTCTAAATGTCCAACAACTTTGCACCTATACTGGCATTAACTGGGGACATGAGCTGGGATCCCTGTGAGGTGAGATGGAAGGCGTGCATAGTGAGACTGGAATAGACTGTTGGATATGCCTATTGCCAGAAACGTTTTCAATGGGATCTGTTCACAGGAGGAACCTGGGCAACCAAAATGTCGCTTGGCCCTTTTCCAGCAGTCTGACTTTTAACATTTGCACAAAAAACTAATTAAGGGAGACAGACACTATTAAAAAACAACTGATGACGTAATATGAAAATAAATGGGTGGGGGAGATTAATCATATACCCAAATTGAGAACCTTTTGTTTGATTAAGTGTGAATTTGTGTGTGTGAGAGATACAGTATATTATGTACAACCTACCTAAAAGCAAGAGATCGTTATGTGTAAGATCAGGGATATTCCCCCTGCGTATTGAAACAGATCGGGATAATGGTCAAATGGATGAGGAAAAACGATGTAACTATTGTGACCTCGAAGAAATAAAAAATAACATTCATTTTATCATCCATTGCACTTTCTACTACGATATATACACTTGTCCTTATTTCAGAAAACCCACCAGATATACCCTGGCAATATGTGGCTGAGTGATGAGGAGAAACTGAAATGTTTTGTACATTGTGTATTTCTGTTTGCTGAATTTTTTTGATAAAGCCTGGAATAAAAGACAAATTGGTGACCTATAATTCAATTCTAAAAGTATTTTGTTTTTATATAGCAAAGTCCACATATGTCTATAGATATTGTAGGCCTCTCACATTTGAATCTTCTCTTTGTGCAAGATCAGGTTGAAACACCTTCTGTTGAATTTTTCTGTATTTATGTATAATTTTTACCGATCTAGGGTTATTATTATTATTATTATTATTATTGCTTGGATAACCTTATCTACTATTATGTACTGATTTCCTTTTCATTATTTAGGCGGTGCACACTGCGCAGAACACCAGAAGAATTATCACTGTGAATCATTGTAATGTTTGTTAATGTGTCAATTAATCCCGTAAGGGATGGGTTGCCAACTGATGATTTGACACAAAAATGTCATTCATTCATTCATTCCCTATACAGTGATGTTAAGAAACATCTTGGAATTTCATTATTAAAACTGAAGCATTCGTTTAACCAATGTGATTGGCTGATTGGTAAGTGGGTGCCACCATGTTCCTGAGGATCGAGGGGGAAACTTACCCTGTCGTTGGCCGTGGAGCTGCACAGGTTGCACTTACACAGGAGAGAGTGGATGACCAAGATCTTACTCTGAAAATGAGAAACAAAGACCTTTTTGAAGAAGGGAAATGTTTTCATCACTTAAAGACCTGTCAGACTATCTTAAGCCATTCCTTGTACAGTAGGTTGGTAAGTGCCAAACAAACATTCCTTTTCCCTCATCTTTCTTCCTCTCTCTCTCTTCTCTTTCCCTCTGTACCTCAATGAGGAGGCTGAGTGATTTCCCGTCCCACTGGATGTCTTTCTTCCAGGAGGGATCTTCCAGAGCTGACCCCACCGTCACAAACTCCACCGGGGTCATCCAGCGCAGCTCCGTACGGATGCTCTTTCCACACGACCCTGTGTGGAAACAGAGGCGATAGGGGCAGAAGTACAAACTCAAATTAATCCAATATGGGTCACTACAGCTGACCAGAGTGACATAGGGCTATGGTCAAATAACCTGTAGTGTATTATCGATAATATTACGTCTATTTTTGTAGGGACATTTTCAGTACAAGTGCCGGTTTTAGCCAGTCAGCACATTTTTGACCATAGTCCCTGTTCAGACAGACAATGAGCACATACAGAGCAGAGAGCAACATATGACAACTAACACTTAGTACGCAGACAGAAAGCGCAATGACACAAAAAGCAACCGAACAAAAGACAGAAAATGAACAAACAATATCTACGCGCCTCACAGACAACATGGAAAGCGGCTATATACAGCTAATATCACGTGTTCACACATCTGATTTTCCTTTAGCCATGTCTTTAGGTTACAGTATGTGTGGCGCAGTTACGTGTGTCTGAAGGCAGTGTGTTACAGACATGGGAAGCTCTCACAGCTATAGGATTTTCTTATTTTTATTAAACCTTGAAATAATAAAATATGTACCTGATGCAAACCGATGCTTATGTAGCGTTCCATTGATGTCTCCATATGTGACTTTGAAGACAGACTTTTTCACAGCACCATGGCTGCCTCCTTTATCGCTCCCTCCTTCAGCAGTGTTTGCCTGCTCTTCTCTCTCTCCTTCCTCTCGTTCCTGCTCTGCTTCTTCCTCTACCTCGTCCTCCTCATCATCATCGTCATCCTCCTCAGATTCTGAAGTAAAGATAAA
The DNA here is from genome assembly GCF_965601325.2 of Salmo salar. Classification (NCBI taxonomy): domain Eukaryota; kingdom Metazoa; phylum Chordata; class Actinopteri; order Salmoniformes; family Salmonidae; genus Salmo; species Salmo salar. Next base: position 56,221,195 of record NC_138293.1, read on the forward strand.
CAAAGAGGTTTAGGGAAAGATAGTTGACTATATACAGTGCATTCGGAAAGTATTCAGACCCCTTCACTTTTTCCGTATTTTGTTACTTTGCAGCCTTATTCTAAAATGTATTAAATCAGTTTTTTCCCTCATCAATCTACACACAATACCCCATAATGACAAAGAAAAAAATGATTCAGAAATGTTTGCTAATTTATTACAAATAAAAACAGTAATACCTTATTTACATAAGTATTTTGACCCTTTCCTATGAGACTCAATATTGAGCTAAGGTGCATCCTGTTTCCATTGATCATCCTTGAGATGTTTCAACAACTTGATTGGAGTCCACCTGTGGTAAATTCTATTGATTGGACATGATTTGGTAAGGCACACACCAGTCTATATATAAGGTCCCACAGTTGAATAGTGCACGTTAGAGCAAAAACCAAGCCATGAGGTCGAAGGAATTGTCCATAGAGCTCCGAGACAGGATTGTGTCCGCACAGATCTAGGGAAGGGTACCAAAACATTTCTGCAGCATTTAAGGTCCCCAAGAAGGCAGTGGCCTCCACCATTCTTAAATGGAAGAAATTTGGAACTACCAAGACTATTCCTAGAGCTGGCCGCCCGGGAAAACTGAGCAATCGGGGGAGAAGGGCCTGATGGTCACTGACAGAGCTCCAGAGTTCCTCTGTTGAGATGAGAGAACCTTCCAGAAGGACAACCTTCTCTGCAGCACTCTACCAATCAGGCCTTTACGGTAGAGTGGCCAGACGGAAGCCAATCCTCAGTAAAAAGCACATGACAGCCCGCTTGGAGTTTGCCAAAAGGCACCTAAAGGACTCTTAGACCACGAGAAACAAGATTCTCTGATATGATGAATGCCAAGCGTCATGTCTGGAGAAAACCTGGCACCATCCCTACAGTGAAGCATGGTGGTGGCAGCATCATGCTGTGGGGATGTTTTTCAGCGGCAGGGACTGGGAGATTAGTCCGGATTGAGGGAAAGATGAACGGAGGAAAGTACAGAGAGATCCTTGATGAAAACCTGCTCCAGAGCGCTCAGGACCTCAGAATGGGGCGAAGGTTCACCTTCCAACAAGACAACAACCCAAAGTACACAGCCAAGACGATGCAGGAATGGCTTCGGGACAAGTCTCTTAATGTCCTTCAGTGGCCCAGCCTGAGGCCCGGACTTGAACCCGATCGAACATCTCTGGAGAGACCTGAAAATAGCTGTGCAAAGACACTCCCCATCCAACCTGACAGAGCTTGAGAGGATCTGTAGAGAAGAATTGGAGAAACTCCCCAAATATAGGTGTGCCAAGCTTGTAGCATCATACCCAAGAAGACTTGAGGCTGTAAGTGCTTCAATATAGTACTGAATAAAGGGTCTGAATACTTATGTAAATGTGATATTTCAGATTTTTCTTTTTAAGAAATTTGCTAAGAGTTTTTGCTTTGTCATTATGGGGTATTGTGTATGGATTGAGAGATTATTTTCTTCATCCATAAGAATAAATCAAATCAAATCCGGTACTGAGTCAGTTTGCGGGGGTACAGGTTAGTTGAGGTAATTTGTGTATGTAGGTAGGGGTGAAGTGACTAATCATAGATAATAAATAGTGAGTAGTAGCAGTGTAGAAAACAAATGGGGGTCCGGTGGCCATTTGATTAATTGTTCAGCAGTCTTATGGCTTGGGGGTATAAGCTGTTAAGGAGCCTTTTGGTCCTAGACTAGCCGTGCGATTACCGTGCGGTAGCAGAGAAAACAGTCTGACTAGGGTGACTGGAGTTTCTGACAATTTTATGGCTTTCCTCTGACACCACCTATTATGTAGGTCCTGGATGGCAGGAAGCTTGGCCCCAGTGATGTACTGGGCCGTTCGCACTACCATCTGTAGCACCTTACAGTCAGGTTCCGAGCAGTTGCCATACCAGGCGGTGACGCAACCGGTCAGGATGCTCTCGATGGTGCAGCTGTATAACTTTTTGAGGATCTGGGGACCCATGCCAAATCTTTTCAGTCTCCTGAGGGGGAAAAGCTTTTGTCGTGCGCTCTTCACGACTGTCTTGGTGTGTTTGGACCATGATAGTTCGTTGGTGATGTGGACACCAAGGAACTTGAAACTCTCGACCGCTCCACTACAGCCACGTCAATATTAATGGGGGCCTGTTTGGCCCACCTTTTCCTGTAGTCCACGATCAGCTCCTTTGTCTTGCTCACGTTGAGGGAGAGGTTGTTGTCCTGGCAACACCCTGCCAGTTCTCTGACCTCCGCCCTATAGGCTGTCTCATCGTTGTCGTGATCAGGCCTACCACTGTTGTGTCGTCAGCAAACTTAATGACGGTGTTGGAATCGTGTTTGGCCATGCAGTCTTGGGTGAACAGGGAGTATGTTGAGGATCAGCGTGGCAGACGTGTTGTAGCCTACACTTACCACCTGGGGGTGGCCCGTTAAGTCCAGGATCCAGTTGCAGAGGGGGTGTTTAGTCCCAGGGCCCTTAGCTTAGTGATGAGCTTTGTCGGCACTATGGTGTTGAACGCTGAGCTGTAGTCAATGAACAGCATTCTCACATAGGTGTTCCTTTTGATTGCGTCATCTGTGGATCTGTTGGGGCAGTATGCAAATTGAAGTGGGCCTAGGGTATCCGGGAGGATGTGAGCCATGACCAGTCTTTCAAAGCACTTCATGGCTACCGACATGAGTGCTACGGGGCGGTAATCATTTAGGCAGGTTACCTTCGCTTCCTTTGGCACAGGCACTCTGGTGGTCTGCTTGAAACATGTAGGTATTACAGACTCAGTCAGGGAGAGGTTGAAAATGTCAGTGAAGACACATGCCAGTTGGTCCACGCATGCTTTGAGTGCACGTCCTGGTAATCCGTCTGGCCCCGCGGCTTTGTGAATGTTGACCTGTTTAAAGGTCTCGCTCACATCGGCTACCGAGAGCGTTATCACACAGTCATCCAGAACAGCTGGTGCTTTCGTGCATGCTTCAGTGTTGTTTGCCTTGAAGCGAGCATAAAAGGCATTTCGCTCGTCTGGTAGTCTCGTGTCACTGTGCAGCTCGCGTCTGGGTTTCCCTTTGTAGTCCGTAATAGTTTTCAAGCCCTGCCACATCTGACAAGCGTCAGAGCCGGTGTAGTAGGATTCAATCTTAATCATGTATGGTCGCTTTGCTTGTTTAATGGTTCGTCTGGTTCGCCGATGACTGAGGTGGGATACTCCTCAATGCCAGTGGATGAATCTCGGAACATATTCCAGTCTGTGTTAGCAAAACAGTCCTGTAGCGTAGCATCCGCATCATCTGACCACTTCCGTATTGAGCGAGTCACTGGTATTTCCTCCTTTTAATTTTTGCTTGTAAGCAGGAACCAGGAGGATATAATTATGGTCAGATTTGCCAAATGGAGGGCGGGGGAGAGCTTTGTATTCATCTCTGTGTGTGGAGTAAAGGGGATCTAGAGTTTTTTTCTATTCTGGTTGCACATGTGACATGTAGGTACAAATTTGGCAAAACTGTTTTAAGTTTACCTGCTTTAAAGTCCCCGGCCACTAGGAGTGCCGCTTCTGAATGAGCATTTTCTTGCTTGCTTATGGCCTTATAGAGTTGGTTGAATGCGGTCTTCATTCCAGCATCGGTCTGTGGTGCTAAATAGACGGCGCTAAATAGACGGCTACGGATAATATAGATGAGAACTCTCTTGGTAGATAGTGTTGTCTACAGCTTATCATAAGGTACTCTACCTCAGGCGAGCAATACCTCGATACTTCTTTAATATTAGACATTGTGCACCGGCTGTTATTGACAAAAAGACACCCCTCGTCTTACCAGACGTAGCTACTCCTCTGTTCTGCCGGTGCATGGAAAATCCCGCCAGCTCTATATTATCTGTGTCGTCGTTCAGCCACGACTCGGTGAAACATAAGATATTACAGTTTTAATGCTGTAACATTGCAAAATGTGGAAAAAGTCAAGGGGTCTGAATACTTTCCAAATGCACTGTAAGCATGAAGGGTCCGGCCTGTGTATTCACAAAACGTTATAACATCAAAAATACACAGAGAGACAAAACCATCCCCTTTACCAGATAGTCATGTCTAAAGGATTCAGAAAGATTGAATTAAGTTGTGATTGGTGTACATACGTGTGATTGAGCCCCTTGATTGGTTGGAGGGAAACAGTGCTCTCTAGATAGGAGAAAAGGGACAGATCAGTTTTACATATATCAGTCACATAATAGACTCTTTGTCTAATATGGTAAGAACATGTACAAAGAAAATTAAATTTATGCTCGAATAAACATCACAATATCAACGGCTGAGGCTAAGCTGTTGTCAAGTTTAGATGTTGCAATAAAACTGATTCATGACTAACATTTATAAACAACATGTACTCAGATGCTATGACGATGCAGCACTTTCTTTGCACTTTTATTGGTCCCACATCTTCATATACCCAGTATGGTATCAGGCTCTACTTAGAGAATCCAAATTGCAATCATGTGTTCCCGCTCTATTAATTCGCCAGGACCTCCTAACAGTGGATGAGGAACCAGAGTGGTTATCCTGGATTATATTCAGTTGTTAAAGGCAAGGATATATTTTTTAATTCAGTTATTACAAAGTCATTTTTACATAGAAATGTGTACAACTAAATGGTCAAATGAAGTTTGGCTGTTAATGCAGAGGATGTGGTATATTGAAAGATTGGTCTCCTACCTGTGCACTCTTTCTTCTTTTAAAGTCTGGTGAAGTTAAATGACCTTCCTGAGGTTGGTGGGATGGTGATGGGAGGGGGTAGAGAAAGGGGGACAGACATTGCTTTTTAGTGTTGAGTGACTGAATGGCATATCAGTGAAATACCTGTACATTTAGTTTCTTTACAGAAAAACAAAAATGTTATAATGTAACTATAGTTTGTTGCTCCATCTGGACCAATTTTCTGGTATATGTAATGATAAACCGATATGCTGTGGTAAGAGTAGGTGAGATCAGGGTTGGTTGCCTCACGGGTTGGTTGTCACAGTGCTAATAACTAGCAACCTAAATGGAGCTGTGTAATATTTTTAACTTCTTATGGCTTGAATCCCGTTAGCGGGATCGATATGACAACAGCCAGTGAAAGTGCAGGGCGCCAAATTCAAAACAACAAAAATCTCATAATTAAAATTCCTCAACCATACAAGTATTATACACCATTTTAAAGCTTTACTTCTTGTTAATCCAGCCACAGTGTCTGATTTCAAAAAGGCTTTACGGCGAAAGCAAAACATATGATTATGTAGGGTCAGCGCCTATACACAAAAAAAACACAGCCATTTTCCAGCCAAAGAGAGGAGTCACAAAAAGCAGAAATAGAGATAAAATGAATCACTAACCTTTGATGATTTTCATCAGATGACACTCATATGACTTCATGTTACACAATACATGTATGTTTTGTTCGATAAAGTTCATATTTATATCCAACAATCTCAGTTTACATTGGCGAGTTACGTTCAGTAATGTTTTGCTTCCAAAACATCCGGTGATTTTGCAGAGAGCCACATCAATTTACAGAAATGCTCATCATAAATGTTGATGAAAATACAAGTGTTATGCATAGGATTATAGTGTGGCAAAGAAGGGGGTCGAGTGATAAATGGCAGATACGTGAGGGCAGAACTAATAAACGGGCTCTGCCCGATCACTAAAATGGCCACCCCGATCAGAACTACAATTCCCAGAAGCAAGGGGAACCCTCAGAAGGTGGAGCCGACCCACAGATAAAAGGTCAAGAAAAACCAGGAAGAGAGAGAGAGGTCGGGAAGGATCTATGAACCATAGAGAAAGAGACAATCTACATTGGCTGGATTTACCGTGTACGAGCTGGACTGTTTTGGACATACCTGTTGGCGTTTAGACCTGGACCTACCGAGAACCAGATTTGTGTACCGAACTATCCTTGACCTTACCTGCGGCCTGGGTGGACCAGGACAGCGAAACAAACACACAGGTACTGTCATGTTCGAAAGAACTTTCATTCTGGGCTGACTTTGGTGACAGTTTCCCACTTAATTTGTGACAAACGCTCCTAACTTTGAAGAGGTTTGCCACACGTGGTGGAGAGTGTGGGCACTGGATTAACCATACCGCTGGTTAGGTAGAAAAAAATAAAAAAATAAATAAAAGTTTAGTTAGCACTCCAAAGGGGAGTCAGGTTTTATTTTTATTTTTTTGTGGCTTTGTTTGGTTAGGACAGTTTTTTTCATGAAAATTAGTATGGAGGGAGCCATACAGGCCCTGTTACAAGCGGCGGCCGCCCAACAAGAGGCAACTAGAGCTCAACAAATAGCTCATCAGGATGCAATGCGAATGTATCAGGACACGTTACAGGTCCAGCACTGCACCAACCAGCTGCTCAGAGAAGAGCAAGAGAGAAACACCCGGGAGTTAAGAGAAGGCCTAAAGGGGCTAGCGGACCAAATTGGGTCTCAGTTACCAGCTGCAAATACCCAAAGGTGGGCCAATCATTTTCTTCAAAAAATGACAGCGCAGGATGATGTGGAAGCATATCTTACCACCTTCGAAAGGACGGCAGAGAGGGAGAAGTGGCCGACAGAAGAATGGGCAGGGCTTCTGGCACCATACCTGGCAGGGGACGCTCAAAAAGCATATTTCGACCTGGAGTTGAAGGATGCACAGGATTACGATAAACTCAAGGGAGAGATTCTGACTAGACTGGGAGTGACCGATACCGTGAGGGCACACCGCTTCCACCAGTGGTCCTACAGACCGGGACAACCCCCCCGAACACAGATGTTCGACTTGATTCACCAGGCCCACGAGATGGTCGGCGGAAAGTACCTCGTTCTGGCCAACCCATCGTCGCACTTCTTGGGGTAGACCTCGCTGAAACTGGTTGAGTACGATGGTCTCGACGACCTCGGCGGACGAACGGGTTTCCGGTCGCAACCATTTCCGTGCCAGGTAACAGCTCCCCGACCAGCGTTTAGAAGCCTGTTAGTGCCACTCCCCATAATCAAAACGCCATTTGAGAGGATAGCGATGGACATAGTGGGCCCACTACTCAAATCTGCCAGAGGGCACCAATACATTCTGGTCATTCTAGATTATGCCACTCGCTACCCAGAAGCCATTCCCCTTTGGACAAGCATGTGTGTGTGTGTGTGTGTGTGTGTGTGTGTGTACATGTTAAGTGTGTGTGGGTGTTAGGGATTTACATGGTTAACCGGGATCCCTGACTGACCCAGCAACACTCTTCATATTTCCCCGAAAGAATTAAGTGACATTTTCCCCCAATGTCAGCACTAATGCAATTCCACAAAATAGACAACATGAGCAGCATCAGATTAGCAAAACATTTAATTTTACATTATCCTAACAGGTTGTCACATGGAAGCCTTCAGCCTAGCATATTTACTTCACACAAAGCCGGTATTAATTCAAAGCACACGCATAATTGATATTGCCGGACTGCACATGCATCTCGAATTCAGGGGTTACAGGAAACCCCTACAGTATAGCCTATAAAACAGGGCTCCTCAACTGTCGGCCTGCGGGCTGAATTTGGCCCGCTGGTGGTTTTATTTGGCCCACCAAGTTTTCTGAGCACCAGTTGTTGAATTTTTATTGTTGGATATAAAAAAACTGTAAAAACACCAGGAAATCAGCTCCAAGTGATTTTACATTTGGGAAATCTGTTCCTAAGTATTTCCACGCATAATAGAGACACACGTGGCCACCCCTCCCACTTTTCTGTGTCATATTTGATGAATATGTTATATATATTTAAATGCAATGTATCCATGTCTGGTTGAATTGTGTTTTTAAATTGTCAAATAAATCAAATCAAACTATATGCTGTACCTGGATCAGTTCTCCCAGAGTGGTGCCGCTACAGCGGATACTGTACTTCCACTTCCTACTGCTCTTCTTCCCCCCAAACTCCTCAAAGCCACTTGGGGTGAACCAGTGACCCTGGACCACAATGCACCTCTCCCCTGAGACAGACCATTGAGGAAGTCAGACATCATACACACCACTACAAATTAAAACCATGCAAAGTCAAATTGACCGTAGTACACATGTGCCTGACTGTGTCTCCTGCACATCACACTACTGTGTTAACCCACTAAAGACTATGCATTAGATCTGGGCCCGTATCCACAAAGGGTCTCAGAGTAGAACATTTATCGTGAGTGCTGATGGGTAAAAAACTATAGCTATCCTTGAAGCCTTTAGTCATAAGAGTCACACCAAGTCCTAAATATCTGTCGACACCTCATGAGCTGTCCTAACCAGTTAAGGGTTATTAGCAGGTTTCTTGGTAATAGAAAAATGCAGTGAGTCAGTGGTTCCTGCGCCACATACAATTACTTTGGAGTTGTTAAAATAATGTTTAAATATTTCTATATGATCAATCCATAAATAATCTAGACCTACTGTACATGTAACAGTATGTCTTGAGCTTTTGACAATGATGTCACATGAGACCTATTTCACAACTATATGACTAAATACTTATAACCACTAGGCTAATAAATAAACGCGTTTTTCTTTTAGATTATTTAATTACCTACATCATGTTATCAATTTGGAGCGCAATATTACTTTGTTAAAAAAATATGTCTAAATTGGGCATGCCTATAAATTGAGTAATTGAAGGCATCTAGGATTTATGCCGATATTACAGACCTTTCAAACGTTGTATGCAACGTTGTATGCAACATTATCTGCAAGTGACTTGATGCCTCCTGTGGCAAAGCAATTCAGGGTTGTTAAATGTGAGTGACAAGTGTGTTGAAATAAAGGTAATCTTGTAAAAAAATCCACTTTTAGAAACCATCAGAATAAATAAAAAAAAGGTTATGCATGCCAACATATTAGAGTAGGAAAAGTGATCGTGCCAGGCGAAAATTATATCAAACTTTTTACCATTGCAACATTTTTGATGTAGGCTACAGTCAGATTCGCCGTGGTTGCCTGAAGGACGTTACCTACAGTATGGAGTTCACAACTGGCAATGCTTCATCGCGATTGGTTATTCTCCATCATTTGCAACAATGTCAATGAGAGTCATCACTATCTTTCCTTTGCGGTACCTCAAACTGTCGTGATTACCCGCTGAGAAACTTTTATGAGTTGATTTTAATCCTGACTCAGAATTTGTCTGCGAAGTATCTTACTTCATTCTAAAACCTACTGTCAGTTGTCTTTTTGTTGTCTTAAAAAAACTTGTTTTAACAGGATCCCTAGGACCTTTTCTGAGATGCTTTGTGGATATGGGCTCTGGTCTTAGGGCTGGAGAAATGTAACCACTATCAAATTCATAAAATGGGCTATGGATGCAAAGACTGACCATCCATGCTATTAACATTCTAGTTTTAACCATGTTTTGAGGGGTTGTTTACATTTACTTTGTTAACAAACATTGTAGTAAAAAAAGCTTATATTTTGTTCTGATGGGGTAAGACAGTTGAACTAAGCTCACGAGATATTTATAAGTTATATTCTTCAAAAATCAATGGGTACATATCATAAATGTATAAGTCCAAAAACCAATGTAGCAACTGCAGATTGCCCCTTTAAGGTCTCAGGCACGGTTATTTGGGCCGAACCACTGCCACCGTTACACAGAAACACAGAGAATCACATCACATTAAGTCCATTGTTACGACCTACCTTTGGCCAGCATGTTCCTGATGAGCGTGCCTTCTTTGACCCCACAGGTGACTGGGAGCTGGGTCTTGTAGATGGGCCAGGTCCAGATGTCATCTTTCTCCCCCTTCCTGAAACGTAAACCTGCATGGGGACACATTCCAGACAAACATTAAGATGTGACTTGAAATTAAAAATAAATATATTTTCCCCCCCCAAAAAAGGTTAGAGGGACTTTAGACTTTCTGACTCAAGTCCTGCTCTTTCCCAGAAGGCAGCATGAATCCTGGGACTCACAGTGGGTCGGCCTCTGGACTTTCCTCTTCTGACTGGGGTTGGACTGGGTGGACGTGCTGGGCTGCTCCTCCTCAGCACTCTCACTTCGCTCTTTCTGTTTACTATTTTTCCTTCTTGTTTTCTCCTCCTCTTTCTCCTCTTCCTCCTCCTCCTCTTCTGCTTCTGCTGAAGCCTTCTGCTTTTTATCCTCCTCTTCCTCCTCCACCTTCTTTGGCAGTTTCTCATAGAATGTGAACGACCCTGCATGGGATTGGAGGCAAAATTTAGCAAACCATGCAACCTAAATTATTTACAACTAATTAAAACAATTATAATATCAATTTGACAAGGCATTGAATCTCAACTTCTAAGCATCCACCATTGCAGCTACATTTATATTAAACTAGGAATTAGAATTAGATACCGATACTAACTTATACAAATGAATGCCATAATAATACAATAAGAAGAGTGAAGACTCCAGAACTGACCGTCCAGCAGGCGGTTTCGGAGCAGGCATAACGTGGGGTACTGCTGCAGGAGGTGGTCCCTGAACACACAGTTCCAGAACACCTTGATGCTGTCGGGCCTCTCTGCCTCCACCCAGTCCAACACCTGGTACACACCCTTCTCCCTCAGCTCCTTACTCCTCATCGGAATCAGCTTCTGCAGGAGGGGTCAAATACAAAACTATGGTCCAATTTGTGGGGGTTGTCAAATTAAGGCTGGAGTGGAGTGATAGACTTGATTCTCTAGCAACCACCATCTCAAATCAGTTCATGTGACAGACAGGAATTTAAGGACACATATCAGGCCTTATGAATCAATGATCATCAACTCCAATTTCCACTCGTACAATAACATTCAGAGACCTGTTACCAGCTAGCAATAGGACAGTAACTGGTTTTAGTTTCACCAAATAAATTCTGTAGACTACAATTTGTTTTGTTTCACGGTTTAATCTGGGTTTTATTCAGTAGAGTAAAGTATAGTACAATACAGTATAGTTTACTTCAGTAGAGTACAGTAACATATAGTAGAGTTCAATACAGTAGAGTACAGTTGTTTAATTCGGTAGAGTAGATTAGTACATTAGACTGTGCTCTGCTGTATTGAAATATACCTTACTTGTATTTACTGTGCTGTCCAAACCTGTGAAACATAGATGTCTATGATTTCTCAACCATATACATCTGTCAATGTTTGGGCCAAATCCCAACGGGACCAAATCTGAACCAATTATAGTCAATTTTATTTTACTAGGCAAGTCAGTTGAGAACAAATTCGACTAGATGTCTGTGGATGTTAAAATCAAGGCCAGTATAGACCGGACCAACCAAACATTAACGTCTGTGATTGGTTCCGATTTGGTCCAGTCTAGA